>NC_086097.1:124226620-124844120 GCF_963921235.1 Mobula hypostoma
GTGTCTGCACTGATTTTGTTCATTTACAGTCAATCAAAAAGAACATGACAGTGTACACTGGATGAATTCCTCCATTGATAACAATTAGGACCTAGAACAGTGTTATACTACTGTACTACTATTGATAGTGTTCTAATTTGTTCTGCATTTCGTTTAAATAATTTGTTCCTGTTTTTAATACCTTTTTAACTATTTCCATGAAACTTTGGCTAATTGCACAACCACTTTATTGGGCCAAAATATACTGGTCCTGACGTGTCCCAGTTAACTGGAATCCACTGTATTTTGCTTTTCTTTTTGTGTTTGCACAATTTGAAATGTTTTGCACATTGGTTGTTTGTCCATCATTGTGTGAGATTCTCATTGATTCTATTGAATGTCTCTGTTCTACTGTGAATACCGGCAAGAAAATTAATCTTAAAATAAAAATTTAATGTAATTTATGTTTAAATCTAATCCCCTACAAAAATATGTATATTTAGATTAGCAAATTGATAACATTAAACTGAATTTTATTTAGGTTTTATGAACTGCAGAATTTATAATCATACAAAAAGTCAAACGATTCGGCCATGTAAAAATCAGATTAATTTCTGAAAGGATTTTATATATCAAACTACTATATCTTTAATATTCATTTTAGACTCCTGAATTTCATCAATACTGAAATGCTTCTCAGAGGTTGACATCTGTAATCCATCCAGCAAACCATCTATTAGCAATTCATGTCTTTTTAACCATCTTTATACAAGTTAACTTTACCCAACTACAAATACTCATTCCTGAGCAGGAATGGTTCCTGTATTGCATGTGGCTCAAATTTAATCCATCATGCTTTTCATTGTATCCTATGAATTAAAATGAGAAGAAAAACATTTTTTAAAATGATCTTTAACTGCAAACAAATCTTGAAAGTTTAAGACATCAAGTATTTTAATAAGAGGATAAGTAATTTGCGAAGTGTATCAGTCTTGGAGACTGTGTTGAGACCAAGGAATTAAGTTAAGTGAAGAGCTTCAGGGATTTCTGATCTAAAACCACATCTATCGAATGAAGAACAATAATGAACCTTTTTTATGAATATTGCCAAAATTACTTTGCAGCTGCTTTTTGGGCAAAAGGAATACATTTACTCTTAACTCATTTGAATTACTAAACTGCATGTTTAAAGTGAAGAATACATCAAGCTTTATGCTAGAAACAAGAACTTTAAAAGGACAGGGATGAAAGGCTTAACTAACACTTCCTAATTTCAGCATAAAGGTTGCTAAATCACTGCATAAAAACATGGTAAATAAAGTGTGTTATATATCTGGACTTTCAAAGGGATTGTTAATGTGTTGCATAAATGTTAGAGTCAGAGTCGGTGAACAAAAACAGGTCCTTTGTCCAATCCAATCGGCGCTGAACTGTCAGTCTGCTGAGCCCCATCGACCTGCGCCTGGACCATAGTCTTCCATACCCTCCCATCCATGTACTTACCCATACTTCTGTCAAATGATGCAACTGAACCTACATCCACCACTTCCGCTGGCAGTTTCACCCTTAACCTATGACCTCTTCTTCTAATTTCACCTAACTTCAGAGGAAAAAGCATGCTTGCATTTACCCTATCTCTACCCTTCGTAATTTTGTATACCTCTATCAAATGTCCCCTCATTCTCCTTTGCTCCAGAGAATGAAGCCCTAACCTGTTCAACTTTTCTCTACAACTCAGATCCTCAAGCCTTGGCAACATCCTTGTAAATTTACTTTGTACCTTTTCAATCTTATGATATTTTTCCTGTAAATGCTGTCACCAGAACTGCACACAATACTCCAAATTAAGCCTCACCGATTCTTATATAACTTCAACACAACATCCCTATTCCTGTACTCAGTACGCTGATTTATGAAGGCCAATGTGCCAAAAGCTCTCTTTATGACCATATCTACCTGTGATGCCACTTTCAAAGAATTATGCACCTGTACTCCCAGATCCTTCTGTTCTACCACACTCCTTGGTGCCCTACCACTCACTTGTTAATCCTAACCTGGATGCCCTTATAAAATGCAACACCTCACATCTATCTGCATTAAATTCCATCTGCTATTTTTCCAGCTGATCTGGATCCCACTGCAAGCCTTGATAGCATTCCTCAATGTCAACTATGCCCCCTTAATGTAGTCACATAAAGCGTTCAGATGAAGTCCTACAGTAGGAGCAGAGAGTTGTATAAAGGACAGAAAACCAATGGACAATTTACAGGTTACCTTGGGTGAAACAATGCTGACAGTCCAGTACCAATTCATTTTTTAAAAAATGCATGTTACTGAGTTGGGTTTCACAAGATTTATGATACAGGACTAAACAATACAGTGTGAAGTGATGAGGATTGAGTCCATAAAAAAACTATGCACAAGATTAAGTCAGTGGCAAGTGGGGGAAAAATGCAAGAAACTTCACTGCATTCATTTTGGAAGGAAGAAATGGAAGGTTTCCTGCACAAGAAATGGATAATGGATCAGTGTCCAATAACAAGACACATTTCTTCTACTACAGATTGAAAATTTGTGATTCATGTATTCAAAAACTAGTTTATCCCACACTTTGTGGGCTGATTCCTAGAAAAAAGATGAGTTGGCATTGGGGAGGGTCCAGAGAAGGCTCATGAGAACCACACTCTTGGGACAACAGCTTCTGAACTCATCTCCCCAGCAAAAAAAAATGCACATTATGAAATGTCTCTGAGCCGTTTGAGATTGGCAACAAGAGTTAACAGGGTGTGCAATAAGAATGGTACTATTTTATGTTAAAGAGAGAGCAATGTAAAAATTAAAGCATACCCATGTTCAGCATCTTCAGTGTATTTCAAAGTATCTTTAATAGTAAGCAGCACAAACTAATCTGATAGATTGTACAGCAATTCAGAGCCCATTTCAACTCTCACCACCATCCCCCACTATATCTTTTGAATGCCACAAAATTCAACCCAGGCACAAATTTTATGAGAAAACATTCACTCAAAGGAATTATGAAGTCATGTGGGAAAGAACTATTTTTCATAATATTTCAATCAAATTCAAACATTCGAGTCAATAAAACTGTTACGCAAGAAATGTGTTTTTGACTAGAGTTCCAGGTTTCAAATCTTGATGCTTGTGATGTATATTAGTTTGTGGCCAAATAATTAAATTATAATAAACTAAAGGAACATGTTTAATACTAGAGCAGCAGTAGAAGATTGCAAATTGTATTTCTATTTTAATTCTTCCAGGAGAAAATGGAACATACCCTCAGTAGCCACTTTATTAGGTACACCTGTACTCCTGCTTGTTAATGCAAATATCTAATCAGCCTATCACATGGCAGAAATCCAATATACAAAAGCATGCAGACACAGTCAAAGGATTCAGTTGTTGTTCAGACTAAACATCAGAATGGGGTAGAAATGTGATCGAAGTCACTTTGAACATGAAAATGATTGGTGGTGCTAGACCAGGAGGTCTGAGTATCTCAGAAACTGCTGATATCCTGGTATTTTCATGCACACGTCTCTCAAGTTGGTGCAGTAAAAACGTCTACTGATCAGCAGTTCTGTGGGTGAAAATACCTTGTGAGGGGGGTTAGAGGAGAATGGTTATACTGGTTCAAGCTGAAAGTAACTCAAATAGCAACAGTGATGTGCAGCACAGCATCTCTGAATGCAGAACATATTAAACCTTGAAATGGATGGGCTACAGCAGCAGAGGCCACACCAGGTTCCATTCCTGTACTTAATTAAATGGGTACTTAATTTCCCCATAGAGGTTTGATAACATACTCAGAAATTTGAAAAGAACAATATTTGGAAACGTGGAAATGAAAGTTCGTGTAAATCAATTATCTCCTCTCCCTCCCCCCCCCCCCCCGCCCCCCACCACTCAGATAAACTTAAAATTAAATGTTTTTCCTTACCCACAATCAGGAGCAGGGCACCATCTGCAGTCTGGATCTGCCACCAACCAACGGCGTAGCATAAACTCCTCATATTTTTCCATCAGCAAATCATCGTTTAAAATCAATTGAATATCATGGGGATTGAATTTCTCAGTACACTCTGGGCAGCTTATATTAACCCTACTTTCCGAGATCTCAATTCGCAAGTACTGCCGCAAGCAATCTCCACATGACCTGTGGTGGCATGTCATAATGTCCGGGAATTTATCCTTAGGTTGACGCAAAAGGCACAGAGGGCATTCAAGAAAGTCTCCACTTTGTTTGTCAGTGGACATAGTCCCACTTTCAGACAAGCCACTGGTTGACAATATCGAGTTCTTGTCATTACAGATTTCGGAATGAATGCTTTCGATGCTTGCAATTCCATCAACTCCCCCATTTAAGTCCCTGGACTTTTGCTTTGACTCTCTTTTCCTTCGAAATAGAGATCCAAGTGACAGGCGACGTTTCTTTGGTGCCTTTTTAACTGAGGGTAAACTAACTGAGGATGCAGAGGACTGCAAGTCACGGTCTGAGTCTACTTGCTGATTGCGATGCAAGCTCATTTTTCCTCCACACCTCTCTCAGAGGGTCCAGTCTTGGAAACCTGCTACAAACCAGTTTTCTTCCAAGCTCCAATCTTTTACAACATTCTCATTCTTCAGACATAGCCGCCCCTCAGGAGAATAGAAGGCAGTTTTCTAGAAAAATTGTTCTAAGAATTTCTGTGAAGGAGAAGAACAGGAAACATAAAATCTTTCATACTCTGGCTTCAAATGGTATTACTCATTCTCCGCTCTGTTTATCATTGCTGTTCACTGATGACTTTTTGTTTTTTAAAAAGAATTTCTGTTAAAGTGATGCATCTTCAACACCATTACAAAGCTAATACACACCAGTTTAAAACTAACAAATATGGTAGGGGAAGTAGACAGAATCAATGTTTTAACAATGGCAAATAGTTTTCTGTTCAGAATGGCTTTAATTTAATTCATAGAATCATAAAACTGTTCTGACAGAGGCAGCAATTATCTTAGTCTATCAATTCTACATCGGCTCCTAAAAGCAATGAATTTGAGATCATATAATCTGCTTAAAGAAGCTTTGCCTAGTAGGGTGCAATGGTAGCATAATGCTATTACTATACCAGCGGTAAGATTATGGTTCAATTGCCACCACCGTCCACAAGCAGTCTGTAAATTCTCTCGTGACCACTTGGATTTCCTCTGGGTGCTCCGGTTTCCTCCAACATTCCAAAAAGACACACAGTTAGAGTTAGTGAGTTGTGGGAATGTTACACTGGTGACACCAGCACAATCCTTGCTGATTTGATTTGATGCAAATAATGCATTTCATTGTATGTTTCCATGGACCTATAACAAATAAAGCTAATCTAATCTTTTTATACATTTTTCCCTAACAGGTAGATAAGTGGCAGCTGAAACTTTATTTAGAAAATTCTGACGTGATACGCACCGGCTTTAAAGTTGTGAGGACAGTATAATGAAGTAGCACAGAGGGAACTGGGTGTATATCTGGGTAGCGTAACCTGTTTCATACATGCTCAGCCTCATTTTCCTTCTTTACCTTCCATGACTCCCATGATTAAATAAGCTTCTCTAAACATGCCCGTCTATTTTCAAAGACTGTGCTTCTCCACGCGCTTTAGGAGTACTGGGACTGGAAAGCTTTAAAATAATCCTGGGAATGAAAGGGTTAACCTATGTGGCATGTTTGATGGCTCTGGGCTCATACTTGCTGGAGTTTAGAAGAATAAGGCAGGGATCTCATTGAAACCTACAGAATATTGGAAGGCCTAGATATAGTGGATGCAGAGAGGATGTTTCCTATAGTGGGGAAGTCTCGGACCAGAGGACACAGTCTCAGAATACAAGGACATCCATTTAGAATGGAGATGAGGTGGAACTTCTTTAGCCAGAGGGTGCTGAATCAGTGGAATTCAATGCTGCAGATGGCTGCGGAGGCCAAGGTAAAAGTGGAGGGTGGTATGTTCTTGATTAGTAAGAGTGTCAAAGGTTACGGGGTGAAGGCAGGAGAATGGAGTTGAAAGTGATAATAAACCGAACATGATGGAATGGCGAAGCAGACTCCGTAGGTCAAATGTCTTAATTCTGCTCCTTGTCCTCCGGTCTTACACCACGCCACTTCATTGATACTGATTCTGACAACATGCATCAGATGTGGATACAAGCTGGATCAGCTGTCTCTGTGTGAAATTTCGCCATTCTCACATCAATGTCCTCCTGTACTCTATTTCAACACCCTCCCCATGCTCCTCACTGCCTACCATACTTCTAGGTTTTGCTGCAGCTAGAAATATTACTGTTAGTGGACAGCCAGAGACTTTCTCTCAGGGCAGAAATGGCCAATACCAGGAGTCATAATTTTAAGGTGATTAGAGGAAATTATAGGAGAGATGTCAGAGGTACAATTTTTTTTAAAGAAAACACTGAGTGGTAATGCACTTCTGTGGATGGTGGTAGAGGCAATGTCAAAGGAAGGGATAGAATGATTGAGTAGGTTAAAAGATTACTCAGGTCCTTTAGTCCTGGTAACATCCATGCAAATCTTTTCTGCACTTTATGATCAAAATTCAAGGATTGAAACCCACTGGCCATTTCATTCAGCTAATATCACACCAGTTATCCAATATGAGTCCCAGTAAATGAGTATTTCATCGCCAATAACAAAATGACTAAAATAACTATGCCCAGAACACATGCACTCCTATGTTTCAAACATTCTTTTTATTTTACTTGTGCACAAAGGACAGAATGTCCCATGCCACCCACGCTGTTCCGAAGCCAGGACAGGACAGGACAGGAAACTGATTTTTATACAGTATTGGCTTATTAGTTACGGATATCGACCATTTGGTAAACTGTATGTTTGAATTCCTTGCTTGTAAGATCAATCACCATTCACAATTGAGGTGCTAACACTCAATCGAAACTTCAGGCGGACAGCTGATGGTATTTTTAAGTTAGTAAAGCAATTGTCCCTTAATTGTTGGGTGTATTTCACATCCTTCCATTATTTCTACCCCATCTGATTCTGGCACCCTTGTTGTGTAAAGGGACGCTACATTTTAGGAAGACCTTTCTTGGAAAGTCTCACTACAGGGGCCTCACTTATCTGGCTTGAGTACACTGCCACAGTCACCCCTATGTATCTTGTCTGCCATAAGCAGAGGCACCTCCGGTGCTCTCACTTGACTACAACTGCCCCAAGCTACCCTTGCCCGAACGTTGTCTTAACTCTTGCCTTACCACAACTTCCACAAGCCCTTCACTGAGATAAATTAATCATTAAGATTTTAAAAATAGTAGCTAGTAAATTTTATTCAGAATAAAACAAGGTGTTCAGAATAATAAAAATACTTACAGTACTACTTGACAGTGGGAAAAAGAAACAGAATCTTAAAACCTCATTTCAAAATTTGGCCTTGCACTTTTACCTTCATTTGCAAAACCATAAATCTGCTTTAAATTCAACCTTCTTCCTGCTAGTCAGGTATGCTCCAAAATGCTTCTCATCATGGATCATGTGGTGAAATGATTGGCGTTCACAAGAACCAAAAGTACCTCATTTGCATAGCATAATTTATCTAGAGTTAGGTTATGCTTAATGACTCAGCTCTACGAGCAAATTGAAGTGTTTGAATCATCTGTGTTTTTTTTTCCACTCTCAAGGAGCCAGTTGATATACATTCAGTTTCACATTGCATCCAGCTGAATCAGAGTGAACTCAACAAACACATGAAATTTGTTCTATGATCCATCTAAATCAGGGGTTCCCAACCTTTTTTTTATGTCATGGACCCTTACTATTAACCAAGGGGTCTGAGGACCCCAGGCTGGGCACCACAGACCCAAGTCCTAACCCAGTACTCATTTGTTTGCTGAGTCCACAGCTCCCAGGTTAGCTGACATTTTATCACAAATCGAAGTTCACAAATCGTGCATGCAGCCTGTTACAGCCGCTCCGACTGGTTTTCTTACTTTTTACTTCTTACTTTTCTAACTTACGTTATTTGTTGTATTTTTTTTCTCACGGTAACACGTTGAAGCTGCACCCTCTCTAACATGCTGGTAGAGAGTGTTTTATTTGGGTTTTTAGCGCTGTAAATAGTTACATTCGGACACGTCTCATTAGCGTGGCAGCAGTATGGTCGCACTGTTTATTCCAGGGACCAGCTGATTGCGCTTATGCCGGCCGGTTTAGCGAACAGAGTGGCGGACACCCCAGCTGAAATCTGGAGGAAAACACAGAGGATGCAGAGGGGGAATCAAAAAGGCAAGGAAAGAGGACCGGGTCGAAACAACAGAGACTTACAGAGAAGAGGAGTTATAAGCCGTGTCTTCCCTCTTTCATTATGGGCAGTGTGAGATCGCTGGGTAATAAAATGGACGAGTTGACGGCGCTAGCCAGGCGTCAGAGAACATTTCGGGAGTGCAGTGTGATGTGTTTTACTGAAACATGGCTGCACGAGGACATACCCGACCAAAACATTTCCATGGACGGCTTCTAGACCGTTCGGGCTGACCGGAAGTGCACTGAGAGCAGTAAGCGTAAAGGAGGGGGGCTTGCTGTTCTGGTTAACAACAGATGGTGCAATCCTGGTCATATTATGATCAAGGAACGTGTTTGTAGACCGGATATTG
Source organism: Mobula hypostoma (assembly GCF_963921235.1). Classification (NCBI taxonomy): domain Eukaryota; kingdom Metazoa; phylum Chordata; class Chondrichthyes; order Myliobatiformes; family Myliobatidae; genus Mobula; species Mobula hypostoma. The sequence goes on from NC_086097.1 coordinate 124,235,264, forward strand.
AACTTTTTGCTGTTGGATTCCGGCCATATTCCACCAAGACGCAACACTGGGCATCATTCCTGCCTGTGGTCATCGAACTTTGCAGCTCCTCCCGTGGAGGGTCAGACACCCTGAGCCAATAGGCTGGTCCTGGACTTATTTCCAGCTGGCATAGTTTGCATATTGTTTGATGTTTGTGGTTTTGTATTGCTATATTTATGCTCTATTCTTGATTGGTGCAGCTGTAACGAAACCCAATTTCCCTCGGGATCAATAAAGTATGTCTATCTATCTATCTAATTTTACCCCAAGTGTTCAAAATACCAACATTAACACAAACATTTTTAAATTATCAACAATGAAAACAGGAGTAGGATTGTGTGGTTGTTGGTCTCCTCAGGCATTTAATTAGATGATGGGCACCTCTCATCCATTTATCACCTTTGTACATTGCCCAAAATATACAAGGCTATGAACTCGACATTGAACTCTCAATGGGTTCTGATCTTGTTCTGTCTACCTCATTCATCACGATCTTGAGGAAACGTAATCGAAAGGGTGAGGACCAGTCCAACAGTCCAGTCAGTCCTTTCAATCACAACTCATGTATTCAAACCACAACACCATAAGCATTTGTGTAATTTGCAGACTTACTAACCTACCCTTTCACTTCCTTATCCAGGTCATAAAAACATCAAAGAGCAGGGGTCTCCAAACAGATCCCTGCTGAACACCACTGGTCACCAACCTCCAGGCAGAATACACTCTGCCTACTGTCACACTTTATCTGTGTGGGCAAGCCAATTCTGAATCCATGCAGTTAGGTCTGCCTGAATCCCATGCCTCCTGACTTAATGAATGAGCCTACCATGGGAATCACTGTCAGATGCCTTATTAAAATCCATATACTCTATATTCACTGCTCCACCTTCATCAGTTTGTTTTGTCACTTCCTCAAAGAGTTCAGTGAGGCACAACCCTGCCCTTCACAAAGCAATGCTGACCATCTCTCAATAGAATATGCTTCTCCATATGCTCAAATACTATCTCCAACAATCCTCTCAAGTAGTTTGCCCACCACTGAAATAACACTCACAGGTTTAAATCCCAAGAATTTCCCATTACCTTTCTTGATCACAGGAATAATATGTGCCACCCTCCTATCTTCTGGTATTACTCTTGTGGTCGGCGAGGATACAAAGATCATAGTATTAAATTTACTCTATACATACCACTAAAAAAAAATGTTCATGCCCATAAAGACTTTTCAAAACGTCACTTAGAAGATACTGCAAAGATGTGGAAGGTCTTGTGGTCAGATGAGAGTAACGTGGAACCTTTTGGCATTAACACTGTGGTACTGTGATGTAAATGTAATACTGCGCATAGCAAGGTAACACCATCACTACTGTGAAGTATGGTGGAGGTAGTGTCATGTTATGGCAATGCTTTTCAGCAGCAGGGGCTGGAAATCCAGACAGGATGGTGGAAGAGAATGCTGCTAAACAGAGAGAGACTCCAAATAAAAATCTGTTAGCTTCCGCCAAAAAGCTTAAACTGGGGAGGAAGTCTGTTTTTCAGCAGGACAACAACCCAAAGCACACTGCCAGAGCAAACATGGAGGGGCTTCAAATGAAGGAAATTGATGTCTTTGCGCAGCCTGGAGTCCTCACCTTAACCTGATTGAACATCTCTGGCAAGACCTCAAGATTGCTGTCCACTGCTGCTCCCCAGTTAACCCGGCACAGCTTGAGCAATTTTGCAAGGAGGAATGGGCAAACCTTGCTCCATATTGTGCAAAGCTAAAAACAGACTTATCCAATAGGACTACTGGCTGTAATAGCTGCAAGCTGTGGTTCAACTAAGTACTGAGCAAATGGGGCTGAATACTTTTGAACTGCAGATATTTCAGTTTTTGAATTTTTAGTTTTCATGCTTCACAAATAAAAATTCTCAGTTAAATTGATCCCTGTTGTAATACTCATTTATGTGAACAAAGGGTTGGGGGCTGAATACTTTTACAAGGCATTGTATAAATGTTAACTTTGTCATTACTTGTCAAAAGTGGAAAACTTGCAACACCTAACTTTGTGCAATCTTCATCAGGCTGTCAATGTTGATCAACATATAGTGCTATTGCTTGGACCCAACTGTGAACACATAATTAAGATCAACACAGAGGGAATAATAGTGATGTGCTGCCTTTCAGCTGAGATGTTGAACTTTGAGAGTTGACTGATTAGATTATGATTATCCAGACTGGAATTATCTTTCTTCCTGGGAAATAATTGGGTAATTTTCCACATCATTGGGCATACTGCAGCATTATAACTCTACTGGAACAGCTTGGCTAGAGGCAGAGCCCACTCTGGAGCACAGGCCTTCTTGCTGCCTCTGAAGAATTATAGGGAACTTAAAGTATCTTTCAGCAATACCTCTAATTATCCAAAAAAGTATGTGGCCATCATTTCATTTCTCTGTTTGATCTTGTGCCAAACTGGTTGCTGTGTTTGCCTACAACCTAACAATAATTGTATTTCTAATATTATAGCAATTCATTGAATATGAAGTACTTCAGAACATCTCAAACTCCACATAAATGTCCTTTATCGGTCAGTTTTAATAGTTTTTATTCATCATAACGAGCAGGCATTCACCCATCCCATCCTTTGCACATCACTCGGGTTATCTGTAGATCCACCAGATGATGTGACTGTGAGACGAGACACTGAAGTTGGCGACATAAAAATCTTTATTCATCATAGCAGCAGACATATCCTAAAGACCCTCTCAAAAAGAGTCTCCCAAAATCAAAATGCATCACATTTCTAAACCCTTAAGATCAAGTGCAACAACAGATGACACAATACAACTCCAATAGTTACAGTGATATTATCAATATTGGGGAGAGTCTGACAATACTTCGAGATACGTATCCACAATAAGAGGCATCCCTGAATGTTCAAACACCTTTGTTGGGACAAAGTAATTTATACAGGTCTAATAGTCAATGGGGATAGAGATCTCAAGACACCCCAAATTAACATCAGCTTCCTTGAACTCCTGTTACAATGGTGTAGATAACTTAGACAACAGCTGCCAGGTTTGATACAGACTAATTAACATAAACCCATTATTTTATGTTTGGCTGATGCATATCAGAAAGTAGAATCATGGTCATTTCACTTTTCAAAACATCTCTTAGCAGCCAGCTCCCTGCAGTGGGCCACCAGCCAGTGCTCTGTTTGCAAAGCTGCCCTTTTAACTTCAAACTCATTACTGCCTGTAACTATATTAAGAACTATCAGTGGGTCTTATATGATTTAATCTGCTGTATTCATACAATTCCATAACTCCTGAATCTCTAACATCAGATTATTGTCATTTTTTTTCTTTTCCAAAAAAGCTATTTTCTGTTTCCATTGTGCAGTCAATATTCAATTCCTGCTGAAATTGTCTCCTTTAAAGTACCATCTTTTACTTCTAGCTAGGTTTCTAATGGCTAATACATGATAATTTGTGCTTTTAGCTTGCTTGATTTCTTGTTATAACATGCATTTAGGTGGCTCGTCTTGGCCTGCACTGTAATTCTCCTTTTTCTTATGGATTTTAAAAGATTGAAAACTGACAGCCATTCCTTTACAATGGATGTCAACAAGGAAAGTATGATCTTGTATTTATACGCAGTTTTTTCATGTGCTCTCAAAGTCTGGGCTACCAATTTAAATTTGCCTTGCACATAGAAAAATTACTTAAAATCCTCCACCATATTCATACAGAAATGGATGGCAAGTTAATATAAAGATATTGGTGTGCTGTAGCAGACAGTACAGTTAACTTTACTGCAAAGAATGATCAATTAATTTGTTTGGTAGGATTGATGAAAATAAAAGAACTGTATGCTCTTCTAAACACAAAAGAGCCATCTGTAAAGAACAGTTCTTCAGTTTAATACCCTGTCCACCCCCAATAAGGCTGCATAAATGTACCTTGCAAAACAAAACTGAATCTCAGAGTAACACCACTGAGCCAGGCAGTCACTTCTATCAGGAAAGAGAACCCTGAGAAAAAGTTTTGCCAGAACTTCATGGAAAATAAAGTTTATCCTGTAAAATAATATTTGTTTCAAAATACAAAAGAATGTCTCAAACTGATAGAACAGTATTGCAATTATACTTAACAGCATTCTGATCCCTTGAGGTCAGAGAACATAACTTTAAAGTTACAGTTACCTCTGATTACTTAAATCACTTAAAGAAAAATTAATCATTGCCTTTATAAACAGGTAGGCGTGTGTGGTGTACAGAGATAATTTTTTAAAATTGCAGGCTATTTCATGAAAATAGTGCAAAGTAAAATTCTTACATTTGCTAAAATCTGTAAACTAAAGACCTAAACCACTTAAAAAGATAAAGAACCCTCAGTTATTTCCAATTTTTGTTAACTTTATAAATAAAATTAGTTAGCATATTTATCTTAATAGGAATAGACCATTTGGCTCCTTATGACTTCACCGGCTTTCAAAGTCTACATTTATTATCAAAGTATGCATATGTCACCGTGTACTACTTTGAGATACATTTCTTGCAGGCATTCATTGAAAAATAAAGAAATACAATCAAATTTTAAGATACGCACATAAAGAATGGCAATTAACCAATGCGCAAAAGGAACTGTGCAAATAAATTTTTAAAAATTAAAATATGAGCTGTAAAGTTTCCTTCAAAGTGAATCCGTAAGTTGTAGAATCAGTTCAGAGTTGTGATGAGTAAAGTTATCTACACTGGTTCAGGAACCTGACGACTATATGGTAACAACTGTTCTTGAACCTGGTGGTATGGGACCCAAGGCTCCAGTACCTGCTGCTTGATGGTAGTAGGGAGAAGACAGCATGACCTGGGGTCCTTGATGGTCCATAAGCAGTCGATCTTCTACCTCAACACAATGTTTCTGAGCCAATGCCATACCTCTGATTCCATTTACATCTACCTAATGTACTAACCTCTGCCTTGAACGTATTCAGTGAATAAGCATTCAGTCACTGAGGAAAGAATTCCAAACATTCATCAGCCTGTCCTGAATACCTAACTCCTTATAATGAAGCAACACACATAAAAGTTGCTGGTGAATGCAGCAGGCCAGGCAGCATCTCTAGGAAGAGGTGCAGTCGACGTTTCAGGCCGAGACCCTTCGTCAGGACTAACTGAAGGAAGAGTGAGTAACTCCTTCAGTTAGTCCTGACGAAGGGTCTCGGCCTGAAACGTCGACTGCACCTCTTCCTAGAGATGCTGCCTGGCCTGCTGCGTTCACCAGCAACTTTTATGTGTGTTGCTTGAATTTCCAGCATCTGCAGAATTCCTGTTGTTTCCTTATAATGAAACTAAGAGCCTTAGTTTGAGACGTGACATCAGATGAGATGGACCCCACATTTCTTTTGTCAGACCCTGAAAGACTATTGTATTATTCAATGAGATCAGCTCCAAAACTTGACAGTAGAGACCAGCCTGCATAGTTGCTCCAGTCCAGGAACCAACAAGCTGACCCAGTGATAGAGGAAGTGCAGCATTCTTAGGGTGGAGGACCAGATCCATGCAGTTGTAAGATGTGAATGCACCAGAGCAATACACAGCTTGAACATCTCTATTTTTGTACTCAATTCCTTTTGCAATAAGGGACAACAAACTTATACATCAACTTCTCGTGATTTATAAAACAACAGCCAGGTTTATTGAAACACCTTTCCAACTCCCCCTTTAGACAACAAAGACCAGACAGCACTATAAAATCCTATTAAGCCCAGGTGCAAAACATAAATTCTTTCTTCTCTCAAATGACAGTCGAGCACATGCCACAATTCTAGTTCAAGTTTAAATGTGATTCGGCCTACACATGAATAAAGCCAAATGAAACAATATTCCTCCGAGGCCAAGGTGCACAACACAGTACCAACACCACACAAAGTTACGATCGCAGAAAAAATCATGCAGTCTAGAAAATATAGCCCTAGTCCCCAAGTGTCATGGCCTGTACATTGGCGCTGTATAGGCTGTTGCCCTGGAGCTGCGTTTCTGCAAGAACAAGCCTGCAGCAGTTCCTCATCATGCGATAGTGCAGCCACAGATGAATGCAATCTAGATTGTTTGCCATTGAGCAAACACTGGAGGCCAGCACTAACAGGAGGGGGCCAGCACCCAACCCAGTGCGGAATCTAACAGTGCCTCTGCTCTCTCCCACATCGCCTCCATTAAAAGTTTACAGTTAAAAGCGAACTTTGGAATAATACTCAAATTAGTTTATCATTCAATTTTGGAACATTGAATTCCTTTTTGCTTAACAATCTTCAGCACATCCAGTACTAAATCATATAAGTGTTGTAATGTCTTGTCTGTTCCTTTCACTTCCCTGCAGAACTCCTATGCAATTGAAAACTGAAACTTAGCTCATGCTGCGATTACCAGGCATTTTATTTACGTAATGCAGTTTCACAATACACAAGAGTCCAGGACAAAGAAGCAGGCAGGAAAAATCATAGCGGACACTATCCACCTAGCAAACTGACTTTTCCAAAGCTCCCCCAGAAAGCGCAAAAGGGCTATTAAAACAAAAACTTCATGCCATTTTAAGTTTGTTCTCTCCAGCAGTTAATTTGATCTACCATTCTAGTTAGCCAACCCCACCCCCTCTCTCTATTACCTCAGTCACTGCACTGTAAACACTTTAACCAGCTTTTTACAATGCTGTTTACATTGTAAATACATGATGGCATGTATTCATGCACATTTTATTCCAAACCTGTACTTTAACTAACTTTACTTTTATGTAATTATTTTACTCTTTATAATTGTTGAAAATTGTTTCTCATTGCATGTCATGCCAACATACAACAAATTGCTAATACATGTTGATTACCCGTTTCCAAAACTCCAAAATCTGAAAGTTTGTGACTCGAAGTCAGAAATGGACAATTCTACACTGCAGTGGGAAGGTTCCCAGTCGAAGCACGGGTGAATCCCTGTGCATCACAGACAGTCTTGATAAGTGACCTCACTTATGCAATGAACAGAAGTTAATATAAAATAGAAAAACACTGCTTAAAGAAAACAATCAAGATCTCAATCATGTACTGAAAGAGTGAATTCATCAGTGGAGTGAATGTATGCCACTTAACTGTATGCTGATGATGAAACAAGCAAAGATCTATCATGACAAACTGAAAATTGAAGGTAACTGAATATTCAGCAGGGTGGTTGCAGAAATTTAAGAAATGGCACAGCATTAAATTTTTTTTTAATTATAAAGATAAAACATCTGCTGATCAGAGAAATTCATTGATGAGTTTGTGAAGATCGTCACTCATGAAAATTTAACACCAGAACAACTCTACAATGCTGATTGTATTTATAACCTTACATAAAACCTAAAAGATAACAGTAAAATACAAATACAATGTACTGTAACTTTTTTCCCAAAACATGGCATCGTAGGTGGACCCTTTGTTTGTGGTTGTTCAACAGCTGATTCAGGCTTTCTCTCCATGTCGTTGTGCTGTTTTTGTTACCCTGCACTTTATATTTTCATTATATTAATGATGTAATGATTTTTACTGTCAAGTACACATGTCTGATGAACAAATGTGAGACAAAGACTGCTTACCCTTAGCACATAAATTCTGAGTCGGAAATGATGGCGATCCCAAGCTATCTCATCATACATTCCAAAATCTGTTTTGTGTGAGACAGTTCATGTAAAGCATAAACTCCCACACAGACCGGGCTGAATATCCTATTTATGTGCTGGAAATTCTGTGCATTGATGGACAGTCGTGAGCTAATAACCTTTGCTAATCTGGGTTATTTTTAAATTAAGAAACCTATTTCAAATTTTCTCTTCTATTTAAGGAGCCATATGTCAAATATACTCAAGATAGCACTTCATATGAATTTTCCCAAAAGACAGATCCAGAAAAACATAAGTAACAGAATCCTATTATCAACTATAAGTATCCATTAAGCATATTTTACTATTAACAACCATGATTCAGCCTCTCCTAAGACTCTCCAACAACCTTCCCTTCCTTTAATTACTTCTTTCCACCCAAATCCTATCAAACTTTTGGACATCTGTCCTAATACTGCTTTATCAGGCTTAGAATGAAATTTTGTTCAAATGCATTCCTGCAATGAGTTTTTTTTAAACAATGTTAATGATGCTATAAAAATTGTAATTTGAGAAAAATCACAGAACGAAAAGATACGACCAGACAAAATTGGATGCTAATCCAGAAAAAGGAGATTTGAAGAGTGGATTAAAGGCTTTAAAGCAGTTAGTTATAAGGAGGATGTTTAAAAAAAGAGGCAAAGGAGAATGAGAAGCTGTGAGGAAGTCCTATTTTAAACCATCAATTAGGTTAAAATTGCCTTTGGCAGTTTTTTTTCTAAAAGGGAAAGGTGTCTCTCAAATAGATTTACACAAACTGCACTGACGATCATATTGCATTGCACACAACACTGACGTGATTAGTGGAGGTTAGAGGACACTGGTGACCTTTTTTTTTCTCAACAATTTGCACTGCCAGATGGCAATAAGATACAGAAGTGATTAAGATAACTGTTCCTTTTTCAGTCCTTTACCTCTTCCACCTAGCCCCTCCCACCTGCCTCCTCACTGATCTCACCCATTATCTGCCAGCTTGTGTACTCCTTCCCCCCTCCCCTCCATCCACCTTACTTTCCAGTCTTGATGAAGGAGCTCAGCCCAAAACGCCAACTGTTTTTCACCTCCATAGATACAGCGTGACTGGCTGATATCCTCCAATATTTTGTGAGCGTTGTTTGTAATATCCAAACTCCATTATGGCCAACATTTTTTTTTGTTTTTATTTAATTATGTGTATAAGCAAGTTCAAAATTGGCTCAGTGTTAGGAAGAAGTTGAAGGTTGATTGTTGGAATTGAGGCCAGTGACTAATGGTGTGCCACAGGGTCTGATGTTGGCACCCTCGTTATTTGTTATGTAAGTGATCTGGATGAAAATGCTTGCTTCATCAGTAAGTTTGCAGATGACACAAAAGTAGGAGTTGTTATTGATGGGCATGGGTTTAGGATGAAAGGGGAAAAATCTGACCGGCAACTTTTTCCACACAAGGGGTGGTGAAAATATGGAGTGAGTCAGCTTACAACTAAAAGTTGACAAAACTAGACTATGACAAAATATTCTTGCTCTTAAATTGAGTGAGCCAAGGGTGACCTAAACCTATGAATCAGCATCCCTGAATGCAAATTTTTACAATTTCCTGTGCTGATTTCCCAGAATATCCATTACTGGAATTTGAACACATGGCTTACAAAATGACAAACTTTTTTTAAAAACTTAGCTTCCTGGAAACTGACTGCCCAAAAGCAGTCTGACAGGATATTGTGTTGGGTTTAAATCAGATTAACTTTGAAAATAATGTACAAGTCCTTGGATCAGCACCTTATAAACAAACAATTTAATTGCCACACTGACTTCATTTATAAATGCTGATCCTTTGTAAATTAAAGAGAAAGGAAATAAAGTAAAATTCAAAGCAACATTCTTAACCACCAAGCTCTTGAACCAGAGCGGATAACTTCATTCAACTTCACTGAACTGTTTCCACAACCTATGGATACACTTTCCAAGACTCTTTGTCTTATGCTTTTGAGATTTATTGCTGATTTGTTTTTTTTCTCTTCTATACTCCCACAGTTGTCTTTTGCACATTGACTGTTTGTCAGCCCTTTTGGGTGTAGTCTTTCATAGATTCCATGATTCTTGGAGTTACTGAGTATAAGAACATAAAAAATAGGAGCAGGAGTAGGCCATCTGGCCCATCGAGCCTGCTCCACCATATAAGATTCATCACTGATCTGGCCATGGACTCATCTCCACCTAACTGCCTTTTCCCCATAACTCTTAATTCCTCTACTACGCAAAAATCTATCCAACCTTGTCTTAAATATATTTACTGAGGTAGCCTCCACTGCTTTATTGGACAGAAAATTCCACAGATTCACCACTCTGTGAAAAGCAGTTCCTCTTCATCGGTCCTAAATCTATTCCACCAAATCCTGAGGCCATGTCCTGCAAGAAAACAAATCTCAGGGCTGTATATGGTGACATATATGTACTTTGGTAATAAATCTAATTTTGGACTTTGAACAAAATGCTGGAAGAACTCTACAGGTCAGGCATCTACGGAGAGGAATAAACAGTAAATGTTTCGGGCTGAGATTGGGTTTCAGCCTGAAACATTCACTCTTTATTCCTCTCCATAGATGCTGCCTGACCTGTTGAGTTCCTCCAGCATTTCGTATACGTTGCTCTGGATTTCCAGCATCTGCAGACTCTCAAGTCTTTATAAAATAAAATTCAACTGTACAGCAATCCCATCCATTCCCAATCTGAATCAGGTTTAATATCACTCCACATTAATGTTTTGCAGCAACAGTACATTGCAACACAGTCATAAAACCATAAATTACAATAAGTATATACACCAGATAAAATAAAAGTAGTGCAAATAGAGGAGGAAAAATACTGAGGAAGTGCTCATGGGTTCATTGTCCAATCAGATATCTGATGGCAGAGGGCAAGAAGCTCTTCCTGAAACATTGAGTGTGTGTCTTCAGGTTCCTGTATATCCTCCTTGATGGTAGCAAAGTGGCAAATTAGTGGATAAATCCCCAGGACCTATCAAGGTGCTCCCTCGGGCCCTGTGAGAGGCAAGTGCAGAAACCACAGGGGACCTAGCAGAAATATTTTTAAATCATCCTTAGCAACAAATGAGGTACCAGAGGACAGCTAATGTTGTTCCACTGTTAAAGAAAGGCTGTAAAAATAAACCAGGAAATTACCGGCAGGCGAGCCTGGCATCAGTAGTGGGGAAGTTTCTAACGTATTCTAAGGAACCAGATATACGAATATTTGGACAGACAGGGACTGAGTAGGGATTGTCAGCATGGCTATGTGCGTGCAAGTCATTGTTAACTAATCTTAGAGATTTTTGAGGAAGTTACCAGAAAAGTTGAAGGCAAGGCAATGGTTCTTGTTTAAATGGACATTAGCAAAGCACTTGACAAAGTCCCGCATGGGAGGTTAATCAGGAAGGTTCAGTCGCTCAGCATTCACGATGAGGTGGTAAAGTGGATTTGACATTGGCTTTGTTGGAAAAGCCAAAGAGTGGTAGAAGATGGTTGCTTCTGACTGAAAGCCTGCGACTGCTAGAGTGCCTCAGGAATTGGTGCTGCGTCCATTGTTGTTTGTCATCTATACCTATGATCTGGATAATAATGTGGTTACCTTGATCAGCAAATTTCCGGATGACACAAAGACTGGGGGTGCTGTGGACAGCGAAGACTAACAGAGCTTGCAGTGGGATCTGGACCAGCTGGAAAAATGGGCTGAAAATTGGCAGATTGATGCAGACAAGTTGAGATGTTGCACTTCAGTAGGATCAACCAGGGTAGGTCTTACACAGTGAACAGTAGAGCACTGAGGAGTGTGGTACAACAGCGGGATCTAGGAATACAGATCCATAATTTGTTGAACCTGGCATTGCAGGTAGATAGGATTATAAAGAAAGCTTTTAGCACATTGGCCTTCATAAATCAAAGTACTGAGTACAGGAGATGGGATGTTATGTTGAAGTTGTACAAGATATTGGTGGGGCCTAATTTGGAGTATCGTCTGTAGTTTTGGTCACCTACCTACAGGAAAGATGCAAATAAAGTTGAAAGAGTACAGAGAAAATTTACAAGGATGTTGTCGGAACTGGAGGACTCGAGTTATAAGGAAAAATTAAATAGGTTTGGACTTTATTCCTTGGAATAGAGAAAATCGAGGAGTGATTTGATAGAGGTATACAGAATTATGAAGGGTATAGATAGTGGAAAATGCTGCTTACATTTACCCTGAGGTTGAATGCAAAAGGTAATTGGTTAAGGGTGAAAGGTGAAAAGTTTAAGGGAAACAAGAGGGGAATCTTCTTCACCCAGAGGGTCGTGAGAATGTAGAATGAGTTGCCAGTGCAAGTGGTGCACATGAGCTCGATTTCAATGTTTAAATTTGGATAGATACATGGATAGTAGGTTTACAGATGGTTATGGGTCGGGTGCAGGTGGACGGAACGAAGCAGTTTAAATGGTTTGGCACATACCAGATGGGCTGAAGGGCCTGTTTCTGTGCTATGACTATTACTCTAAGAGGGCATGTCCTGGGTGGTAGAGGTCCTTCCTGATGGTTGCCACCTTCTTGAGGCATCACCTTTTGAAGATGTCCTCGATGCTGGGGGAGGCTGGTACCCATGATGCAGCTGCTGAGCCTGTGACCTTCTGCAGGTCTTTCCAATCCTGTGCAGTGGCCCCTCCATACCAGATGGTGATGCAACCAGTTAGAATGCTCCCCATGGTACATCTGTTGAAATCTGCCAGCATCCTTGGTGATGTACTCCAAATCAAATATAGCCACTGCCCTACTTTTTCCCTCAACTGCACAATATGATGGGACTAGGACAGAAAGTCAGAGATATTGATACCAAACTTGAAATTGCTCACCTCTTCCACTTCTGATCCCTCGATGAGGACTAGTGTGTGTGTTCCCTTGACTTCTCCTTCCTGAAGTCCACATTCAGTACCTTGGTTTTACTGACGATGAGTGCACGGTGTTGCTCCGACCCGACTCAACCTGATCTGTCATTCCTTTTCACCTCCTCGTCTCCATCTGAAATTCTGCCAATAGTTGTGTCATTGGCAAATTTATAGAGGGTGTGAGCTGCGCTTAGCCACACAATCATGGGTGAAAAGAGAGCAGCGCAGTGCGCTAAGCACACATCCTTGAGGTACGGCCAGTGTTGACTGTTAGTGAGGAAGAGATGTTATTTCCAGTCAGCAAAGACTATGGTCTCCCAATGAGGAAGTCAAGGATCCAGTTGCAGAGGGAAGTACAGAACCCAAGTTTTAGAGCTTTTTGATTAGATCTGAGAGCATGATTGTGTTGAACGCTGAGCTGTAGTCAGTAAACAGCAGCCTGACACAAATACTCCTATTGTACAGGTGATCCAAGGCCGAGTGTAGAGCCAGTGAGATTACATTTGCTCTATACCTATCGTGGCAATAGGCAAATTGCAGTGGATCCAGGTTCTTGTTTAGGCAAGAGTTGATTCTGGCCAGGACCAGCCTCTGAAAGCACTTCATCACAGAGGATGAGAGTGCCACTGGGCAATAATTATTGAAGCAGCTCATCTGCTCTTCTTGGGCACTGTTTATGATTGTTGCCCTTTTGAAGCAGGTTGGAACCTCCGACTACAGCAGTGAGAGATTGAAAATGTCCTTGAACACTCCCGCCAGTTGGTTGACTCAGGTTTTCAGAGCTCTACCAGGTACACCATCAGGGGTTGACGCTTTGCAAGGGTTCACCCTCTTGAAAGATGTTCTGACATTGGTGTCAAAGACAGATCACAAACATTGCGGTGACTAGTGGGGTACCGCAAGGCTCAGTGCTGGGACCCCAGTTGTTTACAATATATATTAATGACTTGGATGAGGGAATTAAATGCAGCATCTCCAAGTTTGCGGATGACACGAAGCTGGGTGGCAGTGTTAGCAGTGAGGAGGATGCTAAGAGGATGCAGGGTGACTTGGATAGGTTGGGTGAGTGGGCAAACTCATGGCAGATGCAATTTAATGTGGATAAATGTGAAGTTATCCACTTTGGTGGCAAAAATAGGAAAACAGATTATTATCTGAATGGTGGCCGATTAGGAAAAGGGGAGGTGCAACGAGACCTGGGTGTCATTATACACCAGTCATTGAAAGTGGGCATGCAGGTACAGCAGGCGGTGAAAAAGGCGAACGGTATGCTGGCATTTATAGCGAGAGGATTTGAGTACAGGAGCAGGGAGGTACTACTGCAGTTGTACAAGGCCTTGGTGAGACCACACCTGGAGTATTGTGTGCAGTTTTGGTCCCCTAATCTGAGGAAAGACATCTTTTCCATAGAGGGAGTACAAAGAAGGTTCACCAGATTGATTCCTGGGATGGCAGGTCTTTCATATGAAGAAAGACTGGATGAACTGGGCTTGTACTCGTTGGAATTTAGAAGATTGAGGGGGGATCTGATTGAAACGTATAAGATCCTAAAGGGATTGGACAGGCTAGATGCAGGAAGATTGTTCCCGATGTTGGGGAGGTCCAGAACGAGGGGTCACAGTTTGAGGATAGAGGGGAAGCCTTTTAGGACCGAGATTAGGAAAAACTTCTTCACACAGAGAGTGGTGAATCTGTGGAATTCTCTGCCACAGCAAACTGTTGAGGCCAGTTCATTAGCTATGTTTAAAAGGAAGTTAGATATGGCTCTTGTGGCTACAGGGATCAGGGGGTATGGAGGGAAGGCTGGGTTCTGAGTTGGATGATCAGCCATGATCATAATAAATGGCGGTGCAGGCTCGAAGGGCCGAATGGCCTACTCCTGCACCTATTTTCTATGTTTCTATTCGCATAAATGTAGTTTAATTTTCCCTTTCAAAGTATGGATAAAAAGCATTGAGTTCAACTGCGAGAGAAGCAACACTGCCATTCATGATATTAAGTTTTGCTTTGGAGGAAATAATGGCCTGCAGCAACTGCCAGAGCTGACGTGCATAATACATGGCTAAGCTGCAGCTGACAGTTTCAGAACTAGGACCAAGGTGCTTTCTGGGGAGGAGGGAGACAGCTACGACTACACGCATCAATACTCAGTACCTTCTACAGGAGTGCATTGGGGAGATTCCTAACATGCTGCATCACGGAGTGGTATGGGAACTGCACTGCGGCAGCCAGGAGGGCTCTACGACGGATAGCTAAAACTGTTCAACATGTCACTGATACAAGCCTACCTGCCTTCAAGGACATATATACACAGGCAGGTGCTGGAAAAAAGCCAGCAAGGTCATGAAGGACCAATCCCATCCACCCTGCTCTTGCGGACTATTTGTCCCAGTCCCATCAGGGAGGAAGCTACGCAGCATCCACACCAGGACCACCAGACTCAAAAGCAGTTACTTCCCCCAAGCCAACAGGCTGATCAACATCTCCACTCATCAACCCACCTATCCCACCATGACTATCATTTCCTGTCAGAATCACGTTATGCACAGATACCCCTCTACCTAGAATCACGTTACATACGTACAATCAGACTAAGAACACAAGTTAATCTTATGAATTCGTGTTTCTCATGTGTTCTTTTATGCTTATTGTGCATTTTGTGTGCTGCATCAGATCCGAAGTAGAAATCATTTTGGTCCCCTTTACACTTGTGTACTGACAAATACAAAGCACAATCTTGAATGTTACATCAGTGAATCAAAAGCCCATTGCACCCTCAGAATTTGAGAAGTAGCATTAAATAAGGAAGCTATTTGTTAGATTGTGGAGGGGATACTTCACGTTTCTCAATTAGAAGCTGAGTGGTTTCAAGTAGCGCCTAGCCTCCCCATTTGTGCCCACCAGAATGCCACTAAGTACATGAATGACATTCTTTGGGATTGTTTCAAACATGAGCCAGTTAATAATTCCTTCAATTCACTGTGCAATCCCCATTTCTAAAAATTCACTGCTGCATTTAGAATACTATGACAATGTTTAAATTCTTTGGGCTTGGGTTCGATTGGGATTGCATATGATTATGTCAGCTTTAAATTTTATGCCCAAGAAAACCTCTAATGCTATACAGGAGATCAAAAAAGTGATTATGCTAGCAGCTGAAGGCTTATTATTGAGACTGCAAGTGCGAGGGAGTAAGGGGCTTGCTTTGCTGATATTCTGTTGCGTGTATGTTCTTCAAACATGGTGAGCATGCTATGTTAGCACAGGCAATACCTGCAGGTTGCCCCAGCAAACCCTCAGGTTACGTTGGTTGTTAAAACAAACTACACATTTCACTGAATGTTTCCATGTACCGCACATGTAATAAATAAATGAATCTGTTCCCTGAATAAAGAACAAAAGATAAAACTGGATTAGATGGTTGCAAGCTCATTTGTCACCCAAAAAACATCCATCTACCTAGCAGAGTAAAGCACTGGACTGCCAAACCCCAAATACACACTCCAGACACTTGAAAACAAAGTTCTGGCCAATTCTAGCACAATGGTGACATTCACTACACCAAGTGCTGCCTTCACTGCCTTTTGGATCAGACATTAAATCAAGTCTGATCTGTCCTTTCACACTGTTGACATTATTCTATGGGGCAGTTTCAAAAATGAACCAGTTAATTTATCTTTTTTATTTAGAGGTACTATGCGGTAACAAGCCCTTCGAACCAACAAGCCCAAGCCAGCCAATTACACTGTAACCTACTAACCCATATGTTTTTTGAATGTGGGAGGAAACCCACAAAGTCATGGGGAGAATGTGTGAACTCCTTACAGACAGTGACAGGAATCAAACCTGGATCACTAGCGCTGTAATAGCTTCACATTACCATGCTGCCCGAGCTTATCCCTTGCAATTCACTGACCAATAACATTCCTGAAAAAAAAATTGCTGCATTTCAGCTACCACTATTATTGTTAAACACAAGAAACCTCAGGACCATCCACTGTCATGTCTCATTATTAGCATGTCCTTTCTTACAAGCAGGTCCAGTTATGCGAATTAACTCAAGTCTATGGCATTACAGCCCAAAATGGAGTTGATGACTTCTGACTGAGGGATGAGAATTGGTGGGAGATGATCATTGCTATCCATGGTTAAACATGCCTACTGTTTTACAACCAGTTTTGATTTTTTTTAAAAATCAAAAATTGAGAGACTGCAAACTTACAAAGAAAAGCATACTCCTAAAATAGATCAAATGGAACAAGTCAGTGACAACTTGCAGGACTCCTCTCAACTTCCCTCTCTGGGCTAGAACATGGTTCAAGCTACCACCAGTTCTCCAAAACTAAACCACCACAGATTTTTTTCCTCTTTTATTGACATCTCAGACAGAAATAATATTGCAAAAAGTTCCAAGAGGTGATAGAACTGTGGACCCGCTATCATTAATTTGAATGTCATCTGCTATAACTGCTCTATCAAAATAGGATACATGCACACAAACTTTAAAAAAAAAACAAATTTCCAGATTTTCAAAATAAAATGTAATCTGATCCTCCAACTGCCTGAAATTATTCTTAAAGGTCTACAAGGATACCAGAACATTTGTATTTAGATATAAGGACTTACACTGACATCACAACTTTTATATCCCTTTTACAATTCCAAAACACTATACAGGCATCCCCCGCTTTTCCAACGTTCGCTTTACAAAACCTTACTGTTACGAAAGGCCTACATTAGTACCATGTTTTCGCTAACAGAAGGTGTTTTCACTGTTACGAAGAAAGGCAGCGTGCGAAAAAAATAAGCGTGCGCCCCTAGCAGCCACTCTCCCCTGGATTCGGAACTGCATTCTCGCCAGCGTTGCTTAAACATGTGTCTTTAAGCAGCTGTTTGCAAGATGTTTTCTATGGTACCGGAAAAGCCTGAAAGAGCTCGTAAGGGTGTTACACTTAGCGTAAAACTAGACATAATTAAGCATTTTGATCGTAGTGAACGAAGTAAGGACTAAGTGAGTTTGGCTTGTGGAAGCTGACGAAGATGACGTTGAAGAGGTTTTGGCATCCCATGACCAAGAACTGATAAATGAAGAACTGATGCAATTGGAAGAGGAAAAGATAACAATCGAAATCGAATGAGTAATGATAAAGTATGACTTTAATTTTGAAAGGGTACGTCGGTTTAGGGGATATTTGCAGGATGGTTTGAGTGCTTACAAAGAACTGTATGATCTAAAAATGCGCGAGGGTCAGCAGTCAAGCAAGCCTTCCACATCAGCCACAGCAGACGACGAACCTCGACCTTCGACATCGAGGCGGGCAGTCATAGGAGAAGATGAGCTGTCTGCCCTAATGGAAATAGACAATGAGATGACACCCCAGTGTCCCACCACCCCAACACCCAGGCTGCGGACAGATACCGATTCGCGGAGAATGCAAAGGTAGCCGGGAGGCACACAGCACATCTTTAACAAAAAAGTCAAAATAAACACGCTAATTAATTAGGTGCCGCCCGACACGTAATTGTCAGCCCAGATCAGAGGCGACACAATCGACATTGATCCGGGCAGACAATTACATGCCGGGCGACACCTAATTAATTAGCATGTTTATTTCTGCTTTTTTCTTAAAGATGTGCTGGATGCGTCCCGGCTACCGCACTACCACTACATGCTTCGCAGCAATGTATCACTCGGCAGCCTGGAGGGTGGGGGCCACCGCACCACCCAAACTCTGACAAGTCTAACACACCATCATCAGTGTGCTCCATGCTTTCCCAATTCCGGTATATGTTACTGTTATTTTAGGTTTTATGTGTTATTTGGCAAGATTTGGTAGGTTATTTTTGGGTCTGCAAACGCTCACAAAATTTTCCCATATGAATAAATGGTAATTGCTTCTCCGCTTTACAACATTCTGGCTTACGAACCGTTTCATAGGAACGCTCTACGTTTGGATGGCGGGGGAAACCTGTATTCAAAACACAATTGGAGTGGCATCACTGTTATGTGAAAAACATGATGGCTAATTTGCAAATGGCAAGCTCCTATAAGCAGCAATGCAATAATGACAACTAAAAATAGTTTTATCTAATGTAGAAAAACAAACATTGCTAAGGGTACTGCAAATTTTGCCCATGCGTTTCAAAATAAGCCATGAGAATTTGCATATACTCAAGAGAACAGATGAAAGATGATGACAACAATGACATTTCTCACAGTAGGAGATTAAAGAGATAAGCTTTATTTATCATAGCTACATTGGAGCATACAGTGAAATGTATCATTTGCATCAAAATCACATCAGCAAGGATTGTGCAGGAGGAAGTCCACAAGTCCACATTTCTGGCAACAACACAGCATGCCCACAACTCAATAACCCTAACAACATGCTTTTTTAAAATTTGGAAGGAAACCAAAGCATCGGAAGAAACCCACGCGGTCATGGAGAGAATATACAAACTCCCGTACAGACAGCAACAGGAATCAAACCCTGATCTTACAGATGGTGCTGTAAGAGTTATGCTAGGATACTGCATACCCTAGCACTGCATTGGAGAACAAAATTGGGTTTTGTGTTCAAGTCTAGCAACTGACATTTAAATACATGAATTTTTGACTCGGACTACTGTAACCCAAGATACACAATACAATGGTATCGGTAATGACCACAAAAAATATTATGAAACTATATACCCTGGAGATTTGGTAGGATTGGTTCCTTCCAGGCTTCATCCTGGAATGGGTACAGGTGTGCAAAGGATGCTTTGTCAGTGAAGAATTTGCCAAAAGTTTGTTCAATGAATTAAACCGAGCTTGTAAAGACACTATACATCTCTGCAGCTAATTATGATAACTTATTAAAGATTTACTTTGTAAATATTCCTTTCTGGGGCTTTCAATTTATTTCTAGTCAATGTTGAAAAGCTTTTTGCTTTCTTCAGGTGAGGTTCTGATTGCATATGACAATGATTAAATAGGATTAGCATCATTAGCATTTAGTAGCATTAAACACTCAGGAGCACATTATTAGCATTGTAAACATCAGACTCAAGATGGTCTAGAATTGCCAGAAATGTACACCTTGTACTTCAGTGACATCAAGATTAAAAAGTAATTGGTTCTCAAGAATGCAATTAAATACTCTTATACTTGGCTATTAGACAAAACATCAATAGCTAATCTTCAAAATATTGAAGTAACAAAAACATAGCTGCAGTCTAAGCAAGACATCCAGTTGACTTAAGAAGCTATCAATACAAAAATGGGAGACTAACAATTTTGCTTTCTGGAATTAACAGCTCATTTATCATAGACTGCCTTTCCAGAATAGATGATCCTCAAATCCAATCAGCAATTAGCAAGCCAATTCATACTATAACAGTACCAACCACAAAAGTGAACATTAACCAACATTTCCATCCCCATCACTGCCAAACAATATCCCAAAACACAACCCTTCTAACCTTTCTCACTATAAAAATGTACAATATCGAGCCAAAGCAAACCACATCCTATGCATCAGTTAATGGTTGGTAACAAAATGAAAAGTTTACTTTGCCATTCCTTTTCTCAAAGCCATCATTTTCATCATTTTTTTCTGCTCATATGTCCAAGTATTTCCTATCTGCTCTAGGTAATTTTTATTAGAAAATGCTCCTTGCAGTGACATGGGAAGTTTGTTCAATGATGCTATACAACTGCCAGTCCAAAGCTGTAATCCAGAGCTTTCAAATAGGGTATTCACTCCAAAATCAATATCCTGTGAGAGAAGCACATACCCACAAGCTAAACTCAGGTTAAGACCACCACTGGCTGGTAGCTATTATCAACATACACAAAGCCAAGCAAAGAATGGCAATGGGGAAAATTAACAAAAAAGCAAAATTCTAATATCTATACAAAAAATTGCATTCAGTACTAATCCTTCTGCCTGAGGATGCCATTAGATGCAAAACCTTAAAGTTAATTACCTTTGAATGATAATCAATTAGGTCAGTTTTGATCAATAAACTGAATACACCAAAGGGCAAATTTTCTCTTCAAACACAAGGTCCTGACCTTTACCATCTCATCAACCAATTAATTTTCTTTAAGAGCTTTTACACTTATGGTCAATGCCATAAATTTAATTTTCACAGTTATGTGAAAACAATGGCATCTAACTTTTTAAAACCAAAAATTAATTAATCACTGAACAGAAAAAGTTGGCTGACAACTGCACAGAACAATTGACATTTACTCTTGAAGCAGTAGTTAGTAGTTATGGTAACGCCATTACAGCACCAACGATACAGGCTGAATTCCTGCTGCTGTCTGTCAGGAGTTTGGATGTTTTCCCCACAACTGCGTGGGCTTTCCTCCAGGTGCTCACGTTTGCTCCATCATTCCAAAGACCTGCTGGTTGAAGGTCATATGGTGTGACTAAGCAGCATAGGTTCATTCAGGCCAGAAGGGCCCGTTACCATGCTGTATCTCCAAATAAAATAACAAGAAATAAAAGTCCTATATTAGTCACTAACTATAATAATCAGAAATATCTAAAAAGTGAGGCAACTACACAAAGATTTTTTACCATCACATTAAGCAGTCTGAGGCAAGCAATTCTGATGTTTACAATTGCAGTCAATTTAAAAACAGCAAAGCTATCTTTATTGTAACTAAATTTGGGTAGATGATCACTTCCAATACAAATGCATAATGCCTTGTATTTAAGCCCTCCAATGAGTTTAACAACTGGCCTGTGAATATTCTCCACCAAAAACTGGTTTTAAGCGACTTCCAGGCCAGTAACAAGTTATTAGGCCTCAATACTTCTATGGGTGAAAGCCAAAGAGCTAGGAATAATAATATTCTTTCATATTGTTTCTCCAGATGAAAAACAGTTGTTTGCTGGGGTATAAGAAAAATTGCAATACCATTACTCACATACAAATCTGGACAGAGTGTGTGGGCGGGGAGGAACACTGCTGAGAAAGACTGTGCCATAACTAGGCATGTAACAACGCATAATTCTATTGAATGATAATATTCAAACTGTCTACTTCGATAACACTCTCCCTAATCCGTAAAAAAAATCAACAGGGACATTTTTGGAGGAGGCACCACCTGTAGTATCCTGTTGAGCATTCAAAGCAAGTCAAATTATTAATCAAGTATAACAAAACAACGATGAAGTCAAATGGCAATTAAGGAATTTGGTCCATACATTGGCTCAAGCATTATCTTGGTAGCTTAAATTTTAAGGATTGTTAAATTCCTCTCTCTTCCTTGGGCTTCAACCTACTGAATCATGATACAAAGCAGTAGATCGGCTCTTGGTATAAAACTATTGCTGCTAACCATCAAGGTTTGTGTTTACAAACACAAGACATCCTGAGTTGAAAGCAGAGGCTGGCGGAAAATGCACCCAACACACATTCTCCACAACTTACACCATTTTCACCTTGAATCTACCGCCAAATATTTTACATCCCCTCCCCAAGTCTTCCACTTTCCACAGGGATTACTCCCTCTGATTCCCTTGTCAATTCATCCCTCCTCACTATCTCCTTACTGGCACATACACCTACAAACAGAAGTGCTACACCTGCCATTCACCCCCTTCCTCATCTCCATTCAGGACCCCAAACAATCCTTCCAGGTGAGGCAACACTTCACCTGCGAATCTGTGGGGGTCATCTACTATATTCGGTGTTCCTGATGTGATCTCCCCTACAGTGTTGAGACTATGTAGATTGGGGAACCACTTTGTTGAGCACATCCGCTCCATCAGCAAAAAGCTGGATTTCCCAGTGGCCAACCATTTCAATTCCTATCCCCATTCTGAAATGTCAGTCCATGGCCTCTTCTTCTGCCATATCGAGTCCACTCTTCCCTCTCAGGTTCCATCTAGATAGCCTCCAACCTAATGGCATGACCATCAATTTCTTCAATTTCCAGCAATTTTCCCCTTCTCCTTCAATTCCCCACTCTGGCCTCCTACCTCTTATCACCTGCCCTTCACATCCCCCAGTGCCCCTCCTCCTTCCCTTTCTCCTATGGTCCACTCTCCCATCAGATTGCCTTTTCTACTCATCACCTCCCAGCTTCTTACTTCATCCCCTCACCACCCACCGAGATTCACCCATCATCTTTCAGCTTGTCAGCTTATGTCCCTCTTTCTTCCTAGTCCGGGTGAAGGGTCTCGGCTTGAAACCTTGACTGTTTATGCATTTCCACAGAGGCTGCCTGACCTCCTGAGTTCCTCCTGCATTTTGTGTGTGTTGCTTAAGGCTTGCATTTATTTCACTTGGATTGCTGTCAGAACAGACACTTTTTTGCTCCATGCTGTAATTCATCTTGCAGACTTGCTTTGATTCTGAGTTTCACAAAAGGGCGACCAACCACCACCAAGGCAGAAAACTTTGCCTCAGATACATCTACTCTTCATAACAAAGTCGTCATTTCGAGATACAGCTGATTCATTTGCCCACCTCAAAACAGAATCAGATTTATTAGCTCTAACATATATCACAAAATTTGTTCTTTTGCAGAAGTAGCACAGGGCCATACATTAAATATAGACTGGATTCTGGTTAACTGGGACACATTGGGACCAGTAATTTTGGCCCAATTAGGCAGCTACAATTAGCAAAAGTTTCATGGAAATAGTTAAAAATGTATTAAAAAAATAATTTTAACTAAGATAACAAATTATGCATTTAAATAAAATAAAATTGGAATAACAATACTAGTATAGTACTATAAATCTATAGTTCCTAATAGTTATCAATGAAGGAATTCATTCAGTTTATGGCCCTCTGTTCTTTTGATTGACTTTAAATGAACAAAATCAGCACAGACGCCTAGTGTAGATAATGGACTGCTTTCGTACAATGCTTTCAATGACTGCATCCTCCAAATCTTCATTTTCATTGTAACATTCATGATGATTGTCAATACCTACAAATTTTTTGTAGTTCCTAACTTGAAGTAGTGAAATGATTTCATTTTCACTCCCGACCATTCCTGGCATCTCCAAGGCTAAGTGCTTGAAACTGCAATAAGCACCACTGTTCCAAATTGTCTTACTGCTTATTCCTCGCCAACTATCAGAGACAAAAATCACTGCTTTTTGAACACAAACACATGTAACTGATGCTACTTAAAAACTGTTCGCTGCAAGCGCTGTGTAAATATTTAACGGCCACACAAGTGCATACGACTGATGCTAGTTAGAAACTTCAGCAACAGTCTCCTGCTCCAGTTAAGTGGCATAGTGTCCCAAATAAACAAAGAACTTCTGCTATTTTCTCAATTTTTATACTTTGAGGTGTCCCAAATAAGCAGCTATCCTGATTAACTGATGGTCCGATTAACTGATGGTCCAATTAACTAGAATCCAC
This sequence comes from Mobula hypostoma, assembly GCF_963921235.1. Lineage (NCBI taxonomy): Eukaryota > Metazoa > Chordata > Chondrichthyes > Myliobatiformes > Myliobatidae > Mobula > Mobula hypostoma. Next base: position 124,259,235 of record NC_086097.1, read on the forward strand.
TGTACTATATAAAAAAAAATGTCACTGAGCAGAGGAAGTGTGGGACTCAAAATTAGGGCATAATTTAATTTGGTAATTCTTTCTATATAGCATGAAAAAGTCAAACCAGGATATCCATCTCAAGTAATCAATTATGTTAAGAACAGATCAATTTCTCAAAATCTGTTGGTTTTTGCCATTCCCTGCTACTTGGGTTTGCTTCAATGGGCAGCAAGCATTTCTCAGTAAATCAACTTTTATTGTAAACAATTATGAGAATAACACACAAAATTCTGGAGGAACTCAGCAGCATCTACGCAGAGGAACAAACAGTCAACCTTTCAGCCAGAGGCCCTTCATCAGGATTGGAAAGGAAATGGGGAAAAAGCCAGATACGAAGGTGTGGTGAGGTAAAGGAGGAGTACAAGCTGACAGGTGATAAGTGAAACCAGTTGGGGGGGGGGTGGGGGGGAAGGTAGATGGGTATGGGGGGGGATACAAGCTGACAGGTGATAAGTGAAACCAGTTGGGGGGTGGGTGAGGGGAGAAAGATGAAGCGAGAGACTGGGAGGTGATAGGTGGAAAAGGATTCTGATAGGAGAGGAGAGTGGACCATGGGAGAAATGGAGGCAGGAGAGTTACCAGAGGGAGGTGATACACAGGTGAGAAGAGAAGGGGTATGAGGGGAGTCAGAATTGGGAATGAGGAAGGGAGAAAAATAACTGGAAGCAAAGAGAAATCAATGTTCATACAGTCAGGCTGGAGGCTAACCAGACTGAACATAACTGCTGTCAGCATCAGATTCAAACCAATCACATCAGCAGAAATCAAAGCTTACAGTTAAGAGCACCTCTGTGTATACAGACAACTCATCACAAACTACCAAAACTATTTTTAAAAAACACTCAGAGATAATGAGGCGATCTGCAGAACTCCTGTCACCAATCTATTTAGCGCATTTTTATAACAGAGCCACTTATAAATCAAAGAAATTATGCATTTAGCTAATTACTCTAATCATACTAATACACTTAGTGATTGCTTTATTAGGTACACCTACTCATTAATGAGAAAATCTAATCAGCCAGTCATGTGACAGCAACTCAACACATGTAGACATGGTCAAGAGGTTCAGTTGTTGTTCAGATCAAACATCAGAATGGGGAAGAAATGTGATCCAAGTGACTTTGACTGTGGAATGATTCTCTGTACCAGACAGGGTGGTTCTAGTATCTCAGATCCTGGACTACCTGTCAGATCGCCAGCAGGTGGTAAGAGTGAGCTCCCTCACCTCTACCCCCCAACAAAGGTGCCCCTCAGGGCAATGTCCTTGGCCCCCTCCTTTATTCTCTGTATACCCATGACTACGTGGCCACCCACAGCTCCAATCTGCTAATTATATTTGCTGACGATACTACATTGATTGGCCTAATCTCAAATAATAATGAGGCAGCATACACAGAAGTCGTCACCCTGACACAGTGGTGTCAACGAAACAACATCTCCCTCAATGTTGCAAAAACAAAGGAGTTGGTTGTGGACTACAGGACTGATGGAGAAGGGCTAGCCCCTACTGATATCAATGGATCTGGGGTTGAGAGGGTGAACAGCTTTAAATTCCTCAGCATAAACATCACCGAGGATCTCACGTGGTCTGTAAATACTGGCTGTGTGGTGAAAAAGGTACAACAGCGCCTCTTTCACCTCAGATGGTTGAGGAAGTTTGGTATGGGCCCACCCCCAAATCCTAAGAACTTTCTACAGGGGCACAATTGACAGCATTCTGACTGGCTACATCACTGCCTACAACACTACCAGCCCCTCCACCAATCTTCCTATCATCTACAAACTTGGCAACAAAGCCATCTATTCCATCATCTAAATCATTTATATACAACATAAAAAGAAGTGGTCCCAACACCGACCCCTGCGGAACACCACTGGTCACTGGAAGCCAACCAGAAAAGGATCCTTTTATTCCCACTCGCTGCCTCCTACCAATCAGCCAATGCTCTAAACATGTTAGTACCTTTCCTGTAATATCATGAGCTCTTAACTTGGTAAGCACCCTCATGTGTGGCACCTTGTCAAAGGCCTTCTGAAAGTCCAAATATACAATATCCACTGCATCCCCTTTATCTATCCTACTTGTAATCTCCTCAAAGAATTCCAACAGGCTCGTCAGGCAGAATTTGCCCTGAAGGAAACCATGCTGACTTTGTACTATCTTGACCTGTGTCACCAAGTGCTCCATCACCTTATCCTTATCAATTGACTCTAACATCTTCCCAACCACTGAGGTCAGGCTAACTGGTTTATAATTTCTTTTATGCTGCCTTCCTCCTTTCTTCAAGAGTGGGGTAACATTTGCAATTTTCCATTGTCCAATGATTTTGAAAGATCATTTCTAATGCCACCACAATTTATAAGGTTACCTCTTTCAGAACCTAGGGTGCAGTTGCTCTGGTCCAGGTGACCTGTGTACCTTCAGGTGCTTCAGTTTTTTGAGCATCTTCTCTCTTGTAACAGTAACTGCACCCACGACTCTTCTTCACACACTACATCAGGCATACTGCTAGTGTTTTCCACAGTGAAAACTGATGCAAAATACTCATTTAGTTCATCAGCCATTTCCTTGTCTCCTGTTATTATTTCTCCTGCCTCATTTTCTAGTGGTCCTATATCCACTCTCATTTCTCTTTTATTTATAACATACTTGAAAAAAACTTGTTCTAGCCACTTTGATATTACTTGCTAGCTTGCATTCATATTTCATCTTTTCCCTTCTAACAATATTTTTAGTTGTTCTCTGTAGGTCTTTAAAAATTTCCAAATCCTCTATCGTCCCACTAATTTTTGCTTTGTTGTATGCCCTTTCTTTTGCTTTTACAATATCTTTGACTTCCCTTGTCAGCCACAGTTGTACTATTTAACCATTTGAGTATTTCTTCATTTTCAGAATATACCTGTCCTACACCTTCCTCATTTTTCCCAGAAACACACCATTGCTGCTCTGCTGACATCCCTGCCAGCAGCTCCTTCCAATTTACTTTGGCCAACTCCTCTCTCATACCACTGTAATTTCCCTTACTCCATTGAAATACTGCTACATCAGACTTTACTTTCTCCCTATTAAATTTTAAGTTGAACAGAGTCATGTTGTGATTACTGGTTCCTAAGGGTTTTTTACCTCAAGTTCCCTAATCGTCTCCGGTTCATTACAGAACACCCAATCCAGTATAGCTGATCCCCTAGTAGGCTGAATGACAAACTGCTCTAAAAAAGCTATCTCTTAGAATTGAATTGACTTTATTTCTTATATCCTTCACATACATGAGTAAAAATCTTCACGTTACGTCTCTGTCTAAATGTGCAATCATAATTATAATTTATAAAAAGTAGAACAGTCAATGTAATATAGAGTACACTCAGATCAGCATGAGTTAATCAGTCTGATGGCCTGGTGGAAGAAGCGGTCCCAGAGCCTGCTGGTCCTGGTTTTTATGCTCCGGTACCGTTTCCCGGATGGTAGCAGCTGGAATAGATTGTGGTTGGGGTGACTTGCATCCCCAGTGATCCTATGGGCCCTTTTTACACACCTGTCTTTGTAAACGTCCTGAATCATGGAAAGTTCACAACTACAGATGTGCTGGGCTGTCTGCACCACTCTCTGCAGAGTCCTGCGATTAAGGGTGGTACAGTTCCCATACCAGGTAGTGATGCAGCCAGTCAGGATGCTTTCAATTGTTCCCCTGTAAAAAGTTCTGAGGACTTGGGGACCCACACCAAACTTCCACAACCGTTAAGGTGAAAGAGGCACTGTTGTACCTTCTTCACCACACAGCCAGTATTCATAGACCACGTGAGATCCTCGGTGATGATTATGCTGAGGAACTTAAAGCTGTTCACACTCTCAACCCCAGATCCATTGATATCAGTAGGGGTCAGCCTGTCTCTATTCCTCCTGTAGTCAACCAGCTCCTTTGTTTTTGCGACATTGAGGGAGACGTTGTTTTGTTGACACCACTGTTTCAGAGAGATGACTTCTTCTCTGTAGGCTGCCTCATTATTATTTGAGATTAGGTCAATTAATGTAGTTTCGTCAGAAAATTTAATTAGCAGATTGGAGCTATGGGTGGCGACAGAGTCATGGGTATACAGGGAATAAAGGAGGGGGCCAAGGACACAGCCCTGAGGGGTAAATTTGTTGAGGGGTAGAGGTGAGGGAGCTCACTCTTACCACCTGCCGGCTATCTGACAGGTAGTCGAGGAAGCAGCTGAACAAGGCAGAGTCAAGGCTGAGGTCTCTGAGCTTCTTGTCGAGCCTGGATGGAACTATGGTGTTGAATGCTGAATGGTAGCTCAAGAACAGCATTCTCACATAAACATCCTTCTTCTCCAGATGTGTAAAGCTGGTACGTACAGCAGTGACTACTGCATCAGCTGTCATTCGGTAGGTGAACTGTAGCGGGTCCAGTTTGGGTGGTAGCAAGCTGTAGACGTAATCCTTAACCAGCCTCTCAAAGCATTTGCTTATTATTGAGCTGAGTGTGACAGGACACCAGTCGTTCGGGAATGTTACCTTGGTCTTTTTCGGTACAGGGACAATGGTGGATAATTTGAAGCAGGAGGGCACTCTACAATGGTAAAGAGAGGGATTAAAAATGTCAGTAAATACACCCACCATTTGTGCTGTGCATATCCTGAGTACTCACCCTGGGATGCCGTTCAATCCCGCAGCCTTGCGACTGTCCACTCTTTGGAAATATCTGCGTACCTCAGTCTCAGAGATGACCAGGTTGCAGGTTGTAGCGGTGGCTTACCTCACAGGCTCAGAGTCAGGGACATCAAACCGAGGCTAAAAGTAATTGAGCTCATCTGGGAGAGAGGCCGTGATGTTGGTGGCACCACAACGTTTGGCTCTGAAGTCTGCAATGGTAGGCAGCCCTCGCCACAAGTCACGTATGCTATTCGTTGTGAATCTTGACTCAATCTTGTCCCTGTATTGTTGTTTCGCAGCCTTGATAGCTTTGCACAGATCCTAGTTGCTTTTCTTGAGCTCCAGCTGATCGCTGGCGACGTAAGCTCTATGTCGCATGGTAAGTGCTGCTCGCACAGAACTACTCGTGCAGGGTTTCTGGTTCGGGAAGATCCTGACTGACTTCTGGGGGACAACATCATCGATGCACATCCGGATGAAATACGTGACTCCATCAGTGAACGCGGAGACATCCTCATCATGGAAGACATTCCAGTCGACATCATTGAAGCAGTCCTGCAACATGGAGGCTGACTGGTCCGACCAACAGTGGACAGTTTTAATTATGGCCACCTCTTGTTTCAACTTCTGCCTGTACGTTGGCAAAAGCAGGATCAAAGAGTGATTTAATTTTCCAAAAGCAGGCGAAGGAGAGCTTTGTAAGCGTTGTGGAAGAGAGTGTAACAATGGTCAAGTATCTTATCTCCACGAGTGCTCACCTGGATGTGCTGACAAAACTTCAGAGAGATTTTTGTCAGCAACACTCGATTAAAGTCACCAGCAATGATGAAGGCAGCCTCTGGGTGTGCAGTCACCAGCGTGTTAATGGTCTCGTACAGTTCCTTGAGAGCCAGCTCAGTACCAGCCTGCGGCAGAATGTACACCACTGTGACGATAACAGTCATGAACTCCCTAGGCAGCCAGTAGGGTCTGCACAGCAGCACCAGGTATTCCAGATCCAGGGAACAAAAGGATTTGAGTGCATGCATATTCTGAGGGTCTCACCAAGCATCACTGACCATGAAGCATACCCCTCCTCCTTTACTCTTCCCAGTGAGGTTTTTCAACCTGTCCGCCTGGAACAGGGAGAACCCAGAGGGCTCGATGGCATGATCCGGTATCTCCTCCATCAGCCAGGTCTCCATGAAGCACAAAACGTTGCATTCCTTTGTTTCCCACTGGTAGGAGATTCTGGCTCTCAGTTCACAAAGCTTGCTGTCCAGGGACTGAACGTTAGCCAGGAGTATGCTAGCGAGCGGCCGCCAAATAGCATGCCATCTCAGCCTCACCAGGACACCGGACCTTCTCCCTCGAATCCGGCGTTTCTTCCAAGGAAGTGGCAGTGTAAGAAAGGAGTCTCCCATGGATTGCACAAGCAGGGGTTCCCAGTGTAGGAAAGGCAGCACACAATGGGTAAATGCCATCTTTCTGTTGTTCAGAAGGGTCAATCTATCGTATATGATATGACTATCAGCTACTTGAACAGAAAATGCTGAGAAAATCGTAATTAGTAGATTTGGAACGAAGCTCGCAACACGGCGCCACCTTGAGCAATCAACAAACTCACTCTCGAGATCCATTACCAATCTGATTTTCCCCAATCAACCTGCATGTTAAAATCTCCCATGACGAGGATTCAATATCTTCTGATCCTATGTCACATCTTTCTACTGATTTGATGCCTTTCTTTACCAGCAGAGCTACACCACTCCCTCTGCCTACCTTCCTATCCCCGTTATAATAAGTAACCTTGGACATTCAGCTCCCAACTACAACCATCCTTCAGCCACGATTCAGTGCTGGCCACAGTACCATACCTGGCAATCTGTATTTTCATGCCCAACAGTTTCTATTTTATAAAGAATGGTGTGAAAAATAGAAAAAACATCCAGTGAGCAGTAGTTCTGTGAGTGAAAATGCCTTGTTAATGAGGAGAATGGCCAAACTGGTTCAAACTTGACAGGAAGGAGACAATATCTCAAATAACCACACATTATAACAGTGGTGTGCAGAAGAGCATCTCTGAATGCACAAAATGTCGAACAATGAAGTGGATGGGCTACAGCAGCAGGAAACCACACTGGGCTCCACTCCTGTACCTCAAAGTAGCCACTGGTGTTCTGTGTACTGTGTATTGCTGCAACACAACACTAACAGACGATTTAATCCAACAGGACATTTTAAAAAATAACATTCATACCAAGATGAATTCAAAAGGCACAAGAATCGTTCACGGTTAAATTAAAAGTAGGAAAATTCGCTTGCTTCACTCTTCTACGTCGAAATTGTAAGTTTAGAATCCGAATTTTCAGCTAAATATATACACATAATGCTCAATATTTACAACACGGTACAACTTTCTTTTATATTTGCCTATTTAAACATCTCAAGGATGTTCCCTTCCTTGCTGGCAGTCTGTGCAGAAGGTCAAAAGTTACCATGGACACTATCAGTTATGGTTACCCAACCATTATCTTGCTTGAGTTAACCTTTAGGGAATCCTGCACGAGGACTCCCAAGGCCCTTTGCTGACTTTGACCTATTTTATCATGTGCCAAGTACTCCAAAATCTCACCCCTGCCTATAATTTCCTTTCTTCTGCCTCCCTCCCTTCTTAAAGAGTGGAGTAACATTGCCAATTTTCCAGTCCTCGGGAACCATTCCAGAATCTAGTGATTCTTGAAAGATCATTGCTCATGCCTCCATAATCTCTTCAGCTACTACTTTTCAAAGTAGTGTAGTCCATCTGGTCCAGGTGACTTATCTACAAAGTACCTTCCCCTTGGTAATGGCAACAACATCCAGTTTCACCCACTGACACTCCTGAATTTCTGGCATTCTGCTGGTGTCATGCAGTGAAAACTGGTGCAATATACTTATTGACTGGTTCCACCATTTCTTTGTCCCTATCATCTCTCCAGTATCACTTTCCAGCACTCCGATATCCATTCTTGCCTCTTTTATATACAAAATAGTTTAGAAATTTAATAAAAATTAGTAAGTGTGTAGATCAAAGGCTAGTGCAACTGTAAAAGCTAAGCAGAAAGTAAAATTATTTTCAGAGCAAAAAAAACATTCAGAGCTGAGTAAGACCAGACATGTCAGTTCTTCCTAATGTGCAATTTGCTTGTTGCTGGGAACTTACAATGCTGACACTCCCTGCAACTAACATAAAGGGAAATAGAGTGACCCCTCATCCTTGTGGGGAAGCTCTTTGCCTACATTCCTGACAGAAAGAAAAAAATGAATGTGTTTCACATAGCCAAGCTTCAGCTATAATAATCTTTGGCAGTGCATGCAAGAGCAGAAAGCCAGGACTAGCCAAACTGCTCTGCAGCTGTTTATAAACTTAAATGGCCATGGACTGCTAATGGGAGTAAGATTCTGGGAATAAAACATACCAGATGGTTGCACAATTTAAGTTATATCAAGTAATGTCAATATAATGAACATTTATTGACCTATCTTAAAGGTCCAGCACAGATCAAAGTCACATTATAGATGTATGATGATCTATACAGTACATCTCTATACAAGATAAGGCAGTTTAAAAGAAACTTTGATTTATATTTTTAAAATGGTTAAAAGTTGCAACCTATCATAGTTCCTTATATAAACCTAATTCAATATAATTATTGTCTTAGAAACACTCACCTTTGATGAAACCATAACAATTTTCAGATAAGGCACTTGTATTTGCTATCAGATGCTAGCAATGCCATTAGAGAAATATTTTCCAGTTATTCACAGCATACAATTTCATGATTTACAGATCAATTAGCTCCTTGCAAAACAGATTTAGTAACTCAGACCTGCAAAGTAACATTTTGGTAGGAAGGACAAGGAAACACAACAGGAAGTGCAGTGACAGGGTCCTAGAAACACAGGCTTATAAATCTTTGAAGTTACCACAACAGATTAAGAACATTTTTTTTTTAAAGCATATGATATCCTGGGCTTTAAAGGCATTAGAGCAAAGACACTGTGCTGAATCTCTGCAAAATGTTCGTGTTCTCTCAACTAGAGGACAATGTCATGTAATCAGATGTGAAGCCTCTGGAGCAGATGCATAAAATACTAGCTAAATTAAAATCAATGACATATCAGAACAGGAATAACTTGAAAGATGATTTTGATCAATTCCTTTAAATCAATTGTGTAGATAGAGTGAATACAGAGAAACTATTATCATACGTAGAGCAATCGAGAAGTAGAGGCAAGGTTAAGACTTTGCTGCCATAAAACAAAATAAAACATGACCTGTGTCAATGATAATAAACCTCAATCTGATTCTGAAGGATAACTGATAAAAGAACAAGTTTACACAAGGAAAAGTGTTTGCTCATAGGATGTAATCATGACTTAGAATCCCGACTGAAAAGATGAGAGAAACAGATTTGATATTACTTTTAAGAGATTTAGATAGGATAACAGAAGTTATCACACTTTTATTCCAATCTGAGTTTGAAGTAACTTGTAAGTTTAGTTGTCCAAGCTAAATGTACTTTATTTCTTCAGTCACTACTATGTCATTTAAGTAAACACAAAGACACCAGACTAAAATCTCAAATCACTTAACATCCAAAGGAGAGACATAAAAAGATAATGCTTTGTATAGGACACTTCCTCATGACGCCAGTTAAAAAAATTCTTTAGACCTTCCTACTCAGGGGTAGCAACCCAATTTCATTCACTAATTCCAACTTCTTGGTAATTTCATGTACACTGCAGCTTTGATCATGTGTTTTAGGATTAATTACATTTGTGGTCACTATCATGGTCAATTTTCCAGTAAATTTCAAGTGTTATTATGTAGCTGTTCTTTATCAATTTCAATTTACTAATAACAGATGCAAGACCAAAGGAATAATAAGATTTCACTTTAACTCACAAAGAACATTCTTAATACAAAAAAGTTAGCTGCTGAGTATTAACAGTAATTTTGTTACAAAGAAAACTGCTGCTGTTAGACAACTCAGTAGCCACTTTAGTAGGTACCTCAAGTTCCTAATAAAATGGCCATTGAGTGCATGTTTGTGGTCTTCTGTTGCTGTAGCCCATCCACTTCAAGATTCAACATGTTGTGAATTCAGAGATGCTCTTCTGCACACCACTCTTATAACATGTGATTAACTGAGCTCAGGTCACCTTCCTGTCCGCTTGACCCAGTCTGGCCATTCTCCTCTCACCTCTCTCATTAACAAGGCATTAACCTGCTGCTCACTGTATTTTGTTTTTGTTCTTCACCATTCACTGTGAACTCTACAGAATGTTGTGCGTGAAAATCCCAAGAGATCAGCAGTTTCTGAGAAACGTCTCTTCTGCCATGATGAGGCCACTCAGGTTGGAAGAGCACCACCTCAGATTCCATCTAGGTAGCCTCCAATCTGCTGGCATAAACATAGATTTCTCAAACTTCCAGTAATCTCCCCCCTTCCCCTTCAATTTCCTACTCTGGCATATTACCTCTTCTCCTCACCTGCCTATCACCTCCCCCAGTGCCCCTCCTTCCCTTTCTCCCATGGTCCATGCTCCTCTCCTATCAGATGCCTTCTACTCCAGCCCTTTGCCATTTCCACACATCACCTCCCAGCTTCTTACTTGACCCCCTCCTCAAACCACCGATCACCTTCTAGTTTGGCCTCCTTTCCCTCCCCCTCACCTCAGCATCTTCTTATTCTGGCATCTTTCTCATTCCTTTCCAGTCCTGATAAAGGGTCTCAGCCCAAAACATCAACTGTTTATTAATTTCCATAGATGGTGCCTGACTCGCAGAGTACCTCCAGCATTTTGTGCATATTGCTCTGAGATACTCAAGTCACCCTCTCTGGCACCAACAATCATTCCAGTCAAAGTCATTTAGATCACATTTCTTCCCAATTCTGGTTTGGTCTGAACAATGACTGAACCTCTTGACCATGCCTGCATGCTTCTATGCATTGAGTCACTGCCACATGATTGGCTGATTAGATATTTGCATTAATGAGGTGTGCAGGTGTAGCTAATAAAGTGGCCACTAACAGTATTTACATCAGACAACATATATCTTTCTGACTAACAAAGTAGTCTAATCTCCAACAGACAATGGTTAAAATTGTGAATAATTATTGGCAGCTTTTCTGGTAATTTGACAAAATATGTTCAGTTAGTGTTAGGGAACAAAAGGCTCATGAAAAATATCTGCCCTGCAGCATCCATGTACAATGCAACACTCACTGGCTTCACAATTATTCAAACTTCACTACAAGTTGTGGCTAACAGCGCCTTGTTAAACTGCAGGAAAGACTAACAGCAAAATGAGGGAAATTTATATACAAATATGCCACTCACTTCCAACAAAAACTACATCACTTAAATGAGCACTTCACAATTCTTCTTGTGCTGTCAGCAATTTCAAAAACTAACAAAGATTTCTAGCCTGCCCAATTTTCTAGAACACCAGACGATAGGCAAACCTTTACACAAACCATTTTATCAAATCAAAGAATGCTCAACATACTTGAAAGAATGTAAGATTCAAGGAATAAAAAGGCACCGATCAGGTGGACAATCAGGAGACATTTTCTCAGGAAGGCAATGGCTCTTGAGAAAATGCAAGGGTGTAAAATTTTAAGGGGATTGGAGGTAATTATGGAGGGGTATGTTTTTTTTAATACAAGCTGAGAATGGTGAGCACATGGAATGCACTGCCACGGGTGGTAGTAGATGCAGATGCATTAGATGTACAGTAGATGCACATGGATTATTGAAAAATGCAGGGCTACGTGGGAGGAAAGGGTTAAATTGATCTTAGAGTAGGTTAAACAGTCTGCACAATATTCTGGTCCGAATGGACTAAGCTGTACTGTAATGTTCTATAAGCAGTGGCTCTGTAACCTCAAGAATAAAAGTTGAAAGATTAAGTTTCTACATAAATAGATTCTGACTACCAAACCTATATTGCTAGAGCTGTACTTTTTTTTTTCGAACAAATTGTTTCGGGGTGAAAAAAAATTATGAACTTGTTCTTTTCAGCCTTTTACTTGTGCTTCCCCTCAGCTCCGAAAGTGTAACATTCATTAAAGCAAGCAACAAATCACAAGCATGATTTCACACAAAGATTAGTCTAAGAGTTACTAGCACTCTCTTCAAAAACAGAGCTAACACCTTTAAGTACTTCATAAGCATCATACACACACATATACAAGTTGGTGGTTTTAGCCTTTTAGCCAACTACAGTTTTTTCAAGTAAATTACAAAAATCTTAATATTAGAATAATATTCACATTTATAAAAAGATAAATAGCTAAAACAAACTAATTAAATAAAAAGAATATTGCACTTCCTATTCTGCTACCCATGCATTTCAAATTTCACAACCAGCTGTGACTTTGCCTCCCAGACAGATTTGTGAAGTATACAATTGCTCACCCTATTGCTGAACATTTGTACAGTGTTACATAATACTGACAATTTTCCAAAAAAGTGATTCATAACCTTCAATATTTAGTATTTCATTTCCACTTCCAAATGAGAATACAGCTTATTTTGTTATCTTCACCCCCGCACCCACTACCGTCATGATACTCATCCATCTGTAAAGATGACGAAGCGTCTATGTCAGATGAACAGGAAGCGAACAAAATCACATCCATGCTATAATAGCGAGTTACCTGGCTTCAACTTCTTTAGAAACAATTGAATCAAGGGATAGTTGCAAAGCTGGTTGTCTCTGCAAGTGTTAGTAAAGACTTCTGGCAGACCAGTGTAAAGTTCCACAGACATTACAGAGGTGCGGAAGTATTTGTACCATCAATGGTGCTACTGTACTAAAGCAAACTATCACCTGCCAAATGTGCAGGGCAACGAACAACACTGCAGTGTATGGACTGCAGCACACAAGGCCTATTCGATATATGAGGGAGCTACTCCTCGTCTCCTGGCTGCATTTCAGCCCCACCCTTTTCATTTTTGGCCATCCAGTATGGAGGGGTTAAGAAGGACGATGTCCTAGTTAGCCTGCTCCTGGGGCTGACTAAGATAGCTATCCACGGCTCCTAGAGACGGGCAATGGAGGGTTCTGCCTGACACTGTTCAGGGAGTCTGCGCATCCCTAGGCTGCTGTGGAAAAATGGTGTCCCTGGGCAACATGGAGGCGCTTCGAGACCATTGAGCACTGTGGGGGATAAATACCATCTTTGATGAGGATGGGAATGTGATTGTTTAGTCTGTTAGTCATGATGTGTCTGGTTTTTGTTATTGTGCAATAATACGGTAGTGGTTTGAATTTATGATAAATGCATTTTCATAAAAAAAAATGTAGATTTGAGGCTTTTCAGTCACTCCAATCTCCACTTCTTCGTAACTATTATCTCTGCAAACTTAGATGCCAATTTGTTATCCTAGTAAATTATTGAAATTTCAGGATACAGCACTCATGTATTTTCCCAATCAAACTAATTCTCACACCCAAACTAAATTGAGGATCAACTTTATTTGCACGTATTAGGAACTTGTTACGGTGTGTTGGTGCAAAAGGTAATAAAGAACATTATAGAGAATGAAGAATGATATAAAAATAAAGTTAGAAGTACAGATATGCAATAAAATACACATTAATAAATAAATACCACATTTTATTCCCAATTTACATTAAAATCAAATACAATCATAGAACTCTACAGCACAGAAACAGGTCGTTCGACCCATCTAGTTGATGCTGAAATGTTAATTTGCCTAGTACCATCAACCTGCACAGGGACCACAGCTTTCCATTCCCCTCCCACCCATACACTTATCCAAATTTCTCAAATGTTGAAATCGAACCTGCATCCACCACTTGCGCTGACAGCTCGTTCCACAATCTCACCACCCTGACTGAAGTTCCCCATCATGTTCCTCTTAAACTTTCACCTTCACCCTTAACCCATGACCTCTAGTTCTCTCACGCAATCAGAGTAGAAAAAGTTTGCTTACCTACCTATATCCCTCACAATTTTGCATACCTCGATGATTAATACCAAATTTATGTCACTTTCCTTTGTATCATCTGATGTATCCCTCACTTGGTACTTCCATGCAAATACTTCCAGGGCCAGTACTTTGCTCTAACCTGTTGCGAAATACCTTTTTAACTTCAGAATCAAGGTTAATATCATTGGCATATGTCATGAAATGGGCTGTTTTGCAGCAGCGGTACATTGCAATACATAAAAACTACTATAAATTACAATAAGCATACGAGAAAGAAATTAAATGCTAAAAGAGATGGAAAAAATAGTGAGGTAGTGTTCATTGGTTCACTGTCCATTCAGAAATCTGATGGTGGAGGAGATGATGTTGTTCCTGAAACACTGACAGTATGTCTTCAGGCTCCTGTACCACCTCCTCGATGGCAGCAATGAGAAGAGGGCATGCTCTGGGCAATGGGGGTCTTCAATGACAGATGCCGTCTTTTTAAGGTGCCCTCAACGCTGAGGAGCTAGTGCCCAAGATGGGAGTTAGCTGAGTTTACAACTTCCTGCAGCTTTTCCCTGATCCTGTGCAGTGCCCCTCCATACCAATTAGAATGCTCTCCACACTATATCTATAGAAATTTGCAAGTGCCAGTGGTGACATACCAAATCTCCTCAAACTCCTACTGAAATATAGCCACTGCTGCGCCTTCTCTGTAATTACATCAATACGTTGGGCCCAGGATAAATCTTCAGACATTGATACCCATGAATTTGAAAGTGCTCACTCTCTCTGATCCTTTGATGAGAACTGGCATGTGTTCCCTCATCTTCCCCTTCCAGAAGTCCACAATCAGTTCCTTGGTCTTACTGACGCTGGACTGCAACACCACTCATAGCACTTCTGTTTTCCTTCCCTAGTTTCCTCACTTTATTCCACTCCTGAATTAGCAACTTAGAGCTTCAGAGAAGGTGGTCTCAATTTTCCCCTCGATTATATCCTGTGTTAAGGTTTACCTACACCACTGCCATCATGGAACAAGATCTGATGTCCAAGCTGACATCCCGGGAGACAGGTTTAAATTCCAGCCCAATGCCAAAAGTACTCATTGAAATGGTATTCTTCCTAAAAATCAAACAATGGCAGTAAGTTTTCCCTAAAGTACCTTAACACCACAAGCACGTTTTGAAAGTGGCCAAGTACGGTAAGTGCTGCCTGCACAAGAAGTATTGAAAACACCTGCTAACATTACACCTGGCTGCAGGAGCAGACAGTGGCTACATAGAGATAATACTTTCCTTTAAAAATATTTTCCATTAACCAAACGATGTAATGATGTGTCATCTTTCTGCCCAACCTAGGAATAGACAGAGAAAGGGGTGGGGGGGGGGGGAGAAGAGAACTACCCTAATTTCATATTTTTTTTAAAAAAGGAAACTATTTGACAAATCTAGACCTTGCACAAAACCCAAGCACTGAAAAAATACTGTTTGCAGCAGTATCTTAGAAGTTTGACTTAATGATTCCAGATATCTGGATTAGTTATTCATAACTCTTCAGTGAATACAACAGATCCTATCAATATCCAACCCCCCTCCCCAAAAAGCAAAAAATAGGACTTCATGGGTCACTGCCAAACAATCGGGTCTGTAGTTTCTTACCTCAAACATCACTGCTATAGCCTTTTGGCATTTACTGCCAAAAAAGGCCAGACAGTATACAACTAGCTGTATACACATCATTGCTAAAATGAGCACTACAGTGCAAATGCTTAGCAGTGGTAAGAAAATAAGCCAGATATTGTAAAATCCTTTATATGAATTTAAAACCAAAAAACAGGTTTTGCGCAACTTGTTACCTTCCTTCAACCATCAGAAAAATTGCATCAACAGTTTTAAAATCTGTTACCCTTGTCGTCCTCGGCCTTTTACATCTTCACATCTAAGCAACCCAACACCATCACAAGCACATGGTATTTAAAAAAAAAGACAGTAACGCACTGCATAAGAAAGCACACCCAAAGTCAATTTGGATTTCTGCATTTAATTAGAATCAAATTATTCAGCCTCAATAATTTAACTATAGCACGCTCAATACATAATCAATAAATTGCAAAGAATAAATACACAGTAACACACAAAATGCTGGAGGAATTCTGCAAGTCAGGCAACATCTATGGACAGGAGAAAACGCAATGTTTCAGGCCAAGACCTTTCATCAGTCCTGAGTTCCTGTCTCAGCTGGAAACATCAACTCTTTATTCCTCTGCACAGATGCTGCCTGACCTGAGTTCCTCCAGCATTGTGTGCATGTTACTCTGGATTTCCAGCATCTACAGAATCTCTTGTGTTTATAATAAATATACATAATTTGCTGATCCAAATAGCAACATTAGAAAAATAACCTCAATCTTAACAAGAAGAATGTCGCTCTTTCCCACACCCACCTCTAAACCATTGGCTTTACAATCACAGTCCTCTTGTCTTCTAAATATTATTTATAATAAATGCATGTTCTTTGAAACTAAACGATTTATGAGGAAATTTACCATTTTCTAACAGCAACCATTTATCATTCAAAGAGGAAAACATTATTGGCAGCTGTGGCTCAGTTGGTAGCACTCGTATCTGAGTCACAGTTTCCAGATAGAATTCCCACTCCAGAGACTCCAGCATAAAAACTAGGTTAACACCTCAGTGCAGTGCTGAAGGACTGCTACATATTTGGAGGTGTCATCCTTAGGGTAAAATGTTAAATGAAGACCAATCTGTATTCTGGCATACATTTAAAAGCAAATGCCACGTTATTCTGAACAGAGAAGCCAACCCTGACAACCAACCCATTAGCCATCCCTCACTTAGGAAAGACTAAAATAGGTTATCAGATCATTATCAATTGTTTGCAAGAACTGCTGTTCACAGACAGGTTGCCATGTTCCCTACAACCGTGACTTCACTCTAAATCTTCTTTCGTAGTGTCCCAATTCACTACGAGACTCCCCTCCCCACCCAGCAATGCACATAAAGTGAGCTGCACCATTGCATGTTTAAAAAGAAACTATGAACTTTGACCCGTGGAAGGACCTAATTTTGTTCTGAGTATTTTCTAAAAAAAACAAACATCCGATGCCTCAGGTAGGGCAAACGCTTGGAAAGTGACCCCCAAAGAGTGTCTTGAGAGAGCTTCCAGTAATTTTCCATGACTGATTGGTTACAACATCTGTTTATATTTTACCCATTGTTAACAGCGACACAAAAAATAAGCAGCAGCGGGAGAGAAAGATTGCAGCCCGGGGAAAGAGAGGGTTTACACACTGAGCAATGGGAGGTGGTCGTTCCCACCACCCCCTGAAGCCAGCCCAGCTTCACACGTTTACCCCGGGAGGATGGGAGCGACTGGGTTACACCCAGACAGGCCACCGAGCCCACTCCAGGCCGCCGTTCCCCACCCCCCTCCCGCAGCGAGGCCCGCCGCCGGCGCTTCCCCCTCCCCAGCCCGCCGCCAGCCCAGCGCCCACACTCACCGGCCGCCGGCTCCGCCACTAGCAGCTTCCGCCGCCAATTCGCCAGCTCCACCGATCGCCCGGCAGGCACCCCACCCCCTCCTTCGCGCAACTCCGTGGCCCCGCCCACACACCTTCTGCTGACGCATGCGCCCGCCCCGCTCCAACGTCGCGGAGGAACGCCCCGACCTGGAATGAGGATGGTACCGCTCCTCGGTCGGGCTGCCCAGAGAGGGCTGGCCGCACACAGGCTTCCTGGCCAACGTGTTCGCCAGGCTTGCGGCGCGGGAACGACAACCAAGGAGCAAGAGTAGCGCTAATACAGACAGCAGATAGTTACTTGAAGGGGCATTCAGAAAGAAGATGATCGCCCTCTTCACGCCCCTTTCAAAATGCTCCCAGCCACAGTATATTAAAAGCAGTTTGCACTTTAACACTGGAAGCAGTATGAACGCCCCAACTCCCACCAAACGGCGAAGGGAGCAGATAATCTAATTTAGAGTTGATCGAGTCGAAGTAAATTGAATATTTGACCCCAGCATCTGCAGAGTATTTTGTGTTTGAAATTGAATATCCGAGTACGTATATATCGCGATATGCCACATTGAGGCATGAATATTCGCCAGGATATTAGGGATAACTGAAAATAAAGATTTTATATGAGGGTTTGGTTTTAGAGTAGGTTAAAGGATCGGCACAATATCGTGAGCCGAAGGGACTGTAATAAGCTGTAATGTTCTATATTCTAAGAGGGCAATAGGATTTTTTTCTTACAATTAGGGAAAAGAATAGACAGCAACACACAAAATGCTGGAGAAAATCGGCAGGGCAGGCAGAGGAATGGAGAGGAATACACAGTCGACGTTTCTGGCCGAGACCCTTCATCGGACCTTCATCTGGATTTTCAGCATCTGTAGAATCTTGTTTAATATTTCATTCCTAAAGACGGCTGGTGTCTGAAAGGGAAGTAATTAGCTGTTCCTGTACAGATCGCATGTTAATGTAAATATGCCCGGGTTTCCATCATTTCCCAATGAAATCATGCCTATTCAGGAAATCAGATTGGTCACGTCCATGTACCGTCCCCGCTAGCATGTTCGGACATCGTTACACACATAATGATGTCGCAAGTCGAACAAAAATTCAGTCTGCAAGTCATAGAGATGCTCTAATGGCATCCTTTTCAAAGAAAGTGAATTGCGTTGTGTTCATCTGGCTCGATTGATAACTGGTAAAGGAAAGTTAGCAGTGATTCTGAACGTACAATTGATAACGTTGCACAAAGCAGTGCACGTTATAGGCAAAAATATTGCTTGCTTTCTTGGTTATTATGATGCAGAGGTCATTTATCTTAGGTTCAAGTCAGCTCTCAGTAGAGCAATCCAATCAATCCTATTCTCTCTCCTTATTTTTCTACAGTCTTGCATCCACTGTCAAAACAAAAATCAATTTGACTTAGTTTTTTTTATCATTTCCTACAATAAGGGGTATTTTTCAATTGCCATATTGATGCAGATATGAAGGCGACATGTCAGTGTCTGTATTTCATTAGGAGTTTTGGGAGATTTGGTGTGTTACCAAAATCTGGCAAATTTCTACAGATGTACGGTGGAGAGTATTCTAACTGGGTTGGGAGGGGTCACTGCACAGGGAAAAGCTGCAGTGGGCTACAGGCTCTGCCAGTTCCATCATGGGCACTAGCCTCCCTACCATCGAGGACATCTTCAAAAGGAGATGCTTCAAAAAGGCAGCATCCATCATGGAGGGCCCCCATCACCCAGGATATGACCTCTCCTCATTGCTACCATCAGGGAGGAGATGCAGGAGCCTGGATATACACATCCAATGTTTTAGGAACAGTTTTTTTCTCCTTTGCCATCAGATTTATGAATAAACAAGGAGCCAACCCAACTATTTTTGGCAACACACATAAAAGTTGCTGGTGAATGCAGCATCTCCAGGAAGAGGTACAGACGACGATTCGGGCCGAGACCCTTCGTCAGGACTAACCAAAAGAAGAGCTAGTAAGAGATTTGAAAGTGGGAGGGGGAGGGGGAGATCCAAAATGATAGGAGAAGACAGGAGGGGGAGGGATGGAGCCAAGAGCTGGACAGGTGATTGGCAAAAGGGATATGAGAGGATCATGGGACAGGAGGCCCAGGGAGAAAGAAAAGGGGGAGGGGGGGGAACCAGAGGATGAGCAAGGGGTATAGTGAGAGGGACAGAGGGAGAAAAAGGAGAGAGAGAAAAAGAATGTGTATATAAATAAATAACAGATGGGGTACGAGGGGGAGGTGGGGCATTAGCAGAAGTTTGAGAAGTCAATGTTCATGCCATCAGGTTGGAGGCTACCCAGACGGAATACAAGGTGTTGTTCCTCCAACCTGAGTGTGGCTTCATCTTGACAGTAGAGGAGGCCGTGGATAGACATATCAGAATGGGAGTGAGACATGGAATTAAAATGTGTGGCCACTGGGAGACCCTGCTTTCTCTGGCGGACAGAGCGTAGGTGTTCAGCGAGGCAGAGAGAACGTGTTTGCTCTCTTTTGCATGACCTCTAATTTTTTTTTTAAATATATATTTCTTATTGCACTGTATTGCTGCTACAAAGCAATGGATTTCCTGATGTATGCTATTATGTATGCTTTCCCGATATTAAACCTGATTCTGATTCAATTAACCTACCAGAAAGTCTCTAGGACAAGGGTGGAGACCAAAGCAATGGGCAGAAATCACCACAAAGGAAACATGCAAATTCTTAGTGTTTGAAAAACTTTCTGTTAAGGTTGTTGCAAAGTTGAAAGAAGAATGTGCAGAGAAACATTCTTTGATACATTGCCAATCTCAGAAAAGATATGTTCCCTAGAAGCATTGAGAAGATAAGTGGCTGACACCACAGTACAGGAACATGGTTACCTTCATGAATAATTCACCATGCTTCCAGAACAACGATAGATTGGTACAAGGGAGAAAAATTACACAGAAATATATTAGGGACATTTAAGAAACTCTTTGGATAAGGACATGGATGAATGACAGGCAAGAGGAGAGTTACCATAGAAAACCATAGTAACTACAGCACAGAAACAGGCCTTTTGGCTCTTCTTGGCTGTGCCGAACCATTTTCTGCCTAGTGCCATGGGCCATATCCCTCCATACACCTCCCATCCATGTATCTGTCCAATTTATTCTTAAATGTTAAAAAAGAACCCGCATTTACCACCTCGTCTGGCAGCTCATTCCATACTCCCACCAGTCTGTGTGAAGAAGCCCCCCTAATGTTTCCTTTAAACTTGCCCCTCCTCACCCTTAACCCACGTCCTCTGGGTTTTTTTTCTCCCCTTGCCTCAGTGGAAAAAGCCTGTTTGCATTCACTATCTATACCCATCATAATTTTATATACCTCTATCAAATCTCCCCTCATTCTTCTACGCTCCAGGGAATAAAGTCCTAACCTATTCAACCTTTCTCTGTAACTGAGTTTCTCAAGTCCCGGCAACATCCTTGTAAACCTTCTCTGCACTCTTTCAACCTTATTTATATCCTTCCTGTAATTTGGTGACCAAAACTGAACACAATACTCCAGATTCGGCCTCACCAATGCCTTATACAACCTCATCATAACATTCCAGCTCTTATACTCAATACTTCGATTAATAAAGGCCAATGTATCAAAAGCTCTTTTTACGACCCTATCTACCTGTGATGCCACTTTTAGGGAATTTTGTATCTGTAATCCCAAATCCCTCTGTTCCACTGCACTCCTCAGTGCCTTACCATTAACCCTGTATGTTCTACCTTGGTTTGTCCTTCCAACGTGCAATACCTCACACTTGTCAGTATTAAACTCCATCTGCCATTTTTCAGCCCATTTTTCCAGCTGGTCCAAGTACCTCTGCAGGCTCTGAAAACCTTCCTCACTATCTACTACACCTCCAATCTTTGTATCATCAGCAAATTTGCTTAGTCCCCTATTATTTGATATTGCATTAGAACCTCTTGCAATTGCTATTCGAGAATCTTCAAATATTACTGGGATAACTCGGGGATTAAAGTCCCATAAATTATCACTCTATGCTGATGATTTACTTTTATATATCTCTAATCCTGAGAGATCCATTCCTGCTGTTTTAGAGTTATTAGCACAATTTGGTCTTTTCTCAGGTTATAAATTAAATCTTAGTAAGAGTGAACTTTTTCCGATTAATAAACATCTTCCCTTATATTATAAATTTCCATTTAAATTGATTAATAATTACTTTTCATATCTTGGGATTAAAATTACTTGTAAATACAAAGATTTATTTAAGACTAACTTTTTACCATTAATAGACCATATTACTCAACTTTCATCTAAATGGTTTCCTTTATATTTAACTTTGATTGGTCGTATTAATGCGGTTAAGATGTTTTTTTTGCCAAAATTTTTATATGTGTTTCAGGCATTACCAATTTTCGTTCCTAAATCTTTTTTTGATAAAGTTGACTCTAAAATTTCTTCATTTATTTGGCAGAATAAGAATCCGAGACTGGGTAAAATACATTTACAGAAAGCTAAGAGAGATGGAGGTTTAGCATTACCTAACTTTAGATTCTATTATTGGGCTATTAATATTCGACATATGAAATTTTGGTTACTTGACCAGGACATACTATCTATTCCTAAATGGGTAGCATTGGAATTACAATCGGTTCAGGGTTATACACTGGGTTCTATTTTAGGCTCCTCTCTCCCTTTTGATTCGAAACGTCTTAAGCAGGTCTCTAACCCGATAGTTAAATATGCTTTGCGCATTTGGTTTCAATTCAGAAAATTTTTTGATCTTAATCAATTCGGGTTAGCGATTCCTATTTTAGGTAACATATTTTTTCCTCCCTCTTTTACAGATCGCGCTTTTCAAACTTGGAAGACTAAGGGTATTTTACGGTTTTTGGATTTATTTTTAGATGGTTCCCTTATGTCTTTTGAACAATTATCTAATAAATATAACTTATCAAGAATACATTTTTTTAGATATTTACAAGTTAGAAATTTCCTAAGTACTATACTTTCTTCCTTTCCAATGCTTCCTCCTACATATATTTTAGATTCGATAATTAACCTTAATCCATGTCAGAAAGGTGCATCGGCTATGATTTATAATATTATTATGAAACTTAGGAAAGCTCCATTTGATAAGATTAGGGTAGATTGGGAACAGGAATTGGGGCTTACCATTTCTGTGGATGATTGGGGGCAGATTTTACAATTAGTTAATACTTCCTCTATTTGTGCTAAACATTCCCTAATTCAATTTAAAGTGGTTCATAGAGCACATATGTCCAAAGATAAGTTAGCGCGTTTTTACTCGCATATTAATCCTTTCTGTGATAGATGTTCGGGGCAGATAGCCTCTTTAACTCATATGTTTTGGTCTTGCCCTGCTTTGGAAACTTTTTGGAGAGATATTTTCAATATTATTTCTAAGGTATTAAATATAGATATCTCTCCTCACCCTATTACTGCTATCTTTGGACTACCTAAAATTTCTAGTAATCTTTCCCCTTCAGCCCGTAGAATGATTGCATTTCTTACTTTAATGGCGAAAAGATGTATTTTACAACATTGGAAAGAGCTTAATGCTCCAACTACCTTTTTTTGGTTTTCTCAGACGATTTTATGTTTGAATTTGGAGAAAATTAGAAGTAACCTTTATGATTCTTCATTTAAATTTGAACAGATTTGGGGACCTTTTATTCGATATTTTCATTTAATGTAATATTTACCCTTCTTGTTTTTTTTTCACTGTTTTTAATGGAGGTCGGGATTGAGGACGTGATTTTAAGTTTAACTCTGTTTGGTTTCAAGTTAGCCCATTGCTTTGCTTTGCTTTTAGTTAGCTGCACGGTG
The DNA here is from genome assembly GCF_963921235.1 of Mobula hypostoma. Lineage (NCBI taxonomy): Eukaryota > Metazoa > Chordata > Chondrichthyes > Myliobatiformes > Myliobatidae > Mobula > Mobula hypostoma. The sequence continues at coordinate 124,282,299 of NC_086097.1, forward strand.
GGTTTTTTTTTGGGGTTTTTTTTTTTTCTTTTTTTTCCATTGATATATATAAAATTTAGTATACTATTATGTTATCTTGGTTTCTTATGTTTAAATTACATTGTTTGTAGTAATTTCTTTTTGGTATTGATATCTTTTGGAATTTTATTATACTTTAACATTGTATTAATGTTTATATGGCTTACCTTTTTTGTATACTTACTCAATAAAAAGATTTAAAAAGAAAGAAAGAAAGCAAATTTGCTGATCCGATTTACCACATCATCCAGATCATTGATATAGATGACAAATAACAATGGACCCAGCACTGATCCCTGTGGCACACCACTAGTCACAGGCCTCCACTCGGAGAAGCAATTCTCTACTACCACTCTTTGGCTTCTTCCATTGAACCAATGTCTAATCCAATTTACCACCTCTCCATGTATACCTAGCGACCGAATTTTCCTAACTAATCTCCCATGCGGGACCCTGTCAAAGGCCTTACTGAAGTCCATGTAGACAATATCCACTGCCTTCCCTTCATCCGCTTTCCTGGTAACCTCCTTGAAAAACTCCAATAGATGGTCAAACATGACCTACCACGCACAAATTCATGTTGACTCTCCCTAATAAGTCCCTGTCTATCCAAATGCTTATAGATTCTGTCTCTTAGTACTCCCTCCAATAACTTACCTACTACCGATGTTAAACTTACTGGCCTACAATTTCCCGGATTACTTTTCGATTCTTTTTTAAACAACGGAACAACATGACCCACTCTCCAATCCTTCAGCACCTCACCCGTAGACAGCGACATTTTAAATATTTCTGCCAGGGCCCCTGCAATTTCAACACTAGTCTCCTTCAAGGTCCGAGGGAACACCCTGTCAGGTCCCGGGAATTTATCCACTTTAATTTTCCTCAAGATAGCAAGGACCTCCTTCTTTTCAATCTGTACAGTTTCCATGATCTCACTACTTGATTCCCTCAATTCCATAGACTTCATGCCAGTTTCCTTAGTAAATACAGACACAAAAAACCTATTTGAGATCTCCCCCATTTCCTTTGGAAGTGGGACGTAGGTAGGAAGGGTTAGATGGATCTTAGAGTAGATTAAATGTTAGCACAACATCATGGGGTGAAGAGCCTGTGCTGTGCTGCTATGTTCTATGTCATTGATCCCTAATGATAAAAAACTATTAATTGGAATGACTCTGAATTTGCAAATCTACAGTCCCTTCATTATTACAAACCTCTAATCCTTCTGCTCCCCTCTATTCCTGGTCTTTAATTCATCCAGATTTTACTAGTAGCAGCAATGGCTTTTGTCACAAAAATCCATGAGCTCCAAAGTTCACTCCCTACAGTTGTTCTTAACTCTACATTGCCTTCGTTAAATTCTCCTGTCACATGGAGGGGCACTGGGAGCAGACCCAAATGCAAGACACAGACACTGAAGTACTAGGAACAGGACTTGACTACAGAGCTGGGACAAGAACACAGACTTGGGCTAGGACATTGGCTAGGCAAGCAGAACCAGGACAAGGCATTGGGAACTAGGAGCCTGGGCTTGGACTCCGAGCCGGAGACTGGACAAGGACCCAGAACCTGGGTCTTGACTGGGGCTCAGACTTGGGAACTAGGCGAAGACATGACGTGGTCTTGGGAGACGGGACTAGGCGAGGCTACAGGACAGAATGAGAGACACCTGGGCAAGACGAGGGAACTCCAGCACAGGACGAGGGAACTTCAGCACAGGATGGAGCACATGGACAGGATGAGAACACAAAGCCTTGACTTGGTACTCAGGAACAGTCGAGCCTTGGACTTGGGACGACAGGAACCTCAGAACCTTGGACTTGGGACGACAGGAACCTTGGAACGCAGAGCCTTGGTCTTGGGAAGGACAGGAACACAGAGCCTTGAGCACAGGAACACGGACAGAGCCTTGCACTTGAGAGACAGGAACACAGGGACATGGAACACAAAGCCAGGACCCCTCCTTGGGAACAGGACTTGGGATCAGGGCTCTACACAATGCTGAACATGACAAGACAGTTCCCAACACCAAGTAGCAGCATACAGCCAGACCTACCTAGTGCAGGCATGGACACAGAGACAGTTCCAACTCAATGATAGACAGTTCCTTATCTTGACACAGCAAGGCTCCAGTCTCACTCCAGAGGTAGAGCTTGCCAAGGTTGCAGGCAAGGATCCAGACACCAGTCACAGGCCAAGGCTCCAGAAGGAAGGGGAAGGAAAGGGAACAGTCCAGCATCAGGGTAACAGCAAAGATGGCCTGGCTTACCCAGCAGAGACAAGGACAGGAAAGGACAGATCCAACCACAGGGCAATAGCAAAGACAGCCTGACTTACCCCACAGAGGCAAGGATGGGATACTGACAAGACAAATCAGCACCCATACTTGAACCCAGGGCCACTTATATTCCCAGCCCCAAGATGAGCATCAGGTGCTTATGATTAAGCCCAGCTGAAACAAGGGACAGCTGGAAGACCTGGAGTCTGGAATCCATGGATCGGACCGTGAACCGGAATGCGAACTTCACGGACCAGACCATGACAGCTCCTCAATACTTCACTCTTTGATCATCTACGGTTTTGAAGTTAGCAATCAATTTTTGCTTGCGAACATTTCCCTGATCTGTTTTTCCTGTGCTATTGATGTTATATAAATGGAGTGTGTTGTTGCTGACAAAGACAAGTTGTCAATGAAGTTATAGGAAGGGTACGTGAAAACAGTAAGTTATTTTAATGGGAAACCTCAATCACCAAACTGTCCGTACAAATATTAAAGAAAGAACCAAAGGAAATATCCATTTGACCCAATACTTTTAAATGACCCAGGAGATGTCAAAAAATTGGAAGTTGTGGCAACAATTGGAAAATAATAGCTTTTACATTATTCATTGCACCTAGAAATCATAACATTAAAATAAACAATTCAGTGAAATGAGAAAACAACTAAAACAATTATGATCTATGATTCACTTGGCTCATTTATGACACCATGAGCCTCCACATAAAACACATCATTCCTATCCTCATTCTTGTTCCAACATGTTGGTTCATGGCTTCCTTTTCTGCCACTATAAGGTCACTTTCAGGCTGAAGGAGCAATACCTCATATTCCACCTATCTGATGGCATGAACATCAATTTCTCCTTCCAGTATCTTTTTTTCTCTTTCCCATTCCCTCTTATTTTATTCTCAACTCTGGCCTCTTATCTCTTTGCCTCACTTGCATATCAACTCCTCCAGGTGTCCCTTTTCCTCCCCTTTATCCCATGGTCTACTCTACTGTCATATCAACTTCCTACTTCCACGACCCTTTACTTGTCCATCCACCTGGCTTCACCGATCACCCTATAGCTTGTTCTCCTCCCCCTCCCTCCACCTTTTTATTCTGGCGTCTTCCCCCTCCCTTTCCAGTCCTGATGGAAGGTCTCAGTCTGGAACATTGACTGTTTATTCCTTTCCATGGGTGCTGCCTGATCTGCTGAGTTCCTCCAGCATTTTGTGTGTGTGCTTTGGACTTCCAGTATCTGCAGAATCTTCTGTGTTTATGATCCATGAGGTTTACTCAATAGAACCTTATTCGAACATCTTTAAAGATGTATTGCTGAGCATTTAAAGACCAACAAGATCTGTAGACCAACAAGATTCCACTGAAGTTGGGTGAGACTAGAACTAGAGGTCATAGGTTAAGAGTGGAAGGTTAAATGTTTAAGGGGAAAGTGAGGTGGAACTTCATCACTCAGAGTGTGGTGAGAGTGTGGAACAAGCTGCCAGCAGAAGTGGTGGATGTGGGTTTGATTTAAACTTCTAAGAGAAATTTGGATGTACATGGATAGGAGGGGTATGGAGGGCTATGCTCCGGATATGGGTCAAGGGGACGAGGCGGAATAATCATCTGGCACAGACTAGATGGGCCAAAAGGTCTGTTTCTGTGCAGTAATGCTCAATGACTCTAAGATGCAATAAAAATAGTAGCTCTAAGAGAAAAGAAAAACAATATGTCCTTTACAGTAAAATGGAAAGGAGATAGTCAGATGAATACAATAAAATATATAGCATCAAAAAGGAAATTTTGGAATCAATGTAAAACCTGGAAAAACTTTTTTAAAAATGTTTAGGCTAAGCATTAAAATGAGCACTTTAGCTCCATACCACAGCGCCAGAAAAGAGGCCAAACTTCCTTAAAAGGAGAAAGTGAGCTTCACTGTAAAACGTGATCAAAATGATCTTTCCAAACAAAAGTACAGTATGTCATAAAATGAAATGATGACTGTCAAAAAATTATCTGCATTTTTTAGGCAGGATAAAAATAGCAAAAGCTTGAAACACTTTGTAGGTTAGACCGCATTGGTAAAGATAGGATGTGTATTAAGGTTTCAGATCGATGGCCTTGTACAAAAGAGTCATTTAAAGAAAGGTCATTAAACTGATACTCACAATTCTGTTTATTCTGGGGATGTGTTGCTAGTCTGTTTTCTGCAGTGTTATATTTACATTTTGAATTTCAAACAATGCAATATTTAGCTTCAACTCAGTCTTATTGGATTTATTCTAAATAAATCCAGTGGAATAAATTTATTTTTCCCAGAGTGCTGAAGGGATTAGGAAGAAATACATGAATCCCTGACAATAATTGTAACGGACACCAAGGACTTATTAGAATACTGGAGGATAACTGTTATAGTTTAAAAGGTACATTTAATGTCAGAGAAATACATACACTATACGTCCTGAAATTCTTTTTCTTCCCAAGCATCCATGAAAACGGAGGAGTTCCCCAAAGAATGAATGATGGTGCCAATGCTCAACACTGCTGACAAATAAACACGGGCTGATCAACCCTCCACCCATTAACCCACTCCATCTCCCCCACCACACATCACCAAGTGTCACTTTAGGTACATACCATCAGTCTACGTATGTAACAGTTACTTGTACCTAGTGCTGTATATTGTATTGCTTTTTATATTTATTGTGATTTTTACTTTTTTAAATTGTGTTCATTACTATTATTGTGAATTTTTATGCTGTATCGGATCCAGAGTACCAAACATCTTGTTCTTTAAACTGACAGTACTGTGCAAAAGTCTCAGGGACTCTAGTTTTTGTTTTCGGTTTCAGATGATATGGCCTCCACAGAGCCCTGATCTCAACATCATCAAAGCTGTCTGGGATTACCTGGAGAGACAGAGCAAGTGAAACAGCCAAAGTCTGCTGAGGAACTGTGACAAGTTCTTCAAGATGCCTGGAACAGTCTACCAGCTGATTTATGACCGTGTACCTAAGAGAACTGATGAGGTTTTAAAGGCAAAGGGTGGTCACACTAAATATTGATTTGATCTAGGTTTTCACTGTTTACTGCTGTTCATAGTATTTTTGGTATTTAGAAACTTCAAATTATTTTTGAAAGTATCTTTGCTTTACAGAATTTTTACATGTACTTAAGACTTTTGCACTGTACTGTAGGTATTGAAGAATGACAGTAAACTCAAGATCTCAAAGAATGACAGTAAATCTCAAGATCATCATACTTACTTTCTTGCTTTTTATATACACTCAGAGGTCACTATATTAGGTACCTCCTATACCTAATCAAGTGACCACTGAGTGTATGTTTGTGCTGTCTGTGGCAATGAATTCTATAGATTCAACACCCTCTGGCTAAAGAAATTCCTCCTCATTTGTGTTCTAAGGAGATGTCCTTATATTTCAAGTTTATGCCCTCTGGGCCTACACTTCTCAACTATGGAAACATCCTCTCCACTACTACTCTATCGTGGCCCTTCAATATTCAATAGGTTTCAATGAGATTTCCCTCATTCTTCTAAATAGTCAGATGTTCATAACCTGGGGAAGACGTATAAGGCATATCTATAGCATCACACTTCCAAAATATCATGCTTGGAGGATAAATGTAAATTCCTTAAACTACTAGTCAAGTATCTCAACTTGTGAAACAAGAACCCATGAATCAGTGGTCAAGCAAATAATGAGAAAGCAACCAGCGGTGAACCAATCAAATCCCTCAATTACTCTCAAAATGACCCAGCAGGTTTCAAAAGTATTTATCTGATACAGTCGAATAAGAAGTGTTCTTGATTTCCTGGTTTTCAGAGGGAACTCAAAACAGTTGCAAAATATCTAACTTGTAGATATTTGAAATCAGCTACAAAATCGGTCCCCGCCATAGCCCACTGATTATGCTTTACAGGAAATATACATTACCTCCAAATGTGACTGTACACCATAGTCTGCTCTGTGGATCGTCACCTTGTCTGTGGTCTGAGGTCTGTGAGTTCCTGAGATCCCAAGAGCGATGCTATCTGGAGCTTAGCTCCTCGTAAGGTCACCCACGGTGATAAGCTCAAGGAGAAGTTTTCCAGACAAAAAGCAATCCAACCAAGACCTGGCAAAAGACAATAACACATCACAACAGCAGGTGAAGGGCCTCCCAGTTGTCTGGCATTCCATGTGGTAGGCTGTCTGTGCATCAGCCTCTCAATGTTAAACAAAGCCATGCATAGTTAGTCCCTATGAAGGGAATAACCACTTAGGGGAACCTCATGCTCAACTCGAGTGATCACACTTCTATTACTCCTGCTACCACAGCATAACAAGAGCACTTGGAATATTGTATTCCGTTCTGGGGCATAATTTTAATATGATTGGAAGGAAACATAGTGGGGAGATCAGAGGTACGTATTTTTACACAGAGAATCCTAGGTGCATGGAACATTCGGGTGGTGGTAGAGGCAGGTACATAATGGGTAACTAAGAAACTCTTAGATGAGCACATAGATGATAGAAAAATCAAGAAATATATAGGAGGGAAGGGTTGGGTTGATCTTAGAGTAGGTTAAGTACTGGCACAACATCATGCACTGAAGAGTCTATCATCACCAGCAGGTCCCATGCCCATTTTGAGCTTTGACTGCCATGGCCCACACACTCCTGTTTCGGGTCAAGTGGATCAATTCATTGGTATTCATTTCCAGTTCTCTAGCTGCTGTCTCCATCATCATTTGTCTTTGTTTTCCTCTTGCTTTCTTCCCTTCAATCTTTCCCATAATTACCATGCATTCTAACTCCTCTTTCCTAATCACATGTCCAATGAAGTTACGTTGCCTTTTCATGATCTCATACGTTATTTCACTTTTTGTATTTGCTCTGTTCATGACATCCTCATTAGATATTTGTCTTGTCCATGATATTCTTTGCATCCTTCTCTAAAACCACATCTCTGCTACTACAATTCGTTTCCTCATGTTACTAGATATTGTCCAACATTCTGAGCCATATACCATAACTGGATTAACGTAATATTTTAGTACTCTGAGGTGGGTTGTCATGCCTGGTTTAGTATTGGTCAGTATACCCTTCATTCTCCTAAAGGTCTCTTTTGCCATCCCTATTCTTCTTTTGATGTCCATGTCGCACCTGCCGTCTGATGTCACCCAGCTTCCTAAGTAGCAAAAGTTCTGTACTTGTTTTATGTCTTCCCCATTTCTTCTCAGCCTGCAGATAGGATATCACCATACATTCTGTCTTTTTGCAATTGATAGGTAGACCCATTTTTGCACTTTCTTCAACAATTATATCAATTAAGTTTTTTAGTTCTTCCTCCGTATTTGCAATTAACACAGTGTCATCTGCGTATCTGAAACTATTGATGTTTTCACCACCAACTTTGATTCCCAAGATGTCTCTTATTTTTTGTAATATTGTTTCACTGTATGCATTAAATAAATCAGGGGAGAAAACACACCCTTGTCTAATGCTTCTCTTGATTTTTGTAAACTGACTCACTTCTCCATCTATTCTCACAGTGGCAGTTTGTTCCCAGTACAGATTTCTGATTAGGCGGAGGTCTTTGGAATCTAGATCTAGAGTTTTCTGTAATATTTCAGATAACTTATTGTGCTTCACTTTATCAAATGCTTTTGTGTAGTCGATAAAACAACAAACAAATCTTTTTGCACTTGAATAGTTCATTCTGATAGTATCCTTAACATCAATATTGCATTTCTTGTACCTTTGTCTTTCACAAAACCACATTGTTCTTTACCTATTTTAGCTTATATCTTACTTTTAGCTCTTGTCATCAAAATTCTTAGAAGTATCTTGGTGCCATGACTCATTAAGTTTATGGTCCTATGTAATTCACATTCTATTGCTCCAGGTTTCTTAGGAAGAGTGAAAAGGAAAGGCAGCAGGTCCTGATGAATTAGTAATAGAACAAATTATTGCCCTTGAAGATTATGGAATTAAAAAACTTGCTGATTTAATCAAAGACATTTATGAGACTGGAATAATACCAGAAGAGATGAAAAAAATCATTATTTATCACTCTTCCTAAGAAACCTGAAAGAGTCTATACTGTGCTGAAATGTTCCACGTTCTATGTACTGCAGCTACTCACCAAATCTATTTTGACACCATTCTCTAGCCGTGACATTCTGCAAATGAGAATGAAGAGTTGCAGAAATGTGGGGAATTCATTATATCACAGCTTGCTCTTTGGAAGCACAGTCCATTCTAAATTGTACATTTATTGTTCTTTTTATCACGCAATAAAATATCTGAAAGTCCCTTCTCGGTAGAATTGCAATCACTACGAGGACTGTTGTCATTCAAGGAGAAATTCCTCCAACAGTTTCACAAGGCACCTGCACTTGGAGAACACAATGTGATCTTGAATATGAAAATTAAAAATTGATTTTCAAGTCTAAGTTTAAAAATTCAGTGCTATACTCTTTAAGCAATCAGAGTCAGAGAATCATAGTGTACTTAGTGGTTAGTATAACACATTACAGCACTAGTGACTGGGGTTCAATTCCCATTGCTGTCTGCAAGGAGTTTGTATGTTCTCCCCTATGACTGCATTCGTTTCCCCTGGGTGCTCTGATTTCCTCCCACATTTCGAAGATGTATGGGTTAGTAGGTTAATTGGGTGCATTGGTGTAATAGGGCGACATGGACGTGTTGGGATAAAACGGTCTTTCCATGCTGTGTCTCTAAATAAAAAGAAAATAAACACAGCACAGAAGCAGGTTCTTCAACCATTCTAGTCTATGCTGAACTGTTATTTTGCCTGGTACCAGTGAACCATTAATCTTCATTTCCTACATTCCTGCGATTTTCCTCCTCTTTGTTTAGTATGTACTCTATGAAGACCTCAAAAGCCCAGCACAAAACTCCCATACTGTATCTTTTGATTTTTTCCTGCTTCCAAGAGAGTTATTCTGGGAAATATTATCAATGGCTCGAGAGCAATTCTATGGAATTCCGCATTAGGTTCACTTTGCGTAAATCAGGAGATACTTGAATACCAAAGGAAAAACAGAAAATGCTGGAAATATTCAATAGCTCAGGCGGCATTCAACGAGAGAGAAAATTAAAATATTTTAAGTCAATCTGGCTCAACAGAACTAGAAAACTCAATGTATAAATCATGGAGACATGATCAGTTGTTGTTCAGGTCAAACATCAGAATGGGGAAGAAATGTGATGTAAATGATTTTGACCATGGAATGATCATTCGTGCCAGTGGGGTGGTTTGAGTATCTCAAAAACTGCTGATTTCCTGGGATTTTCATACACAACAATCTCTAGAGTCCACAGAGAATGGTCCGAAAAACACAAAACATCTAGTGAGCAACAGTTCTGTGGACAAAAATCCCTTGTTAATGATAGAGGTCAAAGAAGAATGGCCGGACTGGTATAAGCTGAAAAGAATATAATTATTCTGTTATAATTATTATAATATATGCATGGAGGGCATTCTAACTGGTTGCATCACTCTCTGGTATGGAGGGGACAATGCACAGGATCAGAAAAAGCTACAGGGTTGCATGGGCACTAGCCTCCCTACCATCAAGGACATCTTCAAAAGGCAATTCCTCAAAAAGGTGGCATCCATCGTTAAGAATGCCCACCACCCAGGAGATGCCCTCTTCTCATTGCGACCAACAGGGAGGAGGTACAGGAGCCAGAAGACACACACACAATGATTTAGGAGCACCTTCTGACTCTCTGGCATCAGATTTCTGGATGTACGTTGAACCCATGAACTCTACCTATTTTTTGCTCGCTTTTGCACTACTTATTTAATTTTTAAAAATGTTTCCTATTATAATTTATAGTATATTTTATTTATTGGACTGCTGCCAAATTTCCAAACACCAGTTAGTGAAAATAAACCTGATTCTGATCACAGCTAACTTGCATGAAAGAAGATGCAGGTAGGAGAAGGGAAATGAAAATTATGGTGGAAGGAATAAGGAACATTGCTGGAACTGTGAGAATTAAAACACTACAGCTGATGGTAATCTGAAATCAGAAAGAAGACACAAAATAGCAGATCAGGCAGTAAGGAAAAGTCAGCGTTACAGACAGGTGATCTTTTATCAGAATTGGTCAGGTTCTGATACGAACTGGAAAAGATGGTTATCTGAAAACATTAAATGCCAAAGGTTATAGTGTGGGTAGTCAGAAAATGAGATGCTGTTTCATGAGACTTCATTGAAACAGCATAAACTCCAAAGACAGAGAGGTTAGAGTGGGAGTAGAATGGAGAATTGCATTGATAGGTGACTGAAAACTCCAGGGTACTCAAAATTCAAGATTCAAGTTTTATTTACCATGTGTAGATTGAAAACATATTCAGTCATTTGCAGTAACAACCAACAAACCCAAGGATATGCTGGGGGCAGTTCACAAGTGTCACCACACATTCTGCCTCCAACATAGCATGCCCACAATGCTTGTCAGAACAACGCAGAATACAACAAAGCAGAACACAACAAGCAACAGAACAACATCAGCAAAACCCGCCCATGCACAGTCCTCCAACCCCAAGTGTTCTTCGGCCTCCAGCAGAACTCAGATTCAAACTTGGGCACTCAAGTACTGGGCTTTTGACTACCCCAGTGGATTGTGGAGATTCATGTTCCCAGGGCACCAGCCACCAGACCTTGACGTCCAGACTTCTGATTTGACCCTTGGGTCTTGATCCTCAGCACCCACCCCAGGAACCGCCGATCACCGAACATAAGAACTTCAGAATTCCTGAGGACAGAATAGTAACGTTCTGCAAAACAAACTCCCAATTTGCCTTTGGCTAATTCAGTTTAGAAGAAACAAAATTTGAGCCCTGAAACAGCACGAGGATGAATTCTTCCTCTCAGATGGATACTGGACAGTGGGAAGGAGAGAATGGGAGCAACTAGTACGCCTGTTGCTTCACAGCTTCAGTGACCGGGGTTCAATCCTGACTCTGGTAACTTCTACATGGAGTTCGCATGTTCTTCCTATGGCAACATGGCTTTTGTTTGGGTGCATAGGTACCTGGCACATCGGAAAATTGTACACATTTGTATAATTTGCCTCCGGATGAGTGATAAAATCTGGGGGTTAATTAATGCATTGTGGGATGGATTCAGCGTTCATTGAAGGTGAGGGAATGCTCAGCTTTCGAAGGCCAGTGATATGGATGTGTTTGGATATCGGGCCAACAGTCCCACAAGGATGGTGGGGGGGGTGCTCCTAGTCAGCAAGACTGGAGTTCGAGGCCTAATTTTTGGGATCCTCTCATCAGTGATTCCGAAATACCAGGCCTGGTGTTCGGGTCCTCATCCAGGGTTCACATTCATTATCATTGGCGAGTCTTGGGTCGATACTGAAAATTGAAGCTTGAAGGTCCATCAAAATTCCAGAAGTTGAGGCCTGATGGCCGAGCCCTAAGTCTGTGAATCTCTGCGAGTCCCGCTGGGGAAATTGAAGGTTGAATGTTTGCAGATCCACGAGTGCACTGGAGGCTGAGCCTGAGGATGGCCTGTCTTGGGGTTAGAGGACTGTATACGGGCGCAGATGGGTAGGTGGGTGATAGGGAGGAACGAGGCTTGTTTTACTGTTGTTGCTTTGTCACTTCTGTTTTATTGTGCTCTGCCTTACTCTGCCAAGCATGGTGGACGTGCTACATGTGTTGACACTTGCGGGCTGCCCCCAGCACATCCTTGTGTGCATTGTCAGGTAAACTCATTTGGGCTGAAGAGCCTGTTACCAAGCTGGATCCCCAGGGATCTATGATTCTAATGAAAGGGATTAGTAAACCTTCACTAGGAGGTCTCAACCGGCACTACCGTCATTTATGTCATGATCTTCTGTCCCTCACAGGCGAACAGACAATGCTATTGATCAATCTGTATCTTCTTCCTTGCCCTTTCTTAGTTCTGGTGCAAGGTCAATGACTTGAGCTATTAACACTGTTTCTCCTCCGCTGGTTCCTCCTGACCTACAAAGTAGTCACAGAGTCACAGAGTGAAAGAGAATTATGGCACAGAAACAGGCCCTTCAGCCCATCTAGTCCATGCCAAACTATTGTTCTGCCTTGTCCTATTGACCTGCACCCGGACCATAGCCCTCCATACTCCTCCCATCCATGTAACCTATCCAAATTTCTCTTAAATGCTGAAATCGAATGCACATCCATCACTTCTGCTGGCAGTTCGTTCCACACTCTCACCACCCTCTGAGTGAAGAAGTTCCCCCTCAGGTTCCTCTTAAACATTTCAGTTTTCACACTTATCCAACTGGAAATGAAGTATTTCTAGCATTTTTTGCTTTGACAAAATTTCTAGCAGATGTACAGTTTTGACTTTCAATATCAGATTATTGCTTGAAGCTTGTTAAATAAGCAGAATATCATTTTATCTTCCTCTCTCAGGAGTGATGAGGGGTTAGAGTGGGTGCTTCTTAGATTCATATTTGTTCTGTACCAAGAGAAAAACTCATTTGAAAATGAGTAGGAAAAAATATCTTTATATGAGCACTATGACACTCAGGAGTGTGGTAGAACAGAGGGAATCGGGGAATGCTATGATTAACTATGAAAGGAAGCTAGCAAATAATATCAAAGAGGATACTAAAAGCTTTTTTAAGTATATAAAGAGTAAAAGACAGGTGAGAGTAGATATAGGACTGATAGAAAATGTTGCTGGAGAAATTGTAATGGGAGACAAGGAGATGGCAGAGGAACTGAATGAGTATTTTTGCATCAGTCTTCACTGAGGAAGACATCAGCAATATACCAGACACCCAAGGGTGGCAGGGAAGAGAAGTGTGCGCAGTCACAATTTCGACAGAGAAAGTACTCAGGAAGCTGAATAGTCTAAAGGTAGATAAATCTCCTGGACCAGATAGAATGCACCCTCGTGTTCTGAAGGAAGTAGCTGTGGAGATTGCGGAGGCATTAGCGATGATCTTTCAAAAGTCAATAGATTTAGGCATGGTTCCGGAGGACTGGAAGATTGCAAATGTCACTCTGCTATTTAAGAAGGGGGCAAGGAAGCAAAAAGGAAATTATAGACCTGTTAGCTTGACATCGGTGGTTGGGAAGTTGTTGGAGTCGATTATCAAGGATGAGGTTACAGAGTACCTGGAGGCATATGACAAGATAGGCAGAACTCAGCATGGATTCCTTAAAAGAAAATCCTGCCTGACAAAACTAGTACAATTTTTTGAGGAAATTACAAGTAGGCTAGACAAGGGAGATGCAGTGGATGTTGTATATTTGGATTTTCAGAAGGCCTTTGACAAGGTGCCACACATGAGGCTACTTAACAAGATAGGAGCCCATGGAATTACGGGAAAGTTACATACATGGATAGAGCGTTGGCTGATTGGCAGGAAACAAAGAGTGGGAATAAAGGGATCCTATTCTGGTTGGCTGCCGGTTACCAGTGGTGTTCCACAGGGGTCCTTGTTGGGGCCACTTCTTTTTACGTTGTACAACAACGATTTGGATTATGGAATAGACGGTTTTGTGGCTAAGTTTGTTGATGATACGAAGATAGGTGGAGGGGCCGGTAGTCCTGAGGAAACAGAGAGTCTGCAGAGAAACTTGGATAGATTGGAAGAATGGGCAAAGAAGTGGTAAATGAAATACAATGTTGGAAAGTGTATGATTATGCACTTTGGCAGAAGAAATAAATGGGCAGACTATTATTTAAATGGGGAGAGAATTCAAAGTTCTGAGATGCAACAGGACTTGGGAGTCCTTGTACAGGATACCCTTAAAGTTAACCTCCAGTTTGAGTTGGTGGTGAAGAAGGTGAATGCAATGTTGGCGTTCATTTCTAGAGGAATGGAGTATAGGAGCAGGGATGTGATGTTGTGGCTCTATGAGGCGCTGGTAAGACCTCACTTGGAGTACTGTGGGTAGTTTTGGTCTCCTTATTTAAGAAAGGATGTGCTGATGTTGGAGAGGGTACAGAGAAGATTCACTAGAATGATTCCGGGAATGAGAGGTTTAACATATGAGGAACATTTGTCCACTCTTGGACTGTATTCCTTGGAGTTTAGAAGAATGAGGGGGGACCTCATAGAAACATTTTGAATGTTGAAAGGCATGGACAGAGTGGATGTGGCAAAGTTGTTTCCCATGATGGGGGAGTCTAGTATGAGAGGGCATGACTTAAGGATTGAAGGGCACCCATTCAGAACAGAGATACAAAGAAATTTTTTTAGCCAGAAGGTGGTGAATCTATGGAATTTGTTGCCACGGGCAGCAGTGGAGGCCAAGTCATTGGGTGTATTTAAGGCAAAGATTGATAGGTATCTGAGTAGCCAGGGCATCAAAGGTTATGGTGAGAGAGCAGGGGAGTGGGACTAAATGGGAGAATGGATCAGCTCATGATAAAATGGCGGAGCAGACTCGATGGGCCGAATGGCCGACTTCTGCTCCTTTGTCTTATGGTCTAATACGGAAGCATAATTCCTTGAAAGTGATATCATAAGTAGATAAAATCGTAAAGAGAGCATTTGGCATATTAGCCTTCAAAAATCAAAGAACTGAGTGCAGTTTTGGTCACCTCCCTTAGGGAAAGGTATCAATCAGATAGAAAGAATGTGGAGAAAATTTATAAGGAGGTTGCCAGGACTTGAGGACCTGAGTTATAGGGAAATGTTGAATAGGTTAGGACCTCATTTCCTAGAGGGTAGGAGAATGAGAGGAACATGAGGGGGGACCTCTGCATTCAGAGGGCAGTGAGGGTGTGGAACGAGCTGCCAGCAGAAGTGGTGGATTAGGGTTCAATTCCAACCTTTCAGAGAAATTTGGAGAGTTAATGGATAGGAGGTGTATGGAGGGCTATGATCTAGGTGCAGATCGATGGCACTAGGCAGATTAATAGTTCAGCGGGCAAAGGGCCTTTTTCTGTGCTGTCGTGTTCTGTAATTCTATGATCCCATGGAACAACATGATACCTTCATCATACCCAAGAGTGCTTCACAACAAATCCAGTACTTTAAAAATGTAATCAAACGAGGCAGCCAAATGCTTTTCCAACTTTCAGTTGAAATGTTTGTTTGGATTATCCATACCAGCCTCCATTCAGTTGTTCTGTTTCCTTTGCCAAAGCATTATTTCCTAGGCAACAGTAAAAACGTGCTGCTTTCTTTTTCCATGAGATTTCACAAGAGAATGCTTTAAACAAAAGATGTGAGAGGCTGCCCCCAGAACATCTTGAGCTCAGTTGGTCTCAGCTTTTTTTTTCCCAGATCTACAGGCGTAAACAGAAACCTTTTTGAACTGATATTCTGTCTCAGAGAAAAGTGGCTGGAATCATTGGTGCCCTTAGCTACAAAAACACAGTTGGCTGTCCTTAAAGTGTTTCTGTTTCTTTTCTCACAATAAGCACTTCGAGAAAGAACAGACATTTTAATTGGACGTCTCTTGGAGACCTAAAAAAAGAAGTGAACAAATGGTTTCAATGTCCCAAGGTACTTATTGGAGCTATCTAACAAAATTAATTCTCTGCCTTTACCATGCTCTCTTTCTCGGAAGTTCCTTAAAACCATCTTCTTTTACCAAGCTGCCCTAACATCTCCTTCCCTCACAGTATCTCATTTTGTCTGATAATGCTCACGCAAGGTAGTAAGGAAAGCAAATAGAATGCTTGCACTCGTTTTGATAGGACTAAAATACAAAAGCAAGGATGTAATGGTGAGGCTTTGTAAGGCATTGGTCAGTCAGACCACACTTAGAGTCGTAGAAGTAACAGAACACTACAGCACAAAAAAGCCATTCAGCCCATCTAGTCTGTGCTGAAACATTAATCTGCCTAGTCCCATCAATCTCCATCAGGACCATAGCCCTCTCATCCATGTACATATCCAAATTTCTCTTAAATGTTGAAACCAACCTCGCATTCACCACTTGTGCTGGCAGCTCGTTCCACACTCTCACCACCCTCTGAGTGAAGAAATTCACTCTCATGATCCCTTAAGCATTTCACCTTTCACCCTTCGCCCATGACCTCTAGTCGTAGGCCTACCCTGCCTCAGTGGAAAAAGCCTGCTTGTATTTACCCCATGTATACCCTTCATAATTAAGTATACCTCTATCAAATCTCCCCTCAATCTTCTACGTTCTAGGGAATCAAGTGCTAACCTATTCAACCTTTCCCTATAACTCAGACCCTCAAGTCCTAGCAACCTCTGTGCACATTTTCTCTGCACACTTTCAGCCTTATTTACATCCTTCCTGAAGGCAGGTGACCAAAACTGCACACCAAATTCCAAATTAGGCCTTACCAACGTCTTATACAAATTCAACAATCCCAACTCCTGTACAGATTACATTGACTTATGAAGGCTAATATTCAAAAGCTTTCTTTATGACCCTATCTACCTGTGACACTACTCTTAAGGAATTATGGATCTGTATTCCCAGATCCCCCAGTTCTACCACATTCCTCAGTGCCTTACCACTCACTAGGTAAGACCTACCCTGGTTTGCCCTACCAAAGTACAACATCGCACACTTGCACACTTGTCTGCACTAAATTACATCTGCCTTTTCTCAGACCATTTTTCCAGCTGGTCCAGATCCCGTTGCAGGCTTAGATAGTTTTTCTTACTGTCCATATCACCCCCGATCTTGGTGTCATCCACAAATTTGCTGATTCAGTTTGCCAGAGTATCATCCATTTTGTTAATATAGATGACAAACAACAATGGACCCAGCACTGGCCCCTATGGCAAACCACTAGTCATAAGCGTCCAGTCAGAGACGCAACCACGTCAAACTACTCTTCGGCTTTTCCGCGAAGCTTATGTCTAATCCAGTTTACCATCTTATCTTGAATGACAAACAACTGAACCTTCTTGACTACCCTCCCATGCGGGACCTTGTCAAAAGCCTTCCTAAAATCCATGTAGACAACATCCACTGGCTTGCCTTCATCAACTTTCCTGGTAACTTACTCAAAAAACTCTACAAGATTGGTCAGACACGATTTACCGTGTACAAAGCCATGTTGACTATCTCTAATCAGTCCGCCTGTCCAAATAAATACGTTTACTTCCATTCCCTTTCCTACTACTGAAGCCAGGCTCAATGGCCCATAATTTCCTGGCTTACTCTTGGAGACTTTCTTAAACAACGGAACAACATTAGCTATCCTCCAATCCTCCCTGGCACCTCACCTGTGACCAAGGATGTTTTAAATATCTCTGCAATTTCTGCATTAGCTTCCCACAAGGTTAGAGGGAACACTCGGTCAGGCTCTGGGGATTTATCCACCCTAATTTGGTACAAGACAGCAAAGCCTCCTCCTCTGTAATCTGTATAGAGTCCACGGCCTCAATGCTGCTTTCCCTCACGTCTATAGACTCTGAGTCTGTCTCTCAAGTAAATACAGATGCAAAGAATCCAATTAAGATTTCCCCCCTTTCTTTCAGGTCCATGCATAGATGACCACTCTGATCTTCCAGAGGACGAATTTTGTTCCTTGCTATCCTTTTGCACTTAATATATCTGTAGGAGTCCCTAGGATTCTCCTTCTCCCTGTCGGCTAGAGCAACTTCATGTCTACCTGTAGCCCTTCTGATTTCCTTCTTCAGAGTTTCTTTTCTCCTAAAGTACCTACTTTGTTCCTGCAGCCTTCACCTGCTATGCACCTCCTTCTTTTTCTTAACCAGGGCTTCAATATCTCTCGAAAACCAAGGTTCCATAAACCTGTTACTCTCTGCTCTCAAAATTTCACTTTTGAAGGCCTTCCATTTATCAAGTACACCTTTGCCATAAAACAACCTATCCCCACATCCTTTCTGATACCATCAAAATTGATCTTTCTCCAATTTAGAATCTCAACCTGAGCACCAGAACAATCCTTTTCCCTAATTACATTGAAACTAATAAGACCATGACATAAAGGCAGAATTAGCCCACCTAATCTGTTCGTCCATCATGACTGAACCACCATCCCTCTCAACTCCATTCTCCTGTCTTCTCCCAGAACCTTTGACACCCTGATTAATCAGGAACCTATCAAACTCCACTTTAAATATACCCAATGACTTGGCCTGCACAGCCATCTGTAGCAAAGACTTCCACAGGTTCACCACCTATGTCCTAAGAAAGTTTTCGTCATCACTGTTCCAAATGGATGTCTGTCAGTTCTGAAGCTGTACCTTCTGTTCCTGGACTCCTCCGCTATAGGAAACATCCTCTCCACATCCAGACCTTTCAATATTTCATAGGTTTCAATGAGGGGACAATATAAAAGAAGGAGTATAAGAGGAGTACTCATTGTTGGAGTGGGGCATTGTTAGAATGATTCAGCTTTGGCTCAGCAGGCTTGGGCAAGAACAGACGGTGGTTCAAACTGAGTAAGAAAGCTTCTAGTAATTTTCTTTTACTTGTTAGTTCATAACCAGTGCACTGAGAATGGGTCTGGAGATAATGGTTTGTTTCTTGGGTGCGATGTGGGAAATTTCAGAGATCTCCAGCCTCCCTGATAACTTTGTCTGCACAAAGCACGTTGAGCTGCAGCTCCTGAGAGATCGTGTGAAGGATATGGAGCTGCAGCTGGATGACCTTCGGCTCATACGGGAGAATGAGGAGCTGATGGATAGGACCTAGAAGGAGGTAGTCATCCCTAAGTTGCAGGAGGCAAGAGAGGGAAAGGGAATAGACAGCCAGTACAGAGTACACCTGTGGCCATTCCCCTCAATAATAAGTACAGTGCTTTGGATACTGTTGGGGGGGATTACCTACCGGGGAAGCCACAGCGACCAGGACTCTGGCACAGAGTCTGCCTCTGTGGCTCAGAAAGGAAGTGGGGTGAAAAGGAGGTCAGTAGTGATGGGGATTCCATAATTAGAGGATCAGAAAGTAGAATCTGTGGATGTGAAAGAGACACCCAGATGGTATGTTACTTCCCAGGTGCCAGGGTCAGGGTTCTCTTGGAAAGGATTCATAGCATTCTAAGGGGGGAGGGTGGACAGTCAGAAATCATGGTGCATATTGGTACCAATGACATAAACAGGAAAAGGGAGGAGGTCTCAAAGAAGGAATAGAGGGAGTTGGGCAGAGAGCTGAAAAGCAGGACCTCCAGAGTAGTAATCTCTGCATCGCTGCCTGTGCCACGTGCCAGTGAGGGTAAGAATAGCAGATGAATGTGTGGCTGAGGAATCAGTGCAGAGGGCAGGGTTTCAGATTTCTAGATCATTGGGATCCTTTCTGAGTAAGGAATGACCTGTACAAAAAGTATAGGTTACACCTGAATATGAGGGGAACTAATATCCTCGTGGACAGGTTTGCAAGAGCTGTTGGGGTGGGTTTAAACTAATTTGATAGTGGAATTGGAACTGGAGTGATAGGGCTGAGAATGGGGCAGTTAGTGCCCAAGCAGATGCAAAGTGTAGTGAAACTGTAAGGAAGCAAAATCAAATGGTAGGACAAAATTGCAGTCAGTGGGATTAGTTAAAGTGCAATGGGGGTCAAAATCAAAAAGGGTGATCAATACAGGACTGAAGCTGTTATATTTGAATGCACATAGTATACAGAATAAGGTAGATGATCTTGTGGCGCTGTTAGAGATTGGCAGGTATGACATCAGGGGCATCTCTGAGTTGTGGTTGAGAGAAGATCATAGTTGGGAGCTTAACATCCAAGGATACACATTGTATAGACAGGTAGGCAGAGGAAGTGGGGTGGTTCTGTTGATAAAAAATGAGATCATATCCTTAGAAAGAGGTGACATAGGATCGGAAGATGTAGTATTCTTGTGCGTAGAGTTAAGAAACTGTAAGACCCTGATGGAAATTATAAATAGAACAGTAGCCTGGATGTGAGCTGCAAATTACAATGGGAGATAGAAAGGGCATGTAAAAAGGGCAATGTTGAGATAATCATTGGGGATTTCAATATGCAGGTAGATTGTGAAAATCAGGTTGGTGCTGGATCCTAAGAGAGGGAATTCGTAGCATGCCTTCAAGGTGGCTTTTTAGAGTAGCTTGTGGTTCAGTCCACCAGTGGAACAGAAATTCTGGACTAGGTGTTATGTAATGACCTAGATTTGCTTAGGAAGCTTAAAGTAAGGGAACCTTTAGGAGGCAGTGATCATAATATTATAGAATTTACCTTGCAGTTTGAGAAAGAGAATCTAAAATTGGATGTAACAGTATTAAAGTAGAATAAAGGGAATTACAGAGGCCTGAGGGTGGAGCTGGCTAAAGTTGTTTGGAAGGGGACATGAGCCGGGATGATAGCAGAACAGCAATGGCTGGAGTTTCTGGGCGAAATTCCGAAGACGCAGGAAAGATACATCCCAAAGATGAAGAGTTATGCTAAAGGAAAGATGAGGCAACTGAGGCTGAAAGGGGAAATCAAAGAGAGCATGAAAGCATAAGAAAGGACATATAATATTGCAAAAATTAGTGGGAAGATAGAGTATTGGGAAGCTTTTAAAAATTAGCAGAAGGCAACTAAAAACCCAAAAAGAGAGAAAAGATGAAATATGAAGGGAAGCTTGCTAGTAATATAAAAAAATACAAAAAAAGTTTTCTCAGATATACAATGTGTAAAAGAGAGGTGAGAGTGGATATTGAACCATTGGAAAATGATGCTGGAGAGTTAGTAATGGGGGACAAAGAAATAGCAGACAATTTAACAAGTATTTTGCGTTAGTCTTTACTGTGGAAGATACTAACAAAATGCCAGAAATGCGTGAATGTCAGGGGGCAGAAGTAAATGTCATTGCTATTACTAAGGAGAAGGTACTTGAGAGGCTGCAAAGCCTGAAGGTAGAAAAGAGACCTGGATCAGATGGATTACACTCCAAGGTTCTGAAAGATGTAGCTGAAATGAGTGTGGAGGCATTACTATAGACCTTTTGAGAATCACTAGATCCTGGAATGGTCCTAAGGACTGGAACATTGCAAATGTCACTCCAACCTTTAAGAAGGGAGGCAGGCAGAAGAAAGGAAATTATAGGCCAGTTAGCTTGACTTGACAGTGGATGGAAAGATGTTGGAGTCTACTTTTGAGAATGAAGCTTTGGTGCACATGATAAAATAGGCCAAAGTCAGCATGTTTTTCTAAAGAGAAATCTAGTCTGACAAATCTGTTGGAATTCTTTGAAATAACAAGCAGGATAGACAAAGGAGAGTCAGTGGATGTTGTTTATGTGGATTTTCAGAAGGTCTTTGATAATGTGCCACACATGAAGCTACTTAACAAGATAAGAGCCCGTAGTATCACAGGAAAGGTACTAGAAAGGATAAAAGGTTGCTGGCTGGCAGGAGGCAAAGAGTGGATATAATGGGGACCCTTTCTGGTTGGCTGCCAGTGACTAGCTGTGTGCCACAAGGGTTGGTGTTGGGACTGTATTTTTCATGTAGTATGTCAATTATTTGGATGAGGGAATTGATGGCATTGTGGCCAAGTTCGTGGACATTGTGAAGACAGGTCGAGGGGCAGTTAGTGCTAAGGAAACAGGGTGCCTGCAGAAGGACTTAGACAGATTGGGGGAATGAGCGAAGAAGTGGCAGATGGAATTTAGTGTAGGGAAGTGCATGGTCATGCACTTTGGTAGAAGGAGAAAGGGCATGGACTATTTTCCAAATGGGGAGAACATTCAAAAAAATCAGATGTGCAGAGCAACTTGTGAGTCCTTGTGCAAGATTCCTTAAAGGTTAACATGCAGGTTGAATTGATGGTAAGAAAGGCAAATGCAGTGTTAGCATTCATTTTGAGAGGACTAGAATATAAAAGCTTAGGCTCTGTAAGGCATTGATCAGACCATTCTTAGAGCATTGTGAGCAGTTTTGGATCCCTTATATAAGAAAAGACGTACTGGCATTTGAGAGGATCTAGAATGATCCCGTGAATGAAATGGTTAACGTATGAGGAACGTTTGATAGTTCCAGCCCTGTACTCGCTAGAGTTTAGAAGAATGAGAGGGGTGCTAAAGGCAATGTGATCACTAGACACAAAGTTATACAAAATGCTGGAGAAACTCAGCAGGCCAGGCAGCATCTAGAAAAAGAGTACAGTCGACATTTCAGGCCGAAACACTTCGGCAGGACAGGAGAGAAAGCTGAGGGGCAGATTTAAAAGGTGGGGGGAGGGAAGAGAGAAAAACACAAGGTAATAGGTGAAACCTGGAGGGGGAAGGATTAAGTATAGAGCTGGGAAGGTGATTGGTGAAAGAGACATAAGGCCGTGGAAGAAAGAAAAGGGGGGAGGAGCACCAGAGGGAGGTGATGGGCGGGCAAGGAGATAAGGTGAGAATGGGAAAAGGGGATGGGAAATAGTGAAGGAGATCCATCATGACAGTGGAGGAGACCAAGGATTGCACCCTATGTGATTTTTTTGTCCATTTGTCCCTCCCCACTGATCTCCCTCCTGGCACTACGCCTCCTCCCTCACTACCATTCAAGGCCCTAAACAGTCCTTCCAGGTGAGGTGACACTTCACCTGTGAGTCTGTTGGGGGTCATATACTGTGCCCGGTGCTCCCGGTGTGGTCTCCTGTATATCGGTGAGACCTGACGTAGATTGGGAGACCGCTTCGCCAAACACCTATGCTCCATCCACCAGAAAAAACAACATCTCACGGTGGCCATCCATTTTAATTTCACTTCCCATTCCCATTCCGATATGTCCATCCTTGGCCTCCTCCACTATCATGATGAGGCCACATTTAGGTTGGAGGAACAACACCTTATATTCCATTTTGGTAGCTTCCAGCCTGATGGCATGAACATTGATTTCTCAAACTTCTGGCATGCCCACTACCCCCATCTTCACCATTTCTCACCCCCTTTTCCCTCTCTCTCCCCTCCCCCCGCCACCCCAACCTTTTAAATCTACTTCTCAGCTTTTTCCTCCACTCCTGCTGAAGAGTTTTGGCCCAAAGCATCAACTGTACTCTTTTCCTAGATGCCGCCTGGCCTGCTGAGTTCCTCCAGCATTTTGTGTGCGTTCCTTGGATTTCCAGCATCTGCAAATTTTCTTTCGTTTGTGACTCAATGCAAAGTGTTACCTCACACAAACTTCAGTAAACTGCCCT
This sequence comes from Mobula hypostoma, assembly GCF_963921235.1. NCBI lineage: Eukaryota > Metazoa > Chordata > Chondrichthyes > Myliobatiformes > Myliobatidae > Mobula > Mobula hypostoma. Next base: position 124,305,676 of record NC_086097.1, read on the forward strand.
GCCTCATTCTCTCACAGAAGATCTAGTATCACACACTCTCTAGTTGGGACTTCAATGTACTGGTTAAGGAAGCTTTCCTGAACACATTTGGAGTATTGTGTGCAGTTTTGGATCAATTATCTAAGAAAGGACACGCTGGCATTGGAAAGGGTCTAGAGGAGGTTGACAAGAATGACGCCAGGAATGAAAGGATTAATATACGAGGAGTGTTTGATGGCTCAGGGTCTATGCTCACTGGAGTTTAGAAGAATGTGGGTGGAATCTTGCAGAAAACTATCGAATATTGAAAGGTTGAGATAGAGTGGGTGGGAAGTGTATGTTTCCTATTGTGGGGGAGTTTAGGGTCAAAGGGCACAGCCTCAGAATACAAGGACACCTTTTAGAACAGAGCTGAGGAGGAATTTCTTTAGCCAGAGGGTGGTGAATCTGTGGAATGCATTGTCACAGATGGCTGTGGAGGCCAATTCTTTGGGCTTATTTAAAGTGGAGATTGATAGGTTTTTGATTAGTATGGGTGTCAAAGGTTATGGGAGAAGGCAGGAGAATGAGATTGAGAGGGATAATGATTGAGCCATGATCGAATGGAGGAGCAGACTCAATAGGCCGAATGGCCTAATTCTACTCCTATGTCTTATGATATTATGGTGCAAAGAATCTTAGTCTGCTTGCTACTGTATATTGGAAAAGTTATTAAATGCTGCTTCATTCTACTACAATTAGTGATATCCTGTGATTTAGTGATATCCAGAGTATTAGTGATATTCCTGGTGAAGGGTCTTGGCACAAAACGTTGACTGTTCATTTTCCTCCATAGAATGCTGCCTGACCCACAGAGCTCCCCGAGCATTTTGTGTGTGTTGCTTTAGTGATGTTGATACATCTTTGGAAGATGCAATGGCTATGAACTTTGTCTCAACGGTAGCAGTAATATTTTTCTTCATGTGGATGCAAAAAAGGATTTTTTAGGAGAGGACTACTCAAATTTATATAAAGTGTTTCATGACCTCGGTATATGCAAATTGTATTGCAAGCACTGATTTATAGTTCAAGTTTGATCACTGTTAAGTTGTAGGAAGTCCGGTAGCCATGTTGTCAGAATCAGGTTTAATTTTGTAGTTTTATTGCAGCAGTACAGCGTAATACACAAAAAAAACTATGAATTACAATAAAGCATACATATATAATACGTAGTGCAAAAAGAGAGTAAAAGCTGTCTTCATGTGTTGGTTCATTGCCTGTTCAGAAATCTAATGGCGGGGGGGAAGAAGCTGTTCTTAAAATGTCGACTGCGCGTTTCCAAGCTCCTATACCCCCTTTCTGATGGTAGTAATATGAAGAGGGCATATCCAGGGTGATGGGGTCTTAATGATGGATGCTTCCTTTCTGAAGCCGGTTGAAAATGTCCTCAATGCTGGGGAGGCTAGTACCCATAATGTTATTGGCTGAGTTTACGACCCTCTGTAGCGACCCTGTGCATTGGCTCCTCCATACCAGATGGTGATGCAACCAGTCAGAATGCTCTCCATGGTACTTCAGTAGAAAATTTCCTCAAACGCACAAAATTTCCTCAACCTCCCAAAGGAACATAGCCTTCTTTGTCATTGCATCACTATGTTGGGTTCAGGAGAGATCTGCAGAGATTTGACATCCAGGAACTTGAAACTTCTTCAAGTTGTGCATAGCAAGTTTCCATACATGATAAATAATAACAAAGCAACAAGCACATGTAGTATCGTCTGGGATATAAATATTATCAAAGATCCTTCTCAAATTCCAGTTCTAGTCTTTACAGTCTGTGAGCCTGAGGGTCCACTGGGGAAGTTAAAAGCCCAATGACTGTGACTCCATGAGTCCGCTGGAGGCTGGAGGCCTGGATTCAATCTGTCCTGGGGTTAGAGATCTCTGTGTGCGGGAGGAAGGGGAACTGGGTGGGATGGAGGTAAGGAGCTTGTTCTGTTCTTGTTATTGTCGTTGTTTCTGTGTTCTGTGAATGTGGTGGCCATGTTATGTTGGTGCCGGAATGTGTGACCACACTTGTGGGCAGCCCCCCCCCGAACATCCTTAGGTTGTGTTGGTTGTTAAAACAAACAACACATTTTTGTGTATGTCTATGGCTAATAATTGCACTCTAAGGCTAATACCAGGGGACATAATTTTAGGGTGATTGGAGGAAAGTATGGTGGGATGTCAGAAGTAAGTTCTTTATACAGAGAGCGGTGAGGGCATGGAAAGCCCTGCCTGGGGTAATGGTAGAGGCAGATACACTAGGGGCATTTAAGAAACTCTTAGATAGGCACATGGATGGTAGAAAAATGGGGGTTATTATGTATTTAATATTTCAGTAATATTTGAATAATCTTGTATATATATTGTTTGATTAAACATCCCTGTTCATTTAAATAATGCATTACATGTTGTTACATCAACATGCAGTATGGGATATGTGCGTGCTTGGCTTAAAGTAAATATGAAGTTAGACCCATATTCCCGGACTCCCGTGCCTTCCTTTGAATTAGTTTAATTTCTGAAGTTACAAAACTTAACATTGGTGACAAGGCATTTTTTAAAACAAACCTGAGATGGTTATCAATCCATTCAAGTAAAAAACTAAAGGTACATTGAGGAACGGCGAAACAGAGCAGCACGTGTTCTTCAGAAGGGAAGACACAGATGAGCTTTGAAACAGCCAGAAAATGAACAATTCACAGGTTCATAAAGAGTGAGTAGTGGCTGATAATGGTCATTAAAAAAAGAGCAGAAATAGCTGGCTGTGTCGGAAAAATTGATGCACTTGATTACACAGAAGATAGCGGGAAGATGTATACCGACCAAATTCAACAATATTTTGAAGCAAATGAAATAGATAATGGAAATGTGTACCAATTTTCAGAATTAAAGTCAGGGTTATTATCACTGGCATGTGTTGTGAAATTTGTTAACTTAGCAGCAGCAGTTCAATGCAATACATGATATAGAGGGATAAATAACAAAATAAATAAGTAAATCAATTACACTATATGTATATTGAATAGATTAAAAATTGTGCAAAAACAGAAATAATATATGTTAAAAAAGTGAGGTAGGGTTCATGGGATCAATGTCCATTTCAGAATCGGATGGCAAAGGGGAAAAAGTTGTTCCTGAATCGCTAAGTGTGTGTCTTCAGGCTTCTATACCTCCCACCTGATGGTAACAATGAGAAAAGGGCATGCCCTGGGTGCTGGAGGTCCGTAATAATAGACGCTGCTCCTTGAAGAAGTTCTGGGTACTCTGTAGGCTAGTAACCAAGATGGAACTGACTAAATTTACGACCCTCTGCAGCTTCTTTTGGACCTGTGCAGTAGCACCCCCTCCCATCGCATACCAGACAGTGATGCAGCCTGTCAGAATGTTCTCCACAGTACATCTGTAGAAATTTTTGAGTGTTTTTGTTGACATACCAAATCTCTTCAAACACCTAATGAAGTATAGTTGCTGTCTTGCCTTCTTTATAACTGCATCGATATGTTGGGACCAGGTTAGGTCCTCAGAGATTTTGACACCCAGGAACTTGAAACTACTCACTCTCACCACTTCGGATTCCTCTATGAGGACTGGTATGTGTTCCATCGTCTTGCCCTTCCTGAAGTCCACAATCAGTTCTTTCGTCTTACTGACAAAAGTCAGCAACACACTTTGCTAAGGGCATTAGATTTATAGGGAAACAGTTTGCTTTGAAATTTACCTGTCCCAACCAAACCATCAGAAATTAGCATTGCTACTATTGTGAAAGTGATGCAGGAACATTTAAAACCAAAGCTATTGTTGATTGCAGAACACTTTAGGTTTCATGAGCTGAACTGAAGAGATTGTCTGGGTGTAGTCAGTTCGGTAATGGGCTTAATAAGTTTAAGTGCCCAGAAAGCCAGGCATGGATTGAGTTGGCAGGTCTGTTGAATGGAGATAAGGTTCTGGTGGTCAGCCCAGATCTGGAAGGGCTAGTGGCTCTCATCAGCTACTGTCTCTATTCCTCTAAAGTCCATTTGATGGCAAGTAGCTCCCTGTCTCCTACTTCATAACGGTGCTGCGTAGAGATGAACTTGCATGAGAAGAAGACACAAGGGTGTGTCTTCCCATCCAGTCCTCGTTGGGAGAGGATGGCCTCGATGCCCATGTCAAATGCATCCACCTCTAGCACCAAAGGTCTGGAGGGGTTTGGATGGCAGAAAATGGGAGCCGTGGTGAAGCATCTCTTCAGTTCTTCAAAAGCATGGTTCACAGCAGCAGCCCAACATATCTGTGAGGTAAGTGATGGTGAGGGAGATGAGAGGAGCAGCAATTTGTCTGTAGTTTCTAATGAAACAGTGGTAGAATTTGGAGAAGCCCAAAAAGCACTGCAGCTGTTGAATGAGCGCGGTGGGGGCCATCTAACAATGGCACATACTTCGTCTGGGTCCATGGTTATGCCTTGGGGTGAAAGGACATACCCATAAAGGAAAAGACAGGGCTGTGGAACTGGCAACTTTTAAACCTACAGCAGAGTTGCTTTTCAAGGAGGTGCTGCCGGACTGATCAGATGTGACAGATGTGGTCTTGTGGCCTTGGAAAAGATAAGGAAGTCGTAGAGGTAGTCAAACACATACTTGTGTAGCATTGTCATGGACAATCTCATGAACGAAGGCTTGGAAGATAGCTGTGTTGTAGGGAAGTCCAAAAGGCATCACCGAGTATTAGTAATGGCCAGTGGGTACTATGAATGCCATCTTCCACTCATCTCCCTGGCAGATGCTGCTCAGGTTGTACGTGCTGCATAGATCCAGTTTGGTGAAGATCAGTGTCTCACGGAGAATTTCCACTGCACTATCCATCAAAAGAAGAGGGTAGCAGTGATTTTGTTGAGTCCATGGTAGTCAATGATGTGAAGGCCTCTACCTTACTTTTTGGCAAAGAAGAATCCTGCATCGGCTGAGGACTGGAAAGGTTGAATTAAGCTGCACTACTGCACTTTGGCAATGTATTCATTCATAGCTTGGTTCTCAGGAGGCCAGAGGGAGAACAGACAACCTCGTGGAGGGGTGGTGCCCGGGAGGAGGTCAATTCCATAGTTGTGTGGTCTCTGAGGCAGCAGGACGCTGGCTTACCTTTTACTGAAGGCAATGGCTAAGTCGTAAGAGTTTGGTGAGGTTGAGAGTTTCCCCTATCACCATGGATTTACAGGATGAGGTCACCTGAGATTGTAGGCAGGTAGGTGCCCAACTCAGCGGTGAACTAGATGAACAGGTGAAGTAAGGCTGTGAGTGGAGATCGAAGGATAACTCAAGATGAGAGGAGTGTTGGATGAGTCAATCAAGAGGAATTGGATGGATTCCTGGTGATCTCCAATGCTTATTGTACAGGCCACATGCATGCTCTGACCATCCCAGACCCCAAGGACAGCTGTCACTGGCCGTGATGTTGAAGGGATGAGAGATAGTCTTAGTATGGAGTCCAAGCTGCACCCACAGAGTCCAGTCTAGAAAGTTGTCTGCTGTGCCAGAATGCATTGGCACTTCCAGTGTACGTAGATCCTTCAGGGTGTGGAGTGTTACGTGGTCGGCAACAATGAAACATAGAATTGAGTCAGGTTTTATAAACAAACATAAACATTTATTAAACTCCGCTCAATAATAGTGAAAAGTAAACAAATGACTAATTTAACCGGAAGTTAACTGCTACACGGCAATTTAACAAACAGCCAAACTCTGGAATAGTTCTTAAAGTGGTAAATTCGAACACAGTCTTAAAGTGGTAAATTCGAAAGTCCAAGTGATTTATACAGTCAGTAAGGAGAGACTTCCCTGAAATCTGATTTCTTTGAAGACATGACATTACTGTTAATCACAGCCAAGAAGTGCCTTGTCCAAAGAATTCAGATGAAGGAAATAAACGGCTTAAAGGAACTGACTTTTTCCTGGAGGGTGAACACTGCACAAACCTTCCTGATCTTGCAGGGGTTATCTCAGATGCAGGCCAATATTCCTGATTCAATAAGGTCGATCCTTTACAAAACTGCTGAATGACACCAATTTTACCCAATCCTTCAGGTTCCTGTACTTTAGTAAGGACTTCACTCTCTAATACTAGACTGTAAAGGTAAAACAAAGGTGCAACAAACAAGAACCGGCAGCGATTGGCGAAACTGCCAGCGCAACGTTTTTACCTTAAAGTAGAAAGTAAAACTCCACTTTAAAACGAAACTGCATCATGAAACGAATACACAGCATAATGAATTAACTGACGAACTAAAACTGTGTGACAACAGGGGTATCCCTTTATATACCTGTTGGAACATGGCATCACGTGACCTCACACTGGTGGGAAAATTACATCATGTGACCTCACACTGGCGGGAAAATTACATCATCCCACCATCACAAGACAATCACATCATGCTCACAAGATACTCAATTACATCATGGCCATAAGACAGTCACAAGATACCCACAAGGTATGTAACCGGAGGAAGACAGAGAGAGTGAATCGGGCTGTGATGTTGGAACGAGAGGCTGAAGGAAAGCCTACCAAATGGAAAGCTCTTCATCTCTACTTGGTGTCAGCTTTTCCCCAGACACAGAAGGCATTTACTGAGTGAGTGATCAGCTACTCTGCAGTAAGCACACAAGTTATTTCTCCACTGATGCTCATGCTCTTGGGGGGGGGGGGATGTTAAGGAAGCTCTCCCTGGCAGCATGGGTTATGGAGGTGTTGATGATGAAGGTCGTGCAGCCTGAAGTGGTTCTGGGAATTGAATTGGGGCTGTGGCTGATGATCTGGAAGGTTGGTTCATAAGACACTTGCCAATTCGGAGGGCCAGAGAGATGAAGCTTTCAAGGTCGGTGGGCATCTCCCGGGTAGGCAGGTCGTTTATCAAGCGCTTTGAGAGGCCGTGATAGTAAGGGGCTAGCCGCACTCCTGCATTCCAGCCACACTCCGGCACAGGGGCCCTGGATTCTACAATGCAATCCAGCACCAAGCATGAGCCTTGAGGCAGCTGAAGTATCCGACCCACTTCCCAGGTGCTCAAAAACCTGATGCATTTCAACGTATTTTTTGCAAGTGGTGGTTTTATTGTCATTGATATCAGTGGCCGGGGTCAGAGCCTCCCCGGTCGGAAGAGAGATGATGAAGGTAATTCTGGCTCAGTCTATAGACTACAGAGAAGGTTGAGCTCGAAGTGTACGGCACACTGAGACAGGAAGTTGTGGCATCATGTTGGGAATCCACAGAAGCGTTGAGGTATCAGAATCTGGGGCTCTGAGGGAGGGGGTTGACTGGCACAGGGTTGCCAAATTGAGAGGAAGAGTTGGTTGAGAGTGGGAGTAGATGGCTTCCTGCTGCTTCTAGCTCTTGTGCTTGTATCAGTGGATGACTTCCTTTAGGTAAGAAAACTCTTCTGGGTCACCCATCCTGTCAGGAAATGTAGAAGAGGCTTAACCAAAAAGCAGAGCAGCAGAGATGAATCAGCGATGAACAATAACTTTAAAATTAGACTGCAAAAATAACACAAACCACAAGGGGCCATAGAACAAGAGAGAATAGATATTAAACACAACAGAAAACAAGATAACTGAAGGCTAGGAGCAACTGGTCGTGGCTGGCTGGTTTGATGGGTGAACAAAGGACTGTGGATGAGAGCTGGGTTCAGATAGGCTGCAGGTGATGAGCTACAAGTGTGTGGTAGGTGAGTCCTGTTAGCTGGGTGGAAACTGGCAGGTGCCTGCCTGTGCAGGCCTGACATGTGCTTCGGTGATAAATTTACTTTGACTTTGACTTTGAATCAGCTGTGATCAAATGACAGAGCAGACTCTTGGACCGAATGGCCTAATTCTGCTTCTGCCTCTTATGGTCCTCTTTGAAGAGCAATCTGAGATTTGTTATATCCATCTAATTTGAAAGTCATTATTAAAGCCTTATATTTTGCTGTGTGTTATGAGTGTTTTTTATCAAACATCGTCCAAGTTTTCTATTCTTGTTAATCTCAAAAAGAATTCAAAAGCAATCAGCTACCAATAATTAAAATTCTGTATAAGTAAATTAGAATTAGCTTCAGAATATAAAGTCATGGAGTTACAGATTAAAAGGTCATACAGCACAGAAACAGGCACTTCAGCCCAAATTGTCCATGCTGAACAAATGCCCACCTAGGCTTGTCCCATTTGCCTCCCTGTCTCCATGTGTTCATCCAAATGTCATTTAAATGTTGTCACTGTACCTAGCTCTACCTCTTCCTCTTCTTCCTGTATCTCATTCCATGTTCTGTACATACCACACCCTCTGGGTTTAAAAGCTGCATGTCAATTTTCTACAGGTACATGGAAACTTACAGTGAAATGCATTGTTTATGTCAAAAACCAACACACTTAAGAGGTCGAATTTCAGGTTGTGTATTGGATACATACTCTCATATTAAATCTACTTTGAAACCTCAGGTTGTGCTGGGGGCAGCTCGCAAGTGTCGCCACTCATTCCATCGCCAACACAACATGCCCATAATGCTCGGCAGAATAACGCAGGACACAACCAGTGAGAAAACAACAACAGCAAAACAAGCCTCTTTCCTTGCTCCCACTCACCCACACATATGGACAGTCCCTCAACTTCTGAACAGGCTCCTAGGCCTCCAGTCTCCAGACTTTGGCCATCATGAAGCACCCCTCACCTTAAACTTCCGCACTCGACTTCTTGATGACCCAGTCCTGGGAATAAAGACTGTGTGTATTCACCTCACCTTGATTTTATCCTTCATGATTTTCTGCACCTAAGATCACCTCTCAATATTTTATGCTCCAAAGAATAAAGGACTAGCCTATTCAACATTTCCCTATAACCCAGTCCCTCAAGTATTGGTAAAAACTTCTAAATTTCTTCCGCATTTTTTCCAGCTTGGGGGTAACCTTCCTATAGCAGGGTGACCAGAACTGAACACAATATTTCACATGATGTCTCATCAACATGTTGAACATCAGTAACATAACATCCAAATTCTTTGCTCAGTGCCCTGACTGATGAAGGCCAGCATGCCAAAATCCTTCTTCACCTCCCCGTTTACCTGTGTTGCCGCTTTCAGTAATTGTATGATTGTGTTCTGTTACATAACTGGCAACAATGAATATCAATCGAGACAGGTTATATAAAAACAACCAAGCATTTATTAAACACGGATAAACGATAAAAAAAACGAAAACCTTAACTGGAAGTTAACCGCTATGCAGTCATTCAACAAATCGTCACTCGGCACTGGTTCTCAAAGCGTTAAATGCGAAAACAATTCTTAAAGCGATAAAGTCAGATATAGTTCTTAAAATGGTAAATTCGAAAGTCCAACAGATTTATATGTTTACTTGGGAGAGACTTCTCTGGAGAAGGATTTCTTCATAGACGCAACTTCCCTGCTGGTTCTGTCCAAAGGATTCACAATGCAGTAAATAAACAGTGTGAAACAACTGACCTTAATTTCTTTTAGAGAGAGCAAACCTTTGCATGAACTCTTTTCTCTTTTGGCAAGAGTTATCCTCGATGCAGGTTGCTACTCCTTCAACGAAGTCTCAATAAGGTCGATCCTTTGTTAAACCGCCGAACGATACTGACTCCTCTCAATCCTTCGGGTCCTGTACTTCAATAAAGTCTTCACTCCCCCGTACTACTGCTAGAATAAGGTATATCAACACATCTAGCAGAAGTTTTGGTCCAGCAATGTTATTCCTTGCAACAGAACGTAACAACTGTTTAAAAAAATGAAACTGCGTCATAAAAACAAACACGCAACAGAAATGGAGACACAGTACGTTCTATCTGGAAATCTGAAAACTAAAAACTAACTGCGTCATCTGGGGTCTACCCTTATATACCCGTGGTGCACATGTCATCATGTGACCTCACCTTGGCGGGGAAAATTACATCAGGTGACCTCCAAAAGACCATTACATCATTCTCACAAAAAAAAACACAGATCTCCTTGAGGCATGTAACAGTTCCTAGTTACCTCCTTTCTACGACACTTCCAGAGCCCTAACACTCACTGTGTATTCTCTACCCAGGGTTGACTTCCCAAATGCAGCACTTCACATTTATCTGAACCCTGTTTGCCATTCCTCAGCCCACTTACCCAGCTGATCAAAATTCCTCTGTAATTATTGATAACCTTCTTCATTGTTTACAACGTCACCGAGTTTACTGTCCTCTGCAAACTTGTTAACCATGCCTTGTACATCCTCACCCAAATTGTTCAGAGCTGACAAATAACAATGGGCACAGCACCATCACTAGTCACATTCCTCTGTCTGAAAAACAAGCTTCCACCATCACGGTACGTGAGTCTGAGAGTCTGAATCTGCTGGAGCAGTGGTTCTCAGCTACTTTCTGTTTGTGGCCCCCACGTGACCTTCATTTACATCTGTGGCCCCCATGTGACCTTCATTTACATCTGTGGCCCCTCATGTGACCTTCATTTACATCTGTGGCCCCCATGTGACCTTCATTTACATCTGTGGCCCCTCATGTGACCTTCATTTACATCTGTGGCCCCCACGTGACCTTCATTTACATCTGTGGCCCCCGTGTGACCTTCATTTACATCTGTGGCCCCCACCCTCCATAGTCTCCGTTAGTTGCAAAAGTTTTTTGGGTCAACTGTACTAATTATTCTAATATACAGTCAATATTTATGTTTTTAACAGGTTATAGGTTATAGGTTAAAGTGCAACACAACAAAGTTCGACAAAGTGCAACATGAAAAATTATTTCTAATTCTCGCTAAACTAAACATTGATGGAAGGGATGAACAACTGCTTCAAAATTTATATTTGAACCAAACGGCGGCAGTAAAAATTGATGATAATATAAGCAGTTGGACTAAAATTCAAAGAGGAGTTAGACAAGGGTGTGTTGCCTCACCGGAATTATTTAATATCGATAGTGAAATGATTTTCAGAGAAATAGAAGACCTAGATGGGATAAAAATTGGAGGTGTTAACATCAACAATATAAGATATGCAGACGATACCACCCCAATAGCAAGTGCTGCAGAAGACCTACAAATCCTCCTAGACAAAGTAGTACAAACAAGCGCAGATTTTGGTCTAACCGTCAACTGTAAAAAAAGCAAATGTATGGTAATATCAAAACAGCAGGATACTCCCAACTGCCAATTGTACATCAGTAACCAAGAGATTGAACAAAAGGCCAGCTTTAATTACCTTGGTATCTTTATATCACAAGATGCTAGAAGTAAAGTAGAAATGAAAAGAAGAATTGCCATTGCCAAAACCAACTTCCAAAAAATGAAACCCATTTTTACCAACAGACACATTTCTATGACAACAAGGCTTAGGCTACTAAAATGTTATATCTGGTCAATCTTGCTGTATGCTTCTGAAACATGGACTATAACACCAGAACTCCAAAGAAACTTGTGGTTTCTTAGAAGAATGCTGAAAATATCATATAGAGATAGGGTAACTAATGAGACAGTACTCCAACATGCCCATACAAAAAGATCCTTAATGAGAACATTAAATGAGAGGAAACTTAAATTCCTGGGCCATGTAATCAGAAAGGGAGAAATGGAGTGCCTTGCATTACAAGGCCGTATGCCTGGGAAACGCAGAAGAGGAAGGCAAAGAAGAAAATATATGGACACTGTGAAAGAACTAATAGATCTAAGTGTGCGAGATATCATTGACGCTGCGAGGGATTGTTCAATGTGGAGAGCGATGATCGCCCAGGTGTGTAATGCACAAGGCGCATGAAGAAGAAGAAGATCGGTATTATATGTTAGATATAATGTTACATGTGTATATGAGCAATTAAACTATTTCAAAGCTCTGAATGGGATACTTTATTTATAATATATATAATATTCTGCAAACCAGCAATGAAAAGGTGTTTAATATTTTTGCTTTGGTTACTCAGTGTGACCCTTGCAACTGATGCAAACTAGTGAGCTTTTGAATATCTGGCTGCCACTTGGTTAAAGATAATCGAAGATCACCTCATTTCACAACATCAAGACAGTTAGGAGTTTTTAAATAGCAGTTGAAGAGCTTGACTACAACTACCTTCAACTAGATAAGAGGTGGGAAATCAAATGCAAAACAACTTTGCTTTCTCCCAGAGCTGTGCAATTTTATTTTGAATATCACTAGATGAAAGATTCAAAGTATGTATGCAGAATACAATCTTGAGATTCATCTTTCCCACAGCCACAGAGAAAAACTATGGAACCCATTCAAAGAAAAACTTCAACTCTCCCCCTCCACAGGCAAAACAAAACAAATCAAGCAAATGGCAACAAAAAAAAGAGTGGAAAACAGAATATAAAACACAAAATTGAAAGAGTCCAGGCACATTCAGTTCAGCTCAGTGTTCATTACCTGCAGGCTGCTCCAATTCAAAATTGCCCAAAATCACAACACAAAAAAAGAACAACCGGAACCAGAAGCATTTCATAACGTGAAGTACGGAGACCAATCCACAGACCGCGTCAATTAGCGGTAGAGATTTTGCTGCCTCATTTGCATCATATAGCATATTTTTCCACTCATTTCATTCAGGGTTCCAATTAAAATACATATATAACATTTATTTATTTATTTATTTATTTAAGTGATAGTTCATTAAAACAGTAAACTTATCATGGCCATTAGAAACTCCCGTGGCCCCCAGTTTCTTGTTGTTAACTTGTGGCCCCCGTGAAATCCGGCAAGGCCCCTGTGAGGTCATATGGCCTACATTGAGAACCTCTGAGCTGGAGCGTGAAGACAGCCAGTCCTGGGGTTAGAGGAACATGTGTGTGAATGGGTGGACGGGCAGTAGGGAGGAATGGATCTTGATCTGCTGCTGTTGGTTTGTCACTTGTTGTGCTCTGTGTTCTTCTGCTGAGCATTGTGGGCGTGCCATGTTGGCGCCGGAATGTGTGACAACAAATGGGGCTGCCCCCCAGCCCTCCAGCGCATCTTTAAGTGTGTTTGCTGTTAACATAAATGACAGATTTCACCGCATATTTCAACGTACATGTGATGAATAAATCTGAATTACTCTTTCCTTCCTACCATCAAGCCAATTCTGTAACCAGTTAACTCTCCCCAAATAGGCTACTGCAAGTGAAGCATTCTAACAACCCAAATCATTGTTGTACTGATAATTTCACAAAGCAGATGAAATGGGAATAAACACAAGAGATTTTAGCCAGCTGGTGGTGTAGTGGCATCTGCACCAAACTTCAAAGCACGTGGTGTTGGGTTCGAATCCAGCAGGCTCCTTGTATGCTTTCTGTCCGTGCCGGGTTGAGCGTCGAGCTAGCAACTCGGCCTCTTAAAAGGCAGACAAAAATGCTAAAGGAACAGTAAGGTTGCCACACGATGTGCCACAAGATGCAGAGAGGAACAACAACAATTCTGGCGATGCTGGAAATGCAGAGCAACCCACACATAAAATACTGGAGGAATTCAGCAGATCAGGCAGCATCTATGGAAAAGAATAAACAGTCGACGTTTCAGGACTGATGAAGGATCTCGGGCTGAAATGTCGACTATTTTCCTCTCACCATAGATGCTGCCTGAACTGCTGAAATCCTCCAGCATTTTGTACGTCAGATGGAAATAATCTCAGATTTTATATTTCTCATGAAGAAAAACATTAAATAACCTGCATATTCTGAAAAAACCACAGAAGGTGCAGAGGCATCTATTTATTTCACTGTTATGTGTGAAGCTGAATGAGGAAAGTACTTTGAATTCCCAGAAACCTGTTAAAAATTACTTACTTCATTGCTTCTCAGTAATTTTTAACAAATTTCATATTCCTTCTTTATAACCATATCATTCATCCAGTTTCCAGAGGGTTACTTTCTGCTTGTACCAGCATGATCATGAAGTCACTGTGACCAGTATCTAAAAAGATTTTCTGGAAAGCTTTAAAAATTAAATAACTATTATTTTTAATATGATGGACTTTTGCCAGCATTAGGGAATTCTTTCTCATCATAGGTCTGGAGTACCATCACCAATCAAATTAAATTAAGTGCTAACAGGTGCTTTTATTTTGACCCATCAAAGAAGAATGGTCTGGAGATCTGATTAAGCTCTTCCTGGAATAAATTATGTTGTACATCTGAAGTAATTTTCCTTTGAAGCATTGTAGAGAAAACTATCTCACAATTATCTGAGAGCATTCATCTTTAGTCACCCCTGAGACACACATATTTTCACAACAAAGTGCCATTTGGGACCCTGTTAAGGTTAGTACTAGTAACTTTCTACCTTTGGGAGACGTTAACCCTAGAGATTATTCTTATCATTCTCTGTCCTGGACTGCATTTGACCCCCAACAATCATTTCCCAGCTTCCAGATGGCCTTAACTCTCATCCACCACCACCCCATCCCCAAGACTCTATTGACTCTCTGATACTTTGATGGCCTTGACAAACAGTATTGGATGCAGCCCAGTCCATCACCAGCAGAGCCCTCCCCACCACTGGGCAGATCTACAAGGTGTGCTGCTACAAAAAAAGCAGCATTCATCGTCAAAGATCCCCATTATCTAGACCATACACTCTCCTCCCTGCTATCATTGGGCAGGAGATTAGGTCCTACACTGACAGATTCAGCAACAGTTACTACTCTACAACCACCAGGCTCCCAAACTAGTGTGGATAACTCCACTCACCTCAACACTGCACTGATTCCACAACCTACAGGCATACTTCCAAGGATTTTATGACTCATGTTCTCAGTATTGTTTAGTCATAGTCATAGTCATACTTTATTGATCCTGGGGGAAATTGGTTTTCATTACAGTTGCACCATAAATGATTAAATAGTAATAAAACCATAAATAGTTAAATAGTAATATATAAATTATGCCAGGAAATAAATCCAGGACCAGCCTATTGGCTCAGGGTGTATGACCCTCCAAGGGAGGAGTTGTAAAGTTTGATGGCCACAGGCAGGAATGACTTCCTATGACGCTCTGTGTTGCATCTCGGTGGAATGAGTCTCTGGCTGAATGTACTCCTGTGCCCAGCCAGTACATTATGTAGTGGATGGGAGACATTGTCCAAGATGACATGCAACTTGGACAGCATCCTCTTTTCAGACACCACCGTGAGAGAGTCCAGTTCCATCCCCACAACATCACTGGCCTTATGAATGAGTTTGTTGATTCTGTTGGTGTCTGCTACCCTCAGCCTGCTGCCCCAGCACACAACAGCAAACATGATAGCACTGGCCACCACAGACTCGTAGAACATCCTCAGCATCGTCCGGCAGATGTTAAAGGACCTCAGTCTCCTCAAGAAATAGAGACGGCTCTGACCCTTCTTGTAGACAGCCTCAGTGTTCTTTGACCAGTCCAGTTTATTGTCAATTCGTATCCCCAGGTATTTGTAATCCTTCACCATGTCCACACTGACCCCCTGGATGGAAACAATATTTATTTATGTTTGTTTATTTATTTATGTACTGTATTTTTTGTATTTGTACAGATTGCCTTCTTTTGCACATGATTGTCAGTTTTTGTTTATGTCTGGTTTTTCATTGATAATATACTTTGGTCTACTGAGAATGTCTGCAAGAAAATAGATCTCAGGGTTTTTATATGGTGACATATGTATTTTGATAATAAATTTACTTTGAATCTTTGAATTTTGACACTCCCATTTTCTGAAACTGCTGGACCAAACTCTCCAGAATCCTAGAGCTTGGATGGCCTTCCCTGTGGTACCTTCAATAGAGACTCTAACTGTCTTTGCACTGAATGAGCGTTCCAGATCACACCACCACCAACTCTCCCTTCCCATTCCCAAACCCTGAATAGATCTCCAATAGCTGACCTGACCCTTCCCTTCTGACCCAAATTACCCTCCAACCACAGACTATTTCAAAGTTTAAAGTTCAGACTTCAAAGGAAATTTATTATCAAAGTACATATATGTCACTATATACAAACCTGAGATTCATTTTCTTGTGGGCAATGACAATAAGTACAATCGAATCAATGAAAGACCGCACCCAACAAGACGGGCAACAACCAATGTGAAAAAAAACAACAAACTGTGCAAATACAAAAAAGAAAGAGAAAAGTATAATAATTGTAATAAATAAATAAGCAATAATTATCAAGAACATGAATTGAAGAGTCCTTGAGAGTGAGTCCATAGGTTGTGGGAACAGTTCAGTGATGTGGCGAGTGAGGTTGAGTGAAGTTATCCCATCTGGTTTAAGAGCTTGATCGTTGAGAGGTATTAACTGTACTTGAACCTGATGGTGTGGGTCTTCAGGTTTCATTATCTTCTTCCTGATGGCAGCAATGAGAAGACAGCATGGCCTGGATAGTGGGGTCCTTGATGATGGATGCTGCTTTCCTGCGACAGTGCTCCCTGTAGATGTGCTTAGTGGTGGGCAGGACTTTACCCATGATGGACTTGTCTGTATCCACTACTTTTTGTAGGCTTTCCTGTAAAAGGGCATTGGTATTTCCTTACCAGGCTGTGATGGAACCAGTCAATATACTCTCCGCCACACTTCTGTAGAAGATTGCCAAAGTTTTAGATGACACGTAGAATCTTCACAAACTTCTTGGCAAGTACAGATGCTGCCTTGCTTTCTTCTTAATGGCACTTACTTGCTGGATCCAGGATAGATCCTCGGAAAAGATGACACTGAGGAAGTTAAAGTCGGTGACCCTATCCACCTCTGATCATCCAATGAGGACTGGCCCATGGACCTCTGGTTCTTTCCTCCTGAAGTCAATAATCAGCTCCTTGGTCTTGCTGACATTGAGTAAGAGGTTGTTTAATGGCACCACTCAGTCAAACTTTCAGTCTCCCTCCTATATAGTAATTCATCACCACCCTTGATTCGGCCTACAAAAGTGATATGGTCAGCAAACTTAAATATAACGTTGGAACTGTGCTTAACCTCACAGTCATAAGTGACTAGAGCAGGGGGCTAGGCACACAGCCATGCCATGCACCTGTGCTGATGGAGATTGTGGAGGAGATGTTGTTGCCAATCCAAACCGACTGGGGTTTGCAAGTGAGAAAATTGTGGATCCAGTTGCATAGAGGTATTGAGGCCCAGGATTTGAAGCTTGAACAATAGTATTGAACACTGGGTTGTGGTCAGGATGCATCAATGCTTCACTGTCCAGGTGCTCCAGGATTGAGTGACAAGCTGATGAAACAGCATCTGCTTTTGACCTTTTGTGATGATAGGCAATTTGGAGCAGATTCACGTCGCTTTCAGGCAGGAGTTGATATGTTTCAGCACCAACCTCTCAAAGCTCTTTATCATTGTGGACTACTGCATGGTAGTCATTAAGGTAGGTTACAACATTCTTCTTGGGCACCGGTATAATTGAAGCCTGCTTGAAGTGGAGGTGTGGTGGTGGGGGGGCTACCTCTGATTGCTGAAGCAAGAAGTTAAAGATATCGGTGAACACTCCAGCCAACTGATCAGCACAGGTCTTTAGTACTCGACCAGGTACCCAGTCTGGGCGGATGCTTTCTGTGGACTCTGTATTTGTTTTGTAGCTCCAAAACAAGGGAGCCCAAGAGATGCATGTCTTAGTTTTAGTTTTACTTTAAGCGAAGCACCTATGTACGATGTGGTGCTGTGATGATGTACGTGAACTCCTGTCAGGCCGGTTTCTGTTTAGATGCTTACTTTTGTTCATGCTCACTTTCATTTCTGACTGCAACTTAATTGCTTCTCAGTCTGTTGTTTCCATTGATACAGCTACTTCAACTGCTCTTTTACACATAGGCCATTCTTCAGTTAGGAATTATTTCTGAATGCTTTCTTGTAAAATTCCACAAGCTAAAAAATCTTGCAGTTTGTCATTATGCCCATCATTGAATTGGCAATGCTCAATCTTTTAAATTCAGTCATATATGCTGAAATGGACTCCCCTTCCTTTTGATTCTGCTTATGAAATCTAAAGTATCCTGTAATTATCAATGGTTTTGGTTCTAAATGATTCTACATTATTTTCATGATATCAGCAAAGCTCATTTTTGGCTGGTTTGGTTAGAGCAATTAAACTTCTACGCAATCTATATGCTCTTTCACCTAATGCACTGAAAAACTGGCACGCACTTGTCATTGGCTATTTCATTTGCTTCAAAATACAGCTCAATTTGCTCAGTACACATATTTTAGTTATTTCCTGTGCACTCAAACACATCTATTTGATGTAGCCAGCCATTACTGCTTTTTAAATAAATTGATAATTATTATCAGCCAGTACTCACTGTTAATGAATCCGCGAATTTGTCTGTTTTCTGCCTTATTTTTTAACTTGACTAGCCCTTCCTGAAAAAGCACATACTGTGCTGCTTTTTTTTAACTTGAACATCTCACTGTGCTTTTTCAAAAATTCGAACATCTTGCTGCACCCCAACAAGTACATAGTTGCTTCAGGTTTGTTTAAAACTTCCTCGTTGCCACTGTTATGTCTAGTAACTCCAAAACATAAAACTAACCAAAGTAAAAACAAGGGCGTTTGAGAGATGCATGTCTTAGCTTTGTTTTCACTTTAAGCGAGGCACACACGTATGACATGGTGGTGTGATGACATATGCCATTCCCGTACTTTTACATATAACTCGTAATGAGTTATTTAACCAACAAAGAATACACACCAGGTTCGCCATCCTGAAGGATGCTCTCACGTCAGTTTCAGAAACTGTAATCACAGGTTCATTGGCAGCTGTGAGAGTTCATGAAAGTGCCTCCATTTTTTGAGCTCATCTGGGAGCGAAGCCATGTTGGCACCTTTGTCACTTGGTTTCACTTTGTAGGAGGTGATAGCATTCAAACCTTGCCACAGCGGTCGAGCATCCTTTAGTGATTCAAGTTTGGTCAGGAATTGCCACTTCTCGCATGAGGTGGCTTTCCAGAGATCATATCTGGACCTCTTGTATTTAACTTGGTTGTCAGACCTGAAACCCATCTGTCTTGATCTCCAAACCCTGCTTGGAACACATTAAAAAAATTCTGATACTTATACTTTATACTTTATTGTCACCAAACAATTGGTACTAGAATGTACAATCATCACAGCGATATTTGATTCTGTGCTTCCCACTCCCTGGATTACAAACATTAAAAATTAAAAATATTAAAATAGTAACAATTAGTAAATATTAAACATTTAAATTATAAATCATAAATAGAAAATAGAAAAATGGAAAGTAAGGTAGTGCAAAAAAATCGAGAGGCAGGTCCGGATATTTGGAGGGTATGGTCCAGATCCAGGTCAGGATCCATTCAGCAGTCTTATCACAGTTGGAAAGAAGCTGTTCCCAAATCTGGCCGTATGAGTCTTCAAGCTCCTGAGCCTTCTCCTGGAGGGAAGAGGGACGAAAAGTGTGTTGGTTGGGTAGGTCGTGTCCTTGATTATCCTGGCAGCACTGTTCTGACAGCGTGCGGTGTAAAGTGAGTCCAAGGACGGAAGATTGGTTTGTGTGATGTGCTGCGCCGTGTTCATGATCTTCTGCAGCTTCTTTCGGTCTTGGACAGGACAACTTCCATACCAGGTTGTGATGCACCCTGGAAGAATGCTTTCTACGGTGCATCTATAAAAATTAGTGAGGGTTTTAGGGGACAGGCCAAATTTCTTTAGTTTTCTCAGGCAGTAAAGGTGCTGGTGGGCCTTTTTGGCAGTGAACTCTGCTTGGTTGGACCAAGTCAGGTCATTTGTGATATTGACCCCGAGGAACTTAAAACTTCTGACCTGTTCCACTTGCGCACCACCGATGTAAATTGGGTTCTGCGGTCCGCTACTCCTTCTGAAGTCAACAACCAATTCCCTCGTCTTGCTGACGTTGAGGGATAGGTTATTGTCCTCGCACCATGCCACCAGGTTCTTAATTTCCTCTCTGTACTCAAACTCATCATTACCCGAGGTACGGCCTACAATTGTTGTGTCATCAGCAAACTTATATATTGAGTTGGATGGAAACTTGGCTACACAATCATGGGTGTACAGTGAGTACAGCAGGGGGCTGAGTACACAGCCTTGTGGGGCACTGGTGCTCAGAGTGATTGTAGAGGAGAGCCTGTTCCCTATTTTCACAGCCTGGGTCCTGTCTGTGAGGAAGTTGAAGATCCAGCTGCAGATCTGTGTGCTAAGGCCCAGGTTCTGGAGCTTTGGAATCAGTTTATTTGGAATGATGGTATTAAAGGCAGAGCTGTATTATGTATGCATCTTTATTCTCCAGGTGTTCTAAGGAGGAATGTAGGGCCAGAGAGATAGCATCTGCTGTGTCATGATGAAGGGTCTCTGCCCCGAAACATCGACTGTTTATTCCTCTCCAGAGATACTACCTGGCCTACTGAGAACCTATAGCGTTTTCTGTGAGTTTCTCTGGATTCCCAGTATTTGCATAATCTCTTGTGTTTAAGAAAAATCTGTTGGTACTTCAGTGAAGCTGAGGCTTTTACTCCATTGCCCATCTCCTAGATGCTATGCAAATTTTCAAAAAGACTAAAAATACGATGTTAACCGAACTTGTCTCAGTTTGGGTTTGCAAGTCCATCCTTGATGCTCTGGCAGCGCATGGGCCCGCAATTCAAATTGTGTATCTGCACTGCAGACATAAATTGTTGAATTATGTCTAAGTTCCAATTGTAATTTGAAATCATAACTGCCTGCCTTCACCCTTTAGTGGAATATACATAGGGTAAAAGCAAGCAGACTTTTACCACAGAGGTCGGGTAAAACGAGAACTAGAGATCATAGGTTAAGGGTGAAAAGTGAAATATCTAAGGGGAACCAGAGGGGGAACATCTTCACTCAGATGGTGAAGCAAGTGATCCTCATATAGGATTGTGATCCTGATGAAGGGTCTTGGCCCAAAATGTTAACTGCTTATTCCTCTCCCATGGTACTGCCTGACTTGCTGAGTTCCTTCAGCATTTCATATGTGTTGCTCGGATGTGGCATGCAATTTAGTTGAGATGGTCTAAACTCTAGCATGTTCCATTGAAGCTTTGAGAGTTGCACGCTGCAGATCTGCTTTCAGTGGAAAAGTATGTCTTTAGACCATAAGACATAGGAACAGAATTAGGTCATTTGGCCCATTAAGTTAGCCTCACCTTTCCATTGTAGCCAATTTATTATCCCTCTCAACCCCATCCTCCATGTAACCTTTGAAACCCTTACTAATCAAGAGTCCAACATCCTATGCTTTAAACATATCCAATGACTTGGTCTCCACAGCTATCTGTGGTAATAAATTCACCAGATTCACCATCCTCTTGGATAAAGAAATGCCTCCTCGCCTCTGCTCTAAAGGGACGTCCTTTTATTCTGAGGCTGTGCCCTCTAGCTGTAGACTCCTTGACTCTAGGCAACATCCTCTCCACATTGAGGAATTTCAAGCACATGTTCTCTATGTTCTCAATTGGTAAACGGCTGCGTGGCTGTTCAACAAAGAGTGGTACATCAAGAAAATGTCAGGAGACTGATCTTTCAATGTCAAATGCAGAATAAATTGGCAAATCATGTTAACATGTGGAGCTCAGTATTACACCGTTACTCACAAAGAAATAAAATTTGTTTGATCATAGTGGTCCAATCAGCCTCCTTCCTGGATAAAGATGTAGCAATACAGCTATGATTTCCCGTGCTTGGACATTTAATTACATTTTAATCATCTTTAGAGAGGGTCCAGAGGAGGTTTTCGAGAATGATTCCAGGTACGATTCAGAGGCCGATGTCAGAACAGCTTTCACGAGGGTGAACCCTCGCAAGGCGTCAGGCCCTTATGGTGTACCTGGCTGGGCATGGAAAATTTGTGCCAGGCAGATGGAGGGAGTGAGCAAAAACATCTTCAATAACTCACTGCTGTGGGTGGAGGTTCTCACCTGCTTCAAAAGGGCGACAATCATGCCAGTTCCCAAAAAGAATAGGTGAGCTGCCTCAATGACGATCACTCTGTGGCACTCACAGCTACTGTGGTGAAGTGCTTTGAAAGGTTGGTCATGGCCAGGGCCAATTCCTGCCTCAGCAAGAACGTAGACCTGCTGCAATTTACCTATTACACAATAGGTCTACAACGGATGCTATCTGATTGGCTCTCCACTCGGCCTTGAATCACCTGGACAGTAGTAAAACACGCCACAGGCTGCTGTTTGTTGATTATAGTAGTCATAGTCATAGTCATACTTTATTGATCCTGGGGAAATTGGTTTTTGTTACAATTGCGCCATAATTAATGAAATAGCAATAAAACCATAAATAGTTAAATAGCAATATGTAAATTATGCCAGGAAATAAGTCCAGGACCAGCCTATTGGCTCAGGGTGTCTGACCCTCCAAGGGAGGAGTTGTAAAGTTTGATGGTCACAGGCAGGAATGACTTCCTATGACGCTCTGTGTTGCATCTCGGTGGGATGAGTCTCTGGCTGAATGTACTCCTGTGCCCAACCAGTACAATATGTAGTGGATGGGAGACATTGTCCAAGATGGCAATCAACTTGGACAGCATCCTCTTTTCAGACACCACTGTGAGAGAGTCCAGTTCCATCCCCACAACATCACTGGCCTTACGAATGAGTTTGTTGATTCCGTTGGTGTCTGCTACCCTCAGCCTGCTGCCCCAGCGCACAACAGCAAACATGATAGCACTGGCCACCACAGACTCGTAGAACATCCTCAGCATCATCCGACAGATGTTAAAGGACCTCAGTCTCCTCAGGAAATAGAGACGGCTCTGACCCTTCTTGTAGACAGCCTCAGTGTTCTTTGACCAGTCCAGTTTATTGTCAATTCGTATCCCCAGGTATTTGTAATCCTTCACCATGTCCACACTGACCCCCTGGATGGAAACAGGGGTCACCAGTACCTTAGCTCTCCTCAGGTCTACCTGAGGAGCTTGGTGTTTAACACCATCATACCCTCAGTTCTAAACTATAAGCTCCAAACCCTGTGGCTCTGTACCTCACTCTGCAAATGGATACTTGACTTCCTCATCGGGAGACCACAGTCAGTGCAGATCGGGAATAATATCTCCTCCTCACTGACACTCAGCACTGGTGCACCTCAAGGATACGTGCTTAGCCCACTAATCTATTCACTCTACACCCCCGACTGTGTGGCTAGGCACCTCAAACGCCACCTATAAATTTCTGATGACAGGACTATTGTTGGCAGAATTTCAGACAGTGATGAGGAGTCACACAGGAGCGAGGTACATCAGCTGGTTGAGTGGTGTCGCAACAACAACCTTGCTGTCAACGTCAGTAAGACCAAGGAATTGATTGTGGACTTCAGGAAAGGGAACACACTGTTCCTTATCGAGAGATCAGCAGAAGAAAGTGTGAGCAGTTTCAAGTCCTGAGCTTCAGCATCTCTGAAGATCTATCCTGGGCCTAACATACTGAAGCAATGACAAAGAAGGCATCACAGTGGCTATATTTCATCAGGAGTCTGAGGAGGCTCGATCTGTCATCAAAGACGCTCACAAATTTGTGCAGACGTACTGCGGGGAGTATTCTAACTGGCTGCATCAACGTCTGGTATGGAGGGTCCACTGCACAGGATCGGAAAAAGCTGCAGAAAGTTGCAAAAGTCCAGCTACATGGGCACTAGCCTCCCTACCATCAAGGACAGTTTCAAGAGGCGATGCCTCAAAAAGCTGGCCTCCGTTATTAAGGATCCTCGTCACCTAAGACATGCTCTCTTCTTATTGCTACCAGCAGCAAGGAGGCACAGGAGAAGACACACACTCAGTATATTAGGCAGTAGCAAATCAAGGCAACTGGATTTTCTGTGTTGTCTGGAAAATCTTTCGCCTCTCATCCAAGAGGCTTCTTCAGTTGTAATCCATGGTGTGTAGTTTTCTGGCTTATAAACTCTGTGAGTTGTATAGCAATCACATTAGAACATAAGAACAGTAGCCCATCGAGCCTGCTCTGCCATTCAATAAGATCATGGCTGACCTGGCCATTGATTCATCTCCACCTGCCTGCCTTTTCCCCAGAACCCTTAATTCCCCTACTATACAAAAATATATCTAACCTTGTCTTAAATATATTGGGTTGTTAACAGTCATAGAGGCAATGAGAGGGTTATTAGTCTCGTCTTTGCCAGAAGTGTGAACTGTTGTAGAGACACCGGGGTAAAGATGTTAGGACAGTATTGTAAGTAACTGATAGGTGATGTCGTACCCACCCCCTCTGTTCAGGGATGGGTTTTCCAGTTTGACAAAGATGGTTTCTTTAACCTCTCTTTCAAACCACCTGTCCTCCCTGTCCAAAATGTGCACATTGTTATCATCAAAGGCGTGTCCTTTGTCCTCTAGGTGTAGATATACAGCCGAGACTTGACCAGAGGTGTTAGCCCTCCTATGTTGGGCAATCCGTTTGTGAAGTGGTTGTTTTCTCTCGCCAATATATGACACACCTATCAGTTACTTACAATGCAGTCTGAACCTCTCTATCCTGGCGCCTCCACAACAGTTCACAGCTCCATTCATGCAAAGATAAGACTAATGACCCTCTCATTACCTCTACAACTCTTAAAGACCTTCATGTGATTGCTCTACCTTTAAACAACTCACAGGGTTTACAAACCAGAAAACTACCCACCATGGGTCAGAACTGAAGAAGCCTCTCAGATGAGTGGTGAAATGTCTTCCAGACAACACAATAGGTCCAGTTGCCTTGATTTACTACAGCTTGATATACAATGACCTGGATGACCGAGGACCTTCATAGACACACACACTCAGTGTTTTAGGAACAACTTCTTCCCCTCTGTGATCAGATTTCTGAATGGAAAATGAACCCAATACTTCTTTCTCTTTTTTGCTCTCTTTTTGAACTTCTTATTTTATTTAATTTTTATATATCTTATTGTAATTTATAGTTTTTTTATTATGTATTGCAACGTACTGCTGCCTCAAAATAACCAAGTTCATGACATATGCCGATGATATTAAACCTGATTCTGATTTTGTACTCACTGGAGATTAGAAGAATGAGGGGAGATCTCATTGAAACTTATCAAACATTGAAAGAACTAGACATAGTGGCTATGTAGAGGAGTCTCCTATAATGGGGAGTCTAGGACCAGAGAGCACAGCCTCAGAATAGGAAGATGTCCATTTAGAACAGAGATGAGGAGGAATTTGTTTAGCCAGAAGGTGGAATTGTGGAATTCATTGACACAGATGCCTGTGGAGGCAAAGTCATTCAGTATATTTAAAGTGGCTGTTGATTAGTCAGGACATCAAAGGTTACAGGGAGGTGGAAGGATAATGGGGGATAATAAATCAGCCTTGATGGAATGGTGGAGCAAACCCAATGGGCCAAAGTGGCCTAATTCTGATCCTAATTCGTGTGGTCTTCTCCATTCTCAGATTGAGGTCAGAAATAGGTTGGGTTGGAAAGGCAGTGGGACTTAGAAAGAATTTCAGATGGTCCAAATGACCATGAAACCATAAAGCATAGGATCAGAATTAGGCCATTCAGCTCATTAGATAAGGGGTCCAAAACTTCTCACAACACTTCAAGTTTGGCCTGATCAATGCTTTATAAAGCATCAGTATTATATTCTTGCTTTTATATTCTAGTCCTTTTGAAATGACTGCTAACATTGCATTTGCCTTCCTTACCACCGACCCAACCTGCAGGTTAACCTTCAGGGAATCCTGCACAAGGACGCCCAAGTCTCTTTACACCACTGATTTCTGAATTTTCTCTTCATTTAGAAAAGAGTCTACGCCTTTATTCCTTCTACCAAAGTCCATGACCATGCACGTCCCTACACTATCATCCATCTGCCACTTCTTTGCCCATTCTCCTAATGTGACGAAGTACTTCTGCAGACTCCCTGCTTTCTCAACACTATCTCCCCCCTCCCCCCCCACTTGTCTTTGTATAATCTGCATTTGACCACAAAGCCATCAATTCCTTCATTCAAATCATTGACACATGGAATGAATGTAAGTGGTCTCAACACAGACCCTTGTAGAACAGCACTAGTCACTGGCAGGCAACAGAAAAGGCATCCTTTATTCCCACTCTTTGCCTCCTGCCAGTCAGCCACTGCTTGTATCCTTCCGGTAATGTTATGGGCTCCTATCTTGTTTTCAGCCTCATCTGTGGTATCTTGACAAAGGCCTTCTGAAAGTCCAAGTAAACAAAATCCACTGGGATCCTTTGTCTATCCAGCCTGTCAATTCCTCAAAGAATTCCAAAAGATCTGTCAGGCAAGATTTCCCCTTAAGGATTGAGAAGGTGAATTCTGCCTCTTTGGAGGTAGGACATGTTTTATGTTTTAGCAGAACGTGTTTTCTGAATGTCATAGAGAATTAAAGTCTAGTGGAACTTGCGCTGCAGGAATCCAGGTGACAGGCTGGTGGAGCGACAGCTTGAAGGTCACGTGTGGAATCGACATAAACTTCAAAGGAAGTAGATGGACTGCTGTGCCTTCTTTGTGGTGTGGCACTTATGTGCTGGACCCAGGAACGATCCTCTGATATGATAACGCCAATTAATTAACAGGAGTTTTCACTGTTGAAATGAACAGCGTTTATATCGCGTGGTCAGATGGGGTGACTGTTCGTATGCTGTTCAGGCCTAAAGGAAGCAATCACCAAACCCTGATGTATAAGCAGTGCTGCCATGTATACAGTGCGATAGTTCATAGAGTGTTCTAGTGCATAAAGTGTATACAGTGTTACGGTGCAATGATGCTTATAGTATTACAGTGCATACAGTACAACAGTAATACAATTCACACAGTACTGCAGCACGACAGTAATACAGTGCTACAGTGCTTACAATGTTACAGTGCATACAATACTACAGTGCACAGTTCTATATTGCACACAGCACTACAGTATGCACTGCATACATAGATACAGTACTACAGTGCTACAGGGGGTCCAGTAATACAGTCATACAGTGCATAGTGTATTCAGTTCATGCAGTGCTACAGTGCATACAGTGCTACAGGGTAACAGTGCTACAGTGATAGAGTGCTACAGGGTAACAGTGCTACAGTGATAGAGTGCTACAGGGTAACAGTGCTACAGTGATAGAGTGCTTACAGCGCTACAGTGCAATGCGGCATGGAGTTTTTATGATAAACCGAATATCAAAATAAAAGCAGGCTGCCTGCTTCCTCCGCATAGATCATCTTTATCCTCTCCTAACCCTTGCCTCATTTTAATTAAAACCTCCCTGAATTCAATTCAGTTCCTATTTCAACAATTTTAGCAATTTACCCTTCAAAATTGCCTCAAACCCATTAAGTTTTGGAAGCTACTGTTCAAACCTAGGTAACAGAAGGCATGGTTACTAATAATGAGGCTTAGGTGAAAAGTGATGTCAAGGGCTGTCAGGTTAATGGAGAGTTAGCGGGATAGATTGTGGTTGTGAAGGAATTTACACGGATTTGGAGTGTAAATATGTAAGATATTAAATAAAGAGATGAGAATTTTAAAAAGGAATCATAAGCCAGCATTGATGAGCAAGGAAAAAGATGATACGTGAACAAAACTCAGTCTTGAATAGACACAAGCAGGACAGAGTATGGAAGAAAGGGAGTTTGGTTAGGAGAACATTATACTAATGAGTCACAAGATGATTGATTAGTTGTTTGTCAAATTCAACAATGACAGGAAATCTCTGCAGAAGAGTTTTTAAAGTGGAAAAGCTGTTTCACTGGAGCATTTCCACTCTCTCGACCTTGAATGTCCGGGTGCAGTAGAATGAGTAGTTGTCACAACTGGGGTCTTCCTTGGTTGTAGTGGATGTCTATGTCTTCTTCTGCGCCTAGTTGTGCCCTTCGCTCTCTGCAGAACCAACCTTCTTGGACCTCACTGTTGATCTCATCTGCCTAGTCTGCTGGAGCTGTCTTTGCATATAATTATATTTATATTGTTCTCAATAAACATAAAATGTAAGAGTAATTTTATAAAACATCCTGTATAATTAACTGTTTGAGTGTGGGTGTATATACATAAGATTGCCTTATATACGTAGACTGATTGTTGGGGGGCTGCAATCAGTATGACATAGCGCAAGGTTTAAGAAGAGCCGTGCTGTTTTCTGCTCTCTTCAGCGGGCTGCAAACGGGAAGGGAGGTCATTTGTTGGTGATACTGTGTGTGACTTTAAATGCTCTGGTGTTTTTGGCTCTTTTCAGCAGGCTGCAATCAGAGCGAGAGATGGTTCGTTGGTGATGCAGTGTGAGGTTTAAAAGGAGCTCCAGAACTTTCAGCACTTTTCGGCAGCCTACAATTAGCAGGGGGCCAATAAGAAAAAGGGAGGTGTAAGCGGAGTGGTCACTGTGTGAGTGGACAGTGATAGAGTGGCCAGGCTTTGGCTTAGCAGTCTTAACAGATTTGGGCGAGCACAGGTGGAGGTTCTAAGTAATTAAGTAAGTTTCTAGTAAGTTTTTTTTTGGTATTACATAGCTAATGTGCTGAGAATAGGTCCAGATTTTGTGTCATGTTTCTTGTGTGAGATGTGGGAACTCTGGGTGAACTCGAGTCTCCCTGGAAACTACATCTGCATGAAGTGCAGCTCCTTAGAGACCGTGTTAAGGAAATGAAGCTGTAGATAGAGGACCTCCAGCTCATGTGGGAAAATGAGGAGGTGATAGATAGGAGCTACATGGATACAGTCACCTGGGTGAGTGTCAGGAGAGGCAGCCAATGCAGAGTACTCCTGTGGCCGTTCCCCTCAATAACAAGTGTATCACTTTGGATACTGTAGGGGGAGGGAGGGATAACCAGATCTGGCATTGAGTCTGGCCCTGTGGCTCAGAAGGGAAGTGGGGAGAAGGGGACCGCAGCAGTGATCGGAGATGCCATAATTAGACAAACAGAAAGCAGATTCTGTGGATGTGAAGGAGACACCTGGATGGCATGTTGTATCCCAGGACCCAGGGCCAGGAATTTTTCAGCAAGGGTCCACAGCATTCTAAAGGGGGAGGGTAAAAAGCTGAATATTGTTGTACATATTGGAACCAATGACATAGGCAGGAAAAGGGAGTTGGCCCTGAAGAGAGAACATAGGGAATTAGGCAATAAGCTGAAAAGTAGGATCTCCAGGGTAGTAATCTTTGCATTCCTGATTAATCAGGGCGTCAATGTTCCAGGAGTATCTGAACATAAGGTGGCTCTGACAGGACATGTTAAAGTACCAAAGTGATTATTGGCAAGAGGAACTCTTCCAGGTACCAACAGAGCTATGAAACACAGTAGGACTGTGACCGTGTGGGTATGAGGTGTGGAGTGTAAGTGTAAAGTGGCAGTGTAATGGGAGGGTGAAGGGTGCCGAGGAGCTGTGGTGAAGAGTGGCTCATTTGGATGTAGTTCTGATGCGGGGGGGTGTTTTTTGGCGGAGGTGTTGATCAGTCTGATGGCTTGGGGGAAGTAAGACAGGGTGGGAGGGATTCTTCATGACATTGCTGGCCATTTTATGGGACATTTCAGTATCTAGGTCCTTGAAGGTAAGTAGGCATTGGGTAGTTTTAATTACCCAGTGTAGAGCCTTCCCATCTGCCGCAGTGCCGTTCCCATACCACTCAGTGATGCAGTTTGTTAGGAAGCTCTCAACCTCGCATCTACAGAAGGTCATGAGTATAGATGTGCATAGTCCAGCTCTCTTCAGTCTCCTCAGAAAGCAGAGGGGTTGGTGAGCTTTCTTGTCTGTGGAGTACATGTTGCAGGCTCATGAGAGACTGTGAGACGTACACTCCCAGGAGCATGAAACTGCTCTCAGTTTCCACTGCTATCCCGGCAACGTAAAGAGGGGTGTGAGGAAGGGAGCTCTCCCAAAGTCAATAACCATCTCCTTTGTCCTGCTCACATTGAGGAAGAGGCTAACCCAAGACCAAAACCAAACTCCTGCAGAGCTCAAAAGATCAGGCACCATCTGTGGAGGGAAATATCCAGTCATTGTTCTGGATCGAGACCATTCATCTGGGCTGAGAGACAGAGGGGAGATAGCCAGTATAAAATGGGGTGGGGCAAAAACTGGCAGGTGATAGGTGGATCCAGACGAGGAGGGGTGATAGGCAGATGGAGGAGAGAAGAGTGGAAATAGTGAGAGAGTCTGGGAGGTGACAGGTGGAGGGAAGAAAGGGCCGCAGATGATTGAACCTTATAGGAATGGAAGGGGAAGCACAGAACTCATAAAGGGAAGTAAACATAAGATATTCTACAGATGCTAGAAATCCAGAATGATACACAAGAATTGCTGGAGGGACTCAGCAGGGCAGGCAGCATCCATGCAAAGGAGTAACCTGTCAACATTTTGAACCAAAACCCATCAGTCCTGATGAAGGTTTTTGACCCGAAACATCAACAGTTCATTCTTCTCCATGGATGCAAAAAAGGGAGGTAGGGCCAACCACCGAGTGTAGTAGATGTAGGAGACCCAGTGGGAGGAGTGCGTGGGTGGTGGGCAGTTGGATTCAGTAGAGAGGGGGTGCAGAGAAAGAAGCTAGGGATCGGACGTGGGGTGAATAAAGGAGGACTAGGTAGATCAAGAAGAGACAGAAAGGGGACAGAGGAGGAGCAGGTGACCTGAAATTGATTCTACAGACTCTACACTTTCCCCGAACTGTCAGGCTGATCAACACCTCCACCCACTAACCCACCCCACCACACCCCACCCCAACACCACAACTTTATCATTTCCTGTTAGTCACATTATGTACAGATACTTCTGTACCTAGTGTTACTCTACGTATATACAATTAGCCTATCTTACGAGTTCTTTACTGTGTTCTTTATGTTTATTGTGTTTTTTATGCTGTGTTGGATCTGGAGTAACAAACATTTCACTCTCCTTTACACTTGTGTACTGAACAATGAAAACAAGCAATCATGAATCTTGAACATTAAAGAATACTTTTTACAGTCCCACTGTGATATTTGCACTTCCCCACAATATTCACAGAAAAAAATTATCTTGAGATGATAGATTGGGACTGTTAATTGAACCAAATAAGAATCATATTTATTAAACTGTCATAAAGAGGAGAAGAAGGTGTGTGAACAGTTTTTGGCACGTAGGCCTTCATAAATTAAAGTATTGAGTACAGGAGCTGAGATGTTATGTTGAAGTTGTATAAGACATTGGTGAGATCTCATTTGGAGTCTTGTATGCAGTTCTGATCACCTACCTGCAGGAAAGATAGCAAAAAAATTGAAAGATTACAGAGAAAAAATATAAGGACCTGAGGTAAATGAAAAGCTTGAATAGATTAGGACTTTATTTCCTGGTGTGAAGGAGAATGAGGGAAGTTTGCTAGGTTTACAAACTCAAGTTCAAGTTCATTGTTTTTCAACACTATACATGTACACCGTCAGATGAAACAATGTTCCTCTGGACCAAAGTGCACAACACACAGAGCATACAACTGACACACAACATATAAAGTAATATTACCACAGATAAGCTAACAAATAATAAAATATAATCCAGCAGAATGGCATTTATGTCACAAGATAAGAAGTAAACAAAAGCTACTGGTGCTTCATAAGTGTTGAGACCTACAGCAAGTGGTGGCAGGGAGTTCAGTTGTCTCACAGCCTGGGGATGAAACTGTTTCCCATCCTAACAGTGGTACCTCCCACCTGATGGTTGGGGGGTCAAAGAGATTGTGGGATGGGTGGGAGGGACCCTTGACATTGCCTAGTGCCTGTGTAGGTAACACTCTTGATAAGTGTATCTCAGATAGGTGGAAGAGATATTAGATTATGGGGACACGCAGTCCTCTTTTATTGTCATTTAGTAATGCATGCATTTAGAAATGATACAATTTGTTCCTCTGATGATTGATGATCCCCTCAGCAGTGCTAGCAATCCTTTGTAGGGTTTTGTGTCAGATGACTTGTAAATCCCATGGCAGATGGTGGTGCAGCTGGTCAGGGCATTCTCGATGGTGCTCTTGTAAAAATTGGTTAAAATGGAGGGGAAGGGAGATGTCTCACTCTCCTCAGAAAGTGGAGACGCTGCTGTGCTTTCTTGACTAGAGGTAGTGTTGAGGGACCAGATGAGGTCGTCTGTTATGTGCTCTCCCGGAAACCTGGTACTCCTAACTCTCTCCACAAAGGAGTCCTGTACGTGTAGTGAGGAGTGGTCAGCCTGTACCTTCCTCAAGTCCACAATCGTCTCTTTGGTCTTGTCTGCATTGAGACTCAAGTTCTTATGCCACACCATTCTAGCAGCCGCTCTACCCCCTCTCCCGCATGCTCTCTCATTATCGATGTGAATGAGGTCAACCACTGCTGTGTCATCAACGAACTTGATGGTTCACTTTGATGTATATCTAGCAGTGCAGTCATGTGTCAGCAGAGTGAAGAGCAGTGAGATCAGCACACAGGATGACAGTGGCTGCCTTGAGGGTTATAGATAGGGTAAATACAAGCAGGCTTTTCCTGCTGAGGTTGGGTGAGACTAGAACTAGATCATTAGGTTAAAGGTGGAAGGTGAAATGTTTACAAGAAATATGAAGGGGAACTTCTTCACTGTGAGGGTGGTGTGAGTGTGGAATGGACTGCCAGTGGAAGTGGCGGATGTGGGTTTGATTTCAACTTTAAGAGAAATTTGAGAAAATACAAGGATGGGAGGAGTATGGAGGGCTAAGGTCCAGGTGCAGGTTGATGGGATTAGGCAGAATAACAGTTCGGCACAGACTGGATGGGCCAAGGGGGTCTCTTTCTTTGCTGCAGGGTTGTATATGACACTAAAACATTTGTATCAGAGATCAGGACAGATGCGATAGGAAATAAGTTGCCTGAATTACTCCAGGATGAGATGATCCATAATACCTCTACACACAATGGGAATGAGGCAGCATACACGAGCTTCTTCAGATGCTGGAAATCCAGAGTAACACATACAACGTGCTGGGGGAACTGAGCAGGTTAGGCAGCACCTATGGACAGGAATGAAGAGTTGATGTTTTCGGCCGAGATCCTTCATCAGGATTCTATTTAAGCAGCAGTTAGAAACAAGGAGTCAGGGAATGAGATGTCCAGAGTTGATGAGTTTGGTCAGGCCCTGACACTGAATTAATTTCTGTCTGGGTCACCAGAAAGTAAACCGCAAAGTCTCTCTGACCTGCTGAGTCCTGTGTTTTGTGTGGATACCATTATGTATGTGATAAATATACTTCTTATTGTCACACGAGCAGAGGTACAGTGAAAAACTTTACTGTGCTTGTTGTCCATACAGACCATTTCATTACAGCAGTTCATTGAAAACGATAACAGAATGCAGAATAAAAGTTGCAGCTACAGAGAAAGTGCAGTGCAGGCCATAACGAGGTCGATTGTCAGGTCAAGTGTCCGTTTTATCTTACTAGAGGAACATTCAATGCTTTTATAGCCCCAGGAGAGAAGCCATCCCCATGCCTGGTAATATGTGCTTTCAGGCCTTTCTACCTTCTGCCCAATGGGAAGCAGGAGAAGAGAGGACGTCCAGACTGGGCGGGGCCTTTGATCACGTTGGCTCTTTCACCGAGGCTGTGAGAAGTGCGGACAAAGTCCACAGAGGGGAGGCTGGTTTCTGTGATGTGCTGAGATAGGTCCACAACTCTCTGCAGTTTCTTGTGGTCATGTGCGGAGTAGTTGGCATTCCAAGCTGTGATGCATCTGGATAGTATGGTTTCTATGGTGCATTCATAAGTATCGGTGATGGTCAAAGGGAATGTGCCAAATTTCATTAGCCCCCTGAAGAAGTAGAGGCACTGGTGAGCTTTTCTGGTGATGGACAGACTTTTAGAGATGTTCCCTCCTCGGACCTCGAAGCTCTGAGCCCTGTCGACCTTAGCACCATTGATATAAACAGGAGTATGTGCCACCTTTCTGAAGTCAATGAGTCAAACCAGCTTTTGTTTTGTGGGCATTGAGGGAAAGGTTGTCATGACACCACGTCAGTAGACTCTTTTCTTCCTGTATTCCACCTCATTGTTATTGAGACGCGGCCAACTACAAGGGTATCATCTGCAAAGCGGTAAGTTAAGTTAGAGCAGAATCTGGCCGTGCAGTCTTGATTGTACAGGGAAACACACACAAAATGCTGGTGGAACTCTGCAGGTCAGGCGGCATCTGTGGAGAGGAATAAACAGTCAATGTTTTGGGCTGAGGCCCTTCATCAGGACTGGAAAGGAAGAGGGAAGAAGCCAGAAAAAGAAGATGGGGGTGGGGGAAAGGTGTACAAGCTGGCAGGTGATTGGTGAAACCAGGTGAGGGAGAAGGTAAAGTAGGTGGGGGAAGGTGGATATAGTGAGAAGATGGGGATGCTAGGTGGAAAAGATAAAGGGATGAAGAAGAAGGAATCTGATAGGAGAGGGGAGTGGACTTTGGGAGAAAGGGCGCCAGAGTGAGGTGGTGGGTAGGTGAGGTGAAGTGAAGAGGGTAATCGGAATGGGGAATGGAAAAAGAGAGAACGAGGAGAGGGAGAAATTACCAGAAGTTAGAGGCGTTGATGTTCATGCCGTCAGATCGGAGGCTACCCACACAGAATATGAGGTGTTGCTCTTCCAACCTGAGAGTGTCCTCATTGTGGCAGTAGAGGAGGCTATGGACCGACATGTTAGAATGGCAATGGGAAGTGCAATTAAAATGTGTGGCCACTGGGAAATCACACCAGTTAAAAGGTATTCTGATCCTGGATATTACATTGGATATTATATCATTGTACCACATTTTGGAAAATTACTTAAAAGGCACGAAAGGTTTTATTTACACATAGATTTCACAGTGACTACTTGGTATAACAGCACACTATTCAACTTGCCTATTTGTACAGTTATCCTCATCACTGAGGCTGTTCTTTGCATTTGCCAGAGCACCCACTTGATGATAACTTTCAGGAACGTAAATTGGCATTAAAGTGGGTCACTTAGATCACATTTCTGAACAACAGTTGAACCTCTTGACCATGTCTGCATGCTCATATGCATTGAGATGCTGCCGTTATTGGCTGATTAGATATTTGCATTAAGAAGTTGATGTACAAGTGTACCTAATAAAGTGGTCACTGAGTGTATTGTTCTACCATTGTACTCTGCTGTAGAACAAGTCATAGAGCACTATGGCACAGAATCAGACCCTTTGGCCCATCTAGTCCATGCCAAATTGTTGTTCTGCCTAGTCCCATCTGACACATTTAACATAGCCTTCCATATCCCTCCCATCGTTGTACCAATCCAAATTTCTCTTGAATGTTGAAATGCAACTGACATCCACCACTTCCACGGGCAGTTCAATTGACACTTGCACCACCCTCTGAGTGAAGAAGCTCCCCTCAGATTCCCCTTAAATATTTCACCTTTCACCCTTAACCTATGATATCTAATTCTAGTCTCACCTAACCTCAATGGAAAAAGCCTGCTTGCATTAGCCCTATCTATACCCTTCATAATTTTGTATACCTCTATCAAATGTCCTCCAGTCTCCTGTGCTCCAGGAAGTAAACTAACCTATTCAACCTTTCCCTATAATTCAGGTCCTCAATTCCTGGCAACATCCTTGTAAAATTTCTCTGTACTCTTTCAATCTTATTGATATCTGTCTTGTAGGTAGGTGACCAGAACCATACACAATAATCCAAATTTGGCCTCATCAATGTCTTCTATAGCTTCAACATAACATCTCAAATCCTATACTTAAGTACTTAAAGATATCTCTCCATTTCTCTGCCACTATTGAAAAAGGCCTTTTTATTTTACATTTTTATCTTATCCCTGTTCCACTAGGAGATTCTCTGTTGAGCATCTTGCTTCATTTATAGCCCCTACAAATTTGTTTTTGCCCTCAGTCCATGTTCTCATTGACACATTGTCTCTCCTTTGTACTCGCTGAAGATGAGAAGAATGAGGGGGAATCTCACTTAAAACCTATTGAATATTGAAAGGCTGGAAAGAGTGGTTGCGGAGAAGATAGTTCCTAAAGTGGGGGAACTTAGGTCAAGAGGGCACAATCTGGATGTCCCTTTTGAATCTGAGGAGGAATTTCTTTAGCCAGAAAGTAATGAACCTGTGAAATTCATTGCTGTGGAGTCAAGTCATTGGGTATATTTAAAGCTGAGGTCGATAGGTTCTTGATTATTAAGGGTGTCAACAGTTAAGGGGAGAAGGCAGGAAAATGGGTTGCGAGGGTTGGGGTTAGGGTTTCGGATAATAAATCAGCCATGATGGAATGGCGGAAAGGACTCGATTTGCCAAATAGCCTAAGTCTGTTCCTGCATCTTATAGCCTTTCTACTCTTTGATTCTGTACTAATTGACTCCTTATTGTAGCATATTCCAACTTTATTCCTTGCTTTTGTCCTCCCTCTTAACTATGCTCTGTTTTCTTATGCTCTCACTAATTTCAAATCCATTAAAAAAACACATGTCTCTATATTCCTACCCAACTCTTGTCCCCTGTCAGCCCTACTTCTTTCTACTTCACCTTCCAAAGTAAGCTCTCCTCCGGGCTATTTATGATGGTGCACTATGACTCATGCTATCTAACCTTGGCTATCCAGTCACCAGAATATATCTGCAGAGATCAATGTGCTTAACTACACCTCAGCTCGGCGTTTGCTGCACTCATCCCCTACAAATCCCTGTTTCTTTCCAAGTCATTTTTATTCATTGGACCCCTATTCACCTCTGCCCTTCTGCCCTTCTTTTCTCCCAGATTATCCCCACCACTGAGCACATCTATAAGCAACATCCATCATTAGGGACCATGGCCATCCAGGCCTTGCTCTCTTCTCATTCCTGCCATCAGGAAGGAGGTACAGGAGCATAAGGTCCAACACCACCAGGTTCAGGAAAAGTTGTTACCCTTCAACCATCAGGCTCCTGAACCAGCATTGATAACTTCACTCATCTCAACACTGATTCCACAACCTATGGACTCATTTTCAAGGACTCTACAACTCCTGTTCTCAATATTACTTATGTATTTATTTTTTATATATAATTATTTTTTGTTTTTCTCTTTGCATTTACACAGTTCATCATCTTTTGTATATTAGTTGTATGTCCACCTCTGTGTGTTGTTCTTCATTGATTCTATGGTGTTTCTTTGTATCTACTGTGAATGCCTGCAAGAAAATTTATCTTGGGGTAGCATATAGCAACATGCAAGAACTTTAATAATAAATTTACTTTGACTTTGACTTTGGTGTTGACTAATTCCACCCCCCTCATAAATCTTTGGTTGAATACCAACAACCTAGTTTCCTCCTTTGCCTGAGTTATTAGGTAAATCCATAGTTCAACGTTTTATCTAAACCTGCACTTCAGATAAAATGTCACTTCCTTAAAATCACATCAAAACATCAGCCAAAATTTTGGGTTCAAATTCCACACAGAGCTTTGCCCTTCATTGCCCTGTGATGAGATTGCATTGTGAAGGATTTATATACTCAGTGGCCACTTTATTAGGTACACCTGCTGGTTAATACAAATATCTAATCAGCCAATCATGTGGCAGCAACTCTGTGCATAAAAGTATGCAGACATGGTCAAGAGGTTCAGTTGTTGTACCCAAAAGTGACTAGGAAGG
The DNA here is from genome assembly GCF_963921235.1 of Mobula hypostoma. Taxonomy (NCBI): domain Eukaryota; kingdom Metazoa; phylum Chordata; class Chondrichthyes; order Myliobatiformes; family Myliobatidae; genus Mobula; species Mobula hypostoma. The sequence continues at coordinate 124,343,233 of NC_086097.1, forward strand.
TTGTAGCTGCCACTATCTTTATACCTGTCCATTCTATAAAACTGTGGCCCAGCCTCCGCTTCACTCCATCATTACTATCAATTCATGGTGTCAACCTTGAGTAACACACACAAAATGCTGGAGCAACTCAGCAGGTCGGGCAGCATCTATGAAGAACAATAAACAGTCGATGTTTCAGGCCGAGACTCATCAGCTCTGTTTATTCCTCTTCATACAAAATGCCCGACCTGCTGAGTCTCTCTGACATTTTGTGTGTGTTACTCTGCAGAATCTTGTGTTCATACAACATAGAATCAGTCCCGTCAGCCCACTATGTCCAAGCTGACCATCGTGCACTCACATCAATTACTTACTGAAACGACACTATTTACCAGCACTTGGTCCATGGCCTTCGTGCAGTATCCTCAAACCTACTCTAAACCTTTGACCCCCTCATCCCCCCCCCCCAGACCACTCACCCTAAACATATACCCTCTAGCTTTATATATTTCTGCTACAGGAGAGACTCTCCTTGGTGTGAAGGCAGTACATGATCACGTACACATACTTGATAATAATATTTACTTTCACTTTGACTCAGAGGGCTTGGTATCGGACACTGATTAAGAGTGCGATGAGAAGGAACTTTTTCTCTCAGAGGATATGACTCTTGGGCATTCCTTTCTACAGAAAGCTTGTGCATAGTTAAGGAAATGGAGAATTACAGGGAAAGTGCAAAGATAGCATCACGGTTGTTCCTGTCAATGCTATCGACAACAGACACGTTGATCTGAACAATATGTTATTGATGTTGCTTCACTCTCTGACAGTAACCTTCTTCCTTGGTCACATTTGGGTACATTTCAAGCAGAGTTTGATAGCTTCCTGATTAGTAAGGGCATCAAACGTTATGGGGAGAAGGCAGAAGAGTGCGATTGAGAGCAATGATAAATCAACCACAATTGAATGGTGGAGCAGACACAATTGGCTGAATGGCCTAATTCTGCTCCTCTATGGTCTTAGAGCAGAGGAGCTTTTTTTAAAATTAGGTCTCTTGTAATTTTGTAGACATCTAACAGTCTGTTCTCAGCCTCCTCTGCTCAAAGGGAAACAACCCCAGTCCATCTAATCTCTCTAAGCACACGAGATCCTACAGGTGCTGAAGGTCCAGAATAACACACACAAAATGCTGGACAAACTCAGCAGATCAGGGAGCATCTGTGGAAAGGAATTACGTGTCAACATTTTGGGCTGAAAGCCCTCATCAGGGCTCAGTGCAGATGACGGATGTGGCTGATGTAGACTATGGGGCTATTTAAAAAAAAGCACACTTTCTTAAAAACTTCACACACTTTACACCTTCACAATATGAGCAAATTCGCCCTGAAATTTAAGAAGGAGAAGCTAAAGTCAGATGTATCAGTATTGCAGTAGAGTAAAAGGAATTATGGAAGTGTGAGAGAGGAGATGGCCAGAATTGATTGGAAAAGAACACTGGCAGGGATGGCCGCGGAGCAGCGACGACTGGAATTTCTGGAAGCAAATTGGAAGGCCCAAAGAGGAAGAAGTATTCTAAATGCAAGATGACTCAGTGGTGACTAACAAGAGAAGTCAAAGTCAGCATAAAAGCCAAAGAGAGGGCATATAATAGAGCAAAGAATAGTGGGAAGCTTGAAGATTGGGAGACTTTTATAAACCAACAGAAGGCAACGAGAAGGTCATTAAGAAGGTAAAGGTGGTGTGACAGAACAGGTTGGCAATGCTAATTCTCCCACTAACCTTACCCCTTTGCCTGGTTAATCACTCCTCCTTGTCCTGTCCCTGCTTTGGTTTCCCCAGTAGTTCACACACTTTGCCCTCCCGTTCTGAAGTTCTTGGGCGTTCACCATTTACACACCCCAGCAGTAAAACAGTCGCCAGCTTGGCTAATCAAAACAATCCCTTCAGTTAGCATGCTCTACTGGTTTATAACCCATAAAATTAAGGATACTAGACACAGGGTTTCCAAACAGTTTCATTTATTTTCACTGACACTGTTACAACAGTTTGTAGACAGCAGAACAGTCCCAAATGGTTTGACAGTTGGTGAATAGTCATGTTGGAAAGTTAACGACAAAGTATGTGCTGGAGAAAGCCTCTGTATATTTGTACATTTTTATGCATGTTTGTTTTCATTTGACTATTCTCTTCACAACTTTTGGACCACTTTAGCTCTTTTTTTCATGTGGCACTAAATAAAACCCTTTGCACTAGCATGCTGTTGCAGCTCACTATCTGTTTTTATCAACTGCTGACCTCGTCAGGCATGTTTACCCACACCTGATAGTGAGGTGTGACAGATGGAATACGAAAGTAAGCTAGCCAATAGTATTAAATTGCATACCAAAAGTTTCTTCAGATACATAAAGTGTAAAAGAGAGGCGGGAGTGGATATCCGACGGCTGGAGAACAATGCTGGAGAGGCAGTAATGGGGGACAACGAAATAGCGGATGAATTGAATACATAGTTTGCATCAGTCTTCATTGTGGAAGACACTAGCAGTGTGGTGGAAGTTCTGGGTGTCAGGGTGCGTGAAGTGTGTGAAGTTACCATTACCAGAGAGAGGATGCATGGGAAAATGAAAGGTCTGAAGGTGGATTAGTCACCTGTACCAGATGGTATACTCCCCAGAACTCTGAAAGAGGTGGCTGAAAGGATTGTGGAGGCATTAGTAATGATCTTTCAAGAATCACTAGATTTTGGAATGGTTCCGGAAGACTGGAAAATTGCAAATGCCACTCCACTCTTCAAGAGAGAGAGAAGCAGAAGATAGGAATCCATAGGCCAGTTAGTCTGATCATATTGGTTGGGAAGACGTTGGAGTGGATTATTAAGGACGAGTTCTCAGGGTGCTTGGAGGCACCTGATAAACTAGGCCATAGTCAGCATGGTTTCCTCAAGGGGAAATCTTGCCTGACAAATCTGTTGGAATTCTTTAAAGAAGTAACAAGCAGGAGAATTGGCTGATGTTGTGTACTTGGATTTTCAGAAGGTCCTTGACAAGGTACCATACATGAGGCTGCTTAACAAGCTACGAGCCCCTGGTATTACAGGAAAGATTCTCACATGGATAAAGCAGTGGCTGATTGGCAGGAGACAAAGAGTGGGAATAAAGGGAGCCGTTTCTGACTGGCTGCCGGTGCCTAGTGGTTTTCCACAGGGGTCTGTGTTGGGGCCAATTCTTTTTACGTTATATATTAATGATCTGGCTGATGGAATTGATGGCTTTTTTGCTAAGTTTGTGGATGATATGAAGATAGGTGGAGGGGCAGGTAGTTTTGAGGAAGTAGAGAGGCCACAGAAGAACGGGCGAAGAAATGGCAGATGGAATACAGTGTCAGGAAGTGTATAGATAGACATGCATTTTGGTAGAAGAAATGAAAGAGTTGACTATTTTCTAAATGAAGAGAAAACACAAAAAAAGTTAGATGCAAAGTGACTTGGGAGTCCTTGTGCAGGATTCCCTAAAGGTTAATTTGTAGGTTGAGTTTGTGCTGAGGAAGGCAAATGCAATGTTAGCATTCATTTGAAAAGGACTAGAATATAAAAGCAAGGATATAATGTTGAAACTTTATAAAGCACTGGTCAGGTCTCACTTGGAGTATTGTAAGCAGGTTTGGGCACTCTATCTTAGAAAGGATGTGCTGAAACTGGAGAGGCTTCAAGAGAGGTTCACAAAAATGATTCCATGATTGAATGGCTTGTCATTTGAAGAGTGTCCAATGGCTCTGGGATTGTATTTACTAGAATTCAAAAGAATGACGGGTGACCTCATTGAGAATGGTGAAAGGCCTTGACAGTGGATGTGGAGAGGATGTTTCCTACGGTGGGAGAGTCTAAGACCAGAGGGCACAACCTGAGAATAGAGGGGCTTCCGTTTAGAACAGAGATGAGGAGGAATTTCTTTAGCCAGCAGGAGGTGAACCTGTGGAATTCTTTGCCACAGGCAGCTGTGGAGTCCAAGTTTTTATGTTTAAGGCAGAGGTTGACAGATTCTTGACTGGTTAGAGCATGAGGGGATATAATCCTGGTCATATTACGATCAAGGAACGTGTTTGTAGCCCGGATATTGAACTTTTTGTTGTTGGACTCTGGCCATATTATTTGCCAAGGGAAATCTCACATGCAATTGTGGTTGTTGTGTACATCCCCCGCTCTGCCAACACGATGTTGGCGTGTGACATCATTTACGCCGTTGGGCACAGGAGAATATTCAGCCAGAGACTCATTCCACCTGGATGCAGCACTGAGCGTCATAGGAAGTCATTCCTGCCTGTGGCCATCGAACTTTGCAGCTCCTCCCTTGGAGGGTCAGACACCCTGGGCCAATGGGCTGGTCCTGGACTTATTTCCATCTGGAATGGTTTACATATTATTATTTGATTGTTTGTGGTTTTGTATTGCTATGTTTGTACAGTTGGTGCAACTGTAACGAAACCTAATTTCCCTCGGGATCAATAAAGTATGTCTATCTATCTATCTATCTATATGGGAGAAGGTAGGAGACTGGGGCTGAGAGGAAAATTGGATCGGCCATGATGAAATGGCAGAACAGACTCGATGGGCCAAATGGCCTAATTCTACTCTTATATCTTATAGTCTTAAATGTTTCTTCCCCCCAGCAGTTAATCTGATCAATCATTCTAGTTCCCCCCCCCCCCCCATATCTCTCTATCTATTACCCAGTCACTACAAGTACTTTAAACCATTCTTCGTCTACATTGTAGATAAATATCTATGTGTTTATGGACATTTTATTCCATATCCATCCGTTATCAACTTGCTTTATTAATATACATTTATATAGTTCTTTATTCTTTATAATTGTTGAATGTTGTTGTTCTTTGTTGCATGTTGCACCCTGACCAACCCACCACAGCAAATCCCTAATATGTATAAATCTACAGAATATGATGAAGAGAGCTGATCCTTTATCCTTGATATGAAGTATTTTGTCCAAATGCCCAGTCCTCACCTAAAAAAGTGTGCCAAATGCCAGGCAGTCACAAGGTAATTGAGGTATACTGTCATGCCTAATTCACACTAATCACCAGATGAAGGAGACTACTGTGTAATAACCAAAGTCGTTTTTAAACCAAATTATGTATACATGGGAGTAACACAGAACAGGCTAAAGAATGGTGCGGAGTTTTTGATTTGTTGTGTCTTTTGATTCTGTGTTTTAACTCGTTTTTTTGTTGCCACTTGCGTGATTTTTTTGCGTGCGGGGGAGGTGGGGTTTGGCATTTGATGTTTTTCTTTGAACAGGTTGATTCCATGGCTCTTTGTTTTGTGACTGTCTGTGGGGAAGACAAACTTTGGGGCTGTGTACTGCACACATACTTCAATAATAAATGTACCTCGAATCTTTGAATCTTAAGTTTTATCATTGAAACTTTTGTCATGAGCACCCTCTCTTGTACCTCTGCAGCTCATTAAGACTGTCAGACATAACGCACAAATGGACTTGGTAGATAACACTGTTCTTTTTTTCTTATAACTTCTTTGTATGCTCTCAAAATACTGTGTGAAGCATTGATGCCCTGATACCAGGCTTCTTCGCAGATAAGATTGGTACTTTTCCAATCTAATCCGACCCTTGGTCATTAAACTTTCAATACTTAGCCACGCACAATTAAACTCCTGAGTCATAACCATCCATCTTCCCCCATAACTAATAACATTTTCTGAAGTTAAAATAATGGATACACCTATAAATAATTGATGCAGATTATGGGTTAAGGGTGAAAGGTGAAATGTCTGAGGGGAATATTAGAGGGAACTTCTTCACTCAGAGGGTGGTGAGACTGTGGAATGAGCTGCCGGCGGAAGTGATGGATGCGGGGTCAATTTTAACATTTAAAATGGATGGGAGGGGTATGGAGGACTGTGTTCTGGGTGCAGGTTGATGGGACTATGCAGAATAATAGTTGGGTACAGTCTAGATGAGCTGAAGGGTCAGTATCTTGCGGTCTAGTGCTTTATAACTATGGCACTAGGTGCTAAGAACATAGAATATTACAACACATTAAGGCCCTTTGGCCCATGATGTTGTGCTAACCCTTTAACCCACTCCAAGATCAATCTTACCCTTCCCTTCCAGCCTTCAATTTTTCTACTATCCACATGCCCAAGAGTTTGTTAAATATCCTTAATGCATCTTCCTTACCCACCACGCCTGGCAGGATGTTCCACACACCCACCACTCTCTGTGTAAAAAAACTTACCTCTGACATCCCTGCTATTCTTTTCTCCAATCACCTTAAAATAATGCTCTTCTGTATTCGCGACTTCCGCCCTGGGAGAAGGTCACTGGCTATCCACTCAATGAGTTGTGACGTAATGTATGCCAGTGTTAGTGACTGACCTAGACAGACAGACATAGAGGGCCAAGTGAATTTGTATACAGGGTGTCATGGTAGCATAGCACTTCGCACAATGCCTGCTATCACTGATCAGGGTTCAATCCCCACCGCAGTCTGTAAGGTGCTTGTATGGCTGCTACTCTCCTGAGATTTTCACGCACAGCAATCTCTAGGGTTTACAGAGAATGATGTGAAAAACAAAAGAAAAACATCCAGTGAGCAGCAGTTCTGTGGGCGAAAACACTTTGTTAATGAGAGAGGTCAGAGGAGAATGGGCAGACTGGTTCAAGCTGACAGGAAGGTGACAGCAACTCAAATAACCACACGTTACAACAGTGATGTGCAGAAGAGCATCTCTGAATGCACAACACATTGAACCTCGAAGTGGATGGGCTACACACAGTATATATGTTACATACAGTACTCTGCAAAGGTCATAGGCACATATATATAGCTCGGGTGCTGAAGGCTTTTGCACAGAACGGTATTTGTCAAAGTGCAGCGGACAGCAATCTGGCAGGAGCAAAGGGATTGGGGATTGGCGAGTGTGGTGTTCTGGGGGAGGGGTGTTGGACAGATGGTAGTGAAGGAGTGCCGGGGGAGGGGGTGGCACAGGTGGCAGTGAAGGAGTGCCGGGGAGGGGGTGTGGCACAGGTGGCAGTGAAGGAGTGCCGGGGGAGGGGGTGTGGCACAGGTGGCAGTGAAGGAGTGCCAGGGGAGGGGGTGGCACAGGTGCAGACATCCTGGCCTTGAGACACAGGCAAGGCCTTCTGATTCTAAACAATTGATTTATTGATCATTACAGAATGCCTCTCTGGTGCTTCCCACTCCCTCACCTCTCCATTCCCCTTTTCCCAACCATGATTTCCCTCTCCCTGCTCCCTTCCCAAACTCAGTCCGCAACAGAGACCCATATCAGAATCAGGTTTATCATCACTCACATATTTTCCTAACCAGAAGTCCACAATTCGGAAACAACATCTCTACCTCACTGAAAATCAGCACTTGCGCACCTCAGGGGTGTGTGCTTAGCCCACTGCTCTACTCTCTCTACACCTATGACTGTGTGGCTAGGCATATCTTAAATGCCATCTGTAAGTTTGCCGACAATACAACCATTGTTGGCAAGTATTTCAGATGGTGATGAGAGGGCCTACAGGAGTGAGGTACATCAGTTAGCTGAGTGCTGTCACAGCAACAACCTTGCACTCAATGTCAGTAAGACCAAAGAACTGGTTGTGGATTTCAGAAAGGGTAAGATGAGGAAACACACACCAAGCCTCATAGAGGGATCAGGAGTGGAAAGAATGAGCAATTTCAAGCTCCTGGGTGTCAATATCTCTGAGGAATTACCCTGGACCCAACTTATCAATGCAGCTATAGTGGCTCTATTTCCTTTGGAGTTTGAGAAGCTTTGGTATGTCACCAAATACACTTGAAAATTTCTACGGATATACCATGGAGAGCATTCTAACTGGCTGTATCACTGTCTGGTATGGCGGAGCTACTGGGCAAGATCGAAGTAAGCTGCAGAGAGTTCTAAACTTAGCTCTGTCATGAGCACTAGCCTCCGTAGTATCCAAGACATGTTCAACAAGCAATGCCTCAAAAAGGCAGCACCCATTATTAAGGACCCCCAAAACCTAAGTCATGCCTTGTTCTTGTTGCTACCATCAGGAAGGAGGTACAGAAGTGTGAAGGCTCACACTCAGCGATACAGGAACAGCTTCTTCCCCTCTGCCATCCGATCTCCGAATGGACATTGCACCCATGAACACTACCTCACTAACTTTTTATTTCTAAAATGATGTAATTCACAGTTTTTTACCTCTATTATTACATATTGCATTGTACTGCTGCTGCAAAGTCAGCAAATTTCATGATAAATGCCGGTGATATTAAACCTGATTCTGAACTGTCATGAAATTTGGTTTTATTTTGCGGCAGCAGTACTGTGCAATACATAAAATCACTGCAGTACTGTGCAATAGTCTTAGGCTCCCTAGCGATATATATGTGCCTCAGACCTATGCACAGTACTGTATATCAAAACAATGACAGATCTAGAATGGTTCTCTGAGTAGCAAGCCACATTGAGTGAATCAATGAACATGCTGCGTAGTTTTTGTGGCAGTGAACTTGATAGTCCTAGCTTGTAAGATTTAAGTGTACTATTTGAAACAAATTTTGCATCAGTAATAACGTGTATGAGAACAGTTCTGAAACAAAACAGGCAGGAAATGTTCCAAGTGGTTGAAAAGTTGACGTAGTACTTTGCACAACGTTTCAGAGTAGCAGCCTTGAGGTGAAAGCGAGTTTGGCTGACAGTCATCAGAAGGTGTATGGAACAAGATAACACAGCAATTTATGTTTTATTCCCAAAAAGTGTGAATTTTACAGAACCCCGATTCAGCCACAAAACAGAGAACAGGAAAGGGGCCAAGGAACTTGAGTGGATGCAGAGTTGATACACCACAAATTCAAAGTCAAATTCTAAGTAAATTTGTTGTCAAAGTACGTACATACTACATTGAGATTCATTTTCCTTTAGTTATTCACAGGAAAATAAAGAAATACAATAGAATTTATGAAAAACTTGACATAAACAAAGACTGACAAACAACCAATGTGGAGAAAATTGGGCAAACAAAAAATACTAAGAATATGAGTTGTCGAACCCTTGAAAGTGAGTCTGTAGGTTTTGGGATTAGTTCAGAGTTGAGGTGAGTGATGTTATCCACGCTGGTCAGGAGCCTGATGTTGTAGGGTGATAACTGCTAGTGTGAGACCAAGGGATTTTTGGCCACAAGTTGTGGAGAGAGAATCTGGGATTGTTTTCCTTAGAACAGAGGAATTTCAAGGGAAGATTTGACAGGCATGATGTTTAGAAAAGGTAGACAAAGGAATGCTGTTCCCATTATTTTTGTTTAAAATGACATTAATAAGATCAGATAAGGGGGGACTTTGAACACCTTGCAGATGAACCACTTGAAATACATATGCATGTATTGAATGCAATTGTGTACATCTTTATTTTAGGGGTATGAGATGCCTTGCTCCATTTATATGGTAGTACAAAGTACCCCTTATCTAAAATGCTTGGGGCCAGAAGTGTTTTGGATTTTGGAATATATAATGAGGTAGCTTGGGATCACCATCATCTCTGGCTCTGAGTTTATGTGCTACCAGTAAGCAAGCTTTGTCTCACACTTCTCCATCGCACATATGTATCTAACAGTAAAAATTCTTACATGCCATTAATGTAATGAAAATATAATGGGTGCAGGGTAACAAAAGCAGAGCAGCAGCATCGGGAGAATACTTGAATCAGCTGCTGAACAACAGACAATGACAGGCTTTCAGTTTCCACCCACGATGCCGTGGTTTGATTAAAATGTTTCAGTACACTGTATTTGTATTTTACTTCTTTTTAGGTTTTACATAAGGTATAAAAGCCATCAGCTTAGTGTTGAGGCCAAATAGCCTCATCTGACCACAAGACCTTCATCCACATCTTTACAATATCTTCTAAGTGGCACTATGGTAAGTCTTTATGGGAATGGATATTTTTTAGTAGTCCTTGTGACATAAACCTAATACTGTGCATCACCCAAGTAACACCATCCCTACTGTAAAGTTTGGTGGAGGTAGCATCATGCTATGGGGGTGCCTTGTAGCAGCAAGCACTGATCAGGAATGATGGGAAGATGAATGCTGTTAAATACAGAGGGACTTCGGATAAAACCTGCTAGCCTCTGCCAGAAGGCTTAAACTGGAGAGTAAATTGGTCTTTCAGCCAGACAATGACCTAAAGCACACTGCCAGAGCAAACATGGGGTGGCTTCAAATAAAGAAAACTGATGTCCTTGAGTGGCCCAGTCAGAGTCCTGACCTTAACCTGATTGAATATCTCTGGCAAGACCTCAAGATTGCTGTCCAATGCTGGTCCCCAACTAACCTGCCACAGCTTGAGCAATTTCACAAGGAGGAATAGGTAAATCTTGCTTCAAGCAACACACATCAAAGTTGCTGGTGAACGCAGCAGGCCAGGCAGCATCTCTAGGAAGAGGTGCAGTTGACGTTTCAGGCCGAGACCCTTCGTCAGGACTAAATCTTGCTTCATCACATTTTGCAAAGTTAATAGAGACTTATCCAAAAAGAAGACTGGCTGAAATAGCTGCGAGAGGTGGTTCTACTAAGTACTGAGCAAAGGGGGATGAATACTTTTGAACTGCTGGCGTTTCAGGTTTTGAAGCTTTAATTTCTCATGCTCTACAATTTTCCCTGTTTTCTGGGCTCTTCTCTTCTCATAATGTGGTGATTAGAACTGCACACAATACTGCAAATGTGGTCTAACCAAAATTTTTGTGCAGTTACAACATGACTTCTCCACTTCTATACTCACCAGCCCAACTGATAAAGGCAGGTATGCTGTCCTCCTTCTTTATTACCCTATCTACTTGTGTTGCCACTTTCACAGAGCTAAGGATTTGCACTCTAAAATCCCTCAATTCTCCCAAGAGTCCTGCCACTTACTATATACTTCCTTCTTGAATTTGACCTCCTAAAATGTAACAATTCACACTTCCCTTGATAAAAAGCCATCAGCAACTTGTCTGTCCATATTTCTAACTGGTCCATATCCCACTGAATCCTTGTTCAACCTTCCTCACTATCCACAAATCTGCAAAATGTTGTGTCATCTGCAAACTTAATAATTGGCCCAGCAAAATTTATATCCAAATCGTGATCCCTACATGATACCACTGATTCTAGATCTTCAATCAGAATAACACACCTTCACCCTGTGTCTTCTATAGACAAGCCAATTTTGAATCCATCTACCAAGTCACTACAGCACAGAAATAGGCAGTTTGGCCCATCTATTCAGTGCTGAACTATTATTGTCAATGAGTCTCCATGGATCTCCTGTACCTTAATCTTTTGGGTCAGTCATCCATGAGGGGGTCATGTTGAAGATATATACTGGATCCATTGGCCTGCTATAATCAATTCATTTTTTTCCTCAAAAAATTCAAGTTTGTAAGACATAAACTCCCCCAAACATAGCTATGCTATTTATCCTCTACATTTTCCAGCTAAAAGTAGATGCTACCCCTAGGAACCTTCTCCAGTAGTTTACCAAATATTGCTCTAAGGCACACGGGCCTATAACTTCCTGTACTTTTTCCCTTTTACCCTTCTTAAACAGAGGAACAACATTGGCTCTTAGACAACAATCTCATAGTTTTCTGGTAATGATAATTGTTGCATGGTTTCTTAAGAAAGATAAGAAATGGGAGCAGAAGTAGGCCATCTGGTCCATCAAGCTGTTGATTCAATGAGATCATGGCTGATCCGACCAGGGACTCAGCTTCACCTACCTCCTTTCTTCCATAACCCTAAATTCCTCTGCTGTGCATAAATCTATCTAACTGTGTCTTAAATGTATTTAATGAGGTGGCTTCCATGGCTTCCCTGAGCAGATGCATTACTCTCTGGGAAAAGCAGTTCCTCCTCATCTCCGTCCTAAATCTATTCCCCCAAATCTTAAGGCTACGCCCCCTAGTTCTAGTCTCACTCACCAGTGGAAGCAACTTTGCTGCCTCTATCTTACATATCCCATATATATATATATATATATGTTTCTATTACAGTATTCTCATTCTTCTGAATTCCAGCAAATATAGTCCCGGGTAACTCAATCTCTCCTCTTAGGTTAACCCTTTCATCTCTGGAATCAACCTTGTGAGCCTTTCTGATCTTACTTACATGAATTTAAATGTCAAAAAGATTCATGTTATAATGACAGTCTGGTGATTTCATCCAGGTGAAGCCTGGATTAGAGAGCGTCTCTTATAAGGATAGGTTGAGTGAGCTAAGGCTTTTCTCTGTGGAGCGAAGGAGGATGAGAGGTGACTTGATAGAGATGTACAAGTTGGTAAAAGGCATGGATTGAGTGGAGAACCAGAGACTTTAACCCAGGGTGGAAATGGCTCTTTTAAGGGGGAATAATTTCAATGTGACTGGAAGAAAGTACAGTTGAGATGTCCGAGGTAAGTTTTTATACAGAGGGTGGTGGGTGCATGGAATGCCCTACCAAGGGATGCGGTAGAGGGAGATACATTAGGGACTTTGCTTAGGTAGGCATATGGATGACAGAAAAATGCAGAGCTATGTAGGAAGGAAGGGTTAGATTGATCTTAGGATATGTTAAAAGACTGGTACAACATCGTGAACTGAATGTTCTGTACTGTGCTGTGTTCTATGTTCTAAAATCATAATAAAAAAATTACAAGAATAAACTATGTAATGCCTTTCATTCTTACATTCATAGAAAATACATTATGCAGTGTTCAATAACATTTCTTAACACTAATAGTTCTGTTGCTACTCATGGGGCTTCCTGGGGGGGGGGTACACTACTGCAATATTTCAGAGGCTTCCTCGCCCAGACCGGCGCCTCCCTGTCCAGTCGAGGAAGAACTTCCCCCACTGAGCCCTTGAGGTGCTTACACTGACCTGCAAGTAATATTGCACCTTCAAGAAAAGAATGGCGTCTTGCCATCATTGAGAGGCAACAGCTAAACTTGAGACCCATAAGATACGAGGCATCTTTAATTAGAGATGGCAGCCCTTTAAGAGCTGCTGACTCACTAGAAAGCACTCTGCTCTCGGCATGCCTGAACATCTGCCAACAGAAGTAAAGAGCACAGGGTCAGCCGGGCCTACGCGCACATCAAGTCCACAAGGCCTGCCAGTATGTGAGGAATATCAACTCCATCGACCGCCCTCTGAGGCGTTTGCAAAACAGAAACAATGAAACATTTAAATGCAAATTGTTTTAGGGGGTGTTGCATGAGTGAAGAGGTTTTTGTAATATCCCTTTCTACACACAGTGGCCACTTTATTAGGTACACCTGTACAACTGCTTATTAATCTAATCACCCAATCATGTGACAGCATATATGAGGAGAATGGCCAGGCTGGCTCAAACTGACGGGAAGGCAACAGCAACTCAAATAACCGAGAGGTAAGGATAAGAAGGTGGAAGGAGGGGAGGGAGTACAAGCTAGAAGGTGATAGGTGAAGCCATTTGGTGGGGGGAGGGGCGATGAAGTGAGAAGCTGGGCAGGAAAGGTAAAGGACTAGAGAAGAAGGACTCTGATGGGGGATGAGAGTGGACGATGGGGGAAAGGACAGTAGGGCAGGAGTGATAGGTGGATGAGGAGAAAGGGTAAGAGGGGACCAGAGTGGGGAATAGAAAGAGAGGGAAGGGAATGGAGAAGAATTACCAAAAGGTAACAAAATCAATATTCATGCCATCAGTTTGGAGACTACCCGGATGGGCTATGAGGCGTTGCTCTTCCAACCTGAGAGTGGCCTCATCATGGTAGTAAAGGAGGCTGTGAACCAACATGCCAGAATGGGATGAGGATTGGAATTAAAATGGTTGGCCACCTGGAAATTCTGCTTTCAGCAAATGGAGTGAAGGTGCTGAACAAAGCGGTCTTCCATCCGATGTCGGGTCTCACCAGTGTAGAGGAGACCATGTCAGGGGCACCAGATACAGTAGATGGCCCCAACAGAGTCACAGGTGAGGACTGTCTGGGGCACTGAACGGAGGAGAGGGAGGAGGTGAAAGGCAGGTGTAGCACTTCTTCCACTTGCAGGGAAAAGTGCCAGGAGGGAGATTAGTGTGGCGGGACGATGGAATCATGGAGGTAGCGATCCCTGCGGAACTTGGAGAGTTGAGGTGGGATCCCATCGAAGACGGTGGAAGTTGCGAGAATGATGTGCTGGGTGTGGAGGTTCATGAGGTGATAGCTGAGGACAAGAGGAGCTCTATCTCTGTTAAGGGAGGGAAAATGGGATGAGGGTGTATGTCTGGGAAATAGAGGAGATGCTAGGGTTGTCTATTGTATCCGGTACTCCCAATATAGCCCCCTCTCTATTGGTGAGACCCTCCAGCATGCTGCGTGTATTGCACCGTACCAGTGTTGTCTGTGCTGTTGTATAGCCTTAAGGAGACTTCTTTTTTGTTGAAATAGAAAGAGGACGTACCCACTGGTTACAATGAGTTTCATTTCTACTGAGCAATACTCAATTGAATCAACTCTACTCAATCGGCTTTTGTCTAGAATGAGCAACATAAAACTGTCTGATTAATTTGTATAAATATCACTTAATTTGTAATTCAAAGTGCATTCCAAATTTACTGTATGAACGAGCTTTGTTTGGAATTTCGAGCATATCCTATTACACAATAAATACATTCAGTGGCCACTTTATTAGGTATCCTCAGTACCTAATAAAATGACCATTGAGAGTATGTTCACAGTCTTCTGCTGCTTTAGCCCATCCCACTTCAAGATCCGACTTGCTGTGCGTTCAGAAATGCTCTTTCTGCACACCACTGTTGTAACGGGTGGTTATTTGAGTTACTGTCATCTTCCTGTCAGCTTGAACTATTCCCCTCTGACCTCTCTCATTAATAAGGCATTTTTGCCTACAAAACTGCCACTCACTGGATTTTTTCTTTGTTGCTTTTTGCGCCATTTTCTGTTGTTGCTGGACACTTTTGTGCATGAAACTCCCAGGGGATCAACAGTTTCTAAGATACTCAAACCACCGTCTCTGGCACCAACAATCATTCCATGTTCAAAGTCACTTAGATCTTATTTCTTTCCCTTTCTGATGTTTGGTCTGAACAACAACTGAACCTCTTGACTATGTCTGCATGATTTAACACACTGGGTTGTTGTCACATTAGACAGAGCAGCTAATTAGATATTTACATTAACGAGCAGGTGTACAGGTGTACCTAAGTGGCCACTGAGTGTAAATCTGGCAACTGTATAGAAACAGTACCACTGTGGTTTGGAAGTCATTAAAGTCTGTCACGAGCCTTGTGGCCCATCAGGCCGGTGCTTATGCCGTTTTCCGTGGTGTGAAGTGACTGAGAGTACAAGACTCCCCCCACCCCCCCCGCCGGATAGGACGCCAGTCTATCGCGAGGTTAACCCCCAGCATTTTTGCCGGTACCCATTCCTCAGCTGAGTAGACTGGAGCATTGTGTAGTTAAGTGCCTTGCTCAAGGACATACACGCTACCTCGGCCGAGGCTCGAACCCACAACTTTCAGATTGCTAGTCCAACGCCCTAACCACTTGGCCACGTACCACACTTTGGAAGTCATGGTTCTTATCAAAATTTTATGCTGTTGTTTTGATAATCATGTCATAACAGGATGATTTATTGATGTCAAATTCCAGAAGGAAAATGTTGCCATGTGTATGTTATTGGTAATTTTTACCAGACAAATGCAGTGCCTTATCAGGCACCAGATATCCAGAGGTCCTTAAGACCATTAGGCCATAAGACACAGAAGCAGAATTAGGCCATTTGGCCCATCGAAAATGCTCTGCAATTCTATTATAACGGAGTGGGATAATTCAGTTTATTTTGTTACCCATCCCCTTTTTCTCACAATGCCTGAGCAAGCTTAGTTAGGATCTTGGATTACAGGTTGTCATCACCCAACCTGCTTTTCTTCATGGGTGGAATTCTGGAAGAGCAATGGCCTGTGGAGGAATCATGGTGAAGCCTAACTCTGTTCTGACACAAGGTCTAACCGACACAAGGACCAACCATTCAGAATCATTAGAAGAGGGACTAAACACTGAGACTGAAATTGTTGCTCCCTGCCCTCTCTTGTCAAGAGCAGTGAGGCTCATTGTCGAGCGGCTGTTGACCTGGCAGGGACCAATTAGCAGTATAGATAAGAAATCGAAGCTGGGACTTCATCGAAGTTCAAAGTAAGGTTATTATCAAAGCACATAGACTGTACGTCACCATACCCTACCCTAAGATTAATTTTCTTGCGGGCATTCACAAGAAATACAATAGAATAAATGATAAACTACACACAAATAAAGACTGACAAAAACCATGTGTAAAGAAAGACAAATACAAGAAGAATTCAACAATAATGATATTAAATAAGTAAGTAGATATATAGTGTTAAGAATATGAATCGAGTTCCTGGTGGTGTGGGCCCCAAGGTTCCTGCACCTTCTTTCAGTGAGAAGAGAGCATGGCCTAGGTGGTGGGGATCCCTGATGATGGATACTGCTTTCCAACGACAGGGCTCCTTGTAGATCATTAGCATAATGCATTACAGCACCGGTGATCCAGGTTCAATTCCCATCGCTGTCCTGTAAGGACTTCGTACGTTCTCCCCATGTCCGCATGGGTTTCCTCCCGGTGCACTGGTTTCCTCCCACGTTCCAAAAATGTATGGGTCGTAGTTAATAAGTCACATGGGTGCAATTGGGCTCATCTGGCAGAAGGGCCTGTTACTGTGCTACATCTCCAACGGATGAATGAATTATTTATTCAACGCTGAGAACACGGTCTACTTGAACAACACACATCAAAGTTGCTGGTGAACGCAGCAGGCCAAGCAGCATCTCTAGGAAGAGGTACAGTTGACGTTTTGGGCCGAGACCCTTCGTCAGGACTAACCGAAGGAAGAGCTCGTAAGAGATTTGAAAGTGGGAGGGGGAGGGGGAGATCCAAAATGATAGGAGAAGACAGGAGGGGGAGGGATGGAGCCAAGAGCTGGACAGGTGATTGGCAAAAGGGATATGAGAGGATCATGGGACAGGAGGCCCACGGAGAAAGAAAAGGGGGAGGGGGGGAGAAAACCTAGAGGTTGGGCAAGGGGTATAGTCAGAGGGACAGAGGGAGAAAAAGGGGAGAGAGAGAAAGAATGTGTGTGTATGTAAATAAATAATGGATGGGGTACGAGGGGGAGGTGGGGCATTAGCGGAAGTTAGAGAAGTCAATGTTCATGCCATCAGGTTGGAGGCTACCCAGACGGAATATAAGGTGTTGTTCCTCCAACCTGAGTGTGGCTTCATTTTTACTGTAGAGGAGGCCATGGATAGACATGTCAGAATGGGAATGGGACATGGAATCTACTTGAAAGTGGGTCTGCAAGTTGTGGAATCAATTCAGATTTGAGGTGAGTGAAGTTATCCTTATTGGTTCAGAAGCCTGATGCTTGTAGGGTAATAGCTGTCCCTGCACCTGGTGGTGTGGGACCTCAGGCACCTGCAGCAGTGAGGAGAGAGCATGGCCTGGATGGTGGGGGTATCTGATGACAAGTGCAGCTTTCTTGCAGCAACACTCCTTTGTAAGTGTGCTGAATGGTGATGGGGAGGGTTTCTTTCTGTGATGGACCTGGCTGCATCAACTGCTTCCTTCTACAACTTCAAACCTCCAAACATGAAGAATAGCTACTCGATCAATTACTGGCCAAGGGAGACTTGAGCATGAAGAAGAATCTGGTTAGTTTATCAAGACCCATAAATCTGTTTAGGAAGTAAATGGAACAAAAACATGATGTGATAATGATTGTGAAATGGGAAGAGGACAGAGGAGGAACTGCAAAGTAAACACACACTATAAATTATGAGAATTGGGGTCATTTTATGAAGTATCTAACTGAGTACAGTAATTTCTGCAGAATGAGGAACAAGTTATTTACACCCTAAACAAAAAAAAATGCAAAATGTTAAGTAAACATACTTTCAGTGGCCACTGAGTATATGTTCATGGTTTTCTGCTGCTGTAGCCTGTCCACTTCAAGGTTCGACATGTGTGTTCAGAGATGCTCTTCTGCACACCACTGATGTTACGTGTGGTTATTTGAGTTACTAATGCCTTCCTGTTAGCTTGAACTCTCCTGGCCATTCTCCTCTGACCTCTCTCATTAACAAGATGTTTTTGCCCACCGAACTGCTGCTCACTGGATTATTTTTGTTTTTGCACCATTCTCTGTAAACTCTAGAGAGTGTTACGCATGAAAATCCCAAGAGTTTCTGAGATACTCAAACCACCATGTCTGGCACCAACAGTCATTCCATGGTTAAAGTAATCTAGATCACATTTCTCCCCTGTTCTGACATTTGGTCTAAACAACAACTGAATATCTTGACCATGTCTGCACGCTTTTATGCATTGATTTGCTGCCACATGATTGGCTGATTAGATATTTACATTAATGGGCAGATGTACCCAATAAAATGGCTACTGAGTGTATGTACCAGTAAAGGAATACTTTCAGTAGGCATTTGAACAAAAATAAACAATGAACAAGAGCAGATAAAAGATATATAATCCTTTGGATCCATTTCAGCATTCAATAATATCTTTACTGACCTTATCTCGACCATTCCTGTCCAATCCCGCAATCTTTGACATCCCTGTAATCCAACAATATATATATATATTTGAATGTATATTCAGAGACTCAGGAATATAACTCTCAGGGATAAAGGAATCACAGGTTTCTTAATTCTTCTCCATCTCAGTCTCAAATGGGCAGCCACTAACTATGGCACTTAGCTATAGATTGCCCAAGAGCACCAACACATCCTCATACCATCAAACCTGCCAGTCCCCCACCGAACAAGATCAATGATCATTCTTCTAAACTCCAAAGAGTCTAGGCCAGCCTCTTCACCTTTCCTCGTGAGACAACCACCTGATGTGAGAAATTAAACTAGTGAGCCTTCTTTGAGCTGACTCCAAAGAAGGGAAATGCCTCTTTCATTTCAGAAGAATGGTTTGGGTCTCCTGCTTTTGTGCTCAATGCCCTTTGTAATATAGGCCAACATTTTGTTTACCTTCTTAACTAGTCACTGCATCTGTGTGATAATTCACTGTGTCTCACTCATGAGGATGTACAGATCTCCTTGTATAGCAGCATCCCGTATTCACTGTCCATTTAAACAAACTCTATTGATTTATTTAGAGATTTAAAGTGACAGACACAGGAGCCAACCCAATTACACCCATGTGACGAACTAACTTACTAACCTGAGTGTCTTTGTAATGTGGGAGGAAGCCAGAGCACTGTGGGAAACCCACGAGTCACAGGGAGAACATACAAATTCCTTACAAATAGCAGCAGAATTGAACCCCGATCGCAGGAGCTGTACTGCGGTACACTAAAATCTACACACTGTGCCCCTCGGGTATATCATATTATTGCACAATTCCACGCATTGTACTCTATCTGGGAGTTTTTCCCCCCATTTATTTAACCTATATGTATCCTACTGCAAAGTCAGTTGCCAATCTATTGGATGGCTGCATTTTGTGTCACTGCCCAGCAATGGTCAAATTCTGGTTTGTGATAATGTTCTGATTTACACCTGGAGACAAAGATTAGCTTTATCGATTTACATAGAACATAGTACATAGAAATTTACAGCACATTACAGGCCCTTCGGCCCACGATGTTGTGTCAACTGTGTAACTCACTCTAGAGACTGCCTAGAATTTTCCTTAGGTATAGCCCTCTATTTTTCTAAACTCCATGTACCCATCTAAGAGGCTCTTAGAGGACCTTATTGTATTCGCTTCCACCACTGCCACCGGCAGTGCATTCCACGCACCCACCACTCTCTGTGTGAAAAACTTACCCCTGACATCCTCTTGGTACCTATTTCCAAGTACTGTAGAACTATGCCCCCTCGTGTTAGCCATTTCAGCCCTGGGAAAAAGCCTCTGACTATCCACACGATCAATGCTTCTCATCAACTTATACACCTCTATCAGGTCACCTCTCGTCCTCCGTCGCTCCAAGGAGAAAAGGCCAAGTTCACTCAACCTATTCCCATAAGGTATGCCCTCCAATCCAGGCAACATCCTTGTAAATCTCCTCTGCCTCTCTCTATTGTATCCACATCCTTCCTCTAGTGAAGTGACCAGAACTGAACACAGTACTCCAAGTGGGATCTGACCAAGGTCTTATATAGCTGTAACATTACCTCACAGTTCTTGAACTCATTTGACTTATTTGTCAGATGTACATTGAAATGTACAGTAGAGAGTCATTCTTGTGTCAAATCAAATCAGCGAGGAATGTGCTGTGCTGTCCACAAGTTTTGCTATGTATCCAGAGCCAACATGGCATGCTTACAATTCACTTACCCAAAGGCATACACCTTTTGGAATGTGGGAGGAAACCAAAGCACCCAGAGGAAACCCTTGCACACTGTTCCTACTAAGCTGTGCAGTTGTGCGGCGCTGCAGTAACTGAAATGCTCTCGCGCACATTGCCTTCGTTGCCGTGCAGCTGGGATTTTCTTTTATAAAATGTCAATATAGTTTTGTAATTAAACTAAGATAATTTTGAAATCTATGTTAATATAATTGTGAAATACCCTGTAATTAATTGTGTTAATGAATATAATCCATAAATTTTCTCAATAATAAATGTACCACAACATTTTAGAGCTTCAACATAATTACATTGTCCATGTTTCAAGTTACAACACTGTTACAAATTATAACAATAAATACAGAATGGAAGTCAGTAGCTCATTGTTAATAAACCGCTGGCCTGCTGAATGCCAACGCCGTCTAAGTTTACAAAACTTGAAAGGTTTTCTTTGTTGTGCTGTACTTCATTATACCCTTCAGCTAATAATTTAAATCAAAAGTATGTGATTTTTCAATTTTCATTCCAAATATTCGTAGTATGCATATTACCAAAAATGAACAATTAAAGTGCCATATCATAAAAAAGAGAAAATCTGAGGATGCTGGAAATTAAAGTAATACACACAAAATGCTGGAGGAACTCAGCAGGCTAGACAGCATCTATGGAAAAGAGTAAACAGTTGATGTTTTGGGCTGAGGAGGGAGGAGTAGTAGGGGCAGGTGTGGCACTTGTTCTGCTTGCAAGGAAAAGTACCAGAAGGGAGATCAGTGGGGAGGGACGAATGGACAAGGGAGTCACATAGGGAGCGATCCCTGCGGAAAGCAGAAAGTTGGGGGGGGGGTCAAAGATGTGTTTGGTGGTTGGATGCTGTTGGAGATGGCAAAAGTTATGGAGAATTATATGGTGGACACAGAGGCTGATGGGGTGGCAGGTGAGGACAAGAGGAACCCTATCCCTGGTGGGGTGGTGGGTGGATGGGATGAGAGCTGATGTGCACGAAATGGAAGAGATGTGGTTGAGGGCAGCGCTGATGGCAGAGGAAGAAAAACCCCTTTCTTTGAAGAAGGGGGACAGCTCATTAATTCTGGAATTAAATGCTTCATTCTGAGAGCAGATGTGGCGAAGACGGAGGAATTGAGAGACGGAGATGCTATTTTTAGAAGAGATAGGGTAGAAAGAGATTTAGTCCAAGAAGCTGTGAGAATCAGTGGGTTTAAGAAAGATATTAGTGGATAAACTGTCTCCAGGGATAGAGACAGTGTGATCGAGAAAGAGGAGGGAAGTGTCGGAATTGGACCAGGAAAATTTGAGGGCAGAGTGGAAGTTGGAGGCAAACTTTATGAAGTTGATGAGCTTGGCATGGGTGCAGGAAGCAGCACCAATGTAGTCCTCGAAGTAGCATAGGAAAAGTTGGGGAGCGATACCAGTGTAGGCTTGGAACATAGACTGTTCCATGTAGCTGATAAAAAGGCAGGCATAGCTAAGATCCATGCAAGTGCCCACAGCTACACATTTTGTTTGAAGGAAGGGTGAGGAGCCAAAGGAGAAATTATTGAGAGTGAGGACCGGTTCTGCCAGATGGAGGAGGTGGTGGTGGAGGGGAACTGGTTGGGTCTGGTGGCTAGAAAGAAGCGGAGAGCTTTGAGGGTTTCCTGATGGGGGATGGAGGTGTATAGGGACTGGACATCCAGTGCCATGCAGTTTTCAGACCGTGTAAAAATTTCCTGCTCAGAGCAATGGTTGGCCAATGCAGCTATAAAAAAATTAGAGAGAACGTTGCCTTATGGGTTCATGGGGAGAATGTACCAACTCCTTACAGAGAGCAGCAGGAATTGAACCCTGATCTTACAGCTGGCTGCTGTAGGGCGTTGCACTAACTGCTATGCTACCATGCTGAAATACGACCTCTGCGATTTCCAACAGGACCTCACCCTCATTCACGCAATTCCTAGCAACCTGGTGCACACCAGTTAGCGGGAGCATTTTGGCCCTTAGAAGGATGCCCTCAAGACAACCAGGCAACAGCAGTGCAGTGTGTGGCGATCACGGAGAGAGGGAGAGAACTCCCACACTCTCTCAAAAGGACATGAGAGAGCTGGTCACTGAGATCCCACAAAGGGCCCAGGCCAAAAACGTCGGCTGTTCCTCCTTCCACAGATGCTGCCTGGCATGTTGAGTGCTTCCAGGATATTCTATTTCAGATTTCCCCTGCGTGCAGTTTGTTTTTAATTTTTGTAATTTAATTCACAGAATGCTGCTGTTGTAGGAGGAAAAGCAGAGCCAATATAAAGTAAATGTTGCATCTTTAAGGGAGGTGGAAAGGGAAGGAGACTCAGCAATTTGCAAACATAATTTTTGTGATGACAGGATAAATTGAAGCAGCTGCTTAAAAATTATATGGTGCCTTGGGCTTTATGAAAAGATGTGCAGAAAACAAAATCAAAGATGTCATGCTGAGTTTTAAAAATCACTGACATGCCTTGTACAGAGGCTACTTTATTAAGTACGTCTGTACACCTTGTTAATGCAAGTATCTAATCAGCCAGTCATGTGGCAACAGCTCAATGTATAAAGGCATACAGACATAGTCAAAAGGTTCAGTTGTTGTTTAGATTAAACATCAGAAAAGGGAAGAATAAGACCTAAGTGACTTTGACCGTCGGATAATCGTTGGTGCCAGACAGGGTGGTTTGAGTCTCTCAGAAACTGCTGATCTCCTGGGATCTTCATGCACGACAATCTCTAGAGTTGACAGAGAATGGTGTGATAAACAAAGAACTATCGGCAAAAATGTTTTGTTAATGAGGGAGGTCAGAGGAAAATAGGCAGACTGGTTCAAGCTGACAGGAAGGCAACAGTAACTCAAATAACCACACGTTACAACAGCGGTGTGCAGACGAGCATCTCTGAAAGCACAACATGTTGAACTTTGAAGTGGATGGGCTACAGCAGCAGAAGATCACAAACATACATTCAGTGGCCACTTTATTAGTCACAGGAGGCGCCTAATATATAGTATTTGTATGTGACGTATAGTACAGCTGCTGCAAAACAAATTTCCCAATTTATGCCAGTGATAATGAACCTGATTTTGGTTTTGGCTATACATTGAGTTCAGCTTCTCAGTTAATCCACAGGAGCTCCTGAGTTCTATTTGCCCAGTCATCTGATTCTTTGTGCGCTGTGGTATTATTTGACCTGCTTTGGTAAGACTGCCATGGAAACAAATAAATCGTGCAGTTTCATATCATAAATCATTTAATTTACAAGACAATTGTCTTAAACATACCATTTCAACTTTAATGACCTGTTCTCAATGGAATAACAAAAAATGTACCAGTGAAACATAGTTTGCCTTTACCTTTACTAATCTTCACAGTCTTATGTTTTCTTTCAAAGTATGTCTGAGTGGCACAGACACCCAGGATGCCAGAGCAAAATGAATTGCAAGCAACTGTCTGCTTATTGCTGAAAACCACAGCAGCCTGTTGATGTAACCACTCCCTGTTTTCTGCTTTGTTCTTGGCTTGTTTGGTGTAAAGCAAGTCTCACAGAATCTGATCGTCTCCTTTTGGTTCAATACATGACATTTTGTACCTAAAGGTCAGACGTGGACTCACACAAGTGAAGCCAATAAGTATATTACATAATGTTTAAATTATTAGCATTGCCCTTTCAAGAACAGAATAGCCTGGATTTGATTATCAACACCTAACGTGCATGCACACACACTTTTCATGATTTAGATTCAGATCTATTTATCACGTGTACATTGGAGGATATAGCAGAATGTGTTGTTTGTGTTAACAATCAACACACCTAAAGATGTGCTAAGGGCAGCCTGCAAAGGTCGCTACGTATTCCAGCACCAACATCGCATGCCCTCAAAGTTCACAAAACAAGAACAACAAATCAACAAAAGCAAAACTAACACCTTACCTCCTTCCCACCCTTGCATACACACACAGACAATTGTCTAACCCCAGGAAAGGCCATCTCCGGTGGACTCCCAAACCCACAGACACTGGGCCGTCAACTTCCCCAGCGGACTCACAGACCTCAGGCTTTGGCCATCGGGCCTCGACCTCCGAGTGTCCGACTTACTTTGGGCTTTGATCTTCGATATCAACCCCAGGACATTCCTCCAGCATTCTAAAGACCCACGGTTAGAGTTAAAGTGCTGTAGCACACTATGTAGGTGCTGGAAGTGTGGTCACACTTGTGGGCTGCTCTGCACAATCCCTGCTGATTTGATCTGATGCAAAAGGTGCAGTTCACTGTATGTTTTGTGTTACAATGTACATGTCACAAATAAAGATAATCTCTTAATCTCAACTAAGTTTGTCCTCTCAATTTGCCAGGGTGGGATTTGAGCACATGTCCTCTGGACCTGTCGTGTGCTATGTACGAATCCTGTACGGGATCTGGTTGGTGGGATAATTCCATCTTGACCACCACTGCCCCCCCACATTCTTATCTGCAATTGTAAACTGATTCCTGCAGGCTATTATGCACTGCAGACTCATTCTTTCCACTACAATTATTATGAGAGTGTATTACAGTAAATCTGAGTCACATTGAAAAGTCATAATGCTAGATAAAACCAGGTGATAATGGGAACTGAGGAGATAGCTGATAACTGGAGGAAGGTTCCTCATTGACTGAATTAGTGGTATCAGGAGGGGACTTGGACAGAGTTAGAGATTCACAGCATGGAGCCAAGCTCTTCAGCTCACAGAGTCGGTGCTGATCATCAAACTGCCCACCATTTACATTTTATTTTATTCCCCCCACTTTCTCATCAACCCTCTTGCGATACTCCCACTTGCCCACACCAGGGAAAACTTACAGTAACCAACTAACTTGCATGTATTTGCTGGGAGCACCCATGGGAGATCCATGTGTTCACAAGGAGAACATGCAAACTTCACCCAGACGCAGCAAGAGGTTAGGACTGAACCAGGATGGCTGGAATTGTCACGGGGCCGGCACAGATAGTAACCGTGGGAATAGACTTTTATTGATAGCTTAACTAAACCTGTTAAACACAGAGAAGAAGTTGAAACATCACCTCCACCCATTAACCGCCCCACTCCCACCACAACTACATTATCATTTCCTGCAGATACTCCTGTACCTAATGTCACCTTATGGATATACAATTAGTCTATGTGCAGTATATAAACTAATCTTATGTATCTGTATTGTGCTTTTTAAAATGACATCCTTTACGCTGCATTGGATTCAGAATAACAATTAGTTCAATCTCTTTTACACTTGCATACGGAAGAGTGACAATGAATAGTCTTGCATCTTGAATCCTGAAACGGGTGCTCAGAGTGTGTTGTCCGAGTGGCAAGAACTTGGAGCCTCTCAGAAAATCCCGCTCTTGTTCAATTGCTTGAGTGGCCCTCTAAAGCATAAATTTGTAAATCCGCCTCTTCCCGTAAAAACACTTCTACAACAATGCTATAGATTCAGATTCATTTACTCATCACATGCACAGTGAAATCCTTGCTTTCACAACCAACACGACCTAAGCCTGCAAGTATCACCACAGTATCACTATAGCAGGTCCACAATGTTCAGCAGAGTAACACAAGCAAGAACACAACAGAACAACAGCAAAACAAGTCCCTAGCCTTCTTCTCAGCCACCCGCACAAACACACACAGACAGTCCTCTAACCCCAGGACTGGCTGTCTCTGGGTCTCCAGCCTCCATTACACTCAGACTCAGAAACACTGGGCCTCTGACTTCCCCAGTACACTTGCAGAGATTTGCAGACCCAGTCTTCAGCCTTTGGCCCTTGAGTTCCGGACATCTGATTCATCCTCAAGCTCTGTTCTTTGGTATCGACCTCAGGGCTCATCAATGACGATGAATGTGGACCCTGAGTGAGGACTCTAAACTCTAGGACTTGCTGACACGTGTACCTTAGGGTCATCGTGCCACCTGCCCACACAAAACTCTGATCCCGGAACATGCTGACATTCGCTGAACTGTGGGGGCAGGGGCCACCAGCCCACATCCTCACCTGTCTGCCAGCCCAACATCTGACCATAGATGTCCTACGTCATATGTTCACATTGCTGGTCTTCGAGCATGCAGCAGTGGCCTAGACTCCAGCTTGACCTCTAATTCCTCCACAGACCTGTCCCTAAACCCTATCCTGACCCCTAAAGTTGTTTAATATTTCAATAATTTTGCATTAATTGCATACGCCATCACGCTGCCATATGATACATGTGTGTCTCTCTTAAAGTAAAGATGAAGTTACATCCACATTCTCGGACTCCCATATTTTCCATTGAATTAGTTTAATGTTTTGAAGTTACAAAACATAACATTGACGACGAGTTATTTTTAAAACAAACTTGAGACAGCTACTGGCTTGTTAGAGCACAGCGAGACGTTTGAACTAAAAAGAAAACTTAATGAGGAACAGCAAAGCAGAGTAGCACGTGTTCTTTGGAAGGGAAGACATGATCGAGTAAATGGAAAAATTCACAGGTTCTGGGTGATAACAATCATTTAAAGAAATTGGAAATGGCTGGCTACACTGTAAAGATTGATGAGTTTGATTACACAATGGATAATTGGCTCATGCACATTGAGCTATTGGAACAGTACTTTGAAACAGATGAAATAGTCAATGAGAAACGAGTGCCAATGTTGCTAAGTGTGTTGGGTTTAAAGGTATGCAGTTTGCTTCAAAGTTTAACTGCTCCAACCAAACCGGCTAAAATGAGCTTTCCTGTATTATCAAAGTGATATAGGAATGTTTAGAACTGAAACCATTGTTGATTTCAGAATGCTTTAGGTTTCATAAACAGAATCAAAAAGAGTGGGAGTCCATTTCAGCTTACGTGGCTGAATTGTAGAGATGGTCTGAGAGTTGTCAGTTCAGTAATGAGCTGAATGACGCAATGAGATATTGTTTAGTTTGTGGAATCTTACGAGAAAGCATGCAAAAATGCCTACTATATGAAGTACAACTTACATTCAAAAGAGCAGTGGAAAATGCTCTGTAACTAGAAACCACAGAGAGATGAAAGTAACAGGAATAAAATTGCAGTGTCTAGACAGAAACTGCCCTGGCCAGATAAATTGTATTGCTGTTGTGGAAGGGGCTCACATACATCAAACAAATGCAGGTTTAAAGGAGAAACTTGCAGCAAATGCAACAAATTAGGACATGTAGAAAGAGCATGTTGGGCAGACAATAATAAATGGTCTGCACAGGGAAGAGAAAATGCTAATAAGTCAAGTTGCAGTTTCATAAAGTGCACTAATCTGCATGCTTTTGATTTTTAAAAAATCTGATAATGATGA
Organism: Mobula hypostoma; assembly: GCF_963921235.1. Taxonomy (NCBI): domain Eukaryota; kingdom Metazoa; phylum Chordata; class Chondrichthyes; order Myliobatiformes; family Myliobatidae; genus Mobula; species Mobula hypostoma. The sequence goes on from NC_086097.1 coordinate 124,370,971, forward strand.
GAGTGATGCAGGACTGAGTACACTTGAGATTTACAACGTGAAAGCTAACAATAGGCAAGCAAAATGACTTTTACCAGAAGTGAACAGCAAACTAATTAAAATAGAATTAGACACATTCAGCTGTTTCAGTCATTCCATAAAATGAGTCTGAACAACATTTCAAAGATATTGAACTGAAGCCTGCAGAAATCCAATTAAGAATTTATACTGGAAAAAGGATAGCTCCTGTGTGAATGACATTCGTTGGGCTTGTATGTAGCAAAAACAAGAAGGCTAGCATTGTGGGGGTGTGATTGGCTGAGACAACTACAACTTGATTGGAGACCCATTGATCATGTGCATGCCACATCCCCTGCAATGAAGCCAACAGAAAGTGAATTCAGAAAGGTACTGGATGATGCCACAACTGTCTCCATGCCGAACACCATGAACCATTGCCCAACAGAAGACAACAGGTGTTGGTGCAATCCTCTGTGCCTCTGGTTGGAAAGCTTATTAGGCCAAGGAAGAACCATGCTGCTCAGAGGATTGGTGAAAGTGGTGAAAGCTATGGTCTGACTACAACACTTTTTGTAGGTAACATATCTGAGAAAGCTTCTGATATGTTAATCATACAGTTATTTACAAAATATGTCCTGGTTTTAAGCTGGAAGAGAGCTCAACAAGCTTTGGGAAAGTTGCAAGTATTTGGCTTTTGTGAGTATAAAGAACCAGAATCTACTCTGCATGCCTATGGTTATTGTATGAACTTCAAGTGGGAGACAAAAAGCTGCTTGTAAAGTAGATGCAAAGACCAAAGCCCAGCTGGATGAATGGAAGGCCAAAAAGAAAGCAGTCAATGGAGATACGAAAACAGAGGATTCATCAGGTGTTGTTGTGGATAAGGAAATGAAGAGTAGAGATCAGATTGTAAGGGGGGCATAGAGGGATTAATAAGAGAATACTCCAGTGAATTAAATGCACATTCTCAAGATCGAGATGCACAAACTAGAAGAAAAAGGAAGACGAAGAAAGATCAGAACCACTTCTTGCATTCTCAGAGTCAACTCCTACATCCACCACGGAGGAGTCCCGTGCTGAAACCGCTTTCACCACCACAAGACTCACCTGCCAAGCAGAGTGATCCTCCTTGTCAGGAAAGATGTAATCCCTGAAGGGTAAGAAATCCTCCACAGTGATTAAATCTTTAAGCCTGAATGGGACAATTTAACAATTTAATATTGTGATGTTGGTGGATATGGGGTCAACATCACTATCATCCGTCCTGGTGTTCTCCCCAACATGGACCAGCCATCCCTGCCTGGGTGGACAACGACGGTGTCCAACTAGCTCCGGTCACCGGTGACTGTGTGGCTATGTGAGGGAAGAGGAGGCTACGCGAGGGAAGAGGAGGCTACGCATCGCAGTGGAGCACGAGGTGTGGCTTGCTGACATCCAAGAGTCCTGCATCCTTGGCCTGGGCCTGCTGTCCCGCTGGGCGGCCCGTGTGGATGTTTTGGGGGAACACTCTGCCTCGGTGCCGAAGCCCTGGCTCTCCTCCGGCAGGGCAGCTGCAGGAAGCGGTCCCAGCGGGAGCTGCAACCACTGCGGTTTTACAGCGGCCCGCAGCGGTGCAGTATACCCGGCAGTGGCCCAACGCAACACCGCTGAATCATGGGCAAGTGATACTGATGGCACTTCAGATGACAGCCAGCGACGACCTCCCCACTATCGACCACGAGCAACTGCGCAGTGAACAGGTGAGCGATTCAGTGCTGGCCCAGCTGAGTGTGGGACGTGGCCAGAGTGGACAGAGGTCTCCGCCCTGGACCCGGAGACCAAGGCTCTATACTCGCAGTGGGGAACGCTGGGGGTACACGACAGGTTGCTGTTCAGGTGGTGGCAGTTGTCCGATGGTGACAGACTCCTGCAGCTGGTAGTCCCCAGGGGCTCCACGCCACGGTGCTGCGGTCAGTGCACGGGCTGGTGGGGGCCAGATATCTCAGAGTGGCAAAGACATTGGGCAGGCTGCGTGAATGCTTCTACCGGCCTGGGTACAGGCAGGTCATGAAGCTGTTTGTGCACGGCTGCATTGCCTGCAAGTCCCAGAAGGAGCTGGGCTGCCAGTCTAGGATGCCAAGGCAACAGTATATGGTGGGGGCCCCAGAATGGGTCTACAGCCCTTCCCAGAAGAAGGGACTATCCACCAGGCTTGTAGCCACTGGAAGGGGCTGGGAGAGGAGCTCGACCGCATCTCCGATGTGGTATATCGGGTGCGGTTGCCTGAGCAGCAGAAGGCAGTCGTGCTGCACTGGGGCCGGTTGGCACCGTGTCAGCCCTTGGCCACCACTAACCCGGCGAGGCTGAAGGAAGGAAGTGACACTCCAGGTGCCCTGCCTCTTGCATCTCACAAACAGGCGGCAGTGTCAACGTCCACCGGAACTTTTGGATCTTGCTATGGACTCTGGGGTTGCCGAGGACGGCTGACCCCTCCAGTGGAGGCAGTGTGACGCTCTGGGTGGGGCGTGGTCAACAGCCCGCCCCTGCGTTTCTAATGACCAGTACTGTTTATTGTTCTTGTGTTAAAATGCTTTAGTGGGATTATGGTGGGAAGTTCCAGTTCGTTTATTGTTACACTTTAGCTTGGGTTATACAGTCATTTGCTTGTGTATTTGTGAGTCACCCTGAATGTAACCGGGGTGTGTGATTGTCACCACCCCCGTCGGTATGAGACGGGTTGGGTTCACTCTCCGGGTCACAGTGTCCGGTCTGTTTCGTGTCTATCACAATAAAACGGTTGTTGAGTTAAAGAGCTTCCTCGTTTGTCATTATGGGCCAAATGCTGAGGATGTCTGTACAGAGTAGTTGTATTATAACTTATACTGTGTGTGTAGTTGAGATGCATTCTATACTGAGTTGGAGTTTATAGCTGATTAGGGAGGAGTGTTGTGTATTTAATATTTCAATAATATTTGACTAATCTCATGCATACACATATTGGTTGATTAAGCATTCTCATTCATTTAAATAATTCATTACAGGTTATATGCAAAAATATGTTAATTGCTCACATCATCACATGACCATGTGATTCATATGGGCCTCACTTAAAGATAAAACTACATTTGCATTCCCAGACTCCCTATCTTCCTTTGAATTAGTTTAATGTTTTGAAGTTACGAAACATAGCACCTAACTTCTCCGTCTTTCTCCGAATCCATTCCTATGGACCTAAAGAACCAACTATGTCTGAACTAAGAGGGTACCCATTTAAAACAGAGATGAGGAGAAATTTTTTTAGCCAGAGGGTTGTGGATTTATGGAATTCGTTGCCACGTACAGCTGTGGAGGCCCGATCATTGAGGCTGCTTAAGGAGGAGATTAACAGGTATCTAATTAGTCGAGGTATCAAGGGATATGGGGAAAAAGCCAGAAATTGGAACTAGTTGGGAGAATAGTTTAACTTATGGTGGAGTGGCGGAGCAGACTCGATGGGCCAAATGGCCTACTTCTGCTCCTTTTTCTTGTGAACTACAAGCTCACCAAAGACTGCGGCGCGGTGCCACCTTCACAGGAAGATTGCTTTTCGTACGCTACTTATTCATGCTACCTTTCCAGAATCACTCAGGATGGCAGGTCGCATCGTCCACTTGTCTGACACCAGACTTTGGACCGCAGTTTTCATGAGGACAGAGAAAATATTTTGAGGAGATTCTCAAAGTCTCCATGAAAATCTCTCAATGACTTGTGGGAATCGCTGACTCATGGAAATGACTCAAAGAGGCGAGGAGCATCTGGAAGAACCCAGTATGCTTTCAATGGGAGCAGATGGAAGCCAAGAACAAAATGAGTCATGTATATCGCCTGGGAAACATTAGCTACATCAGTACACAAAGAACTGTAGTGGAACCAGTTATCCCCACACCCAAGGGAACTTTGTCATAGAAGTAGAACAAGAAGTCCATTCCATGCAAGGCTGTCAAGATAAAATGTAAAAACATGAGATTCTGCAGGTGCTGGAGATCCAGGTCAACACAAGATGCTGGAAGAACTCACCAGGTCAAGCAGCAACTATGGAGGGGAGTAAATAATCGTCATTTCGAAACCCTTCATCAGAACGGGAATGGAAGGGGGAAGGAACCGAAAGAAGGTTGGAGGAGGGGCACCAGAGGGAGGTGATGGGCAAGTGAGTAGAGAAGAGGTCAGGGAGGGGCCAGACTGGGTAATGGAAAAAGAGAGAAGGGGGAGATTACCCTTCTCTCTTTCTGATGTGTTAATTCACAACCAAAATATTAAATGTACTTTTACAGTTTCGTTGTTGCATGTTTGTTTGGGCTTCCTGCCTCTTTTTCAAAGTGTCTAGACCTTTGAATTCATGGCAGTAAATGTTATTGATTATGTTAAAACTCTCACAATGCATGAATACTGCTGTCTCTAAACCAAGTTTGACAAAACCTGTCAAATTTGAATGGAATAAAGGCATGCAGATTTTGAAGTGAGGCTCACAGGAGCAAGAAAATGTAATAAATTCTACATGGTTTGAAAATGTGGAATTGTACTTATGTAACTTCCTTCCAGAAAGAGATTGAGAAGAGATATTAAAACCACAGAATTCCATTATTGGAATTCATGAATTTCTATTGAAGGGAGAAAAAAAATGTTGAGGCCTTAAATAATAAAAGGAAAGAGCGTAAAGCCAAAAATCTCTAGCCATTCTCAGGCTCGAGGAGCAACACCTCATATTCTGTCTGGGTAGCCTCCAATCTGACAGCATGAAGATCGATTTCCTTAACTTCTAATAATTTCTCCCCTCCTCCTTCTCTTTTTTCCATTCCTCACTTTGGCTCTCCTCTTACCTTTTCTTTTCTCATCACCTTCCTCTGTTGCCTCTCCTCCTTCCCTTTCTCCCACGGTCTGTTTCCCTCTCCTATCAGATCCCTTCTTCGTCAACCCTCTACCTTTTCCAGCTGCAGTATCACCTCCCAGCTTCTCACTTCGTACACTTCCCCCCCCCAACACAGCCCTCACCTGGCTTTACCTATCACCTGCCAGCTTGTCCTCCTTCCCCTTCCCCCACCTTCTTATTCCGGCTTCTTCCCCCTTCCTTTCCAGTCCCGATGAAGGGTCTCAGGCTGAAATGTCAGCTGCTTTTGGAAATGGCTGCTACTGGTCTCTGCCACGTCTCATGTTTTGTAGCTCATTGTCCTCAAGGAGATGAGACTTCAATCCCTTTAATGCAGCCCAGAAGATGCAAGGAGAATGAAAGAGGGAATTTGATGGTGTTCCCTTAATCGCAGGGATTCATTATCTACAATCATGTCTTTACGGAGACTACTCTGGCAACCTCTTGCTGGGAGTACCAATCTCTAAATTCTCTCCACCACACAAAATTCTGGAGGAACTCAGCAGGTCAGGCAGCATCGAGGGAGAGGAATAAACAGTCGACATTTCAGTCTGAGCCCTTCGTCAGGACTGAGGAGGAGTTGGGGTGTGGGGAAGAAGGTAGAATAAGAAGGTAGAGGAAGGGGGAAGAGTACAAACTGGCAGGTGATGGGTGTGACCAAGTGGGGGGGATGGTAGGTGGGAGGGGGAGGGTGGGGCTTGAAGTGAGACGCTGAGAGGTGATAGGTGGAAAAGGTAATGGGTTAGGTAGAAGGAATATGATAGGACAAGCGAGTGGACCATGGGAGAAAGGGAAGGAGGAAGGGCACCAGAGGGAGATAATGAGCAGTATATAGAAAATGAGGGGTAAGAAAGGGAAAAAAGGGGGAAGGGAGAGAAATTATGGAAGGCTAGAGAAATTGGTGTTCAAGCCACCAGGTTGGAAGCTACGCAGACAGAATATGACCTGCTGCTCCTACAACCTGAGAATGGCCTCATCATGGCAGTGGAGGAGGCCTTGGATCAACATATTGGAATGGGAATGAGAAGTAAAATTAAAATGGGTGGAAATCGAAACTCTAAATTCTTTGTGGGCCCTTTGCACCACCTATATCCCTCTCATCCCTGGGAGTGCTGTCCTGCACCATTGCAGCAATTAGTGGCAACATAAACGAGTTGGAACAATGGTGCTTGAATTGTGATATGCGTCCCCTAGACCTGGCTTGCCTGTGTTGAGCCATGCACAGACAACTCACTGTAAAAGATACCAAACCCTGGTTAGACTGCACTTGGAATATTGTGTTCAGTTCTGATCAATGCATTTTAGGGAGCAGGTAGAAGCTTTGGAGAGGGCGCAGGGGCGATTTACCAAGATACTGCCCAGAATAGGGAGTACGTCTGACGAGAATAGGTTGAGTGAGCTATGGCTTTTCTCTTCGAAGTGAAGGACGATGAGAGGTGACTTGGCACCAGAGGGAGGCGGTGGGCAGGTAAGATGGTTAGAGCAGACTGGGGAATGAAAAAAGTGAGGGATTGGGGGGGGTTGAAAAATGTCAGAGATTAAATAAATCAATGTTCATGCCGTCAGGTTGGAGGCTACCTAGATGGAATATGAGGTGTCATTTTGTACTTGAGATAATAAGAGGCATAGACTGAGTGGATAACCAGACTTTTGCCAGGGTGGAAATGGGTAATACCAAAGTCACAACATTAAAGTGATTGGAGGAAAGTATAAGGGAGGGGGTTACTCGTGGTAAGTTATTTACACAGAGAGAGGTGGATATGTGGAACATGCTGCCAGAGATGGTGGTAAAGGCAGATACATTAGGAACATTTAAGAAACTCTTTGATAGGCACATGGATAACAAAAACATAGAGGTCTATGAAGGAGGGAAGGGTTAGATTGATCTTAGAGTAGGATAAAAGGTCAGCACAACATCATGAGCTGGAAGGACTGTACTGTGTTGACTGGTCTTTGTCCTTTGTAACTACTAAAGCTTGCAGCACATCAAAAGGGAATGTCAGTGTTGATTCTAGTGTGGTATGTATAGCATGGAGAAACTCAACATTATCCTGGAAGCTCACAATTCAATCTCCTGCTCTTTACCCATCGATCACAAATAGCAATCGAGTGACCCACTATCCTCTTTTAACACAAACAGCGTGTACAGTTATTTCTGGCCCACCTCCTACTGTGACGCATTGTTTATGAATTTTTGGCCAAGATTTTTGTGCTTAGGTCTCTTGAGCCCTCTGACTCAACGATGAGAGTCACAACTGATCCATAGCTGACACGGGTGGCCCTTTTGAATGCGGAGTCCTGGAGTCATATGTTAATACAGTACAGACACAGGCTCTTCAACCCATTGGTCCATGCTAACCATTCTCCCTGCTGGTCCCAGTTGCCTGCATTCAGCACGTAACCTTCCAAATCCCTCCCCTTCATGTACCTATGCAACTGCCTCTTATTTTGTACCCATCTTAGCCACTTCCTTTGACAGCTCATCCCAGGTCCTCTAACCTTTGCGTAACGAAGTTACCCATCAGGTCTCTTTTAAATACCCATTCCCTTGTACCCATCTTGTACCCATTCCCTCCCCAACCCTGGGGGAAAGAGTATGACCATCCACCTTATCCATTCCCCTCCTGACTTTATAAACTTCTATGAGGTCATCTCTCATTCTCCTGCAGTCTAGGGAATAAAGATCCAGTGTGGCAAATCTTTCCCGATAACGCAGGCGCTCCAGTCCAGGCACCATCCTCATAGATCTCTTCTGTACCCTCTCCAGCCTGACAACGGCCTTCCTATAACAGGATGACCAAAAGTGTAAAGTGTACAGGGCACTCCAAGTGTCTCCTCACCAATGACTTCTATAGCTGCAACGTAGTGTCCTTACTTCGAAAATTGATGCACTGACTGACGAAGGCTAACATGCTAAATGCTCTCTCCACCATCCTGTCCACTTACACAGCCACTTTCTGCATACTATATACTTGTACTCCCAGGTCACTCTGTTCCACCACTCTCACAGGTATCCTGCCAATCACTTTATAAGTCCTACCCTGGTTTAACTATCTAAAATGCATCAGCTCCCACCTACCTAAGTTGAAATCCATTTGCTATTCCTCAGTCATCTCCCTAACTAAATAAGGTCTCTTGGCAATTCATTATAACTTGCTTCACTATCATCAAGACCCCTTAATTCTCATCAGCAAACTTGTTAATTGTGCTATGTTCACTTATGTCCAAATCATTTACATAAATATTGGATAACAGAGGTCCCAGCATAATTCTCTGGGCATCCCACTAGTCATCGGTCTCCAGTCAGAGAGTTGATCTTCAGCCATCACCTTCTGCTTCCTATCATTGAGCCATTTCTGAATCCACCTCTCTAGGTCTCCTTGAATTCCAGATGAGCTAATCTTCCAGATCAGACTGCCTCATGGCACCTTGTCTAAGGCCTTACTGAAGTCTATATACTGTAGACAGCATCCACTGTCCTATCTTCATTTATCCCCTTAGTTACATCTTCAAAAAACTACAAAAGATTGATCAGACATGACATCTCATGCAACTGGGCTTGACTATTCAAGTGATGGTCGATCTTGTCCCTCAGAATTCCCTCCAGTAACTACCCTACAACTGAAGTCAGGCTCACCGGCCTGTAACTCCCCAGCCTGTCCTTGCTACCCTTCTTGAACAATGGAACAACATCAGTCACCCCAATCTTCTGGAACTTTGCCAGTGGCTAATGAAGAAAATATCTCTGCAATAGCCTACAATTTATTTTCTGGCCTCCATAACAGTCGGTAGTGCACTTGGTCAGACTCGTGTTATGACCTTTTTAAAAGCCTCCATCTTATCAACTGTCCCTTTGCCTAGAAATAGAGTTAATTACAGGGAACGACTACAACCAAGAGATAGGATAAGAGGCTCTGAGTGCCCAATGTGTTGGTGTGGGAGAGTGTTTTCCAGCATTAAAGGTTTACAAGTCCACCAAGCAAAGTTGAAGTGCTATTCCATCCCAGTGGATGAAGATGAGATTACTTCACCAAGCACAGATGATGTGCTCTTTTCAACCACTGATTCACAAGCCACAGCAATTCACTCTGGAGAGAGGCATCATACTCCAGGTCAGACGAGAGATAACCCAGGTCAGGTTTCAGACCACAGTACCCAGGTAGGTCCTTCGCATGATGGTGGTGGTGAGGAGGTAGAGAAGAAGAGAAAGGTCAAGTGGCCAGCAATGGCAGATGAGAAGGCTTGGTGTGTATTTGATGAGGATATCAGTATGACATTGGAGAACACTCTCAGGGGAACATCAGAGAGAAAGTTGGAAGTGATGGGCAATATGATTTATGATGTTGGAAAGTACAGGTTTGGTTTGGTTGAGTTGAAGAAAGCAAAGCCTACACAGCAACCAAGCAGGCGCCAGAAGGAGATTAGTAGGTTGAGGAGAGAGCTTAGATTGTTGAGACAGAGGTGGAAGGTAGCAACTGAGGGTGACAAGCCAGGGCTTGCTGATCTCCGAGAGTATTTTCAAATAAAGTTAGCAACACTCCGTCATGCAGAGTCACAACGTAAAAAGAGAAAGAAGAGAGAGAAGGCAAGAAAGTCGTTCTTTGAGAACCCTCATGAGTTCACAAAGAAACTGTTTGAACAAAGTAAGAGTGGGAAGCTTAACATCTCTCAACAAGAACTTGAGGATCACCTGGCAAGCACTTACACTAACGAACAGCGGGAGGCTCCTTTGCTTGACATTTCAGGGCTTGTGAAGCCTACCAAGCCAGGAGTGAAGTTCAATCTGTCAGAACCCAAACTGGCAGAAGTCGAACGGTTCATCAGAAAGGCAAGGTCAGGCTCAGTGCCAGGACCTAATGGAGTGCCATATAAGGTGTTTAAGAAGTGTGAACAGCTGAGGAAATACTTGTGGAGATTGTCAAAGGTGGTGTGGAGACAAGGTGTTGTTCCTCTGTCATGGAGTGAGGCTGAAGGAGAAAACATCCCGAAGAAAGAGAATTCTTCTACTTTGAATCAGTTCCGACCAATTTCACTCCTGAATATAGAGGGGAAGATTATGTTTGGCATTCTAGCAGAAAGAATATCTTCATTTGTGATAGAGAATGGATTGGTAAATACATCTGTGCAGAAGGCAGGAATACCAGGCTTCCCGGGATGCCTTGGACATTCTAGTATGATATGGCATACCATCCAGGAGTCAAAAAGGTTGAGAAGAAATCTGGCTGTAGTTTGGCTTGATCTGGCAAATGCGTATGGTTCTGTTCCCCATGTCCTGATAGAGTTTGCGATGGCATTCCTAAGATTGCTAAGATAAGGAATTGCTACGGTAAGGAACTTTGTTATGCAATACTACAATGATTTCCGGATGAGGTTTTCCACTCAGCAGTTTACAACTAGGAGGCAGAGCTTGGATGTTGGAATCCCAATGGGATGTGCGATTTCACCCATCCTTTTTGTGTTAGCCATGGAGGTCATTGTGAGGGCTGCAGAATCAGTGGGACCAGGTGTCGCACTTGATGGCGGAGGGGAGTTACCACCAATACGAGCGTTCATGGACGATCTCGCCCTTTCGGGTCCCAGCACGGAGGCAGTGGAAAGTGTACTAGCTAGACTCGAGGAGCTAATGGACTGGGGAAGAATGAAGTTCAAGACCAAGAAGTCAAGAAGCCTTGTTCTTAGGAGAGGAAAGCTGGTTGACTTTCATTTCACCCTTTGTGGAGAGGAGATTCCATCCATTCAGGAACAACCAGTTAAGAGCCTTGGGCAATGGTACACAGAGGAGCTGAGAGACACCAAGAGGGTTCAAGAGACAAGAAAGCAGATCAGCAGAGGTCTGATGTCTGTTGACAAGTGTGGCTTGCCTGGCAAGTTGAAGTTGTGGTGCTTGCAGTACGGACTGATGCCATGGATAAATAAATAAATAAAGGCATCCGTTAGTCTTGCAAGACCATGGATCAGCACCTGGAAAGTCTTCACTCTCCAGGGTGCAGGCCTGGGCAAGGTTGTATGGAAGACCGGCAGTTGCCCATGCTGCACGTCTCCCCTCTCCACGACACTGATGTTGTCCAAGGGCATTAGGACCCATACAGCTTGGCACCAGTGTCATCACAGAGCAATGTGTGATTAAGTGCCTTGCTCAAGGACACAACACACTGCCTTGGCTGGGGCTCGAACTCATGACCTTCAGGTCGCTAGTCCAATGCCTTAACCATTTGGCCACGTGCCCACGTGCCACGGATAATGTGGCCACTAACTGTCTATGAAGTGGCAATGTCCCATGTTGAGGCAATGGAACGGAAGATCAACAAGTATGTGAAGAAGTGGCTTGGAGTACCGAGCAGCCTCACCAATGTTGCAATCCACAGTAGCCAGACAAAGCTTACCATCCCAGTGCAATCCCTTGTTGAGGAGGTCAAGGTAGCCAAGGTAAGATCATTCTTGATGCTTCAAGACTCAAAAGACCCTGTCGTCAAGGACATCCAGCCGGATGTGAGATCGGGCAGGAAGTGGTCAGCCCGTGTAGCAGTTGATGAGGCAGAGTCTAGATTGAAGCACAAGGAGACGGTTGGGGCTATCCAGCTAGGCCGCCAGGGACTTGGGTGGACAACCCACAAGTGGTGGTCATCTTCTACAGGTAAGGAGCGCCGTGAGCTTGTAACACAAGAAATACGAGAGGTAGAAGAGGAGAAGAGGTTAGCTAAAACAGCTGGCCTGGCCATACGAGGGGCTTGGACCTGGTGGGAAAGTGTTGAACAATGACATCTATCTTGGAATGTTCTGTGGCAGATGGAACCGCTCTGCATTTCTTTTTTATCCGGAGCAGCGTATGATCTGCTCCAAACACCTGCAACCTCAGCACCTGGTATGAAGGTAAGACAGACAGGTGCTGCATGTGGCGAGAAGGGAACACTTCAACATATTTTGAGTGCATGCAGAGTCAATCTTTCCAGCGGCATGTACACTTGGAGACATAACAACGTTCTCAAAGTTGTAACAGAAGCGGTTGAGCAGAGAGTACTGCAACACAACTTATCTCATGCCCCATGCTGCACAGAACATCGCATATCATTTGTGAAAGAAGGCTCCAAGACAAGGGTGTACAGCGCAGGCTCACGATCAAGCATACTTTCTTCAGCCAATGATTGGTGTGTCAAGGCTGACCTGGATGGGAAAGGCAGTTTCCCGGAGCAAATAGCTTTCACCACATTGCGTCCAGATATAATCGTATGGTCTGACACCAGTAGGGAAGTGGTTATTGGTGAACTCACAGTCCCCTGGGAAGACAACATCGATGAAGCCCATGAGCACAAGTTAACCAAGTATGCAGAATTAAGATCAGAGTGCAGAGACAGAGGGTGGAAGGTCTCATGCTATCCATTCGAAGTAGGCTGCCATGGGTTTATTGCGTTCACTTTCCAGAAGTGGCTGCGTGACCTTGGCTTCACTAGAAGAGAGATCAAGTCAACCAGCAGGGCTGTAGCTGAGGCAGCAGAGAAAGGATCAGCATGGGTGTGGAGCAAGTATGTCCAGAGGGGCAGAGAGTCAGACAGTGTATACATACCTTGCAAACCCTTCAGTAGTTGCATAGACACCTGAAGGGTAGACTATCTGTTGGATGGAAGCAACCAACAACTCTGATAGAGGCAGATGCCAAGTCTTAAAGTTCACCAGTGGGAAGGTGGTGCTTTAGCACTGCTGGCCCACTACCTTGAGGGAGACTTTTTTTTAATATAATTTTTATTGAGTTTTCAAAATGATTACATAGAATGATAATATCTACCCTTCCCCCCGATATATACCCCTATCTGAAAAAAAAGAAAAAAAGAGAAAAAGAAGGAAGAAAGAACTGCCTGGATATTGGAAAGTTTCCACATGCTCCATGGGATTCAAAATAAATTTAGTGTATTTATTTATTACTTTCCCCAAGGGACCAACATCTTTATCATCGGAGCAACTAAATATGCCATCCTATCTTTTGTAAATATGGGCACCAAATGTTCAAAAATGTATCATATTTATCTCTTAAATTATAAGTAATTTTTTCAAGTGGAATACAACTAGAAATTTCATTATTCCAACGATCCATACTTAAATACGAATCCAATTTCCAAGTAACTGCTATAGCCTTCTTAGCTACTGCCAATGCAATTTTTATAAGTTCTTTCTGATATTTATTCAGTTTAAGTTTCGGTTTTATCCCTTCAATATCACCTAATAGAAATAATGTAGGGTTAAGTGGAAGTTGCGTTCCAGTAATTTGTTCCAATAAAACTCTTAAATTTATCCAAAAAGGTTGAATTTTGGAACAAGACCAAATAGAATGTAAGAAAGTACCAATTTCTTGATTACACCGAAAGCATTGATCAGATAAGTTTGAATTTAATCTATTTATTTTTTGCGGTGTAATATATAATTGGTGTAAAAAATTCTATTGTACTAATCTAAGTCGAACGTTTATTGTATTTGTCATACTGTCAAGATACAGTCTTGACCAATTTGTTTCATCAATATTAATATTCAGATCTGTTTCCCATTGTTGTTTTGACTTTTGGATTCCTTGTTTAATTGTCTGTTTTCGTATCAAGTTATACATAAAAGAAATAAATTTTTTAATTTTTCCTTTTTGAATTAAAATTTCAATTTCATTGGGTTTTGGCAAAAACATTGTTTGACCCAGTTTGTCTTTTAAATAAGCCCTTAATTGAAGGTAACAAAAGAAAGTGTTATTTGATATTTTATATTTATTCATTAATTGTTTAAATGACATCAATATACCTCATTCATAACAGTCTCCTATAGATCTCATCCCTTTTTGGTACCAATTATATAAAAGTCTGTTTTGAATCAAAGGTCTCCTTGCTAATAAAGATTTCTTTGAGGGAGTCTTGATCATAAGTGGGCCAAAACTCCTGAAGACGGGAGGCAGATCAACTGATGATCCCATTGGTGATAGCACAGGACAGTTAACATCTTAGTCCAAGTGTATTTTCAATTCAATTCATATCAACCCCAGCTAAATCTTGCCTACTGCCTACCAGGTTGGCCTTGCTCCAGTTCAGGACTTTAACCTATGGACCTGTTCTATCTTTTTTCATAATGTTGCAGTCATCAAACTCAAGGTGGTCCTTAACTGTCACTTCAGTTACTTGGCCTACATTGTTCACCAAGAGGAGGTCCAGTATTGCTCATTCCCAAGGATTGCCTTGGATCCCATGCAAACTCCATCCCATCCAGGCCTCAACACCCTGGGTGAGAGAGAGTCACAAGGGTCAGTGCTGGTCCTGTAACTATTCACAATCTAGAATCACAGTGTAGAATCTAGAGGACAGAGTGTAATGTATCTAAGTTTGCTGATGGCACTAAATAGAGTAGAAAAGCAAAATGTGCAGAGGATGTGGAGAGTCTTTGGAGAGATTTAGATAGGTTACATGAGTGGGCAAGTGTCTAGCAGATAGAGTGCAACACTGGTAAATACAAGGTTATCCACTTCGGAAGCAAAAGTAGACCATAAGATATAGGAGCAGAAGTAGACCATTCAGCCCTTTGAGTCTGCTCCACTATTCCATCGCAGTTGATTTATTATCCCTTTCGACCCCATTCTCCTGCCTTCACCCTGTAACCTTTGACACCCTTACTAATCAAGAACCTAACAACCTCTGCTTTAAATATACCCCATGACTTGGCTTCCACAGCTGTCTGTGGCATGAATTTCACAGATTCACCATCGTTTGACTAAAGGAATTCCTCCTCATCTCTGTTCTAAAGAGATGTCCTTCTACTCTGAGGCTCTGCCCTCTGGTGCTAGACAGGAAACATCCTCTCCACATCCACTCTGTTTAGGCCTTTCAATACTTAATAAATTTCAATAGGATCCCCTCTCACTTTTCACATTTCCAGCAAGTACAGACACAGAACCATCAAATGCATCAAACTTAACTGGTAAAAGATTGCAGCATTCTGTGCAGAGGGACTTGGAAATGCTGGGACATGAATCCCAAAAGGTTGGTTTGCCAATGCAACAGGTTATCAAGAAGGCAAATGGAACATTAGCCTTTATTGCTAGAGGGACTGAATTTAAGAGCAGGGTGGTTATGTAACAACTGTATAGGATACTGGAGTACTGTGTTCAGCTTTGGTCTCCCTACTTGAGAAAGCATATATTGGCTTTGGAGGTGACGTAGAGGAGATTCACCAGGCCGATTCAGGGGATAAGGGGTTTAGCCCATGAGGAGAGATTGTCACCTGGGTCTATACACACTAGAATTCAGAAGAATAAGAGGGGCTCGTATAGAAATATATTACATTTTGAAAGAGATAAGATAGAGGCAGGGAAGTTGTTAGTAAGTGAGACTAGAACTAGGGAACATAACCTCAAGATAGGGGGAATAGATTTGGTACAAACATGAGGAGGAACTGCTTTTCCCACAGAGCAGTAAATCTGTGGAATTCTCTGCCCAAGGAAGCAGCAGAGGCTACCTCATTAAATACACTTCAATCACAGTAAGATAGATTTTTGCATAGCAGAGAAATTATAGACTATGGGGAAAAGACAGGTACGTGGAGTTGAGTCCATTGCTAGATAATTCATCATCGTACTGAATGGTGGAGCAGGATTGATAGCCAAATGGCCTGTTCCTGCTCTTATTTCTTATATTTCTGTCATGGCCACAATATACCAGTCCCTAGAGGCAATCCACACCCTCTGTTTGTCCACCTTACCTATCAAGCTATGTGTATTGAAACAGATGCAATATAAAACAATGGCCACATCTGTACTTGTACTATAAGCTTAGCTATCCAGGTTGCTAGGCTTACACAATTTGGTTGCTGTTTGCACTCCTGTATTCACATTCTCTCAAGTCTCACCCCAGTGCAAATTTCCACATTAGGATATTGGTCCCCACCAGTTCAAGGATCATCTTTTCTGGATAATCTGATTTAAATTCACACGACAGCTTTAGCCCTGTAATTTCTTTTCTCTTCAATGCATTCAATTATTTTCTTCTCTCCAATGTTGACCAACCATCTTTAAGTTACCAGAATTATCATTTTTTAAATTTACTGATGTGTATTTAATATTTCAGTTACATTTGAATAATATTGTAGATAAATCATTTAATTAAGCCTTCTTTGTTGTTTACATAATTGATTACGGGTTATATGTAAAAGTATGTGAATGGCATACGTCATTATGCCACCACATCATATGTCTGTGTTGTTATTGCACCATGTCATACGTGCACGCCTTGCTAAAAGTAAAATGAAACTAAGACACATTATTCCTGGCTCTATGTTGTTCTTTCAATTAGCTTTATGTTTTGGATTATAAAACATAACAGCGCCGATAAGGAAGTTTTAAGCAAATCTGAGATGGCTACCTACCTGTTGAAAAGCAGCAGCTGAGTTAAATCAAAAGACAGAAAACAGACAAACTCACGAGTTCATAAAAAGTGAGTACCAGGTGATAATAATCATAAGTTTAATAAAATAACAGAAATGACTGGCAACAGCAGAAAGATAGACATGTTTGATGCACAGAAGTTGAATGGATATTGGATACTGAGAGAATTGAGCAGTATTTTGAAGCTAATAAAAAGTGAGTGGCAGTTTTGCTGAGTGGATTGGCTGCAAAAGCATACAGTTTGCTTAGTAGTTTAACTATTCCAACCAAACCAGCTGGAAAGAACTTTGCTGATATTGCAAAAATAATGTGGGAACATTTACAACAGAAACCACTGTTGACTGCAGAACGCTTTAGGATTCATAAGTGAAATGAAAAGGAAAAGAAGTCCATTTCAGTGTACATGGCTGAATTGAAGAGATTGTCTGACATTGTCAGTTTGTTAATTGTCTTAATGACGCACTGCAAGATCATTTAGTTTGTTGAACTTTACAAGAAAGCATTCAAGAACAGCTTCTTACGGAGGTACAACTCACATTTAAAAGAACAGGTGAAATCGCTGTATCAATGGAAACAGCAGTCAGAGA
Organism: Mobula hypostoma; assembly: GCF_963921235.1. Lineage (NCBI taxonomy): Eukaryota > Metazoa > Chordata > Chondrichthyes > Myliobatiformes > Myliobatidae > Mobula > Mobula hypostoma. The sequence continues at coordinate 124,387,841 of NC_086097.1, forward strand.
TGCAATTACATTCAGGAATGAAAGTGAACAAGAACAAAATTGCAATGTCTAAATGGATTAGTGCTTGGGAAAACAAATTGTGTTACCATTGTGGCAGGGGCTCACAACACCAGACCAATGTAGGTTTAAAGGCAAAACCTGCAAAAAATGCAACAAAATAGGACACATACAAAGAGCATGTTGGGCAGACAGAAATAAATGGTCTGCACAGGGAAGAGGCAAAGATAAAAAATCAAGTTGCAGTTTCAAAAGGAGCACTAATCTGCATGCTGTTGGTGAAAAAGCTGATCACAATGAAAGTCTTAAAAGACTGGGTAGCCTTGGGATGTGAATTTTACAAGGTAAAAACTAACAAGAGACAAGCAATATGGCTTAGATCAGACGTGAACAGCAAATTAATTAAAATGGAATTGGACTGTTTCAGTCATTCCACAATATGAGTTTGTACGGCATTTCAAAGATTCTGAACTGAAGCCTGCAGATATCCAACTAAGAATTTATACTGGAGAGAAGGTAACTCCCATGGGAAAGACATATGTAATAGTGAAATACAGCAATCAACGAGCCACATTCGGCTTGTATGTGGTAAAAACAGAAGGGACAGCATTGTGGGATTATGAATGGCTGAGACAGCTACAACTTTATTGGAGGTCCATCCATCATTTGCATGCCACATCTCCTGTGTCAAATGAAAGCGAATTAAGAAAGGTACCGGATGGCGCCACAGCAGTGATCAAGGACGGCATTGGAAAACTCAAACATATCAAGGGCAAAATAGTGTTAAATGAACATGCCACACCCAAGTTTTGCAAAGCCCATCTGGTTTCTTATACTATCCGTGCTAAAGTAGCCAGTGAGCTAGATCACATGGAGGCTAAAGGAATTCTTTTGAAGGTTAAATGGAGCCCGTAGGCAACACCAGTGGTCCCAGTAGGCAAGAAGAATGCGTCTGTCAGGATCTGTGGTGATTTTAAGGTCATCATCAATGCAGTAATGGAAGTAGATCAATACCCTTTGTCCAGGATAGAGGATATCTTTGCAAACCTTTCGAGGGGAAAAGACCTTGGCAAAGTGGACTTACCTGAGGCCTACCTACAGATGGAAGTAGAAGAAGAGTCCAATGTGTTTCTGACCATAAACACTCACAAAGGGCTTTATTGTTTAAGTGGGCTTCTATTGCTGGAATAACATCTGCACCTGCTGTCTGCTAGAAAGCTATAGACTAGATTCTACAGGGCTGCACTGGTACTCAGTGTTACCTGGATGACATTGTTACTGATAAAGATTACAAGGCAGACAGTGTTTAAAAGTTTAGAAGGTTATGGGCTCAGAGTTCGATACAACAAGTGTAAAATCTTTAAATCCAGCCTCACTTACTGGGTTTGCACCACTGATGCGCAAGAATTACACAATGTGCTGAGAAAATTCAAGCAGTGGTGGATGCCCCAATGGCAAAGGATGTTTGGTTTCAGTTTTAGTCTTATTTAGGATTTGTCAATTACTATAACAGGTTCCTCCCAAACCCGGCTACTATGCTTCACCCCTTCAATGGTTCAATGGTTCCATTTACTATCAGAGAATGTGTGCAGTATCAAGCTGAAATTCTTACTCTTCACAGACATCCACAAAAACAGAAGAAAACCCTAAAGAAGGAATGACAAAAAACATCAGAACTCCAAAAGCCCCCTCCACCCCTCCCATAAACAAGCAGCTGCATAGCATCAGCCCCCCGTTCCCCCACTTGTTCCAGCAGAATCCATCAACCCCCCCATTCCCCCACTTGTTCCAGCAGAATCCATCAACCTCCCATTCCCCCACTTGTTCCAGCAGAATGTACCAGTCCCCCAATTCCCCCAATTGTTCCAGTAGAGTGTATCAACCCCCCCATTCCCCCACTTGTTCCAGCAGAATGCATCAACCCCCCATTCCCCCACTTGTTCCAGCAGAATCCATCAACCCCCCATTCCCCCACTTGTTCCAGCAGATTGTATCAGTCCCCCCATTCCCCCACTTGTTCCAGCAGAATGTACCAGTCCCCCCATTCCCCCACTTGTTCCAGCAGAATGTATCAACCCCCCCATTCCCCCACTTGTTCCAGCAGAATCTATCAACCCCCCATTCTCCCACTTGTTCCAGCAGACTGTACCAGTCCCCCCATTCCCCCAATTGTTCCAGCAGAATGTACCAGTCTCCCCATTCCCCCAATTGTTCCAGCAGAATGTATCAACCCCCCCCCATTCCCCCACTTGTTCCAGCAGAATGCATCAACCCCCACCACCCATGGAGTAAGCAATAGCAAAGCCCCCAAAGAGACCAAGATCTAGGTCCGTCAAAAACTACTGTCCATATTCCGGCACTTTGACAGGCCTCAGCCCCCCCCCCTCTCTCTCTACAAGGGACAGAGAAGCGTCACCCCTTCCACAGCAAAGGGGGAGACCAACAGATCACCGTTTTAATGTTACAGTTCGAAGCTACGCTTATTTGAGCACACCTGACTCGAGAACCAACAGACTAATCCCCGAGTGAGAGTGAGAGAGAGAGAGAGAGAGAGAGAGAGAGAGAGAGAGATCGCCCAAGTGCAGAGACCTCCGACATCCACACCCCCTATTTCGATGTTCCGATTTCCCGTGGCGTACCAGTTGGTGACACTGGCGAGGAATCAAGTCCACAGGGGTCTGCACAAGACCACACCCCAAAGGCACGTGTCTTCCAGGCCGCTCCTGGAAATAATGAAAACAGTGTGTCGGCAACCTCCAGAAGCAGGAACCCACTGCCAAGAACCACCATAGTTTGAGTACAGCTGTAGATCATGGACTCCAACAGTACCCCAGCCACCTTCAGCTCATTACTACAGATCAGGAAGAAATCACAGTGGACAAAGCAGTGTAAGGTGGCTTTCCAAAAGGTAAAAGAAATGGTGACATCAGACACTGTACTCACACATTATGATCCACATTGTCCAGTGAGGCTTGCCTGTGATGTTTCGCCTTATGAGTGATGGAAGTGACTGTCCCATACCCTTTGCATCATGTTCCCTTAATGCTACAGAGAAAAAAATACACACGTATTGACAGAGAGACCTCTGACGGACCTCGACCATGGTCTTTTTGGGGGCATTACCCTTGCTTGCTTGGTGGGTGGTGGGCACTGATGCGTTATGCTGGAATTTTGCCATATCCACAGCCTCTCCTCACTACAGTCTGCCTCTGTTTGTAAACCACCTACCTCATCTTCAGCCCTATCACTCTGGCTCCCATTCCCCTGGGGTGGGTTGATGCTTTGCTGCTGCATGTGCATGGAAGGGGAGGTGGGGAGGAGTTTGGGCTGTGAAACATTTCAACCAGTACTTGTATGGGAGAGAGCTTACCCTCATTTCTGATCATCAACCACTGGTGTCCATTTCAATGTTGCCTCCCTGGTGCCAGGAACAGGGATGTCTCGGATCTGGTCCATGGCATTCTCCAGGGCAAGGGTGAGCAGCCAGAAGTCTTGGTACATATTGGCACCGATGACGTGGGTAGACAAGGTGAGCAGGTCCTGAACGGAGATTTTAGGGAGCTGGGTAGACAGCTGAGAATCTCTGGATTGCCACCTGTGTCACATACCAGTGAGGGTAGGAATAGGATGATTTGGCAGGTGAATGAGTGGCTGAGGAACTAATGCAGGGAGTAGATGTTCAGATGTATGGATCATTGGATCTCTTCTGGGGAAGGTATGAACTGTACAAAAGGGATGGGTTATGCTTGAACCAGAGTGGGTCCAATATCCTGTGGGCAGGTTGGCTAGAATCGTTCAAGAGGGTTTAAACTAATTTGGCAGGGAAATGGGAACCAAAGAGATCAAGCTGACGATGAGGTAGCTGGTTTACAAACAGAGGCAAAGAGGAGAGGCTGCTGATAGAGCAAAATTACAGGCAACAAGATGAGTTGGAATGTAAAAGGCAGACAAGATCAAAAAGGGTGAATACTGAAAGTGTTATATTTGAATGCACGAAGTATATGGAATAAGGTAAATGAATTTGTAGCACAGTTACAGATTGGCATGTATAATGTGGGCATCACCAAATCATGGCTGAAAGAAGATTATAGCAGGGAGCCTAATGTAGAAGGATACACTTTGTATCAAAATGACAGGCAATAAGGCAGAGAAAGTGGTGTTGCTCTGTTGGTAAAATATGAAATCAAATCATTAGAAAGAGGTGCCATAGGGTCGGAAGATGTTGAATCATTGTAGACAGAGCTAAAGAACTGCAAGGGGGAAAAGACCCTGATGGGAGTTGTATACAGACCCCCAAACAGTAGTAAGGATGCTGTCTACAAATTACAATGGGAGATAGAAAATACTTGCCAAAAGAACAATGTTGCAATAGTCTTGGGGAATTTCAATATGCAGGTAGATTGGGAAAATCAGGTTGGAACTTGATTCCAAGAGGGAGGATTTCTGGAATGCCTATGAGATAGCTTTTAAGAACAGCTTGTGATCGAGCCCAATAGAGGATCAGCTATTCTGGACTGGGTGTTGTGTATTGAACTAGAATGGATTAGAGACCTTAAGGTAAAAGAACCTTCAGGGGCAAGTGATCGTAATATGATTGAATTCACCCTGAAATTCGAGGAGGAGAGGCTAAAGTCAGTTGTATCAGTATTACTGTGGAGTAAAGGGAATTACAGAGGCATGAGAGAGGAGTTGGACAGAATTGATTGGAAAAGAACACGGCAGGGATGACAGCAGAGCAGCAATGGCTGGAATTTCTGGAAGCAATTCGGAAGGCACAAGATATATACATCCCAAAAAGGAAGAAAGATTCTAACTATGGCTAACAAGAGAAGTCTAAGCCAACTTAAAAGCCAAAGAGAGGGCATATAATAGAGCAAAAAATAGTACAAAATTAGAGGATTGGGAAGCTTTTAAAAACTAACAGAAGACAACTGAAAAGTCATCAAGAAGGTAAAGATGGAATACGAAAGTATGCTAGCCAATAATATTAAAGATTTAATATTAAAATACTAAATGTTTTTTCAGAGACATAAAGTGTAAAAGCAAAAATGGATATTGGACTGCTGAAAAAAGATGCTGGAGAGATAGTAATGGGGGACAAGGAAATGGCAGACAAACTGAATAAGTATTTTGCATCAGTCCTGACTGTGGAAGTTCCAGATATCAGGGTTCATGAAATGTGTTGTTATCAGTACTTGAGAGAAGGTTCTGGAAAACTGTAAAGTCTGAAGCTAGATAAATCACCTGAACCAGATGGTGTACACCCCAGAGTTCTGAAAGAGGTGGCTGAAGGGGTTGTAGAGACATTAGTAATGATCTTTCAAGAACCATTAGATTCTGGAATGGTTCAGGAACACTGGAAAACTGCAAGTGTCACTCCACTCTTCAAGAAGGGAGAGAGGCAGAAGAAAGGAAACTATAAGCCAGTTAGTCTGACCTCAGTGGTTGGGAAGATGTTGGAGTTGATTACTAAGGATGATGTTTCAGGGTATTTGGAGGCACATGATAAAATATGTCATAATCAGTATGGTTTCCTCAAGGGAAAACCTTGCCTGACAAATATGTTGGAATTCTTTGAAGACGTGAAAAGCGGGAGAGACAAAGGAGAATTGGTTGATGTTTTGGACTTGGATTTTCAGAAGGCCTTTGACAAGGTGCCACACATGACACATGCTGATTCTAGCATGGATAAAGTAGTGACTGATTGGCAGGAGGCAAAGAATGGGAATAAAGGCAGCCTTTTCTGGCTTCCAGTGTCTACTGCTGTTCTACAGGCATTTGTGTTGGAACCAATTCTTTTTACATTATATGTCAATGATTTGGATGATGGAATTGATGGCCTTTTTACAAAGTTTGCAGATGATATGAAGATAGGTTGAGGAGCAGGTGGTTTTGAGGAAATAGAGAGACTACAGAAGGACTTAGACAGATTAGGAGAATGGGCAAAGAAGTGGCAGATGGAATACTGTGTCAGAAAATGTATAGTCATGCACTTTGGTAAAAGAAATTGAAGGGCTGACAGTTCTCTAAATGGAGTGAAAATACAAAAAATTGAGGCAAAAGGGACTTAGGAGTCCTTGTGCAGAATTCCCTAAAGGTTAATTTGCAGGTTGAGTCTGTGGTGAGGAAGGCAAATGTAATGTTAGCATTCATTTCAAGAGGTCTAGAATGTAAAAATAAGGATGTAATGTTGAGGCTTTATAAAGCACTGGTGAGGCCTCACTTGGAGTATTGTGAGCAGGTTTGTGTCCAAAGAATGTGCTGAAACTGGAGAAGATTCAAAGGAGATTCACAAAAATTATTCCAGGATTGAAAGGCTTGTCATATGAAGAGTGTTTGATAGCTCTGGGCCTGTATTGACTAGGATTCAGAAGAATGTGGGGTGACCTCATTGAAAGCTATCAAACAGTGAAAGGCCTTGATTGAGTGGATGTGGTGAAGGTGTCTCCTATGGTGGGAGAGTCTAATACCAGAGGACACAGCCTTGGAATGGAGGGCTGTCATTTTAGAACGCAGATGAAGAGGAATTTCTTTAGCCAGCGAGTGGTGAATCTGTGGAATTTTTTGCCCAAGGCAGCTGTGGAGGCCAAGTCTTTATGTATATTTAAGGCAGTGGTTGATAGATTCTTGATTGGTCACGGCATGAAGGGATAGGGGAGAAAGCAGGAGAGTGGGGCTGAGAGAAAAACCATTAACAGCAGCAGCACAAATGCAGAGATGGGTCCTGTATCTTGGAGGACACACTTACAAGATTGAATTCAAGAGGACAACTAATTATGGAAATGCTGATAGATTGTTCTATTTACCTTTGGAAAAGGAAATACCTGGAACATTTACAAAAGAGGACACGCCTTTTGGTAAATTCTCACTAATGCTACTCGAAAGGCTCCGTATTTTGGCAGAGATAGAAACCAGAACATTTCCGACACTGCATGGCCACCCAAAATAACTTCAATTTTGCAGCAGATATTCCAATTGCTCCACCTTTAGCATCACTGGGACAAACTTGCTCTTAATGGAGGTTACCTTATGTGGGCATTGAGAATTGTTGTACCATCAAAGCTGAGAGTTGAAGTGTTGGGGGACCTAAAGTACATGACAGTCATTTGGACGTGGTCAAAATGAGAACATTGGCTCAAAGCTGTGTCTGGTGGCCTGGGATAGATCAGCAGATCGAGTGGCTTGCCATGCTCTGTTTGGGATGCTGACACATACAGAAGGTGCCAAGAGATGCTTCTTCATTCCTGCGAATGCCCTGCATTGCCCTGGCAGAGCGTTAATGTGGATATTACCAGACCATTCATGGGCACAAATTTCTTGGTAGCAATGGATGCAGCTACAAAGTGGCCGGAAGTGTTCCCAGCAGTCTCCATTACGACCCTGCACACTGTTGATGTGTTGAGAAGCAACTTCTCAAGGACCAGTGTTCCAGAACACATAGTCATTCCTGAAAATGAATGGAATACCACATATTACATCTGCACCATACCATCCAGCTACAAATGGTTCGGCTGAAAGTTTTGTCGAGAGTCTAAAGAATGCACTGCAAGCAATGTCAGCAGAACACACTGCACCAACACTGAATCAGAAACTCACCCATTTTTTCCATGTGCATCGCAATGCAGCACACTCTCCAGCCAAAAACTCATTAGCTGTCCTGTTCCTGAGTCATCCCTCGCACTCATCTTGGATCTGCTCAGACCCAGTCTCAGAAGGAGTATGCGGGACAGACAGCTGAGACAAATTGAGGGCTCCTCAAACAAGGAGGCCGATGTTTCACTTCTCCTGGTGAAGGACTACGGAAATGGTTCTACAACATGAGTGCTTGCATATCCAGATCTGTCAGAACCACTTCCTTCAGTCCCAGAGTCAACTCCTACAACCACCATGGAGGAGGCCCCCAAATCTGAGATCGTTTCACGTCTCACCAGAGAGTGACCCTTGCCCCCCCCCCACCTGCCCTTTGTCAGGAAAGGCATTATCTCACAAGAGTAATTAATTCTTTAGGTGTGAATAGGGCAATTTAAAATTTACTATGCTGTGAATATCTATATATTAGTTGCATTATATAGAATATAGTATACTGTTTTATTATTCATATATATATCTTCGGTCGTCTATTGAAATCCGATGACGATGTCCACTCCTTTAACGGTGAGATCTTTGATGTCTATACAGTCCTATCCTGGACCCACAAGCTCTATTGCAGGTGGGACATGTATATGTGGTAGTGGTGGCAACCATGGCTGCATTTCTCCTGGCTCTCTTCTGCTGTCTTCTGGTTGTTCTTTCTATCTCCAGAATATGAACCCCATCCCTATACAGCTGTCGCCAAGTGGTACGGTCAGCAGCAACTTCCTCCAGGTCCTTCAGTCTGATCTTGCACTTCCTTAAAGCATTCTTCATCTGATCCTTATAGCGCTTCTTCGGCCCTCCGACTGAGCGTCGACCATGATGTAGCTGGCCGTATAACACTCTGTGGGGTAGCTGACATCCTCATCACATGCCCCAGCCACGGCAGCTGACGCTGGGTGATCATGGCCTCAATACTCCTGCAGTTGGTCTTTACAAGTATTTCAGTGTGAGGCACCCACTCATGCCAGGTAATTCCCAGGATGTGCTGGAGCCAGCTTATGTGGAAGCGCTCCAAGAACTTGATGTGATGGCTGTAGGTTACCCAAGCTTCACAGCTATAAAGGAGGGTGGTGACACAGACTGCTTGGTATACGGTGACCTTTGTGGAGGGATGAAGGCTCCTGTTCTGAAAAACTCTACGCGGAAGTCTCCCAAAGGCAGCTGATGCCTGTTTAATGCAGCTCTGGATGTCGTTGTCAATGCCACTATCCTCAGAGAGAATGCTCCCCAGATATTTGAAAGATGGCACTACTGACAGCTTTTCATCGCCAACAGTGAAGGCAGGTAGAGTAGGTGGGACACTAGTACTCCATTGACAAACCAATTCTGTCTTGATTTACACACACTGTATACGTTGGGAGGTATTCTATATCAGCGGTCCCCAACCACTGGGCCGCGGACCGGTACCGGGCCATGAGGAAACGATATGAGTCAGCTGCACCTTTCCTCATTCCCTGTCACGCCCACTGCTGAGCTTGAACGCACGCGAGATCATTACGCGCGCATCATCCACGTTAGCGCAGGAAGGAGATCAACTCCTCGAGTTTGCAAATGACGGCGGGCTGAAAAGTATGTTTGACATAACATCTCTGCCGGCATTCTGGATCAAAGTCAAGGCTAAATATCCTGAGATAGCCACGGAAGCACCGAAAACGTTGCTTCTATTTCCAACATATCTCTGCGATGAATGCAACAAAGACTAAATTGCGGAATAGACTGGACATAAGGAACCCCCTTCGAGTATCACCCCTCAATAGGACCGTGTTGTTGCAGGGAAACAAGCCCAGGGCTCCCAGTGATTCAGCGATATTGGTGTGTTGCAATGATTATATATGTTCATACGAGGAAAAAATGTGCTGTGTGTTTAATATCCAAACGTTACTTAAAATGTTATGATGCTATTGACTTACTTATATCACCATATAACAATTACAGCACGGAAACAGGCCATCTCTGCCCTTCTAGACCGTGCCGCGCGTGACTCTCACCTCGTCCCACCGACCTGCACTCAGCCCATAACCCTCCATTCCTTTCCTGTCCATATAGCTATCCAATTTAACTTTAAATGATGATATCGAACCTGCTTCTGCCACTTCTACTGGAAGTTCGTTCAACACTTACTTCAAGCTCTCCTGTCCTCCCCTGAAAACTGACATCACTATATTCATGTGAGGAAAATATGCGCTGTGTGTTTAATATTAAATTCGTTAGATAACCCCTTTTAGAAACAAAATTGTGTGTATTAGCCACTTATCACCGAGATTCCAGTCGTGATTATCTAACCCCCCCCCCCCCAACCCGCGTGAACAGAATCGCCAAAAACGAATTGTAAAATAAATTGGCACATGCAAGTCACACATGCGCACTGGTGCCCGCACAAGGCTTCATGGTCATTGCAGTCTTTTCGGGGTAAACGCAACGTATTTGACTGCTACTCTTGTCCGTTGGCAACCACCCCTCCCCCCCGCCCCCCACCCTGGTCGGCCGGTCCGCAAGAATATTGTCAATATGAAATCGGTCTGTAGTGTGAAAAAGGTTGGGGACCCCTGTTCTATATTAAATTGGAGTTTTTAGCTAAGCAGGGAGAAGCTGTATTTAATATTTCAGTAAGATATATTGTTTGATTAAGTATTTTGTTGGTTACATAATTTATTACAGTTTATATGTTAAAGTACATGAATTGCAGACATCATTACGTGACCATATTATATGCACTTACCTTGCTAAAAGTAAAATGAAACTAAGACATGTTATTCCTGGCTCTGTGTTTTTCTTTCAATTAGTTTTATCTTTGGAGTTACAAAACATAACATGTACTATTCCCATGCATAGCTTAATTATAAAGTTGCCAATTCTAGTAACTGCAGGATGGTCATATGGTTATTTATATGTTGTTTCTTTATTTCTTATTGTGTAGCATTTTGCATGTCTTACACTGTACTGCTGCCACAAGACAACAAATTTCATGACATATAGTAGTGATATAAACCTGATTCTGATTTTGATCCATCTAACACCATCATTTAGGAAAAGGGAAGCATTTTTTCATTTTCAGATTAAACCAATTTGAAACTAAATATTGAATTCAACATTTTCAGGCAACAAGCTTATTTTTCTTTGCTGAATATTTTCATGATGCTGCCTGGATTAGAGAGCATGTCCTGTGAGGACACGTTGAGTGAGCCAGGGCTTTTTTCTTTGGAGCGAAGGAGGATGAGAGGTGACTTGATAGAGATGTGCAAATTCATAAGGGGTATAGATTGAGTGGGCAGCCAGAAACTTTCTCTCAGGATGGAAATGGCGAATATGAAGGGGGCATAATATGTCAGAGGAAATTTTTTTTAAATACAGTGTGTGGTGGGTGCATGATAAATCTTGCCAGTGGTGGTGGTAGAGGCTGATACATTAGGGGCATTTCAGAAAGTCTTAGATAGACACATGGATGACAGAAAAGTGGAAGGCTATGTAGGAGAGAAGGGTTAGGGATTGATCTTGGAGTAGGCAAGAGATGCTTCTCTATTCCTGGGAATGTCCTGCATTGCCCTGGCAGACCGTTAATGCGGATATTACCGGACCGTTAATATCCACATATTAAACGTCGGCAGAACATCATGGGCCACAGGGTCTGTACTGTGCTGTAACGTTCTACGTTCTATTTCAGTTTCAATTCCTTTATTTGTTCCTTTTTCTTCTCTCTCTCTCTCTCTCTCACACTCACTGCAAGTATTTAATGTGATAGTTATCATGACCACTTTGACCTACACCTGCACCATACCATATCACAAACATTTCCTCTGTTCTCTCCACTTCTCAGCAACTCAACCCATGCTTAAACACCAGAGGTTCTGCAGATGCTGGAAATCCAGAGTAAATCAGAAAAACTCAGCAGGTCAAGCAGTATCTATGGAGAGGAATAAACAATCGATGTTTCAGGCCAAGATCCTTGTGCTTAATAACCCATGCTTGTTTTCTCACTCTTCCATAATCTACTCTGTTTTTCTCTCCACAGATGCCGCCTGATTTACTTCCACCATTTTCTGTGCACGTTTCAGATCTACAGCGTCTGTAGTATAACAGACAAAAAACACCGGAGGAATTCAGCAGGTCAGGCAGCATCTATATTGACGTTTTGGGCCAAGACCCTTCATCAGGGTCCAGATTAATGAGTTGATGTGGATGGAAGTTTGAGTCATTCTGTAGTACTACCACCAGGCGCTTGCTGCTGCCAAAGGAAGAGAATCAATCTGGTTACTGTTTGGTGCTGACTCGAGCAGATATCAGAAGGAAAATGACAGATCAGTGGCCATAGTAATAGACCAGGATCAATGGTCAATCAGAGTTTCAAACAGAAAGGTGTGAAACTAAATTCAATAAACTTAGTAACTTAGAGGCTGGCATCAAAAGAAGAAAGATTACCATGGAAGCTGCCAGGGTGCATAAAAATCCACAAGTTCATCAAAGTTCTTCAGGGGAAACTTATGACTCCAAAATGAGGAGACAAACTACCTTGATAAACACAATTGCAGTCACTCCTCAGAATGATTGAAGGCTGGTAATAAGTGTGCAAACCTAGAACATCTTTTTATAAAACGCATGAGGTCTCCTGCAGGAAAACTCCATGAAAGAGTTAGATACTTGCAGCTTGGTAGTTTCAGATCCATCATCACTAATTAGTAAAATTACGCTCAATTACAAACTAGAAATAAGATTAAGTAAAACCATCTGTAATACAATATATCAAAGTTAAACATAGATCAAATTCACTCAGTGTCCACTTCATTCAAAGATTGCTTAACGTCATTTCCAGTAAGCAAGTGTGAAGGAGAACGAAATAATTGTTACCCTGGATCTGATGCAACGTACAAACAAACAATAAGATAAAGAATACAATAATTAAAAAAACACAATAAATATAAATACTTAATCAGATAGCTTATATACATAGATTGATTGTATGTACATAAAGTGATGCTTTGGCACAGGAGTGTCTGTACACAAGCTGACTGACAGGAAATGATTAAGTAGTAGTGATGGGAGTGTGAAGGGGTGGGTTAGTGGGTGGAGGTGTCGATCAGCCTTACTGCTTGGGGCAAGTAACTGATTTTAGGTCTGGTGACCCTCGTGTGAACGCTATGTTGGGATGGAAATGAGACAAAAAGTCCATGAGCAGGGTGGGTGAAATCCTTCATGATGTAACTACCCCTTTTCTGGCACCTTTCTGTATATACGCGAGGGGGTTTGGGAAGTTTAAAGGAGATTTGCAAAACAAGTTCTTGTTTTTACACAGATAGTGGTTGGCTGCCAGAGGACCTAATGAAAACAGATGGAACAGGAATGTTTAAGAGGCAGTTAGACCTGAAGATGAAAAGCAGGGAATGGCAGGGCATAAAGATGAGCTAAATTTGTTGAATGTACATTGAACCGAACTGTAAAATGGGCCATTTGCATCAAATCAAATCAGTGAGGCTTGTGTCAGAACAGCTTGTAAGTATTGCCACACTTTTGGCTCCAACTTAGCATGGCCACAACTCACTAACCCTAATCGTGCAACTTTGGAATGTGGGAGGAAACCAGAGCACCCGGAGGAAACCCACGTGGCTGGAGGATTCGGGGAGAACATACAAACTCCACGTGGACGGTGGTGGAAATTGAACCCTGATCTTACAGCTGATGCTGTAAGTCATTTCGCTGACCGCGATGCTACCATGCCACCCCATAATATTCAGGCAGATGTGCAGTTTGATATGGCAGCAAGGTTGGCACGGAGACTATGGGCGAGAGGGCCTGTACTGTGGTGTTGTACACCCAGTGGCTACTTTACTAGATACCTGCTTGTTAATGCAAATATCTAATCAGCCAATCATGTGGCAGCAACTCAATGCATAGAAACATGCAGACATGGCCAAGAGGTTCAGTTGTTGTTCAGACCGAACATCAGAATGAGGGAGAAATGTGATCTATGTGACTTTGATAGTGGAATGATTGTTGGTGTCAGACAGTGGATTGAGTGTCTCAGAAACTGCTGATCTCTTGGGATTTTCATGCACAACGGTCTCTGGAGTTTACAGAGAATGCTGCAAAAAAGACATAAAAACATACAGTCAACAGCAGTTCTGTGGGTGAAATGCCTTGTTAATGAGAGAGGTCAGAGGAGAATAGCCAGACTGATTCCAGCTGACAGGAAGGCAACAGTAACTCAAATAGCCATGTGTTACAACAGGGGGGGCAAAAGAGCATGTCTGAGTAACCATGAAGTGGGCAGGCTTCAGCTGCAGAAGACCACAAGCATACAGAAAGAGAGCAAACATAGTGAAGTAATGATCGTGGTTTCATTGGCCGTCCAGAAATCTGATGGTGGAGGGGAAGAATCAGGAATCCCAAGGCTCTGGAAACATTTGCATTTTAGCTGAATTATGGGAATGTAAGCCCAGAGAGAAGTAAACAAACAAAAATAAAGCAAACTCTTTAAAATCACTGTTATGAAACCTTTGAGCAAATGTTTTAAGGAGATGTGAAACAATTTAAAATATGCCGATGTCAGAACAGGAAGATGGAGAGAACGAGAAAAGAGGGGAGAGTCAGTTTATACTTTCAAATGATCTAATACCAAATGAAAGAAACAAACATTCGAAGTTTCTTTTGGTGGCCAGACTGTTTATTATGGCTCAATATACAACACTATGTATTGCTTCATTGCATAACATCTCAATTCAAAAGATAATAAACATTCAAAGTGAACAATATGAGAGCTTCAGAGTTGAAGCAGTCAAGTAGCTCCATTTTATGAATCATCGTTTAAAAAACCGTGTATGACTATGTGGTGTGTGATTAAATATTCCACTTTAACTATGATTCACTTTATTGGAATTCATATGCAGTCCAACACATGTTAAAATGTTTTGTCAGTTCTTTTAATATCTAATGGTGATCATCACAATCAAAAACATTGCTAAAAATGCTCAGACTTTCATATGTGTACTCATTCCTCGTCTATATTGGCTTTACGGTACATCTTAGTAACACCACAGTGATAACTATTCCATTATTTTTCATCCAGATAACCAGTTCCTTGGGAGAAATTAGAACTCCCAAACATTAACCCTATTAAGTATTGAGAGAAGGCAATGTGTATCTTGATCCCTCGAGACAGCTGAAGTTGGTGGCCCAAAGTACGGTCAGTCAGATAGGGTATTGCACCAAAAAACCATGTTAATGCTGTACTTAATGTTTTTGTCCATGGTCACAATTGATCATCAGCTATGTCATCAAATACACTTGCATCGCATTTTCCTATCACTGCCTTATACTGATTTTGTTCTGCTGTTCCGGAATGTTTACTCTAGAAAATGAAACAGAATTATTTGCGTTCAGATTTGCACAAAAACATTTATAATCATGCATAAAACGTGTATGTCACTAAAAAATTCCGTGATGACTTTTTATGCAGCAACCTAATCTTCAACACAAAAATGGTAGTTTGGTAATGGGATACATTTTGGAAAGTTTGTGCACCTTCTATTTTAACAACTCTGATCTGGAAACGTTAATTAATTCATTGTTTATAGATTCAAAGAGATATATAGAGTGGAAATAGTCCAACATGCCCTTGCTGAACCAAGATGCTCAGCTGTGTGAATCCCATTTTCCTGCATCGGGCCCATGTCTCCCTCATCCTTTCCTATCCATGTACCTACACAAACATCCTTTAATCGTTCTAATTGTACCCACCTCCACCACTTCCACTAGCAGCTTGTCCCATATACCCAGCACCTTTGTCCTTTAGATCCCCTTTAAATGTTTCCCCTCTTACCTTAAACCTAAAAATCCTCTACATTGGGGAAAAGTTGACCATCTACCACCATCAACGTCAACCAGAAGACATCGGAGTAGAATTATCCTCCAAGCCACACTTAGCTGTCAACGCCTTCTATTTGAGTGGTGGGCTCCCCCTCCTACTAAGGGGGAGATACTTACAGCTAACAAAGTAGTTTAACCCACAGTTCATTTATTTTTAGTGATACACATTTAAATCCAGATAAAATTCTCCAGCGTCATTTGGAGGCGTGGTGCATACTGCTTGCAAACTGTGAATAGTCGAAGGTCCAAAAACTTGATGGGACGTTTGTACTGGGGAAGCTCCCTGTACAGGAACTTACCCCTGTATTCTTCTTTTCCTAGCTATAGTCAATCTTTTAGGTAATTCTTGTGCATATTCCCAAGCATCTGTTCTACAGACTTTACTTATACCTCTAGGGTATGCTGGTGTGGGTGCTACCTCATGTGAGCCTGGAAGGAATATGCAACATCCCATGCATTGGGACCAAGATATGGGTCACCAGGTGCTATCACGTAAGCATGTGGTTCCCACCTGGGTGTTTGGTTTCTATTTAAAATAGGGGATACAATTCCTATAAGCTAAAAAGACATACCAATGATGTAGATGAACGAATCATCCATTGCAGAAATCAAAGGCAGAGGAATGGATTCCAGTTCTGAGTTTCATCCTCCTCAGAAAGTAGAGGCTTTGGTGAGCTTTCTTGACTATGTTGGATGTGTTCTGGGGCCACGGGAGGTTGTGTGTGATGTACACCCCCAGGAGTTTGAAACTACTTTTTCACTGCTGTGTCACCAATGTAAAAGGGAGTGTGAGTGGTGCAAGTTCTCCTGAAATCAATAACCATCTCCTTTGTCTTGTTGACATTAAGGAACAGGTTATTTGCCTGACACCAAGCCTTGAGTTCTTCCAGCTCCTCTCTGTGGACTATCTCATCGTTGTCGGTGATGTTCCCTACCACTGTCGTGTCAGCAGCAAGCTTGACGATGTGATTGCTCGGGTGTTTGGCCGTGCAGTCGTGCGTGAGCTCAGCACACAGCTCCAGGAGGGCAGCCATGTTGAGGATAATGGGGAGGGAGGAGTGGCTGTGCACCTTGACTATTTGAGACCTGGTCATTAGGAAGTCCAACACCCAGCTGCATGGTGGTGTATTTAGACCAAGGAGTAGAAGTTCGTCCACCAAGGTCCCCCCAGTAACCTTTAATGCCTTTACTAATCAAGAACCTACCAACCTCTCCACTTTAAATATTCCCAATGATTTGGCCTATACAGCTGTCTGTGGCAATGAATTCCACAGACAGATTCACCACCCTCTGACTGAAGTAATCCCTCTATTCAAAAGGGACATCCTTCTATTCTGAGGCTGTGCCCTTTGGTCCTAAACTCACCACTACAGGAAACGTCATCTCCACATCCACTCTATCTAGGCCATTCAATATTTGATAGGTTTCAGTGAAATCCCCCCTCATTCTTCTAAACTCCAGCAGGTACAGCCCCAAAGCTATCAAACACTCCTCCTATGTTAACCTTTTCATTCCTGTGATTATTCGTGAACCACCTATGGACCCTCTCCAGTATCAGTACATCCTTTCTTAGTTAAGGGGCCCAAAACTACTCCCAATACCCCAAGTGCAATCTGGCCTTATAAAGCCTCAACAACATATCTGTGCCTTTATATTCTGGTTCTCTTGAAATGTATGCTAACATTGCATTAACAATGCATTGACTCAACCTGCAAGTTCACCTTTAGGAAATCTAGCACAAGCACTCCCAAGTCCCTTCGCACCTCTGATTTCTGAATTTGCTCCTCATTTAGAAAATAGTCTGCGCCTTTATTCTTTCTACCAAAGTGCATGACCATACACCACCCTACACCGCTTTCCATCTGCCACTTCTATGCCCATTCTCCTAATCTGCACAAGACCTCTGCGTACTCTGTTTCCTCATCACTACCTGGCCCTGGTCACAAGCCTTTTACTCATTCAAGGACCTGTATAGAGATACACTGGATCATGTGGAGCCCATCAATCTCATTTTCCATGCAGGAAAACGCGCCCATGGGTAGTGCCAGGTTATGTTTGACCCGAGTACATCAGCTCCACAGAAAGGAATGGCAGAGATCAGCCATTGCATGTAATGTAATAAGAACTTTTAAATATTTGATTTAATTAAGCTGGCTTAATTTTTTTTAGCTGTTTTTAATTTTAAAGAAATGATAGTTCACATGTGAATTTTAATGTCTGCGATAGCTTTGAAGCTGGGGCCTGGACCGCACCGCACTCTGTTAAAGCGGCTATGTCAGCGCAGACAGAGAGCTTTGCTGGGAAAGGTGTCTTATGACACCACACCGTGCAGAGAAACCCTGATGGGGGAGGTTTGCACTTGGCAACAAGTGGCCCCGCTTCAAGAGCAGTCAGCCAGTGATATCAGGGCAGAAAAAAGTGCAAAGTATAATGGAGGTTTGTTTAAGAGAATAGATGAAGCAGATTCAGTGAAAATAAACTGAATTTAGTTTATTTTAAACTCTTGGGCCAGAAGTTAACTGACAGCGTGCACCCTGTGTAAGGCCACTAGTGGACTACCACTCATTCCAAGCATGGTCATGAATGCTAAGTCCATTTAATACCATAAAGTGAAGACATAGAAACATAGAAAATAGGTGCAGGAGTAGGCCATTCGGCCCTTTGAGCCTGCACCACCATTTATTATGATCATGGCTGATCATCCAACTCAGAACCCCGCCCCAGCCTTCCCTCCATACCCCCTGATCCCCGTAGCCACAAGGGCCATATCTAACTCCCTCTTAAATATAACCAATCAACTGGCCTCAACTGTTTCCTGTGGCAGAGAATTCCACAGATTCACCACTCTCTGTGTGAAGAAGTTTTTACTAATCTCGGTCCTAAAAGGCTTCCCCTTTATCCTCAAACTGTGACCCCTCGTTCTGGACTTCCCCAACATCGGGAACAATCTTCCTGCATCTAGCCTGTCCAATCCTTTTAGGATTTTATGTGTTTCAATCAGATCCCCCCTCAATCTTCTAAATTCCAACGAGTACAAGCCCAGTTCATCCAGTCTTTCTTCATATGAAAGCCATGCCATCCCAGGAATCAATCTGGTGAACCTTCTTTGTACTCCCTCTATGACAAGGATGTCTTTCCTCAGATTAGGGGACCAAAACTGCACACAATACTCCAGGTGTGGTCTCACCAAGGCCTTGTACAACTGCAGCAGTACCTCCCTGCTCCTGTACTCGAATCCTCTCGCTATAAATGCCAGCATACCATTCGCCTTTTTCACCGCCTGCTGTACCTGCATGCCCACTTTCAATGACTGGTGTATAATGACACCCAGGTCTCGTTGCACCTCCCCTTTTCCTAATCGGCCACCATTCAGATAATAACCTGTTTTCCTATTTTTGCCACCAAAGTGGATAACTTCACATTTATCTACATTAAATTGCATCTGCCATGAATTTGCCCACTCACCCAACCTATCCAAGTCACTCTGCATCCTCTTAGCATCCTCCTCACAGCTAACACTGCCACCCAGCTTTGTGTCATCCGCAAACTTGGAGATGATGCATTTAATTCCCTCATCCAAGTCATTAATATATATTGTAAACAACTGGGGTCCCAGCACTGAGCCCTGCGGTACCCCACTAGTCACCGCCTGCCATTCTGAAAAGGTCCCGTTTATTCCCACTCTTTGCTTCCTGTCTGCTAACCAATTCTCCATCCACATCAATACCTTACCCCCAATACCGTGTGCTTTAAGTTTGCACACTAATCTCCTGTGTGGGACCTTGTCAAAAGCCGTTTGAAAATCCAAATATACCACATCCACTGGTTCTCCCCTATCCACTCTACTAGTTACATCCTCAAAAAATTCTATGAGATTCGTCAGACATGATTTTCCTTTCACAAATCCATGCTGACTTTGTCCGATCATTTCACCGCTTTCCAAATGTGCTGTTATCACATCTTTGATAACTGACTCCAGCAGTTTCCCCACCACCGACGTTAGGCTAACCGGTCTATAATTCCCCGGTTTCTCTCTCCCTCCTTTTTTAAAAAGTGGGGTTACATTAGCCACCCTCCAATCCTCAGGAACTAGTCCAGAATCTAACGAGTTTTGAAAAATTATCACTAATGCATCCACTATTTCTTGGGCTACTTCCTTAAGCACTCTGGGATGCAGACCATCTGGCCCTGGGGATTTATCTGCCTTCAATCCCTTCAATTTACCTAACACCACTTCCCTACTAACATGTATTTCGCTCAGTTCCTCCATCTCACTGGACCTTCTGTCCCTTACTATTTCTGGAAGATTATTTATGTCCTCCTTAGTGAAGACAGAACCAAAGTAATTATTCAATTGGTCTGCCATGTCCTTGCTCCCCATAATCAATTCACCTGTTTCTAACGATGTAGTGTTGTGGTTAGTGCAATGATATTACAGCTCCAGGCATTCAGAGGAGTTCAATTCCAGCACTGTCTGTAAAGATTGTCTTACGTTCTCCTTGTGACAGTGTGGGATTCCTCCAGATGCACCGGTCTCGTCCCACAGTCCAAAGACGTACCGTTAATTGGTCATTGTAATTTGTCCTGTGTTAGGCTGGGGCTAAACAGGCAGATGGCTGGGTGGTGCAGCTTGTTGGGCTGGAGGGGTCTGTTCCATGCTGTATCTCTAGATAAATATATCTGAAGTGGACGTGTTGTTGAATTAAGAATATACATGGAACGGGAAGTAGCTACAAACATTGATCCATTTGCTGGAACGTGTCCTTATTCTACTTTAAAATGGAAAGTAAATGTGTCTTCGTTAAGCCAGCAGTTGGATGACATTTGCAGACTGCCCAAGCTTTCACAATCAAATAGCAAAACGGAAACTTTGAAAAGTATAGCACTGTTTTGACAAGAAATGGTGCAATTTACGTCGCACAGGCAAAGCAATAAAAAGATGCTTTTGCATCTGGCTTCACTGAAAGTGAGAATCTGTCAAGTTACAGTATAGAACATAGAAAACCTACAGCACAATACAGGCCCTTTGGCCCACAAAGCTGTGCCGAACATGTACTTACTTTAGAAATTACCTCGGGTTACCCATAGCCCTCTATTTTTCTAAGCTCCATGTACCTCTCCAGGAGTCTCTTAAAAGACCCTATCATATCCACCTCCACCACTGTAGCCGGCAGCCCATTCCACACACTCACCACTCTCTGTGGAAAAAAAACTTACCCCTGACATCTCCTCTGTTCCTACCTCCAAGCACCTTAAAACTGTGCCCTCTCATGATAGCCATTTCAGTACGGAGTGCAAGAGGAGCTTGGCAGAGTTAATATCTATTCCGGATAGATTGTATCTTAAACTACTAAGGGAAAGGAAGGAGGCAGTGCGATCTTTCGACTGAGTACGATATTCACTTAGCGATGCATGGGCAGCTACCATCACCGGCCCATGACAGAGTGGTGTCAGGGTCCAGTGGCATTGAACGCAGGACGACTGGGGACCCCTTCACTGCCGTTGTGATGTGTCATCATCTTCTGCCAGCTCCACTGTTGAGGTCTTGGTTGAATCACTCTTTGTCTGGAACCTCACTCTTGACCTCTCTGCCATGGGTGACCCTAGCAGGAGCTAAACTCTGGACAGTACTGCTCTGGGGATCTCAGGAACTCACAATGTAGAAGTGTAGAGGCTCTGACCACACTTCTCCATTTCTCGGCGGTAAGAAAGTGGTAGAGGACAACAAATGTCATATTCCTGCTTAAATAATGACTAGGAATTTAAAGCATATGAGTCACACACTAATAGTGGGAGACTAAAATCTGGGGCAAAATTAATTGCAATTAGAAAACCCATTGCTGATAAATGAAATTTACTAAAGATTTGTTAAGGTAAATAGTGTCTGACTGATCATCATTGACAACTTAGTGGAAAAGATTCATATGAGCATTTAGAGTTTTAAAAATAGCATTTTAAAATAATAGGCTTGTTAGTAAGGCTAAAGCCCATGAGATGTAGAGTCAGTAGTTGCTAAGATATGAAAAAGCTAAGGGGAGAAGACTAATGAACGGTTCTGTTCAATTTGGAGCAATGTGTGCTCAGGTTTTCCTTGGTTATTAGGACTATTTCTATTGTTAGATTGAAGTTCATAACCTATATAGGTTGAGGAAGAATAATTTCAATATTTGCCAATGACACACAAGTCAAAAATGAGGACAATGGTTTCAGAAGAACATGGACTGGTTGAGGTGGAATGGGGAGGTGGAAAGAAGATGAATTTTAAAGTATTAATGGGAGCGAAGTGTTTAATTTTTATTTAGAGTACAGCATGGGTGGCAGCCCTCTTGGGCCAACAAGTCTGTGTCGCCCAATTTCACTCAAGTCACCAATTACCCTGCTGACCTGTACGCCTTTGGAATGGGGGAGTAAACCAGAGCACCTGGTGTAAAACCGTGCGGTCACAGAGAGAACGTACAAACTCCTTACAGACAGTGGCGGGAATTGAAACTGGGTCACTAGCACTGTAATAGCATTACACTAACCGCTACATTATATAAGAGTTCCAAGAACAATGGTGTACATCCAAAAATCTTTCAAGGTAGGAGCAATCCCTATTAACTGAATATATCTAAACTTAAATAAGTCATCCTGTGCATCATTCAATGCAATTCCTTTTCCAATAATTTCCCCTGAAAGTATTACTAGCATGAGAAATAATCACAACTTTCATAAGCACGAGAGATTCTGCACATACTGGAAATCCAAAGCAACACACACAAAATGCTGGAGGAACTCAGCAGGTCAGGCAGCATCTATGAAAAGGAATGAACAGTCAATGTTTCGACCAAGGTTCTGAGTCTGATTCCATGCTGGAGAACATAGAATTGAAGAAAATCATAATTTCTTCAGCTGCTCCTGAAACTTTGACTCTGATCATGAACTTACCATTGTGGTCTGAGCACTGCGGGGCTTTGGTTTATAATCCAATACAACACTCTCCAACTGCTGTAAAATGGAAATTCATAGATTAATTTATGTTCTACCAAGTTACAAGTTATTAGAGAGATTTGATTCGCTCAAGGTACAATTTCTATTCTGGAATAGCTTATGGCAGGTTTATTAAATATATTTAATTCTAGTCATATTTTAAATGCCTCTGAAAGGACATGTCAGGTTAGCAGTATGTAATCGTTTGAGACTCTACAAAGTGGAGAGTGCCAGCTGCTAAGAGTGGAAAGCATTGTTTCAACAGAGGCAGCACTTAATACAGTAAATGGTGACAGTGCCTCTACTTTCTTAGACGTTTGCGAAGCTTCAGCATGTCATCTAAGACACTGATAAATTTCTATAGATGCACAGCGGAGAGCATCCTGACCGGTTGCATCATTGCCTGATGGAAAAACTAGTGCTCTTGAATGGAAAATCTTACAAAAAGTAGAGAATGCAGCCCAGTCCATCACAGGAAAAAAGTCTCCCCACTATTGAGCACATCTGCAAGGAATGCTGCCACAAGAAAGCAGCATCCATCACCAAGGACCCCCACCATCCAGGCCAAGCTCTCTTCTCACTGCTGCCATTGGCAAAGAGGTACAGGAGCCTTATGTCCACCACCACCAGGTTCAGGAGCAGTTATTACCCTTCAACCATCAGGCTGTTGAACCAACGTGGATAACTGTTATGTTCGGTAACTCCAAGACATAAAGCTAATCAAAAGTAAAACACGAAGCTGGAGATACAGGAGTGCACTTTGTTTTTACTTTTCCTGAGGTGAACAGATATATTGTGGAGGCATGATAACGTATGCCATTCACATACTTTTACATATAACCCATAACGAATTATGTAAACAGATTGCTTAAACAATGTATTTACAATATTACTCAAGTATTACTTAAGTATTAAATACACATCAATAACTTCGCTCACCCCTACACCCAACTAATTCCATTACCTATGGACTCGCTTTCAAGGACTATACAGTTCATGTTCTCAATATCATTTATTATTTATTCATTTATTTATCTTGTTTTTCTTTTTTTATTTGAAGAAGTTGCTGTCTTTTGCACATTGCCCATTTTTGTGTGTAGCTTTTCTATTGATCCTATTCTGTAAATGCCTGCAAGAAAATGAATCTCATGGATGTGTATGGTGAAATATACTGTACGCACTTCGATAATAAATTTACTTTGAACCTTGAACTTGTTCTGCAGAACATGTATATCAAGCAAGTATAATCTATAACTAAAAGATTTAGAGTCATGGATCAGTGTATTACATTAGGAGTTTCAGTGCAGGGTTAGAAATATCAATAACAAATCGTTTAAATGAAAATCTATCAGGTAGTATCAAGCCAATTGCAAACTCAGCTGGTGCTGAAATTTTCTTGGGTCTCTTCAATACTTAAGAACGATAAAGGAGGAGAAATTCCAAAAATCAAGGTTCCTGCTTTTAACACAATGTGTCACAGAGTCCAGCGAGATAGACTTCAGTATTAACTTCAATTAAGTTAGAGGAAACTCTATATCCTTATTTTGATCATGCTGCCTAATTAGTTGAAGTCAAAGTAAATTTATTATCAAAGTATGTACAGTATATATGTCATCATATACACAGAAACATCTGGAACTCCAACATTTTGTCTGTTACTTCAGATTTGGCTGAAATAGCCAGCACGAGAGGGCACAGTTTTAAGGTGCTCAGAAGTAGGTACAGAGGAGATGTCAAGGGTGAGTTTTTATTTTTACGCAGAGTGGTGAGTGAGTGGAATGGGCTGTCGGCGACAGTAGTGGAGGCAGATACGATAGAGTCTTTTAAGAGACTCCTGGACAGGTACATGGAGCTCAGAAAAATAGAGGGCTATGGGTAATCCAAGGTAATTTATAAAGTAAGGACATGTTCGGCACAGCTTTGTGGGCCGAAGGGCCCGTATTGTGCTGTAGATTTTCTATGTTCTATGTTTCAGTATCTGCAGAATCTTGTGTGTTTATGTCAGCATGGACAACCTTGAGATTAATTTTCTTGCAGGCATTTATCTGAAAATAAAGAAATATACAACATAATTTATTAAAAAATTATACTCAAGTAAAGCCCAACAAACAACCAATGTGCAAAAGAAGAGAAATTGCGTGAATAATACTGATAAAATAAGTTGTAGAGTCCTTGAAAGTGAGGCTGTAGGCTGTGGTACCAGTTCAGTGTTGAGGTGAGTGAAGTTATCCATGCTGGTTCAGGAGCCTGATGGTTGTAGGGTAGTAACTGTCCCTGAACCTGGTGGTGTGAGACCCAAGGCTCTTCAAAGCTAAGGCTATTAATGGACAGAATGGATGTGCTGGCACTGGAGAGGGTCCAGAGGAGGTTCACGAGAATGATTCCAGGAATGAAAGGGTTAATGTATGAGGAACATCGGATGACCCTGGACCTGTACTCAATGGAGTTTAGAAGGGGTGGGATCTCATTGAAACCTATCGGATATTGGAAGGTCTAGATACAGTACGGTGGAGAGAATGTTTCCTACAGTGGATGAGTCGAGGACCAGAGGACACAGCCTCAGAATAGAGGGACATACTTGAAAGCAGATCAGGAGGAATTTCTGTAGAATTCATTACCACAGAAGGCTATGAGGTAATTTCACTTGATATTTTTAAAGTGGAATTTGATCATTCTTGATTAGTAAGCATGTCAAAAGTTAGATGGAGAAGTCAGATGAAAGGGGTGGAAAGGGATGATAAATCAGCCTTGATAGTTTGGCAGAGCATACTCAATGCACCAAATGGCTTAACTTTGCTCCTATGTCTTATGGTCTAATGCAAGCAGAGAGGATTATTGGCCAGAAAGTAGTTCAGTGACTGACTTGAACACAAAAACAACAATGAGGGATGGGCAGAAAATGCCAGAAACGCTGAAGTAGGGCAGCAGCTTTGGAAAAAAAAAATCAGATTGAAGGCATAATGAGAATGCCCTGGACATTAATTCTTTTTATCTTTCCACAGATTTTGCCAGATCTATCGAGCATTTCCAACATTTTCTGTTTGTAGTTCAGACTCCTGGCATCTGCATTTCTTTAATTTTCAATGAGGTAAAAGAGCAGGCAAATATCCACTGGGTAAACCAAACAGTAAGAGACAAAGCAAGGGCACCCTCACTTTCAAGGGCTCAACAGCTCATGTTCGCAGTATGATTTCTTTCTTCATTATTTTTTTGCTGTATCTGCCCAGATTGTCTTCCTTTGCATGTTGGTTGTTTATCAGTCTTTGTGTGCAGTTTTTCATTGATTCTATTCAATTTCTTCATTTTACTGTGGATGCCTACCAGAAAATGAATCTCAGGGTAGCAAATGATGACATGTACATAATAGATTTACTTTGGACTTTGTAGAGTACTCAGCAACAGTTTGGTGGGATACTTGCCAAAAACAAAATTCAACAATAGACTCATCATAGGCTTGTATGCCAAACCAACAATGAGATTTCTGTACAACACTGAACTTATTAGATGACCTAAAACTCACTTTAAAGGACTCTTTACAACTCATGCTCTCAGTATTATTCATCTTCATAATTTATGTTCTTTTGCACATTGGCCATCAGTCCTTGTTTATGCACAGTTTTTCCATAAATTCTACTATATTTCTTTATTATCCTGTGAATGCCTGCAAGAAATTGAATCTCAGGGTGGTATATGGTGACATACACGTCATTTGATAATAAGTTTACTTTGACTTATCTTCAAAGGCAACTATTTGTTCTCAGCAGATGCAAGGTATCAGAGTTACTTGAGATTCATTTTCTCGCAGGCATTTACAGAAAAATTAAGGAATACAGTTGATGAAAAAGTGTACACAAAGATTGACAAACAACCAATGTGCAAAAGAGGACAAATTGCGCAAAGTAATAAATAAACCATACTGTGAACACGAGTTGTAGAGCCTTTGAAAGTGAGCTTGTAGGTTGTGGAATCAGTTCAGTGTTGAGATGAGTGAGGTTTATCCGGGCCGGTTCAGCGGGCTGATTGTTGTTGGGTAATAACTGTTCCTGAACCTTGTGGAAGGCTGCTGACACTCGGGCCTCCAATACATGACAGATAAACCTTTGCTTCCATTAACCCATCAGCAGATTATACCACTATCTGTGTATGTTAGGTGTGACAGGTAAAATAATAAACTAAAAGAGAATAGGTACTGAACCATTGCACAAAGAACCAATGCAAGGATGATTACAATCATTCTTGCCGCTCAGCGCCGACGTCACCTGATATGTCGGCAGAACGTTTTAAATGACTCGGACAGAATTTATTAGCCTCAGCAATGCTTTGTTTCACACTATCTGCAAACTTGCGTGAAAGCAGAACTGATAGTAGTTGATCAAAGCATTGAGGAAATAGCTTGAATTAGTACTTTTATCTTAGGGGAAAGATGCAAAAAAGCTTGAAGTGGTGTTGCAATCTGTAACTGTTGTGAAATGCGAGTGTACCAGTAACCAATCATACCAATTCCGCTTAATTGTTTACAGTTTTTAAATGAGGCCTCAAGAATTAGCAACAAGCAGCATTTGTGGACATAAATATGACACGAGCAAGTTTCATTTCCACACATTGGTGGACAAGCATCTGACAGGATTTGAGAAGGTGATATCAGACTGGATGGGCTACAATTTGAAGACAGACACTGGATAAGGATCTTCTATTCTGAACACTACCGTTTTTCACCTCATTGGATATTCAGTCTTTGAGCATGCTCAGTGCCAAGAGTAAAGTGTGTTGCTTCAAAGTACATATTCTGTATCCCACCATACACTACCTTGAGATTCATTTTCTTGCAGGCATTCAGAGTAGAACTAAGAAGAACAATAGAATCAATGGAAAGCTACAAAGACTGACAAACAACCAATGTGCAAAAGAAGACAAGCTGTACAAATACAAAAAAAAAGTAATAAATAAATCAGTAAATAAATAATGCTGGGAACATGAGTTGTAGACTCATTGAAAGTCAGTCTGTAGGTTGTGGTATCAATTTAGTGTTGAGGTGAATGAAGTCATCCGCACTGGTACAGCAATGTGATCATTTGTTATCTTATGAGGAATGGTCGAGCAGGCTTTGGCCTTTTTCTTTGGAGCGAATGAGGATGAGAGGTGTACAAGATGACAAGAGGCGTTGATCGAGTGGATAGCCAGAGACAGAAATGATTATGAGGGGTGATTGATAAGTTCGTGGCCTAAGGTAGAAGGAGTCAATTTTAGAAAACTTAGCACACTTATTTTTCAACATAGTCCTCTCCTACATGTACACACTTGGTCCAGCGATCGTGGAACATACGGATCCCTTCTTTGTAGAAGTGGTCCACAGCAGAGTTGATTGATAAGTTCGCGGCCTAAGGTAGAAGGAGATGAGTTATACAGCTTTTGTTACATGCACATGCAGTCCAACTCTTTGAGTGAAAATGCAGAAAGTTTGAAGTTTCTCCTCATCTCCTTCTACTTTAGGCCACAAACTTATCAATCACCCCTGCTGTGGTCCACTTACTGGAGGTCCAAGACGCCGACTTCTACAAAGGGATCCGTATGCTCCACGACTGCTGGACTAAGTGTGTAAATGTAGGAAAAATAAATGTGCTAGGTTTTCTAAAATTGACTTCTTCTACCCTAGGCCATGAACTTATCAATCACCCCTCGTAATACAAGGGGTTTTAAGGTGATTGGAGAAAGGTATAGTGGGGATGTTAGAGACGAGTTTTTTTTTAAAAACACAGATCAGTGTGTGAGTGAAACACCCTGCTTGGTTCATGGCAAAGGCAGATATATTAGGGTCATTTAAAAAGACTCTTCGATAGGCACAGAAAAGTTAGAAAAACTGAGGTTAGTGTGGGAGGGAAGGGTTAGAGTGTGAGAGAGAGCTGGAGAAGAGAGCGCGCACGAGGGAGAGTGCAAGAGAGAGAGAGTGTGTGAACGAGGGAGAGCAAGAGGGAGAGAGCGAGAGAGAGTGAGAGGGAGAGAGCGAGAGAGAAAGCACGAGAGAGCACGCAGCAGAGAAAGCGGGCACGCGTGGCAAAGAGAGTGTAAGAGACAGACAGATCGCGACAGAGAGCGAGAGAGCATGAGAGAGAGTGCGACAGAGAGAGCATACGAGAGAGAGAGCACGCGACAGAGAGAGAGCGTGCGAGGGAGAGAGCCCGAATGAGTGAAGTGGCAGTATGAAGGCATGTGGAACAGAGAAAGGAAGGAAT
Organism: Mobula hypostoma; assembly: GCF_963921235.1. Lineage (NCBI taxonomy): Eukaryota > Metazoa > Chordata > Chondrichthyes > Myliobatiformes > Myliobatidae > Mobula > Mobula hypostoma. The sequence goes on from NC_086097.1 coordinate 124,416,529, forward strand.
TGAAAATAAATAATTAAAATTATAGAATGTGAGATTTCTTTAAGCATGCATAAACAGAATCAAACACTCTGGACCTGTTCCACTTGGACCCAGAGGCCAATTGGAATTTAATTATCTTTTTAGTAAACAACTTCAGTGGGAAGTACCAAGAAACTTTCTCGTACTCCAAGTATTTCCTGGTACTCCATGATTAGAATTAGAATCAGAATCAGGTTTAACATCACCAGCATACGTTGTGAAATTTGTTGTTTTGTAGCAGCAGTACAATGCAATACATAATAATAAAAAAAATGACAGCAAATAGAGGGGAAGAAGCTGTTCCTGAATCATTGAGTGTGTGCCTTCAGGTTTCTGTACCTTTTTCCTGATGGTAGCAATGAGAACAAGGCATGACCTGGGTGATGGGGGTCTTTAATGATGACTGCTGCCTATTTGAGACATCACTCCTTGAAGATGTCCTGGGTACTACAGAGGCTAGTGCCCATGATGGAGCTGACTGAGTTTACAACTCACTACAGCTTACTTTGATCCTGTGCCATAGCACCACCCTACCCCTGTATCAGGCATTAACGCAGCCAGTTAGAATGCCAAGGTGAAACTTTCTGTGGTAAATGGAACATGCAATTAAGTGCAACCCAGAAAATTCCCGTAATAGTTGACTGGGCGAAACAAAGAGAAGGACAGCATGTATCGACTTGCAAGCACCAAACGACTTGTCCTGCATCCTGATCTGTTGAATCTAGAGTAGATTTCTCCTGAATTCACGGCAAGTTAAACTAAAACAGCAGGCATTGTTACCATACTGGAGGAATTCAGCTGGTTGAGCAGTAGTTGAGGAGGGGAAAGGAATTATTAATATTTCATGTCAAAAATCCTGAAACAGTTCTGAGAGAGAGGGGAAGGGAGTGGTGAGTCAGCAACTCAGCAGGACAGGCAGCATCTGTGGAAGGGCATAAGATGCCAATGTTCTGAACAGAGACCCTATACCAGACCTGATGAAGAGTCTTGGCCCAGAATGTCTACTCTGTATTCCATCATCTGCAGAATCTCTTGTGTTTGTGGTGAGACAGGGGTCAGAAGGTGATTGGAGGGCTGAGGAACAGTGAGGGATCACAGGCAGATGGAATGAGTTGGAAATTCCAGAGGGAATTTGTAACAGTCAGCATGGCTTTGTGTGGGGCAGGCTATGCCCTACTAACTAGGCTGAGTTTTTGAGGTGACAGGTGATCAATGAAGGTTGAGCTATGGGATGTTATCATATGGATTCTAGTAAGGCTTTTAATGGGTTATGGGGAGAAGGCAGGAGAATGGGGTTGAGGGGGATAATAAATCAGCCACGATGGAAAGGTGGAGCAGTCTCGACAGGAGCAGAATTAGGCCATTCAGCCCAAGTCCTATGGTCAACCAGGTAGAGATGGGGGAGAGGGGAGTTACAGTACAGAGGCAGGTGTATGATAGGCAGAGGCTGACAAACTAAAAGGCAGGTGGAGGGAGGGGAGGGTGAAGGTGGTCAGCTACACTTACTGGCCACGTGGCAAGGTCCCGCCTGTACCTGACAAGGTGGCTGCTGAGTGTATGTTCGTGGCATTCTGCTGTTGTAGGCCACCCACTTCAAGGTTTGACGTGTTCTGCACTTGGAGATGCTCTGCTGCACACCACAGTTGTAGCATGTTTATCTGAGTTACTGTCGCCTTCCTGCCAGCTTGAACCAGTCTGGCCGTTCTCCTCTGACCTCTGTCATTAACAAGGCACTTTCACCCACAGGACACCACCCACTAGATGCTTTTTGCTTTTCACACCACTGAGGTGCATGAAAATCCCACGAGATAAGCAGTTCCTAAGCTTAATCAAACCACCCCATCTGGCACCAACAATCATTCCACGGTCAAAGTCACTCAGATCACATTTCTTCCCCCATTCTGATGTTTGCTCTGAACGAATGAACTCTTTGACCATGTCTGCATGCCTCTATGCATTGAGTTGCTGCCTCATGATTGGCCGATTAGATATCTGCATTAACAAGCAGGTGTACAGGTGTTCCTAATAAAGTGGCCACTGAGTATAAAAGGGATGATAAACAGGAACACAGAGTCTACCAGAAAAGTCTGCTAACAATCATTTTCTCAGCTGAGCTCAGCTATTTATTTCAGCACTTACCATTTCTGCATGGTTCCCAGATAACTTTGGTTGATGTGCTGAGATTTCCTTAATGCAACTTCCCAGAAGAAAGGCCTGCAAAAGGTTTAACAATTAACAAAGCATGAAATAAAACAGACACTCCAAAAGCAACACCTCTATGGTTCATACTCGCAGCTGAAATGTTTTGATCTGATGGAAACAACTGAAAAGATACCTGGAGAACTTGTGTGACAACCAGGCTTTTTCAGCAATCACAAGAGATTCTGCAATTGCTATTAACCCGGTGCAAGAGACACAAATGCTGAAGGAACTCATAGAGGGTCAGGCAGCATCTGTGCAAAGGAATAAACAGTTGACATTTAGGTCTGAGGCCCTTCATCGGGAAGAAGGGGGAAGAGGCCTGAATAAGACAGTGGGGGAGGAGGCAATGATAGGTGAAGGAGCCAGGTGAGAGGGATGATTTGGGTGGGGAAAATGAGATAAAGTGGGAAGCCGGGAGGTGTTGGGTGGGAAAGGTAAAGGGCTGAGGGAGGAGGAATATGATAGGAGAGCAGAGTGGACGGTGGCAGAAAGGGAAGGAGGAGAGACAACACGGGGAGGTGATAGGCAGTTGAGGAGGAGGAGAAGGAGCAAGAAGGGAGTCAGAATGGGGAATAGAAAAAGAGAGGTGGAGGTGGGGGTGGGGGGGGGTTGAAATTACTGGAAGTTAAAGGAATCGATGTTAATGCCATCAAATTGGAGGCTTCCCAGGCAGAATATGAGGTGTTGCTCAGCAAGTAATTCAGTGTCAATTATGCACAATCTCCTTATGAATGGTCCACTTGGCATTCAAAATGCTCATATGGACTATTAACCAGCACCGTCCCTTTGTGGGACATGGTCATCTGTTCCGCAATGGTGGTTTAAACGAAAAAGCCAAAAGAACAAAGGTGTAGGTGGTAATAGGGTAAAAAAAACATTCTCGGGTACAAGAAAGTAAATGAATAATTTATGGAAAATATAATTAGGGTAAAGATGGAACCATTACAATTAATGATTTAAATTCAGTTAAGCTTTCTAACAAACTGAAGCTTTCTTTGGGAGTGGCACAGTCGGGTAGTAGTGAGGGCATCGCTTTACAGTGCCAGTGATCGCTGATCGGGGTTCGATTCCTGTCTCTGCGTGTAGGGAGTTTCCATGTTCCCCACATGACCATGTCGGTTTCCTCTTGGTGTTCTGATTTCCTCCCACCGTTCAAAGACATACCGTTATCAGATTATTATTAGATTATGAGGACATGCAGTCCTCTCTTATTGTCATTTAGTAATGCATGTATTAAGAAATGATACAGTATTCCTCCGGTGTGATATCACAGAAACACAGGACAGACCAAGACTGAAAAACTAACAAAAACCACATAATTATAACATATAGTTACAACAGCGCAACAATACCATAACTTGATGAAGAACAGGCCATGGGCACAGTAAAAAAGTTCAAAGTCTCTCCAAAGTCCCACATCTCACACAGACAGGAGAAGGAAGAAAACTCTCCCTGCCATGCCCGACCACAGTCCGGCTCTGAGTCGTCCGAAAACTTCAAGCCTCCGACCAGCCCTCCGACGCCGAGTACCATCTCTGCCGAACACTTCGACCCCAGCCTCGGTTGCCAGCAGTAGGCAAAGCTGGGGATTTTGGGGCCTTCCCTCCGGAGATTCTCGATTGCACAGTAGCAGCAGCAGCGAACCGGGCATTTCGGAAGTTTCTCCAGATGTTCCTCTGCACTTCTCACGTCTGTGTCAGAATTAGAATCAGTGAATTGCAGGCATGCTACATTGGCATGGATGTAAGGCAACACTTGCAGACCACTCCCAGCACAATCCTCGCTGATTTGATTTGACACATTTCACTATATGTTTTGATGTAAATGTATCAAATGAAGCTAATCTTTAATCTCCTTAAAAATCTTTAAACAGTAACTATGTATCTATTCAAGTTCTTATCTAATCTTATCTGTAACCCGCGGCCCGACGCTGGAGTTGGATATTGTTCAGCTGGCTCTAAGAGAGTTCATGGACAACATCACTATAACGACTGTGTCACATGTCCAAGCAAGACATGTAGCCACTTGGGCGAGGATGTCCTTCAAGGCCAAGAAGTCCAGGTGCATGGTGATCAGAAAGGGCAAAGTTACTAGCAAGTTTAGTCTCCAAGTTCAGGGTGAGGTCATCCCTTCCATCGAAGATAACCCGATAAAATGCTTGGGGAAGTGGTTAATGTGTCACTAACAGATGGGGCGAATGTCACCAATGCTGTGAAGCAGATAGACGAATTGCTGAAGAAGATCGACAAATCCGGACTTCCCGGTAAATTCAAGACCTGGCTGTACCAGTACGGCCTTCTGCCCAGGCTTCTCTGGCTCTTCACACTTTATGAGCTCCCCATGACTGCCGTACAGGGCATCGAGAGAAAAACCAACAAGCACCTGCAGAGATGGTTGGGAGTTCCCCCAAGCTTCTCTTCAGTGGGTCTCTATATTCGATCTGGGCAACTGCAGCTTCCCCTGTCGTCTGTTGTGGAGGAATTCAAGGTGGCAAAATGCAGAGCCTTATTAAGCTTGAGAGATTCCATTGACATCTTGGTAAAGCAAGCAGGTGTTACAACCAGATCTGGGCACAAGTGGGCAGCCAACGCAGCTGTGGAGCAGGCAGTGTGTTCTCTGAAGCTGTGAGATATCATCGGCAACCCCTGTGTCGAGTGGCAAGGCCTCGGCTCAGTTCACTTCCAGCAGTAGGGAAACGCAAGCATAAGGAACAGGCGAGACATGGTACAGGCAGAAGTACGGATCCGTGAGGAAGAGAAGTGGATGTCAAAGGCAGTGGAACAAGGGTCCCAGGGTGCCTGGACAAAATGGGATCTGCCTAAGCACCAGATCTCATGGGCAGAGTTATGGAGACTGGAGCCCTTCCATATTTCCTTCCTCTTGCGATCTGTGTATGACACCCTTCCTTCACCATTACATCTGTACACATGGGGGATGAGAGAGGACCCAAATTGTAAGCTCTGTGGTCAAAAGGGGACACTGGCTGATATACTGTCCGGGTGTAAAACAGCTCTAACTCAAGGATGGTATAGATGGCGCCATGATAAGGTGCTTCTGGCTCTTGCTGACACACTAGAGCAGGAGAGATGCAAGAGGAGGACGGCTGACACAGATTTGAGGAAGGCCACCACCTTCATCAAAGAGGGAGCCAGGCCTTTCGTAACCAAACAACCAAAGCCCAATCTGCTGCTAACGGCCAGGTCCTGGGAGATGAGGGTCGATGTGGGAAGGAGGCTGCAGTTCCCGGATGTTGTGCACACAACCCTATGCCCGGACATTGTACTGTGGTCAACCGAAGACAAGAAAATAATTCTGGTTGAGCTGACTGTGCTGTGAGAGGAGGGATGGGAAGAGGCCCACGAGAGAAAGGCCTTGAAGTACCAGCTCTTAGTGCAGGAGTGTAAAGACAAGGGATGGCAGGCATGGTTGTTCCCTGTGGAGATCGGCTGCAGAGGTTCCCCAGCCAAATCAGCATGGCGGTTGTTGTCAGATCTGGGCCTGGACGAAAGGAACAAAAAACAAGCAGCTCGTAGGATGGGGGAAGAGGCAGAACGAGCCTCTTGTTGGATTTGGAGTAGGCAAGAGGAGGGGAGCTGGAAGACAGGAGCAGATGGGCAGTGATTTGGCCACCACTGCCGGCCCATCAACTGGAGGGTGTCATGGTTAACGGTCAAAACACTCGGTGAAGGTTGGGAACCACCTGATGACATCTGCTCCTGGCTGAAGGCTACAGTTACCTTTTAAGGTAACTGGAGAATGCACCCTAACAGGTGTATGTAACAAACAAGTAGAGAACTAAAGCTGATGGAGTTATGTTTCTCATAAAAGAAAAATTTTTACCAAACACTAATAAAGTCTAAAAGAGCTTCTGTAACAATAGCAAAAAGTCCAAGCCTTACTTCTCTTCAGTACCTACACTGCTGTATTAATGAGAACTTCATCAATGACTCGGCTGCTTCAATACAAGGACAAGCAAAAACAGACCAGCTGATTTTCATTTGACTGTCCTCTATCTAGTGGAGATATTCATTGGTGCATTAAAGTATTACAGACTCATCGACTTCAGCCATCTTATGACAACAAATTTCTAAAACAACTCTGATATGGGCAGTCCCAAGCTCGGCTGTGAAAGGAGAAAGGCTGGGCATGAGGCTAGCAACTCCATCCCGTAGAAACCCAGTGCTACAGAAATGCCAACAGAGGCTCCAAAGACCTCATCCCTGGCAGAGGAAAGATCTACGCCTACATAATGTATGAAGTTGTGTGGTGGAAGCGGAGGCCGCAGGCCGATCAACTTTTGGCCCAGGACAGAGGACTCTGGTGAGCTGCAAAGGCCCCAGAAAAAGAGGGGGTGATGAGAGAGAAGAAAATGCTTTGACCCTTGTCCTTGCCTCGCATTTGCTCACCTCTTCATTGTTTGCAGTGATCATTTACCATAATTATCATTAACCGTAAAAATGTTATTAATAAAGTATTTAGTTGTATTCCTTGTTTTGTTAACCACCAGAAAGCAGTCACTCGCCCTCTTAAACTGGAAGTTTTATGCTTTGGAGTTACTAAACAACAGTGGTGAAGATTAAGTTTTAAACGAACCCGAGACAACTACCTATCTGTTGAAGCACAGTGAGATGTTAGAGTTAATAAAAAAGCACAGCAAGAAACGATTGAGTCAAAAAAAAGCAAAGCATGGTCGGGTTAAAAAAAGCAGATAACAGACACATTTATAGACATATAAACAGTGAATACTGAGTACTGTATGATAATCATAAATAAAAAGCAGCAAAAATGGCTGGCTGCATCAGGAAGATCGACACACTTGATTGCACAGGGTATAACTGAATATTGTATATTGTGCAAATTAAGCAGTATTTTAAGGCAAATGGAACAGCTGATGAGAAGCAAGAGCCAGTTTTACTGACTGCGTTAGGTGGACGAGCATACAGTTTGCTTCAAAGTTTGACTGTTCCAACCAAACCAGCTGAAATTAGCTTTGCTGATATCGTGAAAGTAATGCAGGAACATTTAGAACCGAAACCAGTGTTAATTGCAGGATGATGTAGGTTTCATAGGTGGAATCAAAAGGAGGGGGTGTCTATTTCAGCGTATGTGGCTGAATTGAAGCTGTCCAAGCATTATCAATTCAGTGATGGGCATAACAATGCACTGAGAAGCTGTTTAGTTTGTGGAGTCTTTCAAGAAAGCATTCAAAAATGGCTTGAAAGGACAGTTGAAATAGGTCTATCGATAGAAACAGCAGACAGGGATGCATGTGAGATGCAGTCAGGAAGGAATTTACTATGAACAAAATTGCAACGTCTAAACAGAAATGGGCCTGGTCGAACAAACTGTGTTACCGTTGTGGCAAGGGCTCTGATACACCAGACCAATATAGGTCTAAGGGTGAAACTTTGTAGAAAATGCAATGAAGTAGGGCAGATAAAAAGAGCATGTCAATCAGACAAAAATAAATGAGAAGGGAAAAGAAAAAGATTAAAAAAAAGTCAAGTTGCAGTTTCAAAAGGAGCACTAATCTGCATGCTGTTGGTGAAAAATATGATAATGATGAAAGTAATACAGGACTGAGTAGCCTTGAGACTTACAATGTGAAAACTAACAACAGACAAGCAAATAAGAGAAAATTTGCAAATGCTGGATATCAAAGCAATCAACAGAAAATACAGAAGGAATTCAGCAGGCTAGGCAGCATCTATGGAAAAGAGTAAACAGTCGATGTTTCAGGCAGAGATCATTCATCAGGACCCTTCATCAATACACAAGCAATATGGCTTATACCAGAAGTGAACAGTAGATTTATTAAAATGGAACTGGACATTGGCTTCAGTTTCTGTCATTCCGCAAAATGAGTCTGAATAGCATTTCAAAGATACTGAACTGAAGCCTGCAGACATCAAACTAAGAACTTATATTGAAGAAGAGAATAGTCCTGTGGGAATGACATTTGTAACAGTGAAATACAACAACCAACAAGCCACATTGGGCTTGTAAGTAGTAGACACAGGAGGGCCAGCATTGTGGGGTCGTGAGTAGTGGAGACAACTACAACTTCTGCCATCCGATTTCTAAATGGACATTGAACCTATGAACACTACCTCACTTTTATTCTGTTGTTGCATTATTTTTAATTTAACTACTTAATTAATTTCATTTCTGTAATTGATTTATTTTTTCCTATGTTCATCATGAATTGCATTGTACTGTTGTTGCAAAGTTAACAAATTTCACGACATATGCCAGTGATATGAAAGCTGATTCTGATTCTGAACTTGATTGGAGGTCTATCCACTATTTGCATGCCACATCCCCTGCAATAGCATCAACTGAAAGCAAATTAAGGAAGGTACTGGATAATGCCACGGCAGGGTTCAAGGATGGCATTGGAAAACCCAATCATATTAATGGTAAAATAGTGTTAAATGAAAATGCCACACGCAAGTTTTACCAAAGCCCATCTGGTTCCTTATACTATCCGTCATAAAATAGTCAGTGAGCTAGATTGCATGGTGGCTGAAGGAATTCTTTCCAAGGTTGAGCAGAGCTCACAGGCGACGCCCGTTGTCCCAGAGGCCAGGAAGAATGGGTCTGTCAGGATCTGAGGTGACTTTAAAGTCACCATCAACCTGGTACTGAAAGTACATTGAAATTCCTCCGCTCAGGATAGAGGATATCTTCGCAAACCTTTCTGGGGGACAACACTTCAGCAAAGTGGACATAGCTGAGGTCGACCTACGGTTCGAGATGGAAGAAGAATCCAAAGTGCTTTATCACAAAGAGCTTTATCACTATAATGGGCTTATTTTTGCAGTAACATCTGCACCCGCACTCTGGTAGTAAGCCATGAAAGCTGCAAGACTGCCTAAGAAATCAGTTTTACCTGGACGCCATCATTGTTACCAGTAACGATGACAAGGAACATCTCCAAAACCTCAAGACAGTGTTAAAATGATTAAAAGATTATGGGCTCAAAATACAATGCAACATATGTGAATTCTGTAAACCAAGCACCACTTACTGTGGTCACACCATTGAAGCACAAGATTTACACGTGTGATGAGAAAATTCAACCAGTGGTGGATGCCCCAAGGCCAAAGGGCATGTCACATTTGCAGTCCTTTTTAAGATTTGTTAATTGCTGTAACAGGTTCCAGCTAAACTTGGCTACCGTGCTCCACCTTTTGAACTCATTACTGCAGATCAGGAAGAAATGACAATGGGCAAAGCAGCATACATCAAAGTTGCTGGTGAACGCAGCAGGCCAAGCAGCATCTATAGAAAGAGGTGCAGTCGACGTTTCAGGCCGAGACCCTTCGTCAGGACTAACTGAAGGAAGAGTGAGTAAGGGATTTGAAAGTTGGAGGGGGAGGGGGAGATGGGCAAAGCAGAGTGAGGTGACTTTCCAAAAGGTAAAAGAAATGGTGACGTCAGACACTCCACTCACACGTTATAATAAGCGTCATCCAGTGAAACTTGCCTATGACACCTTGCCTTATGGTGTAGGTGCAGTCATGTCGTGTGTTATGAGTGATAGGAGTGTACGCCCATAGCCTTTGCATTACGATCCCTTACTGCTGCAGAGAAAAATTATGCACAGCTTGACAGAGAGGCCTTGAGTCTGGTTTGGGGTGTAAAATGATTTAACCAGTACTTGTATGGGAGAGAGTTTATCCTCGTTACTGATCATCAGCCACGGCTGTCCAGTTTCAATCCACGGAAGGGTGTTCCACCAACAGTAGCAGCACAAATGCAGAGATGGGCTCGGTTTTTTGAAGGACACAAATACCAGGTTGAATTCAAGAGGACAACTAATCATGGAAATGCTGATGGATTGTCCTGTTTACCCTAGGAAGAAGAAATACCTAAAATATTTACAAAAGGGGATACTCTCCTTGAGTATTCTCTCTAATGCAAATTGAAAGTCTCCCCATTACAGCACACTGTCTCCGCTCTGCATGACCCCCACACTGTCTCAGGTCTGCATGGTGACTCAAAATGGCTGGAATGTGCAGCAGAAATCTCAGTTCCAAGATGAATTTGCCCTTAGCAGGGGTTGCCTTATTTGGGGATTCAGCGTTGTTGTACCATCCAAGCTGAGAGCTAAAGTGTTGTAGGAGATACATGCCAGTCACCTAGGCGTGGTCAAAATGAAAGCATTGGCTCAAAGCTTTGTCTGGTGGCCTGGGATAGATCAGCAGATCGAGCAGCTTGTATACACTGTTCGGGATGCCAGCACATCCAGAAGAAAGATACTCAGAGCTGTTAGATCCTCTTTCTATTGTATCAGAGTCAACTCCTACATCCATTACAGAGGAGACCTCAGAGCCTGAGATTGTTTCACAACCACAAGTCTCACTTGCAAAGCAGAATGAACTCCCTGGTCGGGAAAAACGTTACCCCACAAGAGTAAGAAAAGCTCCACAGTGATAAAATCTTTAGGCCTGAATGGGTCAATTTAAAATTTGTTGCGTGTATGTCTATATAGTAGTTGTATAGTAGCAATATGCTGTGCATATAGTTGAGATGCATTCTATATTGAGTTGGATTTTATAGCTAAGAAGGGAGAAGTGTGTATTTCATATTTCTGTAATATTTGAGTAATATTGTAAATATATTGTTTGATTAAGCATTCTTTGTTTCAATAATTCATTGTGGGTTATATGTAAAAGTATGTGAATGGCATATGTTATTACGTCATCATGTCATATGTGCATATCTCACTAAAGTAAACATGAAACTAAGACATGCATTCCCAGCTCATGTTTCCCTTCAATTAATTTTATGTTTTGGAGTACAAAACATAAGAGGTCCCACATCCATAAAGAAGGTTGCCTTGCCCAATATCAGTGCAGGGAATGAATAAGTCAGACTCATCGAGAGATTTTGCACCAGAACACTCTCTTCAATCCCAACTATCCACGGTCTGCTTACACTAACCCCATATTAATCCTTTCTCCATTCTCGCCACACTCTCATCAGCTTACCCAGTTCTAACACTCAGCTACAGATCGCGATCTTAAGTTACAGCAGCAGAATGGGGGGGGGGCAGGGGCATGGTAGTGTAGAGGTTAGTGTAATGCTATTATAGAGCAGTGACACGGATTCTATTCACATTGCTTTAAGGAGTTTGTATATTCTCCCCGTGACCGTGTCGGTTTCGTCTGGCTCTCACCCACATTCCAAAAAGCCGAATGTTAGTAGATTAATTGGTCACGTGGGCGTAATAGGGAATTGTGAGCTCACTGGGCCAAAAGTGCCTGTTACTGTGCTGTACCTCTAAATATAAAATAAAAATTCTCTTCAGTCCCAACTATTCTCTACTTACATAAACTAATCCTATATTAATTCTTTTTTTTATTCTTCTCTGAGGAAAGGTTGAATAGGTTCAGTCTTTTTCCCTGGAGTGTAGGAGGATGAGGGTAGATTTGATTAAGGAATACAAAATTATGAGGGGAAAAGATAGGGTAAATGCAAGCAGGCTTTTGCCACTGAGGTTGGGTAAGACGAGGACTAGAGGTCATAGGTTAAGGGTGAAAGGTGAAATACTTAAGGGGAACCTGGAGGAGGAACTTCTTCACTCAGAGGGTGGTGAGAGTGTGGAATGAGCTGCTAGCGGACATGATAGATGAGGGTTCAATTTCTACATTTTAAGAGAAAGTTGGATAGGTACATGGATAGGTGGTGTATGGAGGGCTGTGATCTAGGTGGTGTCAATAAGCCTAGGCAGAATAATAGTTTGGCATGCATTCGATGGCTAAAGGGCCTGTTTCTGTGCTGTAATTCTCTGTGACTCAGTGCACTCACATCAACTCCTCCAGATTCTAACATTCATCTACAGATGGACATGGAAGTATAATTGGCCCATTTGTCCCATTGAAACTTCACTATTCAATCATGACTGATTGTTCACAAACCTATTGTCCCACCTCCTCTGCTCAACCAATATCCCCATACCTACGAAGTACCTATCAACCTCTGCCCTCAGTGACCTGGCCTCCACTGACCTCCATGGCAACGAATTCCACAGATTCACCACCCTCTGCCTGAAGTAATTTGTCCTCATCTCAGTTTCCAAGGGACATCCTTCTGTCCTGAGGCTGTGCCTAACAGCATTTTACAACAACCAATATACTGATCAAGATGCCTTTGGTGGAAACCAGAGGACCCATGTGGTCACTCAGAGAATTTGCATTGTACATCAAGCTGCTGTTAATCAACTACAGCTTAGTGTTCAGTACCATCATCCCTCCCCGTGCCCCCCCCCACTATTAATCAATAGGCTTCTAATTTGGGCCTCTGAGCATCCCTCAGCAACTGGATCCTCAATTTCCTTATCAGGAAACCACAGTCAGTGTGGATCAGTGATAACATGTTCCTCACTGACAATGCATAGAAACATAGAAAACCTACAGCACAATACAGGCCCTTCGGCCCACAAAGCTATGCCGAACATGTCCTTACCTTAGAACTACCTAGGCTTTACCCATAGCCCTCTATTTTTCTAAGCTCCATGTATCCATCCAGGGGTCTCTTAAAAGACCCTATCGTATCTGCCTCCACCACCACTGCTGACAGCCCATTCCACGCACTCACCACTCTCTGCGTAAAAAACTTACCCCTGACATCTCTTCTGTACCTACTTCCAAGCACTTGAAAACTATGCCGTCTCATGCTAGCCATTTCAGCCCTGAGAAAAAGCCTCTGACTATCCACACGATCAATGCCTCTCATTATCTTGTACACCTCTATCAGGTCACCTCTCATCCTCTGCACTCCAAGGAGAAAAGGCAAAGTTCACTCAACTTATTCTCATAAGGCATGCTCCCCAATCCAGGCAACATCCTTGTAAATCTCCTCTGCACCCTTTATATGATTTCCATATCCTTCCTGTAGAGAGGTGACCAGAACTGAGCACAGTACTCCAAGTGGGGTCTGACCAGGGTCCTATATAGCTGCAACATTACTTCTCGGCTCTTAAACTCAATCCCACGATTGATGAAGGCCAATACTCTGTATGCCTTCTCAACCACAGAGTCAACCTGTGCAGCAGCTTTGAGTGGCCTATGGACTCGGACCCCAAGATCCCTCTGATCCTCCACGCTGCCAAGAGTTTTGCCATTAATATTATATTCTACCATCATATTTGACCTACCGAAATAAACCACCTCACACTTACCCAGGTTAAACTCCATCTGCCACTTCTCAGCCCAGTTTTGCACCTTATCAATGTCCCGCTGTAACCCCTGACAGCCCTCCATACTATCCACAACACCCCCGACCTCGAGGATGTGTGCTTAGCCCACTGCTTTACTCTCTTTACGCTTGTGGCTAGGCACAGATCAAATGCCAATTACAAATTCACAGATGACACCTCCGCTGTTAACAAAATCTCAGATGAGAACGAGGTGGCATACAGGAGTGAGCTGGATTGGCTGGTTGAGTGGTTTTGCGACAACAACCTTACACTCAGTGTCAGCAAGACCGAGGAAAGGATTGTGGACTTCAGGAAGGGGAAGTCAGGGGAACGCATGCTAGTTCTCATTGAGGTGTCAGCAGTGGAAAGGCTGAGCAACTTCAAGGTCCTGGGGCATGAATATCTCAGGGCCCAACACATCGATGCGATCATGAAGAAGGCACAGCCAGCAGCCCTGCTCTATGGAAAGCTTTAGGAGATTTGGTCTGTCACATAAGACTTTAGAGATGTAATGTGGAAAGAGCTGACTGAATGCATCACTTCCTGCTCCAGAGTCTCCAGTGAAGAAGGGGTTCATAGGCTCCACCACCTGCATCATGGGCACAACCCTCCCCACCGTCAAGGACAGTTTCATGAGGCAGCGTGTCAAGGAAGGCAGCATTATCATTAAGGGCCCTCACCATTCATTGGGCATGCCCTCTCCTGGTTGCGACCATCAGGGATTAGGTACAGGAACCTGAGGAACCACACTCAGTGATTCAGAACCATCTTCTTCCGTGCTCCATCATCAAATTTCTGGATCGTTCAGGATCACTACCTCGATATTCTTCTATTTTGCATACTTATTTATTTTGTAATTTATTGAAATGCTATACTGTCACAATAACTAAAATTTTATGACATACACAACAGCGGTAATAAGACCATAAAACATAAAAGCAGAATTAGGCCATTCAGCCCATCAAGTCTGCTCTGTTATTAGATCATGGAAAATTTATTATCCCTTCAACACCACTCTCCTGCCTTCTCCCCGTAAGCTTTGACACCCCACTAATTAAGAACCTTGCAACCTCCGCTTTAAATATACCCAACGGTTTGGCCTCCGCAGCCTTCCGTGGCAATGAATTCCACAAATTCGCTACCCCTCTGGCTAAAGAAAAAATCTTCTTCATTTGTGATGCCGTGTCTCTTGTCCTAGACTCTTCCACTGTCAGAAACATCTTCTCTGTGGCCACTTCATCAAGGCCGTTCAATATTCGATAGGTTTTGATGAGATGCCCTCTCATTCTTCTAAACTCCAGCGAGTGCAGGCCCAGAGCCATCAAATGCTCCTTATACGTTTAACCTTGTGCTCATAGTAAGTCTGATTCTGGTGCAAACTCCATGCAGGTAGCATCAATGACCAGGACTGAGCTTGGGTCTCTATATTTCCCCAGTGGCCACCCATTTTAATTCCACTGTCCACTCCCATTTGAACATGTCGGTTCACAGCCTCCTCTACTGCCATTAAAAGGCCACCCTCAGGTTGGAGGAGAAACCCCCTTATATTATAGCCTCCAACCTGATGGCATAAATGTCAATTTTAAAGTTAAAAGCTGGAGGAAAAGAACCCTATAGGAGAGGACAGTGGACCGTGGGAGGAAGGGAAGGAGGAGGGGTGCCAGAGAGAGGCGATGAGCAGCTGAGGAGAAGAGGAGTGGTAAGGAGTGAACTAAAATTGCTTTGCCTCTGCTTATGCGTGGGAGGGAGAGCTGGGGGTGTAGGGTTCTTACATTTAACTGTCATTTATTTTTTGGGGCACTCCTCTGTTTTCGTGGATGTTTGCGAAGAAAAAGAACTTCAGGATGTACGTATATTGCATACATTTCTCTGACATTAAATGTACCTATTGAAACCTACTGAGAATGGGGAACAGACAGAGAAGAAAGCGAAGGGGGTAGGGCTTACCGAGAGTTAGTTAACCTGTATCAGGTCTCCACTTGGCCTCTGCTGCTCCAGAGTAATCAACGCAAGTCTGTCCAGCTTCGTGTTGTAACTTAGCCTCTCTAATCAAGACAGCCTCCTGGATCAGCAAATCTTTTCTACACCTGCTCAAAAGCCTCCACATCCTTCCTAAAATGTGGCAATCAGAATTGACTGGAACACTCAAGATGCAATCTAATGAGAGTTTGATAAAGCTGTCACATAGTTTTAGGGAAAAGTACACCCATTGTGCTACTTTATTACGTACACCTGTACACCAGCTCATAAGTACAAATATCTAATCAACTAATTACGTGGCAGCAACTCAATGTATAAAAGCATGCAGGCATGGTCAAGAGGTTCAGTTGTTGCTCTGACAAAACATCAGAACAGGGAAGAAATGTGATCTAAGTGACTTTGACTGTGGAATGATTGTTGGTGCCAGACAGGGTGGTTTGAGTATCTCAGAAACTGTTGATATTCAGGGATTTTCACACACATCAGTCTCTAGATTTTAGGAGAATGGTGTGAAAAGCAAAAAACATTCAGTGAGTGGCAGTTCGGTGGATGAAAATGCCTTGTTTAAGAGAGAGATCAGTGGGGAATGGGCAGACCGAATCAAGTTGACAGGAAGGCAACAGTAACTTAAATGAACACATGTTACAGCTGTGGTGTGCTGAAGAGCATCTCTGAATGCACAATGCACCAAACCCTGAAGGGGATAGGGTACAGCAAAAGACCGCACCGGGTTCCACTCCAACCACTTAATGAAGTACTCTCCTGTACCTAATAAAGTCGGCACTGGGTGTAACTCCTGAAAATAAAGAGCAAACTAGAAAAAAAACCACCTGGTTCCAGCGCAAAATCCATCATTCTTTCAACATAATATCATGAGTACAACAGCAGAAACCTTAGCTCAAGTATTTCCACATGCTCAAACTAGCATGGGAAAGACAACCTAACTGACAAATTTACTACAACTGGACCACAATTGATTGACTGGTTGTCTGTCGTATCCAACAATGACAGTCTTGTTAACCTGTGCAGAAGAGTTTTGAAAGTGGAAAAGCTATTGCACTGAGCAGTTTCACTCTCTTGATATCAGAAATCTGGGTTCAGTGGTACAAGTCATCCTCAAAACTGGAGTGGATGACCATGAGCCTTCTGTGTGTTGTCATGCCCTTCGCTCCCCATGATGCATCATAGAACTGCCTTCCTGGCCTTTGGGTCTCACCATTGATTTCATCCACCCAGTATGACAGAGCTGACTCTTCGTGCTAGGACAGGCCAGGGTATTAAGCCCACGGGCTGCCCACACTTCACATAGCCCGCCTGTCAAACCGGTGTACCGGGATGTGGCTGCTGTCACATGTATACAGCTACTTGGAGCCACAGGTGACTGGTGGGTGTCCCAGAATGGCCACGACAAGCCCCTTCACTAGAAGGAGCTACACCAGTTATAGAGAAAATACAATTTCCTCATCAACTTAGTTTTAAAAGGAACCAACAAAGGAATTACAGGAAGTCACAGAGCAAATGCTTCTTAAATTATCAAAATAGCACTAAGTTGTTGATACAATAAACAGCAACCAGTATGCGATCAAAAAATTACTGAAATTCTCAATTTTAATATGTTCACTACTTAAGAGTTTTAACAAAACTCTTAACGCCAGAGATTCTGCAGATGCTGGAAATCCAGAGCAACACACACAAAACACTGGAGAAACTCAGCTGGTCAGGCAGCACCTATGGAGGGGAATAAACAGTTGATTTTTCAGGCTGGTCTTTCATTATTTAGATGACTATTTAGTGGCTTTTCCTTCATCAATATTTAGTGGTGATAGAATTGGATCCATATAGGAAATGGTTTCTTTAGAACAAGTGGTTTCTTTCCTCCCTTTAGAACATTGATGAGGAGGAATTTATTTTAGCCAGGGTTTTATGGCTCCCTTCTTGAATATTTTTCCTTGTTCCCTCCTCCTCTGCCATGCGTCACCCCCACCCCCATTAAACCTAATGGATTAGCTGCTGAAAGGAAGAACCAAAGTTGGAATAAACCAGTTGGGCTCAATCGACTTCTTCACCTGTAACTTTTCCCTCAGACAACTGAACCTCCTGTTGACCACTGCCAAAGCATTTGCTGTCATTTTTAACATATTCGGGGCAAATGTCACTATGGATCGCTCTGCACCTTGCAAGTCAACTCATAAGGAGCCTGAAGACACACACTCACCGTTTTAGAAACAGCTTCTTCAGTTCTGAACAGACAATTAACCAACCCATGAACACTACCTCATTATTTCTTTGCTCTTGTTTTGCACTATACGTATATAACTGTAATTTATAGTTTTTAAATGTATTGCACTGCACTGCTGCTGCAGAGCATCAAATTTCATGACGTGCGCCAGTGAGATTAAATCTGATTCTAATAAGCTGAGAAATTAAATTTCCTGCTTTCCCTGCAGTAGTTACGCTGGTGACCGTTACTTCAAATGATATTGTAATACGCGGAGAAAAAAATCTCGAACAGAGAGTGCTCTGATTAACTGCTCAACAGCAAAGCAAAAAGCTTTCATTTCCTCTATCCACAATCTTCAAAAAATCTCTACCACTAACTGTTCTAACAGGCTCTGATCTGCACTCAATGACTTCAGCAGCTGGGGAATAAACATTCTTTAGAAGGTTTGTGCGATTATTCCGTTTGCCTGGATCCCCAAATCTTAACTCTGTGGCAAGTCCCAAGTCTGCACCAACCTGATGTGTGCAAATTGTGACCCATCGCCATGAATCATGGCTGTCTTGAAATTCAAAACTCAGCTCCAGTTTCAGTTCCGTTTCTTCTTGTGGTATCTGTAAAGGAAAACTCAAGTGAGAAATGATTTGTTTAAGTCAAAATTAGACCTTTAAAATCACACCCTGAGCTACACTTGACTAGGTACTCCGAAATCCTATATTCACATTCAAATTAGTTTATTGTCGCTTGTACCAGGAAATAATTAAATTCCCTGCTCACGTAAAGCTCACAGTGGACATAATAAATGCAGCAAACAAGGGCCAAGCACAGCATGCACACTGAGGTGGTGCAGAAAGAAACGTTTGAGAAATGGCAGGAAGAGGATATGAAAGAGGTCACTACACTGAATGAAAACCTTGAATATAACACCTATTATTTTGACGTGGTGATGGGCAGGTGGAAACAGCTGGGGGAGGGGATAGGAAATTTTGTCGGAAAAGAGTGAAGATGCGGTCTCTGTTGAAGGCCATGAATGAAAGCTGGAACCACACATTGTGTAGAAGAGCACCCCATCATCAAGGAACCCCACCATCCACGCCATGCTCCCTTCTCACGGCTGTCATCAGGAAGGAGGTACCAGAGCCTTAAATCCTACACTACCAGGTTCAGGAGCAGTTATTACCCTTCAACCAACAGGCTCTTGAACCGATGTGGATAATGTCACTCACTTCGACACTGAACTGATTCTACAGCCTATGGAATCACTTTCAAGGATTCTGCAACTCATGTTCTTAGTATTACAGCATATCTTATTCAGTTATTTATTATTCTCTGTTTTTTTTGTAACTACACAGTTTGCTGCCTTATGCACATTGATTGTTTCTGTTTGTGTGCAGTTTTTCATTGATTCCACTGTGTTTCTTTCTATCTACTTTGAATCCCTGCAAGTAAATTAATATCAGGGTCGTATATGGTGACATATGCGTACTTCAATAATAAATTTACTTTGAACTGCCCTGGTGTTGCCCCTGGCTTAAATTCTCTGCAAAGTTTGATTGCCTAAGCTCAGGATGACCTCAGAAGTAATTGAACTAGAAAGTGCAATGTATCAGATCCCAAGGCAAAGCAAATGCAAGAATATCATAAACATATTTACCTTCCATGTGCTTCCTTCATGTTTCAAGAGACAACCTACAGATAAGGGTAGTACCAGTCTTGATCTCTGATCTATGCTGACTTTTCAGACTCTGATGGTCACAACTTGCAGGCTTCCCCTGCACAACCCTTGGACTATGCTGGCCATCAACTCAAAACGACACTGATTCTATGCGCACGTGACAAGTAACGTTAATCTCATAATCTCTTCTTTCTCCCCCCGCTGTACCTGGCCTCCTTTGTCCATCACCTCCCCCCCACCCTCAACTGGTTGCACCCACCGTGGAACAACTTGTGCTTTACTCGCACTCTTACGCCCTCTCAATCTTGATGTGGGATCTCAACCCAAAGCCTTTGCCCCACAGATACTCAATTCACTGGGTTCTTGCAGCAGTTTACATTTCTGCTCTACAGTACAGCATCTGCAGGCTTGAGTCCACACTCCCAAGCCACCAAGCACCCGCGTCAACACCTTTCAGCAGCTTAGCATGCACTGACAGGCTTGGAACGATAAAGTTTGTGGAGCCTCCTCTTTACACCAGAGGCTTACCTGCCCAACATCAATGCATGGTTGAAAGTGACAGCCTCGATCGGATTTGTTAGTCTTGGGGCTGCTGGATTTGCTGGGAGCAAATTCAGAAAAAAAAGAGGTGAAAAGGGACTTGGGAGCCCTCATGTATGATTCCCTAAAGGTTAACTTGCAGGTTGAGTTGGTGGTAGGGAAGGCAAATGCAATGTCAGCATTCATTTCGAGAGGACTAGAACATAAAAGCAGGGATGTAATGCTGAGGCTTTATAAGTTGTTGGTCAGTCTGCACTTTGAGTATTGTGAGCAGTTTTGGGCCTCTTATCTAAAAAGGGGAGGGCCCAGATGAGAGTCACAAGAATGAGCCCGGGAATGAAAAGGTTAATGTACGAGGAGTACTTGATGGCTCTGAGACTGTACTTGTTGCAGCTTAGAAGAATGAGGGGGGAATCTCATTGAATCCTATCGAATATTGAAAGGTCTAGATAGAGTGGACGAGAAGATGTTTCCAAGAATGAGAGAGTTTAGGACCAAAGGCCACAACCTCAGATTAGAAGGAAGTCCCTTTAGAACAGAAATGAGGAGGGAATTCTTTAGCCAGAGGGTGATAAATCTGTGGAGCCCATTGCCATAGATGGCTATGGAAACCAAGTCATTGGGTATATTTAACACAGTGGTTGATAGGTTCTTGATTAGTAAGGGTGTCAAAGGTTACAAGGAAAAGGCAAGAGGATGGGGTTAAATGGGATAATAAATCAGCCATACTGGAATGGCAGAGTAGACTCGATGGGCTGTATGGCCTAATTCTGCTCTTTGTCTTCTGGTCTTCTATCTACAGCATGCTGGGCTTTGTCATTCAGCACACTTGCACACATTTGCCGTGGTTGGCAGCTCGTTTTCAGATCCCACGTGTTCATCTGTGCCAAGCCAGGGTTGGTCTGCTATGATCATCAGAAGCAGAGTCGGGTTTAATATCATTGGCATATGTCATGAAATTTGTTAACTTAGCAGCAACAGTGCAACACAATACATGATAATAGAGAGAAAAAGAGAAAACTGTGACGTAGTTACAGGAAAGTAGGACAAAAAAAAGGAAATTAAAAAAATGTAGTGAGGTAGTGTTCACGGGTTCAATGTCCATTTAGAAATCGGATGGCAGAGGGAAGAAGCTGTTCCTGAATCGCTGAGTGTGTGCCTTCAGGCTTCTGTACCTCCTTCCTGATGGTAACAATGAGAAGAGGGCATGTCCTGGGTGATGGGGGTCCTTAATGATGGATGTTACCTTTCTGGGGCACCGCTCCTTGAAGATGTCCTGGATACTATGGAGGCTAGCGCCTATGATGGAGCTGGCTAATTTTACAACTCTCTGCAGCTTACTTCAATCCTGTGCAGTCGCCTCGTCCCATACCAGATGGTGATGCTTGTTAAAATGCTCTCCATGGTACATCCACAGAAAATTCTGAGTGTTTTTGGTGACATAGAAACATAGAAACATAGAAAATAGGTGCAGGAGTAGGCCATTCGGCCCTTCGAGCCTGCACCGCCATTCAGTATGATCATGGCTGATCATCCAACTCAGAACCCTGTACCTGCCTTCCCTCCATACCCCCTGATCCCTTTAGCCACTAGGGCCATATCTAACTCCCTCTTAAATACAGCCAATGAACTGGCCTCAACTGTTTCCTGTGGCAGAGAATTCCACAGATTCACCACTCTCTGTGTGAAGAAGTTGTTCCTCATCTCGATCCTAAAAGGCTTTCCCTTTATCCTCAAACTGTGACCCCTCGTTCTGGACTACCCCAACATCGGAAACAATCTTCCTGCATCTAGCCTGTCCAATCCCTTTAGAATTTTATACGTTTCAATAAGATCCCCGCTCAATCTTCTAAATTCCAACGAATATAAGCCTAGTCAATCCAGTCTTTCATCATATGAAAGTCCTGCCATCCCAGGAATCAATCTGGTGAACTTTCTTTGTACTCCCTCTATGGCAAGAATGTCTTTCCTCAGATTAGGGGACCAAAACTGCACACAATACTCCAGGTGTGGTCTCACCAAGGCCTTGTACGACTGCAGTAGAACCTCCCTGCTCCTGTACTCGAATCTTCTTGCTATGAATGCCAGCATATCATTCGCCTTTTTCACCGCCTGCTGTACCTGCGTGCCCACTTTCAGTGACTGGTGTACAATGACACACAATGACATACCAAATCTTCTCAAACTCCTAATGAAATAGAGCTGTTGTTTTGCCTTCTTTTAAGCTGTATCGATATGTTGGGTCCAGGTCAGGTCCTCAGAGATATTGATACTTAGGAACTTGAAACTGCTCACTCTCTCCACTTCTGATCCCCTCTATGAGGACCGGTGTGTGTTTCCTCATCTTACTCTTCCTGAAGTCCACAATCAGTTCTCTAGTCTTACTGACACTGAGTACAAGGTTGTTGCTGCGACACCACTCCACTAGCTGGTATATCTCACTCCCTCTCGCCACCATCTGAGATTCTGCCAACAATGGGTGTATTGTCAGCAAATTTATAGATAGCATTTGAGCTGTGCCCTGCCACACAGTCATGAGTGTAGAGAGTAGAATAGTGGGCTAAGCACACACCCCTGAGGTGCGCCAGTGTTAAGTGTCAGCGAGGATTATGAAGGTAAAGTATGGATCAGAGCAAGTCACTAGGTTCCAGACTGGAATCAGCCTTTTATTCCCTCTTTCCCAGGGATTTATGAGTACATTTATGAAACGTGTGTACAAAACGATAACACAGAAATTCCAGCACACCAAATAAGATTGGAAAATGTTGGTGAGACTGGAGTACGAGTACCTGCTGTTGGCAATTCCGGATTTGAGAACATCGGTCAGACCCGATGCTGTAGATGTCCGAGAGTCCGCAGGGGAGGTGGAAGCCCAGTGTCTGCAGGAGGATAGGGGACTGTGCTAGGGCTAAATGTGTATGGCTGGGAGGGATGAAGGGAGCTTGTTTTTGCTGCTGTTATTTGGTGCTTGTGTAATGTCCTGGTTCATATTTTTTACTGTTGTGCTGTTCTGTATTTCAATTGTGCTGTTCTCTGCAAGCCTCTTGTTTGGGTTACTGTTGAAGATAAGAGATAGAGAATTGTGTGCCATCCAATTAGGGTGGCTGGATTAAGGGGAGGTTTCTCTGGTGAGGGACACTAAGGCTGGGCTTGGGGCTTTTGTTAAGGAGATGAAGGGGGAAGACACCAGAGAGAAGAGGTCGTAGGATTCGACCTGGAGTGGGGCTGTGATTCGATGAAGCCTGGGGTGAGATCGAAGGAGGATTGGCAAAGGGGAAACCGTGAGCTCCAACTTGTGCACATTAGACTGTTTCATTAAATTGGGCCCTGTTCTTTTTTTTTGGTCTTTCTTTACTAACCCTTTAGTCAAATTAAGAATTATAAGCTAAATCTTTTAATTGTATGCAGTGTACTGTCTGTTACTTTGCGGTACTCATTTGTAACGATAATGAATCAGGCAGCATCCACACAAACGGGTTTGGGGTTTGGGGTTTTGGCTGGACTCGCGCCTCAACCTCACACGTTTGGCGGGGCCGGACGTTGTTTTCCCCGGACTAATACAGCCAACAGAACCAGAGTGTTTCCCTTGTTGTTCTGCAAAACATTGTGGATGTGTGAGGTTGGTGCCAGAATGTGTGGCAACATTTACGGGCCGCTCTCAGCACACCCTCAAATATATTGGTTGTTAATGTAAACAATGTATTTCGAAAGTCAAGTGACAAATAAACTTGAATCTTGAAAACAAAACTTTCCTTTGCCTATTGAATATTTAGTCCGGCACCTCTTGCCAAATCCCACATGTACCGCTAAAAAAAAGCATACCCTTGCCCATAAAGCCATTGTAAAGTGTCAATTAGAAGATACTGTAAAGATGTGGAAGAAGGTCTTGTGGTCAGATGAGACTAAAGTGGAACATTTTGGCCTCAACACTAAGTGGTACGTGTGGTTAAATCTAACATTGCACATCGATTTACTAACACCAACCCTACTGTAAAGTATGGTGGAGGTAGCATCATGTAATGGGATGCTTGTCAGCAGCAGGGATGGGAAATCTGGTCAGGATTGATGGGAAGATGAATGTTGCTAAACACAGAGAGATCCTGGATAAAAACCTGCTAGCCTCTGCCAGAAAGCCTAAACTGGGGAGGAAGTTCGTCTTTCAGCAGAATAACGACCCAAAGCGCACTGCCAGAGCAACCACAGAGAGGTTTTAAAAAGAAAACTACCATGTCCTTGAATGACTCAGAGACCTGACCTTAATCTGATTGAACATCCCTGGCAAGATCTCAAGATTGCTGTCCACCCCTACTCCCCAACTAACCTGGCACAGCTTGATCAAAGAGGAAGAATATTTTTGAACTACTGTCATACCAGTTTTTGATTTTTTACTTTTTCATGCTTTACAATTATCCCTGCTTTTTGGGCTCGACAGTGAAAAAAGGAGCATGTGATTCACAAATAAAAATTCTCAGTTGAATTGATCAACATCTCTGATTGTAAGACTATATGATATAATTACTATATAGAGAGCAACAGCATATTCAAGTTTAAATTGTCCCATTCAGGCCTAAAGATTCGCTGCGGAGCATTCCTTACTCCTGTGGGACAGCTTTCCTGACAAAGAGGGGTCATTCTGCTGAGCAAGTCAGACTTGTGGCTGTGGAAAAATCTCAGATTCGGGGGCCTCCTCCAGGGTGGTTGCAGGAGTTGACTCTGGGACTCCAGGAAGTGGCTCTGACAGCTCTGGACACCTTACATCTCTGTTTAAAATGATTCTGCTCTCCTCAACTGATCGATGTGTCACCTCCCGATGATAACAGGCACAATCACCATTGTGCAGGAGAGTGATCCAGTTCCGTCCTAAATCTTTCCAGGTACCTACTTTTGTTCACATTGTAGTCCCGCGCAAGAACTGTTTGTCCAGGAATGAAACATCGAACCCCCTTGTTTGAGGAGATTTCAATCCATCTTAGTTGTTTGTCCTGCATACTCCTTCTGAGATTGGGCTTGAGGAAATCCAAGCGTGAACACATGGAACGACCCAGGAACAGCACAGCTGGTGAGTTGTTGGTTGCGGAGTGGGCTGCATTGCCATATGCAAGGAGGAGATTGGCGAGCTTCTGATTCAGTGTTAGTGCAGTGTGTTCTGCTTGTTGTGTGTTCTTTAGACTCTGGACAAACATTTCCACCAAGCTGGGTAGTACGGTGCCTGTGTAATACGTTATATTCCATTCATTTTCAGGAATGACCGAAACTGCTCCCCCACAAACTGAGGTCCATTGCCACTGACTAAGTGTTATGGAACACCAGTCCTTGAGAAGAGGCCTCTCAACACATAAAAGGTGTGCGAGGCTGTAGGGGAGGCTGTTGGGAACACTTCAGGCCTCTTTGTAGCTGCATCCACTACTACCAAGAAATTTGTGCCCATGAATGGTCTAGAAAATTAACATGAATCCCCCGCCATGACATTGCAGGTCATCCCAGGGATGGAGAGGCACTGTTCTTGGCATCTTCTGGACGTGTTGGCATCCCAAACAGTGCATGGTGAGCTGATCTATCCCAGGCCACCAGACAAAGCTTCAAACCAATTCTTTTATTTTGACCATGCCTAGATGACCAGCACATAGCTCCTCCAACACCTTAGCTCTCAGCATTAATGGTACAACAACTCTCAACCCCACATACGGCAACCTCTGTCAAGGACAAGTTCATCCCAGCGATGGTAAAAATGGTGGAACTGGGATTTCTGCTGCACCTTCTAACCATTTTTGGTAGCCATGTAGACCTGAGACAGTGTGGGATCTTTTCTGGTTTCCCTTTGGATCATCTCTGCCGTAATTGGGTAACTTTCAATTTGTATTAGGGAGAATACATTCAGAGGGGTGTCCTCTTTTGTAAATTCTTCAGTATTTTCCTTTTCAAAGGGTAAATGGAGCAATCCATCAGTGTTTCCATGATTATTTGTTCTCTTTAATTCAATCTCCTAATTGTGTCCTCCAAGAAACAGAGCTCACCTCTGCGTAGATGCTGCTTCTGTTAGTTGACAGCCTTATGTGGATTGAAAATGGACACTAGTGGTTGATGATCAGTAGTGAAGGTAAACTCTCTCTCATACAAGTACTGGTTGAAACGTTCTACACTCCAAACCAGACTCAAGGCCTGTCTGTTAATCTGTGTGCAATCTTTTCATTTAGACTGCTTTACACCTCTGTGCCCATTGCCATTTCTTCCTGTTCTGTAGTAATAAGTTCAAGGTGTGGAGCGCAGCAGCCAGGTTTGGCAAGAACCTGTTATGGTAAAAAGGACCGCTACTGTAACACGTCCTTTGGCTTTGGGGCATCCAGCACTGCTTGAGTATTCTCATCACACTTGTGTAAATCTTGTGCATCAATGGTGTGACCACACTAAGTGATGATTGGTTTAAAGAATTCACATTTGTTTCGTCATCTTCTGAGCCCATAATCTTCTAATCTTTTTAACACTGTTTTGAGATTTTTGGAGATGTTCTTTGTCATCCTTACTGGTAACAATGATGTTAAAACTGGGTGCCTGGGCAGCCTTACAGCACCTAGCCCATAGCTTTCTGCCACAGTGCAGGTGCCGATGCTACTCCAAAAACAAGCCTATTATAGTGATAAAGCCCTTTGTGAGTGTTTGTGGTGAGAAACACTTTGGACCTTTCTTCCATCGCCATCTGTTGTTAGGCCTCAGCTGAGTCCACTTTGCTGAAATATTTTCCTCCCGAAAGGTTTGCAAATATATCCTCTAGCCTGGATACAGGGTATTGATCTACTTTCAGTACTGAGATGATGGTGACCTTACAATCACTACAGATCCTGACAGACCCATTCTTCTAGGCTACCGAGTCCAGAAGCATTGCCCATGGGCTTTACTCAACCTTGGAAAGAATTCCTTCATCCTCCATGCATTCTAGCTCACTGGCTACTTTATCACAGATGATATAAGGAACCAGACCGGCTTTTTAAAACTTGGGTGTGGCATTTTCATAACACTATTTTACCGTTGATATGTTTGAGTTTTCCAACGCCAGCCTTGAACACGACTGTGGCATCATCCAGTACCTTTCTTAATTTGATTTCAGTTGATCCTATTGCAGGGGATGTGGCATGAAAATGGCGGATGGATCTCCAATCAAGTTGTAGTTGTCTCTGACAATCATGGCCCCATAATTCTGGCCGTCCTGCTTTTACCATATACAAGCCCAATGTGGCTTGTTGCATGTTGCATTTCACTGTTACGAATGTCATACCCACGGGATTTATCGTTTCTCTAATATAAGTTCTTAGAAGCATATCCACAGGCTTCTGTTCAGTATCTTTGAAATGCTGCTCAAACTCATTTTGTGGAATGACTGAAACAGCCGAGCCAGTGTCCAATTCCATTTTAATTAATTTGCTGTTCACTTCGTGTGTGAACCATATTGCTTCTCTCCTGTTAGTTTTCACGTTGTAAATCTCAAGGCTACCTAGTCCTATGTCACTCTCCAATGTCTCGTGCTTCAACAGGCAAGTAGGCGATTCGGGTTTGTTTAAAACTTCCTCATCGCCATTGTTATGTTTTATAACTCTAAAACTTAAAACTAATTGAAAGGAAACGTGGTGCCGTGAATGCGCGTCTTTGTTTTTTTTTAAACTTGAAGTAAGGCGTGCACATGACATGGAGCCACACAGGGCTGAAGTCTGATTAAGCAGGGTGCTGTCTATGTGAAGTTGTGACAATATGCCATTCATGTACTTTTACATGTAACAGTAATTATGTAATCAACAAAAAATGCTTTATCAAACAATATATTTACAATATTACTCAAATATTACTGAAATATTAAATAGCAGCAACATTCTCTGTTCAAACACACTCCTTCTCATGAGTATTTTTGTCAATAGATTTAAATAAATCCCAGCTGGTCTGATAGTAAAAGCATTAGTAAGTTGGCGCTTATTTTAACATTTTCTAGTAAAGCCAAAAAAAGGCCTCTGTTCCTCACAGGATGCAGCTGTTTTCAATGTGGTAAATAAAAGATGTTCTCCAGAAGTTTTACAGATGGGACACAGGATTTGTTTTTCAGAAAGGAAACAATATTTTCAAAAGCACAGTTTAAACAGACTTTATCAGTTATTGCCATTTGCAAAGCATACGAGAATACTAGAGGTCAACATTTCAAAAGATATTACTTGCCTGGATACCGATCTGCCAACATCGTATTCTGTTAATCTTGAAACTGAACTCTTCGATGTGGTTCTTTGGTAACCGAACACAGCAGTTAATTTCATAATTGCCCACACGAACAGTAGCAGGGCAGTTGGGCTCTGGATAATCACAGGTGCAAGCCTCAAACTGTAGATGCCCATAGAACTTCACTTCCCTCATAAGTTCGAGGAACTAAGGAAGAATAATTTTAAAATAGATGAAAAGTGATTAAAAGTGAAATTCTTTCTGGGGTTCTCAACAGTGCATCAGTTCTTACTTCTAAATAATGGTAGTTAACCCAGGACCAAAGTCCTGCTATTCAAAACTTATCTTAATTAAACAGGTTGAAGTTTCATTCTTTTAACTTCAAAACTCTCAGGGATATTTGATTACAGGAAAATGACTATGTTTTGTGCATAACCATATACAAATGATTCTAAAGATTGTTGACAGGAAAACATCAACCCGCCCCCAATCAAAGTGCAAAAAAAAATTGAACAAACAGCAGAAAGAGCGAAAAGCATAGAATATAAAACAATAACCCACAAGGTCATTGAAAGAGTCCAGACCTATTCAGTTCAGCTCAGTTCAGTTCAGCCTAGTGCAAATAGTGATAAAGTCACGGGAATAGACTAAGTCAAAGATTTCTTTATGCATCAGAATGGTTACATCACCAATATTATCACAGCGTGGATTCCAGTGTGCCTCTTGGCGACATTATCAAGCAAGTTCTATCACTGAGCCACACAGGGCAGACGTCTGATCAATCAGGGTGCTGTCTACGTGAAGTTTGGTAGTTCTCCTTGTCACCACGTGGGCTCGATTGTATGCTTCTGTTTTCTCCCATGTCCCAGGTTAGTGTTGCCATGGGCATGTCATGGTAGAATCTGGGGATGGGGTGGGGGGAGGGAGTAGAGGGAATGTAAGGAGAATTTTTTTTTAAAGGAGCTAATATTGGTTTTGGGCATGGATGCAGTGGATTGATAGGCCAGTTTCCCACTCCTCTCTCACTCTGAGGTAGGGCACATTTTAGAGAAAGACTTTACTTTTACACAGCACCTTTCAAGACTTTAGATCATTCATTCCAAACAGCCAATGCCCACAAGCTGCACTGCAGGAGTGTTCAGATGTTTTTGAGACCTCAAGAGTTAAGAATTGAATCAGAATCGGGTTTACTATCAGTGACATATGTCATGAAATGTGTTATTTTGTGGCAGCTGGTCACTGAGATACAAAGGAATTAGTGCCATTTCAGAGAAACATCAGACAAATGCCTGAGAGCGTAGGAGAAAACAGCAGAAATTCAATTCCTTAAAATGACATCAAGAAATCATTCTTGACACCAAGTGGGAATCAGAATCCGATTCAACACGAGCTAAATGATTCTGTTCAGGCAGTGATCTCATTGCTTCCAAGTGAGGAAGAAGAGGAGTATTGCAAGTAGGATAATCCATAACCAGAATCAGGTTTACTATCATGGACATATAGAACATAGAAAACCACAGCACATTACAGGCCCTTCGGCCCACAATGTTGTGCCGACCATGTAACCTACTCTAGAAACTGCCTAGAATTTCCCTACCGCATAGCTCTCTATTTTTCTAATCTCCATGTACCTATCTCTAAGAGTCTCCATTGCATCCAGCTCCACTATCATTGATGGCAGTGCATTCCACACACCCAACACTCTGTGTGAAAAACTCTGACATCGCCCCCTGTACCTACTTCCTAGCACCATAGAACTATGCCCCCTTGTGTTAGCCAATTCAGCCCTGGGAAAAAGCCTCTGACTATCCACACAATCAGTGCCTCTCATCATCTTATACACCTCTATCAGGTCACCTCTCATCCTCCGTCGCTCCAAGGAGAAAAGGCCAAGTTCACTCAACCTATTCTCAGACATCCCACCGCTCCCAGAAGTTCCGCGAGTCTCCCGCATATTAATAGTGGCTCCCTGATGCCCGCAAATTATATACAATGTCCCGGAAATCAATTTTTTTGTGAGCGAGAGAGCGCGCGAGAGCGACCACGAGAGAGAGAACGAGCCTGCGAGTGCGCGAGAGCGACCACAAGAGAGAAGGAGCGAGCGTGAGAGAGAGCGAGCGCAAGAGAGAGAGAGTGAGCGAGCGAGCGAGAGCGTGCCATGGCAGAGTGTTCCATAAAAAGAATATATAAAACGTACGTCACCCCAGACTACACTAAAGTGTACCCCTGCCTAATAGGGGTCAAAAATAATGACAGTGTTGCTCGCTGCACTGTTTGCAACAGTGACTTTTCTATTGCCCATGGTGGGTTAAGACTGTAAAAGACATGTTGAGGTGAGTTTAACAGGTGTCATTTGTTCAATAGCATAGCTAACATTATTTAAACTAGCTGGCTAGCTGCTAAGGAGCTACTCTATTGCAGGCATCCCGCCTCTCCTAGAAGTTCAGGGAGTCTCCTGCAAATTGATGGTGCTACCTCCCTGAAATGAGTTTTTGCAGGGTGGGATGTCTGTATTCTCATAAGGCACAATGTCCAATTCAGGCAACATCCTTCTAAAACTCCTCTGCACTCTCTGTATAGTATCCACATCTTTCTTGTAGTGAGGTGACCAGAACTGAACACGGTACTGCAAGTGGGGTCTGACCAAGGTCTTATTTAGCTGTAACACTATCTCATGGCTCTTGAAGTCAGTCCCATGACTGATGAATGCCAACAGATCATACACCTTCTTAACAACACTGTCAACCTGCGCAGGAGCTTTGAGTGTCCTATGGACACGGACCCCAGGATCTTTCTGATCCTCCACACAGACAAGAGTCTTACCATTAATACTATACTCTGTCTTCAAATTTGACCTACCAAAATGAACCACTTCCCACTCATCTAGTTTGAACTCGGCCTGCCACATCTCAGCCCAGTTCTGCATCCTATCGATGACCCGCTATTACTTCTGACAACCCTCCAGACTATCCACAACACCTCCAATCTTTGTGTCACAAGTCATTAAATTTGTTGATCTGCGGCAGCAGTACAATGCAATACATAAAATAAACAATAATCTGCAATAGGAGCAATGCAAAAAGAGAAAAAATATGAGGCGATTTTCATAGGTTCGATGTCTGTTCAGAAATCTGATGGAAAAGGGAAGGAAGCTGTTTCTAAAATGGTGAGTGTCCGAAAATTGAAGGGGATTCCTCCATTCCTCTTCAAAACAGTGTGATTGGGAACCTAACTATCCTCCTGACTTGAATGTCTCATCTAAATGGTAAAGTGTCCATTTGTGAAGCACTTCCTCCACATCGTATGATGTCTCTGGACAGATTTTTGTGTTTAGGTTTCTGGGGAACCTAAGAGGTAGAACAACAAAAATCAGACCGGCAGGTTAGCAGAACCCGATTACAACAGCAGCATTCGCAAGACTGGGCTTTGATTCCTGCCACTTTCTGAAAGGAGCTTGTATGTTTTCCCTGTGACCATATGGGTTTCTTCTGTGCACTTTCCCTCCCAAAACCCAAAAGCAGGTTATGCTAGGTTTGAGTAAGTTGTGGCCATGTTATGTTGGGCAGAAGCATGGGGACAATTGCAGGCTGAGCTCAGCATTTCACAAATGATAACGCAAGCGATACACTTCACTGCATGTTTCGATGTACACGTGACAATAAAGCTAATCTTTAAAATCAGTGCGCATGGGTGGAGAAGGAATGTATGTGATGTCCAGGTCTACTAAGGAACTTAAAAATGAGGATAAAAATTTTATAGACTGAGAGAGTCCCAAGGAACAAGTTACTCAGAAATAAGATAACTCTGCAAATGAAATGAAACACCAATTTAGTTTTTAAAATCTTCTTGAATTTGGGTTCTTATTTTAAAATATTTCTTTATAAAAGCAAAATTGCTTACATTGAGCAACAATTGTGGATGACACATTTGAATACATCATTATTTAAAGTTAAGAGATACTGAACCCCTTGTTAGATTTTAGCAGGGCCCCATTAATTACAGACATACTGGTTAAAAATTCATTAACATCTACGCAATAACTCATCTGGGTATAAGGACACTAGCAAAAAATAAAGGTAAGTTCTGTTTATTCAACCCTGTAAATTCCGGTAGCATTTTTCAAGTATAATCAAGTCCATAGAAGTATTGTAAACCTTTTCTATCTAACAACTTGATCAGTATCAACTTTGCACAACAAAATGCATTCAGTCTGATTTTTGATAACAAGAAAATAATGTGAGGTGCTACAAGAGTGATATACGTGAATCTGAATACGAACTTGAGATTCAGTTTCTTGCAGGCATTACAGGAAAATAAAGGAATGCAGCAGAATTTAGGAAAACAAAGACTGGCAGACAACCAATGTGCAAGACAAATTGTGCAGAATGTAAAAATATATATCCAAAAATAAATAAATAATACTGAGAACATGAAAGAGGCAGAGCGAAGTCAAGATGGCACTAAATGGCCACTCCTTTGCTTGCATCTTTGGAAACAGCTCTATTTCTAATCTTTGAAATCTCTTTTTTTACTTTTCAAGGTTATTTTGAAGACCTTGACCTGGAGTTACACTCTGACTTTGGTCCTCTCCGGGAATGGGACCCGCTCTCAGGGCTTCTTTCTGATATCCCAAGAATGCCGCTGGGAAGACGCGCTCCTTCCGGATTCTGGAATTTCGTGGCTCTGGGGACGTGCTGATTCTAGGCCCGTGCCCCTGACTGAGACATCGCGGGAGAACACGGAACATCGGGAGCAGCGGGTTAGCTGCCGGGGGTTGTGTGTCCAGAGAGCTGTGCCTTTCTGGTGCCGAATCTCCGGGTGCAGAGCTCAGAAAAAAACGACACAACGGACTTTTAACATCATAAGTCAGACAGTTGTTTGTTATGTCTCTCTTCTCGCTGTGAAACAGTGACATCTCTTTTTCCATGTTAGGGAGAGAGAGAGAAACTGTGGTATGTCAAATTACTGGGTGAACAAGTAGTTTTTAGGGTACAGCAAGTCTGTGACTTTATTGATACTTTGCTGCACACTTGAGTGCTCCGTGGAGGGAGCGGATGCTTCTTTGCTGGTGGGGGAGGGGAGGGGTCATTGCCTTGCTGCTGCTTCTGTGGGGGAGGGAGAGCTGAGGGGGGGACTTCAGGGTTCTAACACTTTAACTATTAGTCATTCTTTGTGGGACCCCTCTGTTTTCGTGGATCTTTGCGAAGAAAAAGAATTTCAGGATGTATATTGTATACATTTTTCCGACATTAAATGTACCTATTGAAACGTATTGAACCTATTCTCTCCTTGGCATCCCAGGGGCTGCAGGATTGTCACAGAGGCTGCTGGGTGAGCCTCCAGATAGCTACGGATCAAGTGGTGTGACCCGTGGACCAACGTTGCTGGGACACAAACCAGGGCCAGATCAACCCTGGCTGGGTCGCCTGGGTGAGAGTGTTTGATGTTGAAAGACCAGAAGCACCCGATCACCCCAGATTACATCACCGATAAAGTGTTCCAGAGCACCTAGGATGCATCTCTGCATCGAAGAGCCCTTGAATAGAAACAACATGAGCCCTTGAAAATGCAATTGGCCTTTGTTAATTGTGCTGAAAGTGTTGGTGAATGAGAGAATCGGGGGTGGGGTGGAGTGCGGTGTTACAGGGAATTGAGTAGACAAGTATTGCAAGGTCTTTTCATTTCATCGAATAACGTGGCCTCCTGGTCATTAATAGCTGAATAGTCTTTGCATAACACAATGCATTCAATCTGATTTTTGATATGAGATGCTATACCTGGTGATATACCTGAATCCAGGTCACTCTTCCTACACTTTCCAGTGGCAATATATTTTGCTCTCATTTCTCTGAACTTGCAGACTGATAATGGAGCAGGGCAAAAACAGAGAACGTGGGACCTTGGTGAGCCTTGGAACAGACAGTGCCTCCTTAATCAATAAATACACTCAGTGCAACTTTATTAGGTACAGTTACACACCTGAAATGCTGGAGGAACTCAGCAGGCCAGGCAGCATCTTTGGAAAACGGTAAACAGTCGACGTTTCGGGCCGAGACGCTTCATCAGGCCGGTTGGGTCCTGCTGAAGTATTTCAGCCCAAAACTTCGACTGTATTCTTTTCCGTAGATGCTACCTGGCCTGCTAAGTTCCTCCAGCATCTTGTGTGGGTTGTTTGGATCTCCAGCATCTGCAGATTTTCTCATTTGTGACAGTTGTATACCTGCTTGTAAACGCATATGTCTAATCAGCCAATCATGTGGCAGCAACTCAATGCATAAAAGCATGCAGACATGGTCAAGAGGTTCAGTTGCTGTTTAGACCAAACATCAGAATGGGGAAGAAATGTCATCAAACTGACTTTGACCGTAGAATGATTGTTGGTGATTTGAACATCTCAGAAACTGCTGATCTGGGATTTTCACACACAAGCCTCTAGAGTTTAGAGAGAATGGTGCAAAAAACAAAAAAAAAACATTCAGTGAGTAGCTGTAGGTGGGTGAAAATGGCTTGTTAATAAGAGAGATTAGAGAAGAATGGCCAGACTGGCTCATGCTGACAACAGTAACTCAGATAATCACACGTTACAACTGGTGTGCAGAAGAGCATCCCCTGAAGGCAGAACACGTCAAACCTTGAAGTAGATAGGGTGCATCAGCAGAAGTCTACCTAATAAAGTGGCCACTGAGTGTAGAATGGACTAGTGATAGAACCAGAGGAGAATAAATTAAGGAAATCAAACCTGGCGTCACTTGAAAGGCAAAATGAAAAGAAAGAGAGAGCCAAAAGACCGATGCCAAGGGTTGAGGCCCGAGGGCCAATTGGAAGTCCAGAAGTCGAGGCCCAATGGCCAGGGCCCCGAGTCTGCAAGTCTCTGGGGAATTCAAAGCCCAACATCTGTGAGCCTGAGTCTGAGTCTGCTGGAGGCTCTAGGCCGAGGAACATGGCCTGCCTGGGTTGGACGACAATGTGGGTGTGTGTGTGTGGGTGGGAGGAACGGGGCTTGTTTTGCAGTGTTGCTTTGTTGCTTGGCATGTTGTGTTCTGCCGAGCACTGTGGGCATGCTATGTTGACATCAGAATTAGTGGTGACACTTGCAGGCTGCCCCCAGCACACCCCAGTTACGTTGGTTGTTGACGCAAATAACGCATTTCACTGTATGTTCCAATGAACATGGGATAAATAAACTTAAATCTTAAATCTTGACAAGTGAAGAGCTGTAAAAACCGAACAGAATCCCCAGGATCACAGATTTCTGACCAACACACACATTAATAATAACTTGCATTCTGAACGGCCATTTGTTTTTCCAGCAAACTCTGACCAACACAACATGGTAAGAATTACCTCTCTTTTCTGAGCAGCCTCCTGGAAAGCCTTTAGTTTTCGGGTTTGATCCAGAGTAGGCTTAACCCAGCCTCTCGCCAGCTCATAGGTAGCCTAAAATTGGAGGTGAAAGGAAGAAATGGTGAAGAAGAAACAATAACATTCCTGTTTTTTTTTAATTTTTGTGGTCATTCAGAAGGAGATTTTAAATTAACTTTAAATTCCTCGGGTTTTTCATTTCAGTGGACCTGTCCTGCACCCAGCACATTACGCAATTACGAAGGATGTACGGCAGCTTCTCTACTTCCTTAGAAGTTTAAGAAGTTTCTGCATGACACCTAAAACTTTGACAAACGTCCATAGATGTGTAGTGGAGAGTGCATTGACCGGTTGTATCACTGCCTGGTATGAAAACACCAATGCCACTGAACAGCAAATCCTACAAAAAATAATGGATACGGCCCAGTCCATCATGGTTAAATCCTCTCCCCCACCACCAACATTGAGCGCATCTACACGGAGCATTGTCACAGGAAAGCAGCATCCATCATCAAGGACCCCCACCACCCAGGACGTGCACTCTTCTTACTGCTGCCATCATCAGCAAGAAAGTACAGGAGTCTCAAGACTCACACCAACACTTTCAGGAACAGTTACTACCCCTCAACCATCAGGCTCTTGAACCAGTAGGGACAACTCACTGAATCCCATCATTAAACTGTTTCCACAACCTGTGGACTCACTTTCAAGGACTCTTCATCTCATGTTCTTGATACTCATTGCTTATTTATTTGTTATTATTATTATTATTTCTTGTTTTCCCCTTTGTATTTCCAGTTTGTTGTCTTTTGTACTTTGGTTGTTTGTCCGGCTTGTTGGGTACAGTCTTTCATTGATTCTATTACAGTCCTTGGATTTGCTAAGTAAGCCCATAAAACAATGAATCTCAGGGTTGTATATGGTGACATATGTGTACTTGGATAATAAATTTACTTTGAACTTATTATATTGGGAACGTGATGATTTCTCCCAGTTCATTTTGGTGGTCCTAATGATTAGAAAATCCAGAGAACAAGACAGCGGCACAGTTGCTGCCTCCTGCTCCAGCAGCTGGTGTTCGATCCTCACCACCAATGCCGTTTACATGGACTTTGCAAGTTCGCCCAATGACAATATACATTTCCTCTAGTTACCCCAGTTTCTTCCCACATTCAAAGTTTAGTAGGTTAACTCAAAGTCAAATCAAATTGAAATTTTATTGTCAAAGTATGTATTTGTCACCATACTAACTTGAGATTCATTTTCCTGCAGGCATTTACAGGAAACTAAAGATAATCAATAGAAATTACAAAACTATACATAAACAAAGACCGGCAAACAACCAATGTAAAAGACAAATTGTACAAATAAAAATATAAATAAACATTTTTAAAGTAAGTAAATAAATATTGGTTGTTGTTGCATAAGACAGCAGCCACTCCGGGTCTAATCAAAAGTGTATTTGCTTGTCCTTTACATCCTTTTCACTATTTCAAATCACTGCTGGACACTGAGATCATCAAATACGGCAGGATTATCCCATCGGCAAGTTGCTCGATAGCGAGGGAGCTGGACTGACTGTGCATCACTGCTGGACACTGAGATCATCAAATACAGCAGGATTATCCCATCGGCAAGTTGCTCGATAGCGAGTGAGCTGGACTGACTGTGCATCACTGCTGTGATGTCACCTGGACTAGTTACGTACCTTCATTGCTTTGAGACGGTGAGTGGTGCGAGTGATTGCCTTGGGCAGTTTTATTGTGATCGCAAGACCCTGTTGGATATTGTTAGCCTAGAATACCGCAAGTCCAGCTCCCTGGTTCATGGTGAGACAACAGCACGAGAGCTGCGTTGCCTCGATTGTGGTGAGGTGTAGGGGTCGCCTGTTACAGTTGCCCAGGGTAAGAGGCACTGGAGGCATGTGGCAGAGGCTTCTGTAGGAGTGCTAGAATCTGTACTACGTCTTTCCCACTGGTGCTGCCCTCTAGTGTTTGCTTGGTGGAAGAACAAGCTGGAGCAGGGCAACTTGCCACCAATCATGCCACTCAGGAACTTGGGCTGTATATATTTTTCTTTGTGCTTGTATTTTTTCTGCAGTCCTAACTAGATGTGCTATTTGTGCAGCATGTTGTGTGCTACTAGCAATGTGCTTTGCACCTTGGCCCCAGAGAACTGCTGTTTTGTTTGGCTATATTCATGTATTGTTGAATGATAATTCGAAATTCAAAGTTCAAAATAAATTTAATATCAAAGTATACACATGTCTTTATGTGTTTATGAAGTACATATATATAATTAAACTTGAATTTGAGTTGTAGAATCCTTGAAACCGGCCATTGTAAATCCTGTGTCGTGAATGACAGAATCGGGGAGATGCGCAGGGGGGTGCGGGGTGGAGTTGGAATTAGTGGGAATGGAGTGGAGAGGAAAGGGTAAGAAAACAAGATAGAATTAAGATAGGGATTAGTCTAAAGTGACGCATCACAGTGGACTCTATGATGCTTAACCTCTTCAACAAGAAACACGTTATGAATTTGCCATTACCTGTGCATCCATGTGAAGAAATTACCTCTCAGGAGTGATTCATACCTAGATGTGCCCAATTGTTACAGGAAAAAATAATAACATTCAAAACAAAATTTCAGGGAAAAGCTGATCCCTTTACTCAATGTTTTTGTTTTAAACACTTGTGACAAATTTGAATCACGTGGAATTTGCTTAAGATTCTACAAGTCTTTGCAACAGTTGGCCTTTTCAAAGTGAACTGCACACATTAAAGCAGCAGAACAAAGTAGAAATGTGCATTCTGCATGTTAGCTATTTGCTGGAAAAAGATCACGTGAACTCTTCCATCACCATGCGGTTTCCATCATCATTTTCCATTAAGAAATCCCAGAGCTACAATCATTAAAGGCAAGTGCCGGAGTAAATATGTTCTCCAGCCAGTAGAGGTGCTGTTGTGGAAGAAGCTCTAATTTCAGAATGTCAATATACCAAAGCAAAGTTTATATAATGTGGACAATGGAACTTATAGGTTGACATAACACAGGGCTGTTTGCTCAGCCCAGTGCTGTTCACGCTGCTATCTCATGATTGGACTGCCAGATCCAGCTCAAACTGCGTCAAGTTCGGTGATGATACCACAGTGGCTGGCCTCATCGGCAACAATGATGAGTCAACACACAGAGAGGAGGTAGAGAGGATCATTAAAGGATGTGAGAACAACAACCCGAGTCTCAACATGGACAAGAAAAAAACGATGAGTATGGACTTCACACAAAAGGCTGGAGGAACTCAACAGGCCAGGCAGCATCTATGGAAAAAGAAGGACCTTGGCCCGAAATGTTGACTGTACTTTTTTTCCCCATAGATGCTACCTGGCCTGCTGAGTTCCTTCAGCATTTTGTACAAGTTGCTCGGACTTCCAGCATCTGTTGATTTTCTCTTCTTTGTGATTTGATTATGGACTTCGGGAAGGCACAGGTCAGCCACTCTCCATTGCACATCGATGTCTCTGCCTTAGAAAGAGTGAACAGCACAAAGTTCCTTGGTGTGCACATAATGGACGTGGACCACCAACACCTCCTCATTACTTCCGGGCACCACGAACAAATACTTCCGTTTGCTACAGCTGAGAACCACAACTACATCTAAGGTCTGTACAGTTAGTAGCGTCATTTTAAAGTGACTAAAGATATTTATGAATGGACTTTGGTTGATAGTGTACTTCCCCTTTAAGTGGGCGGAAAAGGGGATGCCGAGCTAGACTAATAGAAGTATAGCTTTTGACTCCCATTACCGGCTATCTTGCTGGCAAATGTACAGTCTCTGGTAAATAAAATTGAAGACCTCAGAGCTAGCATGCTGAATCAGAGGAACATTAGGACCATTTGCATGGTCCGTATCACGGAAACTTGGTTAACCCCTTCCGTTCCGTTCTCAGCGATCCAGATTGATGGGCTGACAATACGTCACCAAGACAGGACAGCCGAGTCTTTCGAAGGCAGGGGAGGAGGAGTAGGCTTCATGATCAACTCTTCAAAGTGTACAAATGTGGCGATGCTGTCCCAGTCCTGTTCACCCGACCCGCAACACCTCGTGAGCAAGTGCCGCCCATTTTACCCGCTGTGGGAGATCTCAGCGATCACTTTGGTAGCAGTGTACATTCCACCTCAGGCCAATGCCAAGCAGGCTCTAGACCAACTGAGCGATGTGACAGCGCGCACTGACGCCTTCACCACCATTTTGGGGGATTTTAACCAGGGCGGCTTGAAAAGGTCTCTAAATAACTATTACCAACAAATCACTTGAAGTACCAGAGGAAACAGTGCACTGGACCACTGTTACACCACCATCAAGAGTGCCTACCATGTTATTCCACACCCTCACTTTGGAAAGTCTGATCACCCGGCTATATTTCTACTCCCTATATATAGGCAGAGACTGAAGCCTGCAGCATCAGCAGAGAGGGCCACGAAGATATGGACAAGGGAGGTGCAGGAGCGCCTACAGGACTGCTTTGAATTGATGACTGGACTGTATTTAGGGATTCATCTTTGAGTCTGAATGAGTACACCACAGCTGTCACTGACTTCATTAAAACCTGTGTGGAGGAGTGTGTGCCAATGAGAACTTACTGTACATACCCAAACCAAAAGCCGTGGATGAACCAGGAGGTTCAGAGACTGCTGGTGGCTAGATCTGTGGCATTCAAGTCTGGCAGCCCAGGCGGGTACAAGAAAACCGGATATGACTTGCGGACGGCTATTTGAAGATCTAAGGAACAATTCTGAACGAGGTTGGAGGTGGAATCGGATGCATGTCAACTCTGGCAGGGTTTGCCGCCCGTGACTTCCTACAAAGTGAAACCCAACACCATGAATGGCAGAGGTGCTTCTCTCCCAGACAAGCTCAATGCCTTTTACGCTGGCTTTAAAAGGGAGAGTAAAACCACAGCTCTGAGGATCCCCACAACACCTGGTACCCTGTGAAAGCACACACTCTTCAAATCAGGAACAGCTTCTTCCCCTCTGCCATCCGATTTCTAAATGGACATGGAACCCGTGAACACTACATTAAACCTGATTCTGATTCGGATCAGTCAAGAAGGCACAGCAGTGTCTACACTTGCCGAGGAGAATGAGATGTACAAAGCTCCCTGCCCTCACTCTAACAACTTTCTACAGGAGTACAGTCAGGAGCGCCCTCTCTGGCTGCATCGACGTGCAGTACAGAAATGGCGGAGACGCTACAGAAGACAGTTAAAACCTGCCCAGGGGCTCCCTCCCCACTATTTGTGGCAATTACTGGCAGCATTGCAGACGAAGGGCCCAAAGCATTGCTGAGGATTCCAGCCACCCATCCCACGACCTCTTTGACCCACTACCGTCAGGAAGGAGGTACAGGAGCATCAGGACCAGGACTGCCAGAATGGGGAACAGTTTCCTCCACACCGCCCCCCCCCCCCAGGCCGAGAGAGCTATGAATACCCTGTCAGCACTGAGGTCTCGTCACTAGCACAGCAAGCTGATTACTGTTTACCTTTTACCTGTGCTGTTTACCTTTTAACTGTGCTGCAGAATTCACATGCATTTTAAATTATAGTTTATTAACTTGTTTCTGGTAATATTTTGTTTGATGTGCTGTGTGTGATACATGTACTGTGGGTGCACAGTGGTCCAACTGATTGTATACATGTACAGGCAATCAACTTGAACTTAAGCTCTTGAAAAACCCTAAAAGAATGGCTATCTACACACATACTGTACGAAAAGTCAGGCACGTATACAGCCAGGGTGCCTAAGGATCTTGCATTGTACTGTATTTGTCAGCGTGGAGTGGAGAGCGAGCCTGTAAATTGGGCAGGAGCAAAGGATGTTGGGAATGGCGAGGGGGGAGTGCTGCAGGAGGCGGGTGAGGCTGGTGGCAGACGAGGAGAGCGAGGGGCCGGTGGATGGAACAGGTGCAGACACACCCAGCCCTGAGACACCAGGCAAGGACATTTGATAACAAACTATTAGTTTCTTGATCATGACAGAATGTCTGTGTAGTGCTTCCTGCTCCCTCCACCTCCTCCTTCCTCTTTTCCCAACCATGATTCCCCACCCCCTACTGTGTTACCATGCCCCCCCACCAAATCTGCTCCTGTATCTTAAAGTCTCAATCTGTAGGTGAGGGTTAGAATCTGGGGAAGCTGATGAGAGTGTGGGGAGAATGGAGAAAAGATTAATATGGGGTTAGTGTAAGTAGATCGTGGATAGTTGGGACTGAAGAGAGTGTTCTGGTGCAAAATCTCTTGATGACCCTGACTTATTCATTCCTTGCACTAGTGTTGGGCAAGGCAACCTCCTTTATGGATGTGCGACCACCCGTAAAAAGAGCACAAGAAAAGTTACTGTGCCCCCCTCCCCCCGCCGAAGGACTGTTTAGCAGAAGTGAAAGCTAGATGAATGTAATATAAGAACATAAGAAATAGGAGCAGGAGTCGGCCATCTGGCCCGTCGAGCCTGCTCCACCATTCAATACCATGGCTGATCTGGCCGTGGACTCATCTCCACCTGTACAATCAGATATTCTGTCCATAACATTGAAATGTATTTCATTGCTTGATGTTCTTCTCAACTTAGCAGAATGCAGAAAATCTATCTGAAGTTTACCATTTCTTTGAGGAAAACAGGAAACTCAACATTGTAACACACATTATTTAAATTCTACTCATTGTAGAGATAAATCTATCTTCTTTTTTTGCTGTGAAATGTCAAAGTTGTATTTGGAGGCAGAAAAAGCAGTGTTATCCTTACATAGTATTATTAGAACTAGTCATCCATTACAGAATATTAAACTCAATCTCCACAAGGTTACTTATTGTGCCAGGTTTATGTAGGAAACTGTCTTTTTGTTCAATATTTTCCATATCCTTTTTATATTCCATTGGCCTTTACACAACCCGTTCTAATTGTAGTCAGAGTATTTATGACATTGCTGATGTGTGCAGAATTTTAATTCCCTTACCTGACTGTACAATAGGAGGACTCCAGCAATACTTCCCATCAGTAGTCTATCCTTCAAAGGATCCAAGTAACTGCAAAAAATGGACATGTTTCTCAGTGATTTAGCCAGACAGGCAGTTCAACTGCAAGGCAAAACTTCAAAACACAAAATAAACTTGGCTCATTCACCAACAAGAGAAAATCTGCAGATGCTGGAACACACACAAAAACTCAGCAGGCCAGGCAGCTGTGATGGAAAAGAGTACAGTCGATGTTTCAGATCGAATCCCTTCGGCAGGATTGAACAGAATACATTGAATCTAACACTCCAAGGCTCCAGCTGGAAAATTTTACTCTTAAATATGACTTTG
Source organism: Mobula hypostoma (assembly GCF_963921235.1). Lineage (NCBI taxonomy): Eukaryota > Metazoa > Chordata > Chondrichthyes > Myliobatiformes > Myliobatidae > Mobula > Mobula hypostoma. Next base: position 124,459,286 of record NC_086097.1, read on the forward strand.
CAACCAGCATAAAAGTAGATAATTTGGCAGCAGCTTATTGAGAAAGTGCACAAATAGAAGACTTACTTGTCTCTACGTTTCCTTTCTGCAGGTTTTCATCTTGTGGTTTTATTTTCTACTTTGATTCTGCTGAGTTCTACTTTAACATATTTACAATACTTTGAGAACTCATTTTATTTAAATGTTAGATTAACAAGCAGGAACTGAAGGTGGACTGCAAGGTTCCTCTCTCACGGTTCTTCAGTTCACTTTGTACTTTGGTTTGGAAGGTGCAATTGTTTTGTCTAAATCTTATTTCAGACTTTCTTAGCAATCTGGCTGACCAGATGTTCCCATGTCAGTGAGTTGTCAGTGTGTTCTGGGATTGGAGTTCGGTGTGAGCAGGAGGCACGAGGGGTGGTGACCACCTCGGTACGCGAGTCGGCGAGACTGATTTTCAAGGCCTAGTATTTGGGATCCTGTCATCGGTGAGTCCAGAGCTTGTGGTTGGAGTTTGGGTTCTGACCCAGGGTGCCCATTTGTTGTCGCCAGCGAGTCCCAGTTGACACCGAAGATCGAAGACTGAAGGCTGATTGGAAGTTGCAGACCAAAGCCCAAAGGTTGATCGGAAGTTCAGAAGTTGAAGCCCGATGCCTGGAGCCCTCAGTCTGTGAATTTCTGCAAGTCCGCTGAAGAAGTCGAAGGCCCAATGTTTGAGAATCCATGTGTCCACTGAAAGCCAGAGGCTGAAGATAGCCTGTCCTGGCTTTAGAGGATTTTGTAAGTATGTGGGGGGGGGGGAGAGGGGGTGGGGAACAAGGTGAGAGAGAGGAATGTGGCTTGTTTTGCTGTTGTTATTTCATTGCTCGGTATGTTCTGTTTTGCTGTGTTCTGTGTTGTTCTGCTGAGCATGGCGGGCATGCTACGTTGGCGAAAGAATTGGAGGCGACTCTTGCGGGCTGCCCCCCATCACATCCTCGGTTGTGTTGGTTGTTAACACAAATGACACATCCCATATTAAATAAATCTGAATCTCAATCCGTACCCCACGTTTCTGTGCCAAAGAGAAATTTTATCATGAAGGAAAAATTTAAGAACTATACCTTCCTGTTTACAGCGACACACAAGATTATCTTCAATCTCCTGAAGAGCCATTAGGTTACACACTACACCCACAGACAAGTATGAGGACACCTTCAATGGAACAGAGTAGATCATTTGGCCCAGGGACATATTCTGCCAATCACTGAGCTCGCAGCTGGCCAATCACCTGTTATGGATCTACACTCAGTGAGCACTGTACTAGCTACCTCCTGTACCCAACAGAGTCACCACTGAGTGCACTGATCCCCAAGGTAGGCCACTCCGTCCACTACCACCCTCTTCCTCCTATCACTCAGGCAACTGTGCGCAACGCGAGAGATGAAAATTAAGATAAACAATAAGAAAATACTCTTTGCCTGAATTTGCTCGTGGGCAGCTTTGGGAGGGTAAAAAATAGTGAAATTGAATTACTTCAAATTTAATTTGGCTTTTTTTTGACACTGATCAACAGAAAAAGACTCTGCCGTGTCGAAGTGCAAAACCGATCTCTATAAAGTCATAGTCATAGTCATACTTTATTGATTCTGGGGGAAACTGGTTTTCATTACAGTTGCACCATAAATAATAAACAGTAATAAAACCATAAATAGTTAAATAGTAATATGTAAATTATGCCAGGAAATAAGTCCAGGACCAGCCTATTGGCTCAGGGTGTCTGACCCTCCAAGGGAGGAGTTGTAAAGTTTGATGGCCACAGGCAGGAATGACTTCCTATGACGCTCTGTGTTGCATCTCGGTGGAATGAGTCTCTGGCTGAATGTACTCCTGTGCCCAACCAGTACATTATGTAGTGGATGGGAGATATTATCCAAGATGGCATGCAACTTGGACAGCATCCTCATTTCAGACACCACCGTGAGAGAGTCCAGTTCCATCCCCACAACATCACTGTTTGATGTAAATTAATTACAAATATAAAACACAAAATAATTGATTGTATAAGTATCCCCCACCAAATCATCACTGGTGCAGCCAATTGGCTTTAGGAGCCACATAATTAATTAAATAGAGATCCCCATGTTTAGTCAAGGTGCTACAATTGATTATAGCAAAAAGACACCTGTCTCTAGAAGGTCCAACTGCTGGTGAGTCAGTATCCTGGCAAAAACTACACCACAAAGACGAAAGAACACTCCAAGCAACGCCGCAAAAATTTATTGAAAAGCAGAAGTCAGGAGATAGATACAAGAAAATTTACCAGTCACTGATTACCCCTGGGAGTGCAGTTAAGTCAAATCATCAAGAAATGGAAAGAATATGGCACAGCCGTAAATCTGCCCAGAGCAGGCCGTCCTTAAAGACTGAGTGACTGTGCAAGAAGGGGACTAGTGAGGGAGGCCACCAAGAGACCTATGCCAACTCTGCAGGAGTTACAATTTCAGTGGCTGAGACGGAGAGACTGTGCACACAACTGTTGCCTGGGTGATTCACCAGTCACAGCTTTATGGGAGAGTGGCAAAGAGAAACCCACTGTAGAAAAAAAACTCGCATGAAATCTGGCTAGAGTTTGCCAGAAGACATGTGGGAGATTCTGAAGTAAGCTGGAAGAAGCTTCTATAGTCTGGTGAAACGAAAGTTGAGCTTTTTGCCCATCAGACTAAACACTACGCTTGGCATAAACCAAACACTGCACATCATCAAAAACACACCATCCCTACCATGAAGCATAGAGGTAGCTACATCATGCTGTGAGGATGTTTCACTGCAGCAGGCCCTGGAAGGCTTGTGAAGGTAGAGGGTAAAATGAATGCAGCAAAATACAGGGAAATCCTGGAGGAAATCCTGATGCAGTCTGCAAGAGAACTGCAACTTGGGAGAAGATTTGTTTTCCAGCAAGAAAATGACCCCAAGCAAAAAGCCAAAGCTACACAGGAATGGCTTAAAAACAACAAAGTTAATGTCCTGGAGTGGCCTAGTCAGAGTGCAGACCTCAATCCAATTGAGAATTTGCGGCTGGATATGAAAAAGGCGTTTCACTCACAATCTTCGAGATACAAACAAAATGGTTGCCTCAGTCTGCTCCCAGAGGGACTCTGGAGCTGACTGCTTGTAAACTTAATGCCTTATCGTGTGGCACAAACAGCAAAAAGATGCCAAGCAATATCGATAAATGGCAGGCTTTCTAACCAAGGTGGAAGAGGGTGTCATAAATACAAGGGATTCTGCAGAAGCTGGAAATTCAGAACACATATTGGAGGAACTCAGCAGGTCAGAGAGCATCAATGGAGAGTAATAAACAGTTGACATTTTGGGTGGAGACCATTCATCAGGACTGGAAAGGAAAGAGGAAGAAGCCAGAATAAGAAAGTGGGGGAGAAGGGAGGAGTACAAATCCGCCTTCTTGTTCTGGCTTCCACTCTCTTCCTCTCCAGTCCCAATGAAGTGTCTTGGCTCGAAACATCAACTGTTTATTCCCCTCCAGAGATGCAGCCTGACCTGCAGAATCCAGCTTTTTGTGCATTTAATGACTACTTTGTTCACTTTGCACTAAAATTGACCTTCCTGTTCTAAAAGAGCTCTTTTTTTTGTAGAACTCCTGTGTTATTTATCTTTACAGATTTCCTGTGGATGGTGCCTATCTAATGCTCTATGCCTATGATGTTGCTGCAAATTACATTTTTCATTGCACCTGTTCATACAGGTACATGCGCAGATAACAATAAACTTGACCTTGACTATGTTCCCTTATCTATGTTTTTACACCCACTCACTCACTGACCTTGTTCACTACCGATCTCCAGTTCTACCCCATCATAGATACCGCCCCCTCACTCACATTCCCTGAAGCACAGAACGAGGGGCCACAGTTTGAGGATAGAGGGGAAGCCTTTTAGGACCGAGATTAGGAAAAACTTCTTCACACAGATAGAGTGGTGAATCTGTGGAATTCTCTGTCACAGGAAACAGTTGAGGCCAGTTCATTGGCTATATTTAAGAGGGAGTTAGATATGGCCCTTGTGGCTAAAGGGATCGGGGGTATGGAGGGAAGGCTGGTACAGGGTTCTGAGTTGGATGGTCAGCCATGATCATAATAAATGGTGGTGCAGGCTCGAAGGGCCGAATGGCCTACTCCTGCACCTATTTTCTATGTTTCTATGTTTACAAGAAGATTCAGGTCTCTCCTTCCCAAAAGGGTCTTTGACCTGAAACGTTTACTCTGTTTCTCAGCCTGACCTGCCCAAGTATTTCCAGCATTTTCTGTTTTTTATTTGAGCCACACCAAAGATCGATTTATTTGCTGGGAATGCAGATAAACTAGGCTTTCATCGATACCTTCAGACTGCACTTAAAAGTGCAGCACCTCTTGGTTCTGTGGGTAAGGTGGGGTTTGGTGAGCTCAAACTGACAAGGAAAAACCTCGCCAGTCTACAAAGAAAACAAATAACCAACATTCAAGTTAACTCAAAAACTAACTGCAAAAACCTATGTAGATAACTTCATTCTGACCACATTTTTCCGCAAACCAGGATAAGCAACCCAGCTCAGTAGAACAGTGCACCTGAATTGAAACGTACTTGGTTTTCTTTTCTTGAAAATGTAAAAACTACTGTTCTGCTATAGAAATCAAGATCAATATTTCTAAATCCTCTTTTTCAGTTCTCCATTTTACTTCCTTAATAACCAATGGCATTGCTTCTCTTTTTTAGTTTAGGCTTATAGTTCCAGTTTGCGCTGTTACTAAATTACTGAGCAGTAATTTACAATAACCAATTGATAAGAAAATACTCGTTGCTAGACTTTAATTGTAACTCACATGCTATATGTCATACCTTAATATGTTATGGTAATGCAGTACTGTGTTAACTTAACAAAAGCTCTCTTTAAATTTCAAAATAGATTTCCCACAGATTATTTTTTAAATCAAGGATTAACTTTATTCCTGGGTGGAAGGACAAAGATACATTTCTACCAAAGGAGGCTCCTTCCCTCCACTAGCCTGCAGGTCACCCTTGGGCAAGGTGTAGCACCTGCCTAGCACTCCAATCAGGGTCACATGAAGTCTTGGGAACTGATAGTGGATGGTCGTATGAGCAGCTGGTGCATATCACAAGTCCTGGTTATGTGACCACTGATGCCAGGCAGATAATCCCTGAAGAGTATTGATAATGGCTGGGGTCACCTGTCTTGTGAAGTTACTGCCCAGAAGAAGGCAATGGCAAAGAGATTCTGTAGAAAAACTCCCGAGAACAGACCTGGTCTTGGAAACAAGTTCCCCTTCTTGTTCTAGCTTCTACCCCCTTCCTTTCCAGTCCTGATAAAGGGTCTTGACTCGAAACGTTGACTGTTTATTCCCCTCCATAGATGCTGCCTGACCTGCTGAGTTCCTCCAGTATTTTGCATGTGTTTCTCTGGATGTCCAGCATCTGCAGAATCTCTTGAACTTTTGAGAGGTTAGATGGACTAGGTGTGTTTCCTTTGGAGCAGACGAGGTTGAGGGGAACCTGATAGATGTCTTCAAATAGTAAAAAAAAACCTTCTCTCCTATAAGGCTATATGATATAGGAATAGAATTTGACCATTCAGCCCATCAAGTCTGCTCTGCCATTCCACCGTGGCCAATTTATTATACAGTATCTCTCAACCTCTTCCTCCCTGTAAACTGTGACACCCACACTAATCAAGAATGACTTCAAATATAGCCAGAAGTGACTAGGAGGGATGTAGCTGCCACTATATTTATATCTGTCCTCTCGATAAAACTGCAGCCCAGCCTCCCCTTCACTCCATCATTACTATCAATTCATGGTGTCAACCTTGGTTCAATGAGGAGTGCAGAAGGGAATGCTGGGAACAGAATTAAACATTCATAAAAATAAGATGCCACACTAATGAAGCTGCAACACATGATGTCCTGTGTGCTAAACGGAAAGAACAACCTGCCCTCCCACAATTACACACCTAGTACAGTGTCACTGACACAGAGGCAGAGTCATACAACCTTGAGTAACACACACAAAATGCTGGAGCAACTCAGCAGGTCAGGCAGCATCTATGGAGAACAATAAACAGTCGACGTTTCAGGCCGAGACTCATCAGCTCTGTTTATTCCTCTTCATACAAAATGCCCGACCTGCTGAGTCTCTTTGACATTTTGTGTGTGTTACTCTGCAGAATCTTGTGTTCATACAACATAGAATCAGTTCCGTCAGCCCACTATGTCCAAGCTGACCATCGTGCACTCACATCAATTACTTACTGAAACGACACTATTTACCAGAACTTGGTCCATGGCCTTCGTGCAGTATCCTCAAACCTACTCTAAACCTTTGACCCCCTCATCCCCCCCCCCAGATCACTCACCCTAAACATATACCCTCTAGCTTTATATATTTCTGCTACAGGAGAGACTCTCCTTGGTGTGAAGGCAGTACATGGTCATGTACACATACTTGATAATAATATTTACTTTCACTTTGACTCAGAGGGCTTGGTATCGGACACTGATTAAGAGTGTGATGAGAAGGAACTTTTTCTCTCAGAGGATATGAATCTTGGGCATTCCTTTCTACAGAAAGCTTGTGCATAGTTAAGGAAATGGAGAATTACAGGGAAAGTGCAAAGATAGCATCACGGTTGTTCCTGTCAATGCTATCGACAACAGACACGTTGATCTGAACAACATGTTATTGATGTTGCTTCGCTCTCTGACAGTAACCTTCTTCCTTGGTCACATTTGGGTACATTTCAAGCAGAGTTTGATAGGTTACGGGGAGAAAGCAAGAGAATGGAGCTGAGAGTGGTGGAGCAGACTCGATGGGCCGATTGGCCGAATTCTGCTCTTGTGTCTTATGGACTTCGAGAAGTTTTGTTTTCACTAGGTCACTTGTTTTATTTTATTTATCGACTGAGATACAGTGTGGAACAGGTCCTTCAAGACGTGCTGCCCAACAATCCCTGATTTAACCTTAGCCTAATCATGGGGCAATTTACAATGACCAATTAACCTGGTAACCGGTGCACCTTTGGACTGTGGGAAGAAATCGGAGCACCCGGAGAAAACCCATAGGGAGAAGATACAAACTCTTTACCCAGGTCACTGGTACTGTAAACACACCAATACAGAAAGATACACACACACATACAGTTTATATATCGACCTCAATCAGACTGCCCCTCAGCCTCCTCCGCTTCAAGGAAAACAAACTCAACTCATCTAATCTCTTTTCATGATGGAAACCTCCCCCTCTCCACCCCAGTGGATCTTCTCTCCACCTTCTCCATTGCATTCACGTCCTTTCTATGGAATAGCAACCAATAACCGCATACAGGGCTTGCCATTGTTTTAAAACAGTACCAGAACATCCCTGCTCTTATATTTTATGCCTTGTCTAATGAAGGCAAACACCCAAGATTGTTTAATGTCATTTCCAGTACACAAGTGTAACGCACGCAAAGTGCTGGAGGAACTCAGCAGGTCAGGCAGCATCTATGGAGAGGAGTAGATTGTCTGTAGATGCTGCCTGACCTGCTGAGTTCCTCCAGTATTCTGTGTGTGTGTTACTCTGGATTTCCAGCATCTGAAGAAGCTCTTCTGTTTACGATTCTTCCCTCCTTACCTACCTGTGCTGCCATCCTCAGGGTCCTTGGAGTTGAACACCAATTTCCATCGGTCCCTCGTGGCAGACTGTTCATTGCGTTTGCCCTACCATTATTAGTTCTCTCAAAGTGCATCACATTGCTGATCAGTATCGTGGTGAGGCTCATGGTCATAGGTTTACGCATGAGGATATTCCCGAGCTCAGCAAGTGATGGTTTCTCTTCTTCACGCCACCCACCTTCCCCACCCACACTCCCCCCCCCACTGCAGTTTAGCCAGTGATCAGAGCTCTTGACACAGGTGGTGTATTTTGGCCAACCTACAGTACATCATGTAGGGCACATTGCTGGCTTTCTTCTCCACTAGGCCGGATCTCTCAGAAGCAAAGCTGAAAATGATAGTTGTCATGGTTTGGAGTCGTCTGTTGACATCTCCTTTGGTTACTGCCTCAGTGATAGGGACAACGTCCTCCTCAAACTGCAGCCACTCCCTCCAAAGGTCTGCTGGAGGCCATTTAACCTGCTGGTGATCTGCTACACTGCCTAGAGCAGGACTTTCTGGTGCTTGGAGGTTCTGTGGGGTGACTCAGGGTTGGGCTCCTCCTGTGTCTCACCATGAATAAACCCTGTGCCCTGTGTTGTTCTCTCCTGCTCCAGGCTTTCCACATTCCTCCAGCTACTTTGGCAATTCCTTAGGGTTATCAGGCAGAGGGGAAATATCGTGGGCCAGTGGAGGAGTGCAGAGGGAATTGAGATCTCAAAGAGGAGAACTCCAGCGACATTGAGCAGTTTAGATCCGTGTGTGGATCGGAACAGATTAGCTGCTCAGTGTGGAAAAGAAGATATTTTTCAGTATCATTTCTCATTGCCTGACTGAGTTTCTCCTCAAAAATGGCTACATTGATACATCTGTACAGAAAGGAGGGATTCCCAGAGTGCCCAGGTGCCTGGAACACATGGATGAGATTTCCCAGTGAAAATCCCAGGAGATCAGCAGTTTCTGAGATACTCAAACAACAATCATTCCACAGACAAAGTCACTGAGATCACATTTCTTCCCCATTCTGATGTTTGATCTGAACAACAGCTGAACCTCTAGACCATTTCTGCATTAATTTATTCATTGATTGGCTGATTAGATATTTGAATTAATGAGCAGCTGTATAGATGTATCTAGTAGCATGGCCACTGACTGTAAATTAGCACTAATAGCGTGGAAGATGAATTTATCAGGTGTATGATCAGCATGTTGAGGAAGCAACAAGAGAATAGACAAATATAGATCTAGTCTTGTGCAATGAGAAGGAACTAATTATTAATCTGAGAGTTAAATAGCCTTTAGGGAATAATGACTGTAATATGATAGTATTCTATGCAAATACTGAAAACGATCTTTAAAGAGATTAAGTTTAGCTTTACTTGTCACATGTACATCAAAACATACAGCGAAATGTGTCATTTGCATCAAAACAAATCAGTGAGGATTGTGTTGGGCAGCCTGCAAGTGTCACCAAGCCTCCGGTCCTAATACAGCATGCCCACAACTTACTAACCCTAACCTCCTTGGAATGTAGTAGGAAACCAGAGCACCCGGAGGAAGCACGTGCCGTCATGGGGAGAGCATCCAAGCCCCTTACAGAGAGCGGCAAGAATGGGACCCCAATCGTGGATGTTGTAAAGCGACGCACTAACTGCTTCACTGACTCACTGGTTAAAAAAAATACAGAAGCATAAGGCGTAGTTTACTATGGAAGATTGGGAAACTAAATTAAAACCTACGATAGTAACTGAGTAACTGGCTAACATTATAAAATCATTCTAGCTTATTCAAATATATACTCACTGACGGCAGAAATACCCAGAAAGTTAAGGTGGCCCAGCCATGGCTAAGAGAAGTTGAAGATAATATAATTTCAAAGGAAAATATTTATAATGTTATAAAGATTAATAAGCATATGTACTGGGAACATTTCGGAATGCCATGGGTTTTATTTCCCCTCTCAACGTAGTGGTCACAGCGTTAGAATAGAAGGTCATCCCTTTAGAAGAGAGATGAGGAGGAATTTCTTTAGCCATAGGGGGGTGAATCTCTGGATTTCATTGCCACAGGTGGCTTTAGAGGCCAAGTGATCGGGTATATTTAAAGCAGAAGTTGATAGGTTCTTGATTAGTTAGGGTGACAAGGTTTACTGGGAGAAGGCAGGAGAATGGGGTTGAGAGGGCTAATAAATCAGCCATGATGGAATAACAGAGCAGAATCGATGGGTCCAATAGCCTAATTCTGCTCCTACGCTTTATAGTAACATAAAAAGAATAAAATCCCAGACATTAAATAAAGGAACACTGGCTTGCTACCAAACCCAGCGTGAAGTGAATAGAAACCGATAATAAGTATGATTGCCAAGCATCTGTTGTGAAACACAATGTACAGACAATAAGGAAATTCTAGGGTAAAATGCCAAATAATAATGTTTACATCCAAAAAGACACATGTGTGAAAGGTGCAATCCTTTCTGAGATAAAAGCTAAAAGTGATTCAGGAGCAAGACAAAGCCAGTTTGGAGGAAAATATTTGCTAAATCCATCCAGCGTTGGTATTTCACTGGAAGAACACAAAGACAGCAACAACATAAGAAGTTCCTGGAAAATAAGGTAGCAATGGATGCACAATTCAATTTGACTTCCCTCCCCCACAACTCATGAAGTGGACTGCTCGACTGTCAGACTGCTTTAGAACATATGCCAGCAATAAAATACCAAGCCCAACTAGAACATTCCTCGTTTTGCAAGCAACTCACAAGCAAATGTGTCAGTGTATGAAGTTCGCCTGTGCATTGGGCTTAAAAAATTCTATTTCAAACATTTCGAACTTAGGTTGAAACTAGTCAGACCACCACGAAAAGTCTTCTGTCACCAGCCACACCCCTAACACACAGACACAGCTGAACTTTTGAATAGTAAAAAACAAAGAAAGCTCCCTGTAATCGTCTGCAAAGATCTTGCTATTCTGGAGTTGCTTAGAATGAGTCATATTGGTACAGACAGGCACAACCTCTCCAATTTTTAATTTAAGACAGGAAGATAGCAAGACCCGAAAGAAAACACATGTTGTTCAGAAAAAGATCTGATTGGAAAAGGGCCCATATTAGTGATGCTCTAGTTCTGCTGTTTCACAGACAAAGCCATAGAGGTCTAAATGTCACGTAGAATTATAAAGCACTGCAGTCAGAAACAGGCCTTTCGTCCCATCTAGCCCATGCTGAAATATTGTTCTACCTAGTCCCATCAACCTGCACTTGTACCAAAGCTATCCATATACTTATCCAAACTTCTCTTTAAGTATTGCAATCAAACCCACATCCACCATGTCTGCTGGCAGCTCATTCCACACTTTTACCACCCTCTGAGTGAAAGTCTCCACCCCCGCATGACCCCCTTAAACATCTCACCTTTCATGCTTAACCCATGACCTCTAGTTCTGATCTCACCCAATCCCAGTGGAAAAAGATGAAGGGCTTAAACCTATTGCAATATATTTTTATTGTGAATGAGCCACTGTATACAAAGCTAGTTATCAGAATTAACTTTGGACAAAAGCACTAAAATAACTTTACCCAAACTTTTAAGTCTCCATTCTCCAAACAAAAAAAGATACAAAACAATCACTTCCTGTGCTTCAGATGCCACATTATAAGATGATTCACCAGACTGTACTCGGTGTTAAGCTAAATTGGATGTTCACATACATTTTTATTAAAAATTGAAATCATTTTAGTGTCCTACTCAACTCAGAACTGATTCCACAACCTAGAGATGCACTTTCAATGACACTACAACTTATGTTCTCAGTATTACCATTAGACCCCAAGACATGAGAGCAGAATTCGGCCATTTAGCCCAATGAGTCTGCTCTGCCATTCCATCATGGCTGATTCATTATCCCTCTCAACTCCATTCTCCTCTTAACCTTTGACACCCTTTCTAATCAAGAACCTGTCAACCTCTGCTTTAAATATACCCAGTGACTTGGCCTCCACAGCCATCTGTGGCAATGAATTCCACAGACTCACCACCCTCCGGCTAAAGAAACTCCTCATCTCTGTTCTAAATAGATGCTCCTCTATTCTGAGGCTGTACCCTCTGGTCCTAAACTCCACCTGTATAGGAAACATCCTCTCCACATCCACTCTATCTAGCCTTTCAATATCCGATAGGTTTCATAGAGATTCCCCCCAATTCTATTAATTCTTCTAAAATTTTCACAATTGACTTCTTTTGCACATTGGCTATTTGTCACTCTTTGTTTAAGCATTTTAAGGCATCAATTAGTCTTGTAAGACCATGGATCTGTGCCTGGAAAGTCTTCACTCTCCAGGGTGCAGGCTGGGCAAGGTTGTATGGAAGACCAGCAGTTGCCCATGCTGCAAGTCTCCCCTCTCCACAACACCAGTGTTGTCCAAGGGAAGGGCAAGGGCCGATACGGCTTGGCACCAGTGTCGTTGCAGAGCACTGTGTGGTTAAGTGCCTTGCTCAAGGATACAACACGCTGCCTCAGCTGAGGCTTGAACTCACGACCTTCAGGTCGCTAGTCGAATGCCTTAACCACTTGGCCATGAATAGTTATTCATAAATTCTATTGTATTTCTTTACTTTCCTATCAATGTCCGCAAGAAAATTAATCTCAGGGTTGTATATGGTGACAAATATGTACTTTGATATATTTATTTTGACTTTGATTTTGAATTTTTGACTTTATTCTATGCAGATTACCCATAGTCCCTTGCTCCTCTCCAAACAGTGATGGGCAGAAGGACAACATGGAGCTAAGTCTGTCAAGTGTGGCGATCTGCAGGTGAAACAGCTGGTCACTGGAAACAGTCGGTAGGAAATTCTTGCAGTGTGTCCAAGCAACCACAAAAATGTCTGCATTCTGCAATCTGCCATTTCCCATGTATCCCACTGGAAAATGACTGCAGGTAACATGGGTGAATTTCTTTGTAATTCTTTGAGGCTTTTGCCTGTGTAAGTAGTTTTGAAGTGATTCACATTGAAAGTATGAACTCCAGTCAAATCACTGATAAACTCCAATCCAATCCAATCAAGTTCAGCTCTCTACTCTCAAGGAGGTTACCAAGGTCATCAAATATTTTATTTCCCTTATATTGGACAAATTACGCCATTCAGCCTATCAAGTCTGCTCTGCCACTGCATCCTGGCTGATTTGTTTTCCTTCTCAACCCCACTACAGGCATTCTCCCCGTAACCTTTGACACCCTGACTGATCAAGAAACTATTAACCTCCGCTTTAAAAATACCCAATGACTTGACCTCCACAGCCACCTGTGGCAAAGAATTCCACAGACTCACCATGACTGACTAGTCCATTGCCAAATTTTCTGTTTCCAAGTGTTTATGAAAAGATATAGTTTATTAAGTTATTCAACCAGCCACAGCAAGCATTGAGTACCATGGAGGTGGTCTGCTTAAGCAACGATAAGCATATTTCATCTACTCCCAAAAACCCACAGCTACCATGCAAAATAGCCCATTCTCCAGCACACCATTGTGCTGTTTAGTGCTTGTCTTTGTATTTATTGCTGTATTTCCATTTTCTGTTGCCATGTGTAATCTTTACTCTGTAAGCTTCGTGTGAACAAGGATTTTCATTGCACGCTGGTGTAATAATCACAGTGGAATCACTCGAGTCGAGTACGAGGTCAGGTATCTTAACGGGTTGTCTGTTGGTGGGTCCTCAGTTGGCTGTAGAGGCTGATCTGGGATCCACAGATTTTGAGGAGCTTGCAGACCTCACAATTCCGCCCTCTTCACCACTTGCTGATTGCCACAGGACTTAATTTGGGATGTTAGGGAGGATTCCCGTACGGGAGAACCGCTGTGCGTGATTTTGATTAACGTGGGGAGGCTGATTCACAGGGCAGCCACCGCTTGGGGTCAGGGTCCAGGGTCCAGGGTCCAGGGTCACGACTGGGGATCCTTTCAGTCAACCCCATTTCAATTCAAAGTTTTCATTTTTGATATGTCCTTGTCCTACTCATCACCAATAATGAATTCAATCATATTTGCAAAATCCCACAGCTGAGAAAGCCACTCTGCTCATTCTGCTTGTTTAAGCTCTTTGAAGAACTATCACATTCCTGGCTCTCCCCATAGCTCTAAAAAGAAAACCTTTCTCAAACACATTCAGTTCCCCTTTTGAAAACCATTGCTGGATTTAGTTTCACTGCCCCTGCAGGCAGTGCAAGTCAGATCATAAACCTGCAAGGTGAAGCACTCTCCCCTGCAACGCTGTCAAAACCTCACAAGATATGTGGCCACGTCTGTTCCGCCATTCCATCATAGCTGATTATTATCCCTCTCAACACCGTTCTCCTGCCTTCTCCCTATAACCTTTAACACCCTTACTAATCAAGAACACATTAACCTTTGCTTTAAATACAGAAACATAGAAAACCTACAGCACAATACAGTCCATTCCACCCACAATGCTGTGCCCAACACATACTCACTTTAGAAATTACCTAGGGTTGCCCATAGCCCTCTACTTTTCTAAGCTCCAAATATATGTGACTTGGCCACCACAGCTGTCTGTGGCAATGAATTGCACAGATTCATCACCCTCTGGGTAAAGAAATTCCTCCTCCTCTCTTTCTATGTCCTTCGATTCTGAGACTGTGCCCTCTGGTCCAAAACTCCCTCCACTACAGGAAACATTCCCTCCTTGCCCACACTACCTATGGCTTTCAAATTTTGATCCATTTCAAAGAGATTCCCCCTTCAGACTTCTATACTTCAGCTGAGTACAGACTCTGAGCCATCAAACAATCCTCTTACTTTATTTTAACCCTTTTGTTCCCAGGGATCATTAGCAGGAACCTCGTCTGGACCCTCTCCAAGGCCAGCAGAAACATTCTTAGATCGGGGTGTAAAACTGCTCACAATACTCCCAGTGCAGTCCGACCAAAGCCTCAGCGTCACTTTCCCTCTTTTATATACAAGTCCACTCAAATAGAATGCTGGCATGTCTGCCTTCTCCATGTACATGAGGTTCCTTGTCCTTGGTAGGATTGTGACCAATCCCTCTTTGCTTCCCGCCCTCCATCCCTCCCCAAGGCCCCAGATATAGGACAATATACTGAGGCTGAGATTAACCAAAGTATTGCCATAGTTTGCTTGCTTTTATGCACTCTGCCTATAACCAAATCCACTGAGCCTGTTGCTATTTCGACTTGCCCAGCATATTTGAACTCTGAACCTCAGGTCTTTGTCCCATATTTACTTTTAAATATCACCAGTTGGTCTATGCTTTAATCCCCATTGCTCAAAGGTTTCCTGCAAACTTGGCCTTAATGCCGAAAAGATTCCATGTATCCAATTTTATCACGTTATCAGTCTTTCTTCCCCACCGCCCTATAATGCAAACATTGTCTCCAGTCTGGATTCTGTTCCCATGCACTGTGGCCGGTTATTTGTTCAGCTAGTCTCCATAGTAAAGGTGAAGGAAGGTCAAATACTCTTAATTTTAAAATATTAGAACATTTTCCGGGAGATAATCCTCTGAATTCTCTTGAAATGACCCAGGACATATCGGGTGCAACCTCCTTCCCCGTTCCTCTTTAAGCTCTTTGTCCTCCCCAACACTTCGGTCACGTCATCCATCTTCACACCTGCCTTAGAGCACTTGTTGCCAAAGTCATGGCTTGGTCATCTTCAGAGATAGTCGCCCCACCACTCTGTCCAACATCCCAACTCATCTTACCCAAAACTCCACCGTCTATTTTCAAATTCATATCCAATCATCTCTCTTCAACTGTTTTTAGGAACTGCTTCTTCTCCTCGCCATCAGACTTCTGAATGATGCATGAACCCTTGAAAACTACCTCACTAATTTTAATTGTTTTACACTTCTATATATAATATTGAAATATATATACATATACTGTATATATAGTAACTTATAGTCTATTTTATGTATTGAACTGTACTGTTGCTGCAAAACAACAAATTTCATGACGTCAGTGATAACAAAATTGATTCTCAGTGAACTGCATTATCTTCCATTCTCTCAGAGTTCAACTGCATTCCCCTTCAACCTCCCAAAAAGTATACAGTTCTCCTGTTTCTGTTTCATATACACACCACTTCCCTCCTTCAGCACTGAATAACACACACACAAAATGTTGGATGAACTCCACAGGTTAGGCAGCACCTATGAAAGGGAATAAGCAGTCAATATTTCGGCTGAGAGCCTTCATCAGGACATGTCTTGCTTTCAATTGCCTGATCCCAGCCTGCTGATAATCCCTCCCTACACCTTTCAGCCTCGTTCATCTCCTTAAATGTGTTATTTAGTTCCCCTTCCCCTTTTTCTTTCTTTTATGTGAAGTTAGCTGTGAGCTTACCTGCCCTTACCAAGTGATAACAGTTAAGGTGAAAGGAGAAGTGCATTTGACTTTGCACGGTACTGCTGCGACGGAACAACAAGTTTCAAAAGATACACTCAGTGCTTCTTTATTATATATATGGTCTTTTGCTTCAAGGTTCGAGGTTTTGTGCATTCAAAGATGCCCAAAGATGCTGTTGTAATAGATGGTTACTTAAGTTACTGTTGTCTTCCTGTCAACTTGAACCAGTCTGGCCGTTCTCCTCTGGCCTCTCTTGTTAACAAGGCATTTTTTAGATTTATTTTTCTTTTTCACACCACTCACTGTAAACTCGAGAGACTGTTGAGAGTGAAAATCCCAGGAGGTTAACAGCTTCTAAGATACTCAAACCACCCATCTGGCACCAACAATCATTCCACAGTCAAAGTCACTTAGACCTCCTTTCATCCCCATTCTGATGTTTGACCTGAACAACTGAACTTCTTAACTGTGCCTGCATTCATTTATGCATTGAGTTGCTGACGCATGATCGGCTGATGAGGTATTTGCATTAACGAGAAAGTGTACCAGATAAAGTGGCCACACAGTGTTCGGTACATTATCTGAAGGAATTTAAAATATTCAGAACTGACACTGAACTAAATTGTTCCTCTCAATAAACTTGCCAGGTCACCAAATGTTTTGGGAAATGACTTTAAACAGGATGAAATGCTGGGGAAGATGACCCAGAGCAGAATTTTGAAGGGAGGGAATGGAAAAATAATTGAATCAAAAATATTTTAAGAATGTGGAGAGAGGTCAGTTAGCTCTTTCAGAAGCTGTTACATGCACAATGCCCATCTCTTCAGCATTATAGTTTTTTTATTTATGTTTTTCCATTTTTAACTATTACAAAGAATTTAGAGGAAGTCTACTAGAAGGGAAATCAAACACACAGTTTCATTATAAACAAATCTCATATTAATTATTGTTTTAAATTGTTCAGCTAAACGATAATAGAATATTTATTATTTTTGAATGGCCCAGTGGAAAATGTTTTTCCTTTTAGAGCCATGGAGCACTACAGCACAGAAACAGGCTCTTTGGCCCATCCAGTCTATGCTAACTTTTATTCCGCCTAGTCCCATTGACCCACACTCTCCATACCCCTCCCATCCATCTACTTACCCAAACTCCTCTTAAAAGTCGCAGTCAAACCTGCATCTACCACTATCTCCAGTAGTTTGTTCCACATTCACGCTGCTCTCTGAGTGAAGGTGGTCCTGCTTAAATATTTCACTTTCAACCTTAACCTATGACCTCTAGTTCTAGTCTCACCCAGCCTCAGTGGAAAAAGCCTGCTGCATATACCCCAGTAATACCCCTCATAATTTTATTAAATCTCCCCTCATTCTCCTATGCTCCAGGGAGCAAAGTTTGAACCTGTTCAACCTTTCCCTATAACTCAGGCCGTCAAGTCCTGGCAACATCCTTGTAAATTTTCTCTGTACTCCTTCAATCTCTTGTATATTTCCTATACATTTAATGCTTCCAGAGATGAGAGGTGGGAATAGGAGAGGTCCAACGACATCAATGCTTTTGTCTGAGAGGAAGTCCTAGTGGTATCATGTGTCACCTGTGAGAAGCCTGTGCTCCTATCACTTGTAGATAATGAGAACAGCACCTACTTGAAGCAAAGAGGGTCAGAACATTGAGAGAGAATAAGTTAAAATAAACATAACAATATATCCAAATATGCACTTTAAAATCATATTCAGGTCTGTCCATAACTTTGCCCCTCACTTTTCCACAAGCTACACAGCCCTCCAAGTTCTGCCACTTGTGCATCCCCAACATCACTAAATTTGCACAACACATCGAACCTTGAAGAGGATAGACTACAGCAGCAGAAGACCATGAACATGCACAGTAGCCACTTTATTAGCTACAGGAGGTACCAAATGAGTACATTTGTGGAGGCCCCAGCCACACTGGCAGCTCTACATGATTGTCCACCCTTTGCTCTACACTTGCTCCTGTTGCTGGTGACCAAGCGAGATCAAGTCATGTTCAGGAGACTGGGAAGGACATCAATCAATACCAAACAGAGACTGGACTGGGCAGAAGCTTCTTACTTCATCCCTTCCTCCCTCACCCTCTTACCTTCCCCAGCTTCCTGGAATTTCTCTCCCCAACTTCTCCCCCCTTTTCATTCCCCATTCTGGCTCCCTTCTTACCCCTTCTCTTCTGTTCACCTCCCCGTCATTTCCTTCTGGTGCCCCTCCTCTTCGTCTTTCTCTCATGGTCCACTCAGATTCCTTTTACTTCAGCCCTTTACCTCTTCTACCTATCACCTCCCAGCTTCTTACTTCATCCTCCCTCTTCCACCCACTGACCATTCCCCTCACCTCGTCTCACCTACTGCATCACCTTCTAACTTGTACTGATTTGCTGCCCCCCAACCTTCTTATTCTGGCTTCTTCCCCCTCTCTCTCCAGTCCCAACGAAGGGTCTTGGCCCAAAATGTTGACTGCTTATTCCCCTCCAGAAATGTTGCCTGACCTGCTGTTCCTCCAGTATTTTGTGCTTTCTTAAATGTAAAAAGGTGATAGATACATCCCCCACCACCTAATATTCCAGAAATTAAAACTGAGAATGAAAGAACAACCCGTGAGCTGTGCAGTTGTCTGCAGCTTTCGCCCCGACCATTTTACTTGGAAGAGTGACTAACCACAGTTTTCACACTCTCAGTTACCAACCAGCCTTCAGTATCATCCAACAGGCATTTCCCGGGCCACCCAATGCACATGCTGACCTGTAGCTCTGCTAACAACCTCACTTAATGGCTATTTCTTCACCTGATATGCCGAGCTAACATAGAACAGTACAGTACAGGCCCTACGGCCCACAATGTTGTGCTGACCATTTAACCTACTTCAAGACCAATCTAACCCTTCCCTCCTACATAGGCATACGGATGACAGAAAAATGGAGGGCTATCTATGAGATTCTTAAATGTCCCCAGTGTATCTGCCTCTACCAACACCCTTGGCAGTGCATTCCTTGCACTCACCACTCTGTGCAAAAAAAACCTCAGTTCTTGACATTCCCCCTTCACTCCAGAGAGAAAAGCCCTCAACTCACTCATCCTATCCTCATAGACTTCGAATCAGCACAAGACCAAAGAGCAATATTTGATCCAGTCAAACCACTCAAAACCACTTAAAGCATTCATTTCTGCACCAATGTTGTTGGTGAGGCCAACATTTGTCATCCATCCTTAGTTGCTCCTGAACTCAGTGGTTTGCTGGGCAATTAACTGTGACCAGCATTGGTATCACACGTAATGGACTGAACTGACCCAGCCACTCCAGCTGAGTGCAGTATTCAACACTGCAGGCAAAACCTCCACCATGATCTTCCAGCATCTACACATAGACCTGCTTGGGGGTGGAGTTTGAGGCCTAGTGCTCGGGGCCTGTCATCAGCAAGTCTGGTGCTTGAGGTCTAGTATTCAGTGATCAGGATAGAGGCTAGGAGTTCAAGTCAGAATCCGGGGCCCGTTGGCTAGAGGCCTGTGCCTGTGAATCCCTGCAAGTCCTTTGGAGTAGTTGAAGGCTCAATGCCTGTGTGCTCTTGCTCGAATCCAAGGCTGGAGACTGAAGACAACTTGGGATTAGCGGACTGTGTATGTGCATTTGTGGGAGGGAAGAATGCAGCTTATTTTGTTGCTGTTGCTTTGCGGCTTGTTGTGCTGTGTTGTTCTGCCGAGCATTGTGGGTATGCCATGTTGGCGCCAAAATGTGTGGTGACACCTGGGGCTGTTCCCAGCACAGTGTGTTAGTTGTTAATGCAAATGACACATTTCACTGTATGTTTTGATGGATATGTGATAAATCATCTTGAATCTTGTGCACCTGAAAGCACCCACAGGTAAACTACTGAGTTGGCCTGTTGTTGAGGCCTTTCTGAATCCAAAGGAGGTAGGAGGCTACTCAGTGTAGGGGCCTTGTTCCCCTCAGATGTTCCGCACCTTCTTGCAGATCGTGCTAATTGTGTATAACTTAGACCATCCGGGCCTCTCTTCAGAGTGAGGTCAGACATACCACAATGGTCAGTTGTTCTGGTAATCTCATTGCCTTGCAACCCCAGATCAGGGAAGTATCTACTTCCACTTCTCCAACTTTCCACAGAAACAATTCCGCTCCCTGCTTAGTGGCTTCACTTTGTTCACTGGTGCAGCTTCTAACCAACAGCTCACTCCAAAGGTTGAGGAACAGACAAATTTCAAGACTCACAGCAGGGTTTACGTAAAGGTGACAATTTGTTGACCAGCAGGGAATTAATACAAGACTAAAAAGGTGTAACACTATGTGACACGGTTCCTCCCCTCTTCTCATTACTACCAACACAAAGATACAGGAGTCTGAAGCCACATGCTCAACACTTTAGGAACAGCTTCTTCCCTTCCGCCATCAGATTGCTGGATGGACAATAAACCTATGAACACTATGTCACTATCATTGCTCTTTTTGTATTACTCATTTAGTTTACAAAATACATTTCTTGTTGTAATTTAAAGTATATTTTATGTTTTGCATTGTATTGCTGCCACAAAATCCCAAATTTTCATGACAGTGATAATAAACCTGATTCTGACTCACTTATTTGTTGTGATGTATGGATACTGTTGGAAAGAGCTGCATCGTCTACCCCTGATTACCCAGTACTCACCAGGTTACTGTGTTATTTGAAAGGACAATTTAACATCATTCATTTTGCCCTATCGGCAGTCGCATATAATGAAGACCATAAGACTTGGGAGCAGAATTAGGCCATTCGGCCCATCGAGTCTGCTCTGCCATTCCATCATGGCTAATATTGAATCCCTCTCAACATCATTCTCCTGCCTTCTCCCCATGACCTTTGACACCCTGACTAATCAAGAACCTATCAACCTCCACTTTAAATATACTCAATGACTTGGCTTCCACCTCCACCAGTGGCAATGAATTCCACAGATTCACAGCCCTCTGGCTAAATGAATTTCTCCTCATCCGGGGCAACTCATCTTCCCTTACAGCACGTGGGGGGAGGGGTTGTTTAGAGGAGGTGTGCAGGACAATTTTTTTATGCGGACAAGTCTTTTTATAAACACGGAGAGTGATGCCTGGAACAGGTTGCTGGGGTAGTGGTGGTGTAGGGCAACATAATTGAGAGAAATGTACACAATTCACAACCACCAACATTGAGTTGGGGTTTGGCTTTAAGAGGCTGGTCAGACGTGATGACATTATTACGTAAAAGGTTTTCAGCATGCTCTTGTTGTGTAGGTTTTGGGAGTTCAATAAAATGTGTTACGGATTTCATTAAACATATAAAGCCTCACTTTGTTTTATTTGTGCAAACCTACATTGGTGACCCCGATGCTCTAGGAGGATTCCGGAGTTATTGAATATGTCGGCCAATGTGGTCACTTCGGAAGTGCCAGAGTTTTGGGAGCAAAATGCCATCGCTTGGTTTGGACAAACTGGGGCCCAATTTGCACTGTGAGAGATCACTGTCATAAATACCAAATATTTCTTTGTGATAGTGTCACTCAGTAATTACACAGCTGCAAGAGTGGTGAATCTACCAGAACATATGACTGAACATGATAAATACCAATCGCTGAAAACTCATCCTTTTGGACTTTTGGACCACTGGAGTCCGAGCACACCAAACAGTTGCCCTTCTTACCCATGCTCGCCAATGTTAGGCCTTCAGAGCTAATGGGCCACTAGTTGTCTCTCCCGGGAAATCACCATCCTTGTTTTATTTTTAAAGCAGCAAATGCCTGATCAAGTTCACATAGCCCTCGCTAATGCACCCTTGAGGGATTTTAGGAAGCTTGCTAAAATAGCTGATAGTCTACACTCAGCCAGGCAGCAGTGCATAATTCCTCCTCCTTTCCGTACCTCAGCAAGGCCCCCAACACAAGGACGTCCGTGGCTATGAGACAGATGACACTGGGCCTATGCTTTTACCAAGCTGGCTTTGATAGGAATGCTAGGAAGTGCCACCGCCTTGCAGCTTCAGCAGTGCCTACACATCGGGACATCAGAGGTCTGTGAACACCGTGGGTTCCAGCTGCCAGGATGGTCTACTGTTCATCACAGGCTCCTTTTCAGGGCCGTACTTCCTGTGTGACACGGGTGCTGAAGTGAGTATGTTACTGGCATCACTAATAATAATTACTTCATTGATCCCGAGTGGGAAATTAATTTGTTACAGCAGCATTTAAAAACACACTTAGCAATAATAATAAATAATAGTAATAAATATAATAATAGTAACTAATAATAAAATACATAATAATAATTTAACAATGTGTAAAATAATAAAACAGAGACTATTGTACTATGATGTGTGCTCTCTTTGCACAGAGATGAACTGTTGTATATGCTTATTGATGAGACAGCAAAGAGTGATGAAACCTCGCTGGAGGCCGCCAACGGCTGCAAGATCCTGACTTACGGGACATGACGGGTGACGCACTGCTTCAAGTGGGCGACGTTATACTTGGGGCTTCAAGTAGCTAGACCTCTGCTCGGTGCAGATTTCCTGTGTGCCCAAGGACTGCTAGTCGATCATAAGAACTGCCAGCTTGTGGATGTCAAGGACGTTGGGTTGTTACCTTGCTTCCTCAGCAAGTTCCCCACAAAGACTCCATCAAGTGCATGCACCATCACATGTGACTTTACTCGACTGCTGGGTGAATTCCAGAACCTCACCGAGCCCACATTCTCCACCGCAGTCACAAAACATGGGGTCGAGCATCACATTTCCACAACTGGCCCGCCAGTTCATGCCCACGTGTGTAGACTGGAGCCAGAAAAGCTGGCAGCTACCAGGGCAGAGTTTGCCAACATGGAAAGACTCTGAATTGTACACCAGTCGAATACCCCTGGGCTTCACCCCTCCATATGGTCCCTAAGTGTGACGGTGGTTGTCGCCCATTTGATGAATACTGACAGCTTAATGAGGCCAATTGTTACCTAGTCGCTACACATTCAAGACTTTTTGGCATGTCTAGCCGTTAAGTTAATTTTCTCCAAAGTTGATCTAGTTAGGGGCTACCATCAGGTGTCTGTGTGCTTGGAGGACATTCCCAAAACAACTGTGATAACCCTGTTTGGCCTCATTGAGTTTCTGCACATGCTGTTTAGACTGAAAAATGCAGCACAGACTTTCCAATGGCTGATGGACTCTGTATTAAAAGACTTAAATTTTCTTTTTGTTTGCCTGGATGACATATTTGTCACCAGTGCGTCCAAACCCAAACACGTATCTCATCTCCGCATGCTTTTCAAGCACTTAAGCCAACTTGGGTTGATTATTAACCCTGCTCAATGCCAGTTTGGATTGTCAATCACTCAGTCACTGATCTTCTTGGCCATCCATCTCCGAAGAAGGTCTGAAACCCCTCCCATCAAAGGTAGGCGCTATTATGCGTTTCCCACTGTCCCGCACTGCTAAAAAGCTACAGGAGTTTTTAGGCATGGTGAATTTCTGTCACCACTTCATTCTGCAAAGTGCTGAAGTTATGCATCCCCTGTACAGTGTGCTTAAAGACAATACCCCTAATCAGGTGCTTGACTGGTCAGTAGACATGACCAGGGCATTTGATGGTCACAACTGATATACAACGTATCAAGGAGAAAAATAATGCCACGTCCAATTGCCTCTCATGGCCAGCCGTTGAGACTGTAACGTAGGGGTTAATTATGCTGGCATCGCAGCCGACCAAGTTACTGACCCAGGGGTCCAGGTTTACTGAACAGCATTCGGTGGCCTGCAGTTGGCTGACGTTAAGTTCAGGGAGGCTGGTGTTTCTCTCTTGTGCAATGTCTCAATGGGTCACCCTCACTCCATTGTGCCCGCAAACTGGAGACAGACTGTTTTCAACTCCATACAAGGTCTCTTGTATCTGGGCTGGAAGGCCTCACAGAAACCAGATGAACCAGAAAGGACGTGCGTGATTGGACTGCTGCTTATGTGGGGTGCTGGCGGGCAAAAATTAACCATCATGTTCAGGCATCACTGGCAAATTTTGAGGTCCCTAAGCGATGGTTTGGCCATGTCAATGTGGATCTTGTTGGTCCTCTTCCCCCCTCCCTCAGTTTCACACACCTCCTTACCATGGTGGACCATACCATCAGGTGGCTAGAGGTCGTCCCTCTAGCATTGACGATGGCTGCAGATGTGGCTCGGGCTTTCATCAGCACCTGGGTTGCTCTGTTTGGCACCCCATCTGACATTTCCTCCGACCGCAGTCCCCAATACATTTCAGACCTCTGGGCTGCGGCGGCCCAAAACCTCAGTAATCATGGCCTGCCTCCCATCATGGCGCACAGCACTCTCAGGTTCCTGTTGACCTACATTCCACCACATTTGTTTCCGTCCGCCATGACGCACACTAACATAGTAAAGATTTTCTATCATAGATAAGTGCGGGGTAATCTCGAACTTATTTTGACTGATCGCCATAAACCAGCCCACCAGGATTTGGAGTATTCCGCTGCCATGCCCCCTGGCGTCACAACATGACCGTGAGCGTGTCAATACACCTCTGGGTGAGCCAGAGGCACCTGCGGTTCCTCCACCCATGGAACGCTGGACTCAAGCCGGGTTGCTCGTCCGAGCTCCAGACAGGCTCACAGTGCCAGCTTTAGTGAATCCTGGGGGTGGGGTGGAGTGTAGGGTAATGTAATTGGGAGGAATGTACATAATTCACAACCATTGGCACTGGGTTGGAGCTTCGATTTAAGAAGCTGGTCTGACATGATGACGTCACTAGGCAAAAGGCTTTTAGCACGTTCTTGTTGTGTAGGTTTCGGAGTTTAATAAAATGTGTCATGGGTTTCGTTAAACATAAAACGCCTCCCTTCACCTTATTTGCGGAAACCTACCATGGTAACAGATACCCTGGTGGTGCTTAAGAGACTTTGAGACAGTCACATGAGTATGTAAGGAATGGAGAGTTACGGATCATTTGTAGGCAGAATTGGCAGCGTCCCCTCCCTGAAAGACACCAGAGAACAAGGTGAGCCTTTAATGGAAATTTGGTAGTTTGACAGGTGTTGACTGCCACTGGGGAAGCTGGGGCCTCCAGAAGGTATTCTCTGCACAGTTTCTGTCACAATATCTTGATCGCTGAAGCAATAATTGAGACACCTTTCCTTCAGGCTGACAATATTACTGACATGAGGAAATGATTACTAAGTGGGGGAGGGGAACCAGTAAATCACTCTGAGAACACGCAGAATCTCATGATAATAAAGATAAGGATTAGCTTTTTTTGTCAAATGGACATCCAAACATTCAGAGAAATGTATTGTTTGCGTCAAATCAGTAAGGATTGTGCTGGGCAGCCCGTCACACTTCTGACACTAACGTTGCACATTCACAGCTCACTAACCCGAACCTCGAGCTTGTGGAATGTGGAGAGGACATCGAAGCACGCAGAGGAAATCCACGCGGTCATGGGGAGAATGTACAAACTACCCACTTCCGGGCAGTGGCAGGAATGGTACCCCGATCTGACAACGCAAGCTGCAATAGCATTACGCTAACCGCTCGGCCGCCGGGCTGCTCAGGGTGGCGCAGTGACACGGCAGTTTTGCATAACGCTCGTTACAGGACCAGCTGTAAGAATAGGGTTCAGCTCCTGCTGCTGCCCTTACCAGAAAGCTCACAATTCCTGACAACTCACTGAAGATCCCCAGATCAAAATTCCAAGGACCAGTCTGTGTGTGTCATGAAGCAAACTTTTTTTTGAAAAATGAGCTGTGCTCTGAATACAGTCACATTTATTTTTACTTCTACTCTCTGTGCACAACAGGTGAACTCGCAGAGGTGCCTAAACATGTACAACCTTGTCTGGATCATGGAACATATTACTGGGAAATCTAATTGCACGTCCCTAGACCGTGCATCTTTCATTAAGAGCACACCTGCATGGGAAATGAGAGGCATGCTGTGACAAGCTCCCCGGCTCCTGCCATTTCGAACTAGCTACACGTGGATGCTTACTACTCTGAGGGCAGAAACTTAGGTCCCACACCATCAGGTTCAGTAACAGTTATTCCACTACAACCGTCAGGGTCCTGAACCAATATGGATAACTTCGCTCACCTCAGCTCTGAACTGACTCCATAACTTATAGACTCATTTTCATGGACTCCACAGCTCTAGTACGCTGGCCTTAAAACCAGTCGCTTCGGGCAGATAGGGCTCGTCAGCCGTGGTTGGCAGCTCATTTGGGAGAAGGAAAACTCTGACCTCAAACCCCCGCTGCCTTGCGGCTGTACCCACTCATGGGGAAGGCTTTGGGGGTAAACCTCGAGGGAAAAATCCGGAGCTGGAGTCCCTAAGGCAGTCCTACATCGAGTTCAATGCCAACTGGCAACTCCTGCGATGCTGCTGGTACCAAACTGTATCAGTCTCTGCCATTCCTGTGGGTTCATCAGTTGTATGGAGAGAGGGTCTTGTCACATGGGTAACAAATTGCTCTCCATATTGTACTGTCCAAACTTGCTTACCTCGTCAGCTAGGACGCGACATCCTTGATTGTTGGAGGGCTCAGACAGACAGAGACAACTCTAGTTCTCACTATCATTTATTTATTTATTATTTGCACAATTTGGCTTATTTTGCACATTGACTGCTTGTCAGTCTATGTTTAGAGATAGTTTCCATAAATTCTATTATATTCCTTTATTTTCCTGTAAGTGCCTGCAAGAAAATAAATCTCAATCTGATGTATACTGTACATACTTTAATAATAAATTTTGACCTTGACTTTGACAATGTTCCGTTAAGTTAAAATTTACTCTTTCCTATCGATCTCTCTCAAGCAACACCCATGCCGCATCATGAATCGGAAGTCAATTCTACCTGGCAGCTGATCACAGATCCTTCCTGAAGTTCCCATCCCAATTTCCACCCATCATCCAATTCAACACTCCAAACTTCCCCTTGACACCAGAAAAAAGAAGAAAGACCTTTGTGTTTGTTGAACATGTGAATTCATGCCCAATAAAATTTTACACTCATGATGTTCCAACCCATGAAATCTCAATTTCCATCCATCACCAAGTTCAACACTCCAAACCTCCCCTTGACACGAGAATAAGAAAAAGAAACTCCTCTGTGTTTGTTGAACATGCAAGGCCTGTTCTGCTACTTGTAAATTCACGCACAATAAAATTTTACACCAGTTCCAAAACATGCCACAACTTTCCTTACATTACCTATCCAATAGGCTTGTCCTTTTGGGAGGATTTCTAGGCCTCCTCCTTCTATCGAGGTGATGATGTAGTCGGATGTTGGTCCCACAGACCAGCCAGGCAGAGAGTTGGAAATGTCAGCAAGATCTGGGATTGGTGCTTCGTCCCGGGAGGTGGAACAAGAGCTGGAGACCCCCTAGGTCTGTGAATCACGAGATCAGAGCTTGAGGCCAAGGGTTTGGGGTCTCACCGTTGGTGGGTCCGGAACTCAAAGCCTGGAGTTCAGGTCCTCTTCCATCATCATTGGGAAGTCCTGGGGATGATATTGAAGATCGGAGCCCGAAGGTTGATTGGAAGTCCAGAGATTGAGGCCTGACAGCAGGGCTTGATGGTGGAACAATTAGGAACCAAAAACCCAAAACCACAATGCAACAACGTGCACAGGGCAGTGGCTGTAGCTGACTGGGAGACTGACATCCGTCATAGCTCTGTGAGGTGGTGTCATCTGATTTGGCGTGGTTCCTCAGGCAGCCATCTGTTCTCTGCTCTGGAACCACAGTGTCAGAGTGGCAGCTGAGACTCCTATACCAGCTGGTGTCCAGTGGTCTGCAGGAAGCCACTCAACACCCGACCCATTTGTTTCATCTGAAACCAACGGATGTACAGGCAACTGAAGAAATAGGGAGACAGAACACCATACAGGCCCTTCAGCCCACGATGTTGTGCTTCCCTTTTAACCCACTCTTTGATCAATATAATCCTTCCCTCCTACATAACCCTCCATTTTTCGATCATCCTTGTGCCTATCTAAGAGTTTCTTAAATGCTCTAAATGTAACTGCCTCTACCACCACCCCTGGCAGGGTGTTCCACTCACTCCACCGCTCTCTGTGTTTTAAAAAAATCTGACCTTTGACATGTTCCCATGTGCTTTCCACAAATCACCTTAAAATTATGCCTCCAGGTAGCAGCCATCTCTGTCCTGGGGACAAAGTCTCTGGATATCCACTTGTACCCCCTTATCAATTCACCTTCATTCCAGAGAGGAAAAATCCCCAGCTCGCTCAACCTATCCTCATAAGACATGCTCTCTAGTCCAGGCAGAATCCTGGTGAATGTCCTCTGCACCTTCTCTAAAGCTTCCTCATCCTTCTAATAATGAGGCGACCCGAACTGAGCACAATATTCCATGTGTAGTCTAACCAGGGATTTATAGAGCTGCAACATTACCTCGTGGCTCTTGATCTCAAGTGCCTGACTAATGAAGGCAAACACACCATACGATTTCTTACGTTGTAATTGTGACGTAGCTGAAAGTAATCAAATATTGAAAGGCTTGGATAGATGTGGAGAGGGTGTTTCCAAAGTAGGGGAGTCTATGACCAGACGGTCTTGTGTCTTATGGTCTTAATTGTGATTTGGAGATCTGAAACAGTGTTTTATCTAAGAAACCCTGCTTTGGGACATTTGATAGTTTTCACAAGCAAACCCCAGTGCTCTGAAATCACACGTGGGTGCAGACAGTTGACCGCCTGGGAAACACTGAACTCTTTTGTACAGTGCTGGTCTCCGAGATACAAAGGAATTAGTGCCAGTTCAGAGAAACGTCAGACAGATGCCTGAGAGTGTAGGAGAAAACAGCAAAAATTCAGTTCCTGAAATGACATGAAGAAATCTGTCTTCACACCAAGTGGGAATCAGAAACCGAGCCAAATTGTTTTGCTCAGGCAGTGATCTCTTTGCTTCTGAATGAGGAAGAAGAGGAGTATTGCAAGTAGGATAACCCGAAATCAGAATCAGGTTTATTAGCATTCACATACAGTGTGTTGTGAAATTCGTTGATATGCAGCAGCAGTACAGTGCCATAAATAAAAATACGATAAATTTCAATAGCATGTATAAATAAACACACAATAATATTTAATACTTTGAATATTAAATAAAATAGTGATACAATGTTTATGTTGACTGACAAAGATCCACTGTACAAAAGAGGACAAATCATGCATAGAACATAGAATAGTACAGCACAGTACAGGCCCTTCAGCCCACAATGTTGTGCCGACCCTCAAACCCTGCCTCCCATATAATCCCCCACCTTAAATTCCTCCATATACCTGTCCAGTAGTCTCTTAAACTTCACTAGTGTATCTGCCTCCACCACTGACTCAGGCAGTGCATTCCACGCACTAACCACTCTCTGAGTAAAAAACCTTCCTCTAATATCCCCCTTGAACTTCCCACCCCTTACCTTAAAGCCATGTCCTCTTGTATTGAGCAGTGGTGCCCTGGGGAAGAGGTGCTGGCTATCCACTCTATCTATTCCTCTTATTATCTTGTACACCTCTATCATGTCTCCTCTCATCTTCCTTCTCTCCAAAGAGTAAAGCCCTAGCTCCCTTAATCTCTGATCATAATCCGTAATCTCTAAACCAGGCAGCATCCTGGTAAATCTCCACTGTACCCTTTCCAATGCTTCCACATCCTTCCTATAGTGAGGCGACCAGAACTGGACACAGTACTCCAAGTGTGACCTAACCAGAATTTTATAGAGCTGCATCATTACATCACGACTCTTAAACTCTATCCCTTGACTTATGAAAGCTAACACCCCATAAGCTTTCTTAACTACCCTATCCACCTGTGAGGCAACTTTCAGGGATCTGTGGATATGTACCCCCAGATCCCTCTGCTCCTCCACACTACCAAGTATCCTGCCATTTACTTCGTACTCTGCCTTGGAGTTTGTCCTTCCAAAGTGTACCACCTCACACTTCTCCGGGTTGAACTCTATCTGCCACTTCTCAGCCCACTTCTGCATCCTATCAATGTCTCTCTGCAATCTTCGACAATCCTCTACACTATCTACAACACCACCAACCTTTGTGTCGTCTGCAAACTTGCCAACCCACCCTTCTACCCCTACATCCAGGTTGTTAATAAAAATCACGAAAAGTAGAGGTCTCAGAACAGATCTTTGTGGACACCACTAGTCACAATCCTCCAATCTGAATGTACTCCCTCCACCACCACCCTCTGCCTTCTGCAGGCAAGCCAATTCTGAATCTACCTGGCCAAACTTCCCTGGATCCCATACTTTCTGACTTTCTGAATAAGCCTACCATGTGGAACCTTGTCAAATGTCTTACTAAAATCTAGATAGATCACATCCACTGCACTACCCTCATCTATATGCCTGGTCACCTCCTCAAAGAACTCTATCAGGCTTGTTAGACACGATCTGCCCTTCACAAAGCCATGCAGACTGTCCCTGATCAGACCATGATTCTCTAAGTACCCAGAGATCCTATCTCTAAGAATCTTTTCCAACAGCTTTCCCTCCACAGACGTAAGGCTCACTGGTCTATAATTACCCAGACTATCCCTACTACCTTTTTTGAACAAGGGGACAACATTCGCCTCCCTCCAATCCTCCGGTACCATTCCCGTGGACAACGAGGACATAAAGATCCTAGCCAGGGGCTCAGCAATCTCTTCCCTCGCCTAGTGGAGCAGCCTGCGGAATATTCCGTCAGGTCCCGGGGACTTATCCGTCCTAATGTATTTTAACAACTCCAAACCTCCTCTCCCTTAATATCAACATGCTCCAGAACATCAACCTCACTCATATTGTCCTCACCATCATCAAGTTCCCTCTCATTTGGTGAATACCGAAGAGAAGTATTCATTGAGGACCTCGCTCACTTCCACAGCCTCCAGGCACAACTTCCCATTTTTACCTCTAATTGGTCCTACCTTCACTCCTGTCATCCTTTTTTTCTTCACGTAATTGAAGAATGCCTTTTGGGATTTTCCTTTACCCTACTCGCCAAGGCCTTCTCATGCCCCCTTCTTGCTCTTCTCAGCCCCTTCTTAAGCTCCTTTCTTGCTTTCCTATATTCCTCAATAGACCCATCTGATCCTTGCTTCCTAAACCTCATGTATGCTGCCTTCTTCCACCTGACTAGATTTTCCACCTCACTTGTCACCCATGGTTCCTTCACCCTACCATTCTTTATCCTCCTCACCGGGACAAATTTATGCCTAACATCCTGCAAGAGATCTCTAAACATCGACCATATGTCCATAGTAAATTTCCCTGCCAAAACATCATCCCAATTCACACCCACAAGTTCTAGCCTTATAGCCTCATAATTTGCTCTTACCCAATTAAAAATTTTCCTGTCTTCTCTGATTCTATCCTTTTCCATGATAATGCTAAAGGCCAGGGAGCGGTGGTCACTGTCGCCCAGAAAGCAAACAATAAAAAACGTACAGAACATGAACAGCAGTGTCCCAGAAAGTGAGTCCACAGCCGCGCAGTTAGTATTGGCACTGAGGGGAGTGAAGCCTGTCCAGGAGCCCGAAGGCTGCAGGGCTACAATTGCTCCCGAACCTGGCGGCGGGGGACACAGGACCCCTGTGCCTTCCGCCCGGCGGTAGTAGCGGGAAGAGGGAGACAGGTCAAACACAGGCAGGCGAGACTGGCTGGCAAGGAGTGATGGGGTTGAATGCCTGGTGGTATGGGGTTGAGAACAGGGGTTCCCAACCTGGGCTCCATGGAGAACGCCTAGCTTAGAGGGATAGGGGCTGAATGCAGGAATTTGAGACCAGGCAAGTTGGTAGCGTGGACTTGCCTGGCTGATGGGCCTGTATCCTTGCTGTAATATTCGATGACTCCCCATGTTAAGATGCACAGTTCAGTCTTGGAGTGGTCCTGTACTTCCTGCCTGTTATATTGGAGACTAGAGAGGTCACATACCACTGAGGAAAACAGATGCTCAATTTTAACTTATCTCTCCCATTACAAAGGTCGTCTGCTCTCCATTTGCTCTGAATTACATAGAACGCTGCAGCATAGTCGAAGCCCCTCGGCCCACGATGTTGTGCTGACTATTTAACCTACTCCAAGATCAATCTAACCCTGCGTCCAACATAGCCCTCCATCTCTCTATCATCCACATTCCTATCAAGAATTTCTTAAATGGTCCTAATGTAAATGTTTCTATCACCAACCCCGGAGGGGCATTCCACTCACCCACCACTCTTTGTGTAAAAAAAACGTGCCTCTGACATCCCCACTATACTTCCCTCCAAAATCATGCCCCCTTCTATTAGCCATTTCCACCCTGGGAAGAAGTCTCAGGCTGTCCTTTTGATCTATGCTTCCTATCATGTACATCTCTATCATCTGCCCTTGCTCCAAAGGGAAAAGCCCCAGCTCACTAAACCTACCCTCTAGGCAGCTTCCTGACAAATTTACAGACATAGTAACTGATAGAAATCCTGCTTGAAGTTATCTTCCCCTCAGGAGGTCTCACTCTCTATTTCAATGAACATCAAGTGTAATTCACCTCAGAGGAGGGAACATTCCAACCTATTACATCAATAAAAGCTAACTTGATTCAATAGAAAACCTTTGTTGTAATTCACAGCCATCCCCTGTAACCACTCACCTTTTGAACTCAGCAAGGTGGTTTTGGGCCAAGATCCTTTATCAGGCCAGCGAGATGGTGACAAGTGGGAAATTGAGGGAACATGCACCAGCCCTCATCGAGGTATCAGCAATGGAAAGAGTGAGCAGTTTCAAGCTCCTGGGAGTCAACATCTCTGAAGATCTATCCTAGTCCCAACATATTTATTCAATTACAAAGAAGGCATGTCAGTCGCTGTATTTCATTAGGAGTTTGAGGAGATTTGGAATGTCACCAAAGACTATCAAACTTCTATTGACGTACCAAGGGGAGCATTCTAATAGGCTGGAACACCATCTGGTATGGGACACAAATATACAAAATCGGAACCCATGAACCCACATTTTTTATATTCCTTATTGTAATTTATAGAAAGTTTTATGTATCGCACTCTACTGATGCTGCAAAACAACAAAGTTCACTTCAATGATAAAAAACCCGATTCTAATTCGGTAAAATGTTTCCACCAATGACATACACTGCCATCTAGAGGTGACAGAATTAACCACAGGAAGTTTCAGATTTCAGTTTGTTTAAAAGAAAGGCCAGCTTTAATTTTTAAGAGTTTTAAAGAGATTCAAAAAAATTGTGAGCATTTAAAAAAAATAAAAATTACATCCTAATGATGTTAATGCTCCTCCAAGTTGGCATGTTCAACAAGTATTTAATAAGCTATGTATTTAATGAAAAGCTGATGGAATTCAGTGAGTGAGGCAGCATCTGTAGAGGGAAATGGACGGTTGATGTTAGGATTTGGACCCTTCATCTGGATACTCAACGATTTAGAAACAGCTTCAACCACGCCCCCCACCCCCAACATCAGATTTCTGAATGGTCCATAACCCATGAGCACTGCCACACCATCTTGATTTCTTTTTGCACTACTTATTTATTGGCCTCAGTGGCCACTTTATTAATTATACCTGCTCATTAATGCAAATAAATAATCAGCCATTCACGTGGCAGCAGCTCAATACATTAAAAGCACGCAGGCATGGTCAGGAGGTTCAGTTGCTGTTCAGGCCAAACATCAGAATTGGGAAGAAATGTGATCTAAGTGACGTTGATCATGGAACTATTGTTGGTGTCAGACGGGGTGGTTTGAGCATCTGAGAAGCTGCCGATTGCCTGGGATTTTCACTCACAATCAGTCTCTGGAGCTTGCATAGAATGGTGTTAAAAACAGTGAAAGATGTCCAGTGAGTGGCAGCTCGCTGGCAAAAATGCCTTGTGAAGGAGAGAGGAAAGCAGAGAATGGTCAGACTGGTTCAAGCTGACAGGAAGGTGACAGCAACTCACATAACTACTCATTACAACAGTGGTGTGCAGAGGAGCATTTCTGAACATACAACACATTGAACCTTGAAGTGGACAGGCCACAATAGCAGAAGACCATGAATATACACTCAGTGGTCACTTTGCTGCGTACAGGAGATACTTAATAAAATGTCCACTGCGTACATTCCTTAGTTGCTAGTAGGTGGAATGAACATACAGGGTAGAGCAGAAAACTTCGGAATACTGAAAAAATTTCACTAAAACAATCATTTTACTGAATATACACTGAAGATATTCAGTGACCTGGAAGCATAGAAACAGAAAGGTACAGTAAAGAAACTATCCTTTTTAGAAATTGCTAAAAAGAAAAATATACTTTACCTACCTTTTCCTGATCATTATTCTGCTGTTTCCATTCTGCGGGCTCCATAGTCTCACATATGGCAACTCAAAGGCATGTAGTTTTCTCAGCACTGCTCCAAGATAATGAAAAAATAGTCACAACTGTGTCTTTTTCTATATATATTATAATACTTTGAAATGGAATCAATGGGAGTCTATAGAGGAAGAATGGAGAAGTGGAGTATACAGAGAATGTAAACAATGAGAGAAGGCACATTAGGCTCAGTGGAAAAACTGGAGGCCACATACCACCTAAAGAAACACATCTTCAACAGCTCAAATTAACCGTTAAAAATTTTCTCTGCCATTCTCTTTTTTCTGATTCACAACATAATAACCTCTAGAAATCGCGCATGGAACACATCTTAGATTTAATCACCCTTCCAGACTCCAGCGGGTACAGGCCCAGTGCCATACACTAATGTGTAGGTCCTCATATGTTACCCATTGCATTCCAAGAATAATTCTGGTGAACCTCCTCTGGACCCTCTCCACTGCCAGCACATCTTTTAGATAAGGGGCCTTAAACTGCTCACAATACTCCAAGTGTAGCCTAATGCATTATAAAACCTCACCATCACATCCTTGCTCTTATATTCTAGTCCTCTCAAAATGAATGCGAACATTATATTTCCCTTCCTTTACCACTGACCCAACTTGCAAGTTAACCTTCAGGGAATCCTGCATAAGCACTCCCAACTTCCTTTGCACCTCTGAATTTTGAATTTTCTGCCTGTTTAGAAAATAGATTAGATTAAAGTCTGTCATGAGCCCTGTGGCTCATTAGGCCGGTGCTTATGCCGGCTTCTGTGGCGTGAAGCGACTGAGAGTACGAGACTCCCCCCTGGATAGGACACCAGACTATCGCGAGGTTAACCCCCAGCATTTTTGCCGGTACCCATTCCCAGCTGGGTAGACTGGAGCATTGTGCGGTTAAGTGCCTTGCTCAAGGACACACACGTTGCCCCGGCCAAGGCTCGAACCCACAACCTTCAGATCGCTAGTCCAAAGCCCTAACCACCCGGCCACGCGCCACATTTTAGAAAGTAGTCTACGCTTTTACTCCTTCTATCAAATTACATTCACTTCCTTACAAGATATTCCATCTGCCATTACTTTGCCTATTCTTCCAATCTGTCCAAGTCCTTCTGCAGACTCTCTGCTTCCTCAACACTACCGGCTCCTCCACCTATCTTTGTATCATCTGCAAACTTGGCCACAAAGCCATCAATTCTGTCATCCAAATCATTGACATATGACATGAAAAGCTGCCCCAACACCAACCCCTGCAGAACATCATTTGTCACCGGCAGCCAACCAGAATAGGCCCCCTTTATTCCCACTCTTTGCCTCCTGCCAGTAAGCCAATCTTTTATGCATGCTATTATCTTTCCTGTAAAACCCACGGGTTTTTATCTTGATAAACAGCTTCAGGTGCAGCATCTTGTCAAAGGACTCTGAAAGTCTAAGTAAACAATACCCATTGACTCTCCTTTATCTATCCCACCAATTATTTCCACAAATAATTCCAACAGATTTGTCAGGCAAGATTTCATAAGGAAACCATGCTCATTTTAGCTTACTTTATCATGCATCTCCAATTACCCTGAATCCTCATTATTAGGAATGGGATCCAACATTTTTCCAACCACTGAAGTCAGGCTAACAGACCTATAATTTCCTTTCTTCTGCCTCGCTCCTTTCTTGAAGAGTGAGTGACCTTTGCAAATTTCCAGTCTTCAGAACCATACCAGAATCTAGTGATTCTTGAAAGATCATTACTAATGCTTTTACAATCTCTTCAGCTGCTTCTTTCAACTCCGTGTTATCTTTCAGTTTGCTCCTACAACATGCAATAATTTCCCCAGTAACAGTGTAATAAGCGCGGTCACCCATTGTATTACACCCTTCATTTGGAAGTGCATCGAACATTGGAAAATGCTTCAATAAATACAAGAAACTTGCAACTGGAAGCTATATCCCTGGAAAATCATATTCCATTTCAGGGAGAATGAAAAAGACTTTAATAAGTGTGGTGCTGAGAGAAAACTGACCACACTTCAGAATTTCCAGGCCAGTGGCTGCTGAATGAAAGAACTTCCATTTGCATGGGGTAGCGATAATATATTTTGGGATTGTATAAAATGTCTGACAGATATTTTATCCAAACAATTATTGTTTGGATAAATCTTGGCTGAGGCATTGAACAGCTGATTAGATGGGGTCATACAGAGTTGATTCATGGAAACAGGAAATTAGGACAATCTAGTCTGCTCTGTCTATCAAACCTCCGCTTTTAGATTAGGGTTGGTGTAAAAACCAAACCTGACCTAAAGCATTTATTCTCTCCACATCCTCATCAATTCAGACTGAATTCTGCCAGTCAACAGCACATTAGAGGTAAACCTGGGTTAACTGGCCACTATAGTCATGCAGTCATGGGGTGAGGGGGAACTGGAGGGAGAGGAGCAGGGGAAGGAGAAGTTGAGGGGGCGAGGGCAAGTGAGGGAAATAGACAAAGAAACATTGCACCATTTGTGAATGTCTTCCACCTCTCAAGTAGATGCTTCTCACATTAGTCCACCACCAGACTGCCTTATGGAGTGAAATTGAATTTGGAACTCACCAGAGTATCCTCCTTCAGCATGTTCACAAACGAGATACAAGGTGAAATATTCCAAAAGGTGCCTCGGTAGTTCAATTTTCTGGGCTGCAATCTTTTAAAAGCAAATCACCTCATTACTGAAGAACATTTCTCGCAGAGAGAAAAAACATTTTAAGAATTAAGAGAAATTTGACTCAATTAGCTACTGCAAGGGAAAGTTGTTAAGAAACAGGAGAAGGCCATTGGGAGCAATCCCATCAATGAGAATCAATATCTAATTATTTATAAGAGTTGATTAGGAGTTAATTTATGTAATATTCTGAACATAGGAGAGGTAAGACTTACCCACACGGACACAATGAGATAAATCTTTTGTGATTCTAACATACAGTATATTGAAGCATTTGCTGTTTATGAAGCAAGAAGTTCAAACCAGGACCACAGACTGCTAAGTTGGCCTTTGCTTTTTTTTTGGTCCCTTCTCACAACTTTCCAATGTTAGAAGATTTCTTTTGGAACTATCCTCCAGCAGATTACCAGGTGTAACACATTGAAACTTGGGAATCTTTGGCTCATAATCGCTCAAACTGGAGAAGAGGTGCTTGAGATGGCACTGAAAACTCTGGGTCCAGGCATCAGGGTGTACAGAAGTGTAAGATAAGCCCTGAAAAAAGCTCACCATTTCCCAACCCACCAAGCTCCTCCACCTGGAGCAAAGCTCACCATTTCCCAAACCACAACACTGCTGAAACCACCAACTCCTCCACCTGGAGCAAAAATCTGCAGATCCTACATTGGCCTCAAGATTTTTTATTTCCATGCTTCAGTACACGTGACAAGGAGAACAAAATGATTGTTACTCCAGATCTGATACAGCATTAAAAAAAACAGAGCATAAAAAATACAATAAATACAATACAAGAACAATCTTATAAAACAAAATACGTAAGTAACTGTTCATAGTGGCCATATATACATAAATTAGTCCTGACGAAGGGTCTCGGCCTGAAACGTCGACTGCGCCTCTTCCTATAGATGCTGCTTGGCCTGCTGCGTTCACCAGCAACTTTGATGTATGTTGCTTGAATTTCCAGCATCTGCAGAATTCCTGTTGTATACATAAATGATACTAGGTGCAGGAGTATTCAAACACAAGGTGACTGACTGGAAATTACATTGTCACCTCAAGACTTGTAGTGGAAGTAGATCACTGTCGATTCCAATGTTCTGGTTAATAAGTACCAAGTCTAGGTTAACACTGATTCCACCTCCACAGATGCTGACTGACTTGCTGAATATTTCAGGTGTTCTGGTTTTAGACAATAGACAACAGGTGCAGGAGTAGGCCATTCAGTCCTTCGAGCCAGCACCACCATTCACTGTGATCATGGCTGATCATCTACAATCAGTACTCTGTTCCTGCCTTTTCCCCATATCCCTTGACTCCGCTATATTTCAAAGCTCTATCTAACTCTTGCTTGAAAGAATCCAGAGAATTGGCCACCACTGCCTTCTGAGGCAGAGCATTCCACAGATCTACAACCCTCTGTGTGAAAAAGTTTTTCCTCAACTCCGTTCTAAATGGTCTACCCCTTATTCTTAAACTGTGGCCTCTGGTTCTCGACTCCCCCAACATCGGGAACATGTTTCCTGCCTCTAGCGTATCCAATCGCTTAATAATCTTATATGTTTCAAACAGATCCCTTCTCATTCTTCTAAATTCCAGTGTATACAAGCCCAGTCGCTCCAATCTTTCAACATATGACATTCCCGCCATCCCTGGAATTAACCCAGTAAACCTACACTGCACTTCCTCCATAGCAAGAATGTCCTTCCTCAAATTTGGAGACCAAAACTGCACACAATACTCCAGGTGGGGTCTCACCAGGGCCTTGTACAACTGCAGAAGGACCTCTTTGCTCTTATACTCAACTCCCCTTGTTATGAAGGCCAACATGCCTTTAGCTTTCTTCACTGCCTGCTGAACCTGTATGCTTACTTTCAGATTTATTGCAGATGCTTGCCCATATTTCTTTGGGAACTGTGCTATTGAGACCAGTCTACGAGCCCACACTGCCTGCAGGGCCTTATTGAAAAAGAACACGAAATATGGCATGTGTCCATTGTTGTAGTCTTAAATGATCACAAAGATAAATAGTTCAGAACTATCACAAACTCCACAGGGAGAGCAGACTAAACACAAGTGTGCATGGTTCCATTTGCCAAGCTCCTGTTGCAGACAGTGGCAAGCATCAGTGACCGTCTCTTCTCAAAACTTTGGCCTCTGCATATCTTCCTTTGTAAACAGACCGGAGCATTTCTCCCAGAAGACTGTTGGCAGACAGCCAGATCAAAGGTGGTGACATATTGGCATATCGGAGAGAGATTGAAAATCTGGCTGAACGGTGCCACAACAACAATCTCTCACTCATAGACAGCAAATTCAAAGAGCCAATTGTCAGCTACAGGAGGAAAAAGCCAAAGGTCTATGAGCTGGGCCTCATTAGGGAATTGGAGATGGAGAGAGAGCTTTAGATTCTCTGCTATTATCATGTCAGAGGATCTGTCCCAGGACCAGCATGTAAGAGCCATCACAAAGATGGCTCAACAGCATCTCCACTTTCTTAGAAGTTGTCACCTAAAACTTTGTCAAACTTCAATAGATGTACAGTGGGGAGTATCCTGCCTGATGGCATCACAGCCTGGCATGGAAACAGCAATGCTCAGAAACGGAAGAGTGTACAGAAGGTAGTAAATAGTGCCCAATCAATCACAGGCAAAGCCCTCTCCATCACTGAGCACATTTACAAGGAGCACTGCTACAATAAAGCAGCATCCATCATCAAGGGCCCCCAGCATCCAGACCATGCTCTCTTCTCACTAGTACCATCAAATAGGAGGTGCAGGAGCCTTAGGTCCCACACCACCAGGTTGAGGAACAGTTATTACCCTACAATCATCAGGCTCCTGAACCGGTGTGGATAACTTCACTCACCTCAACTCTGAATTGATTCCTCAACCCATGGTCTCACTTTCAATGACTCTACAACACATGTTCTCAATATACATATACACAGTATGTATATTTATATTGAGAACAAGTTGTACCATTATATACATACACACACACACACCTCTACACATATCTATTGTATATATATATATATATACACACAGACACACACACAGACTCACTTACGCAATTTGTGGATGAGACCAAAATAGGGGCTGTAGTGGACAGCGAGGAAGACTACCAAAGCTTCCAGATGGTGGAACTGGCTGAAGAATGGCAGATGGAATTGAATACAGATAAGTGTGAGGTGCTGCACTTCGGGAGAACTGTCCAGGGTAGGTCTAACACACGGTGAATGTCACATGTCACTGGATGTTTTGATGTACATGTCATATATCATCCTCCTCCTCTGTTCTTCAAATGTTAGTAAAACAGTGATTGGCTTTTTAAGGACTTAATTGAATGTATTAGGGGAATGTTTTGTAACCGAGTTGATATTGACTTCAGTTTTGAGTCAAAGGAGTCCACGCCAATGATACAGCTCAATCATCCAAATATCCAACAACTATTTCTGTTTAAAAGTGGAGATAAACTGCAGTAACAATACAACTCCTGACTACACAAATATTTGTGCACCCAATTAACCAGCGACTCAGCTCAAACAGGAACATCAAGTTAAATAATAAACATAACAGGCCCAGTTCTGACAAACCTACTTAATCATAATCGACTGGTTTCTTTCAAAACAGACCTGTGCAACATTTAAACACAGATCCACAAATTGTATTTATATTGTTGGTGTATTTCAATCAAATATTTTACCTACAAAATACGTATGGACGATCTCATCAACCTGAGCCTCTAAGGGTAAATGAGAAGCAGAGGGGTCAGGATCACAAGAGGCAGAATTCAAGTGGCTGGAAAAAGAACCAGTGGGAATATTTTTTTATATAAATATATGTACGGTGCAGCGTGATGTGCTCCAGAATCCTTCTGAAAAGGCTGATTGAACAGTTTTGAGCCTGGGTATGACATAGACACAAAATGCTGGAGGAACTCACCAGATCAGGGAGCATCAATGGAGAGGAATAAACAGCTGGTGTTTCAGGCCAAGACCCCTCATCTGTCTTGGTGAAGGTTCTGTGCCTGAGATGCCGACTGCTGGGTCTTGGTGGAGGGCCTGATCGCATCATTGCAACTCAGGATATACATCAACTTCCCAGAAGCACCTCATCCAGCAAGTCACTG
Organism: Mobula hypostoma; assembly: GCF_963921235.1. NCBI lineage: Eukaryota > Metazoa > Chordata > Chondrichthyes > Myliobatiformes > Myliobatidae > Mobula > Mobula hypostoma. Next base: position 124,500,576 of record NC_086097.1, read on the forward strand.
AGGATGTTAAACATTTTGGAGGAGACCTTAAGACTATCCTGGGATGTCATAAGTCGTATGGTGTATTGGCCTTCATTAGTCGGGGGATTGAGTTCAAGAGTCGCTAGGTAATGTTGTAGCTGTATAAAACCCTGGTTAAACCACATTTAGAATATTTTGTTTCGTTCTGGGTGCCTCATTATAGGGAGGACATAGAAGGTTTCAAGAAGACACAGCGGAGGTTTGCCAGGTTGCTGCCTGAACTAGAAGGCTTATTTTATGAAGATAGATTGAATGAGCTAAGGCTCTTCTCTCCGGAGGGGAGGAGGATGAAAGGTGGCTTGATAAAGATGCACAAGATGATAAGAGGCGTAAATTGAGTAGATAAGCAGGGTCATTTTCCCAGGACAAAACTTCCCAACATCAGTAAGCATAATTTTAAGATTGGAGGAAAGTATAGGGGAGGGGAATGTCAGAGTTATATTTTTCTCTGACAGAGTGCTGAGGGTGTGGAACATGTTGCCAGGGTGGTGGTGGGGGCATATTCATTAGGGGCATTAAAGAATCTTAGATAAGCACATGGCTGATAGAGAAATGGAGGGCTATGTACGAGGGAAGGGTTATATTGATTTTAGAGTACAGTAAAAGGTCAGCACAACATTGTGGGCCGAAGGGCCTGTACTGTGCTGTAATATTCTATGTTCTACCATGGGAAATTTTTTTATATCCACCTGGAGTGTTTGTTTTGGGAGTTTGGTGCCAGACACATGGACAATGTGAGCCACTCAGCAGAGCAGCCAGTGTACAGTCAGAACCACACGAAGGGTAGTCACGGTGACTACTGGCGGTGGCAGTAGTAGTAACAGTCGATCGGGTCGAGTACCATGTTCCCCTAACGTGTTGTCTATTGGTGGGTCTTCAGGTGGCTGTAGAGGCTGATCCAGGATCCACATAACTCTACAATGTTCGGGTGGATTCTCTGAATAGAGTACGCCCGTGTGAGATTTTGTTTAATGTGGGGTGGTTGATGCACGGGCAGCCACTACACACTCCTTGACAGATCTGGGTCAGGGTCCAGTGGCATCCAGCGGCAAGATGACTGGGGACCCTTCACAGCTACAGGATCCCTCCACCTTCACTGCTGCTGTGAGGCGCCATCACCTTCCACCTGCTCAACTGTTGGAGTCTTGGTTGGATCACTCATTGTCTGGAACCTCAACCCTGACCTTTCCACCACGGGCGACCCTATCAGGAGATAAGTGCCAGGAGCTCCAGAAGGCATTGGTCTCCTGATCTCTGGAACTCACAAGCCTGACCACCATGACAAGGTGACGATCCTCGGAGGTGAAGGGTGATTGACACAGAAGAGGTCACTGACAATGGTTCACCTGTCTTGCCACTGAACTGGGAGGATTTCACATCAGCACAGGTAAACACTGCAAACCTTTTCCTCACTGAACCCTCCATTGGTTTTAGGATTCTCCTTTACAAAGTGTCACATCACCAAACATTGCATTTTAGACTAAGTGGCTACAGGTCAAACCATCTTGGAAAATCCATAAGACAAAAGAGCAGATTTAGGCCATTCGGCCCATTGAGTCTGCTCCACCATTTGATCATGACTGATTTATTTCCCTTCTCAATCCCATCCTCCTGCCTTCTTCCCGTAACCTTTGATGCCTTAGTAACCTGTTCTTTAAATATATCCAATGGCTTGGTGCTACAAAAAAGGTGGAAATCACAGTTGTCATGGATTCATTGGGCCAAAGGGCCTGCATCCATGTTGTCCCACTCTGTGACTCTAAGTGAAAACACTTGTGACAAATTTCCAACACAACTGTTCAGTCTGGAGAACACATTGATGACAGCCAGCATAAAAGTTCCTACTTGGTTGAAAACAAGTCAGCATTTGCTTCACATGCCAATTATGAACACAAATCTAATCCAGCCGTTATGCACAGCCTTCAAAATAATTGAATTTTGTCAGCAGAAAATTTGACTTGGCATTGGTATCTGTTTTTATGTTGACAGCTCTTCAGTTGCATAGTTGAACCATTTCATGTATCATGAAAGAACAAACACAATTTGGTCACACACTGAGTTGCTGTAGGGCAGGTCTGCATGCTTTTGTGCACTAAGTTGTTGCCACGTGATTGGCTGATTAGATATTTGCATTAATGAGGTGTACAGGTGTACCTAATAAAGTGGCCACGGAGTGTATATTCAAACATTGTAACAGTGGAAACATGACAAACAATGTCTGTCCAGCAAGGCCCCACCAACAACAGTTCAGTAATAACCAGATAAGCCCAATTAGTAATGTTGATTAAGCAATAAATGTTGGCCAGGACACCAGAGAAAACTTTATTCCTCTTCAAATTGATGTCATGGGATTATTTTTAAATTATGAGAGGAAGCAGCCAAAGATCTCTGTTCCATGCTTTTTAGCTGACAGCGACTGTCACAATAGACAAGGGAAACCTGCCGCTGGGAATATATGGCATATATGGCATTTTAGTCATATTCCTGCCCTATTAAGCTACGCAATACACATTCCTCCTCCCAAAGAGAAACTCAGTGGCCACTTTATTAGGTATGCCTGATCATTAATGCAAATATCTCATCAACCAATCATGAGGTAGCAATTCAATGCATGAAAGCATGCAGACATGATCAAGAGGTTCACTTGTTGTTCGGACCAAACATCAAAATGAGAAAGAAATGTGATCTAAGTGACTTTGACCGTAGAATGATTGTTGGTGCCAGATGGGATGGTTCTGCCGATCTCCTGGGACTTTCATGCACAACGGTCTCTAGAGTTTACAGAGAGTAGTGCAAGAAACATAAAACATCCAGTGAGCGTCAGCTCTGTGCGTGAAACACCTTGTTAATGAGACAGATCAGAGGGGGAATGGCCAGACTGATTCAGACAGTCACTCAAACAACCACATGTCACAACGGTGGTGTGCAGAAGAGCATCTCTGAATGCACAACACATCAAACCTTGAAGTGGATAGACCACAGCAGCTGAAGACCACAAACGTACACTCAGTGACCACTGTTTTAGGAACTCCTGTGGCAGCTGAGCGTACGAAGAGAAAACTTACCGCCAGCATCCTTTCTGCTGAGTCACATGTATTGGTGTCAATGAGAAGTTTTGTTCCATCTGCAAGAAGAATCTCCAAGTGGATATCTTGAGGATGAATTTTAAATGTTTCCTGCAATGAAAATTAAAAAAACCTTAGTGGTTTTCTGGTATTGAGTGTGCAGAAGAAGGCTTTCATATTTCTTTTAATCAATTATATTTCACCTATGTAACAGCTAGAGCTACGCTTCAATATTGAACTGGATTGTGCTGGACCTGACCCCTGATTTCAGTGTCCTTCCACACTCTCTAATTAAGTGGCAAGGTCTCAATGATGGCTCTGCCTTAGGCAGGCCCCATCCCTCACCCCCCCCCCGAAAAAAGGATGACGGTCCCTCACCACCCCCCCCCCCCCGAAAAGGATGACTGCCTTTGACAGGAGGCAAAGCTGGGGGTGGAGATAGGGCTTCTGTCAATGCTGTCAGGGACTTGAACAGTATTTATACATCTCTGAAGCCCAGACACACTTACGAAAGTTAAACTATCCATCTAATTGATAAATCTAATTAATGCAATTTGTCCTCAAACTTAGCCAAAACACATAGCCATCTGTGCCTCAGAAATTCATGCACCATCTAGAAACTCCCTTAATACAGTACAGTATTATGAGTGTCCACTTCCAATACCCATCCAGACAGAGTGTTCTAGATTCTATCTGCCCTCTAAATCATCTTCCTCAGATCCCTCCACATCTCTTAACCTAAACTGTGCCCTCTAATTTAGGTAGGTGATATTCTGTCTACCCTATTTATGCCCCCCACCATAATTTTCGATACCTCAGCATCACTGCTGCAAGGACAACTGATGCACCTTTGCTGTCTTTCTTTTCTATACTCATCTTCTCACCCTTTCAAAGAGTTTCTCCTCTCATTTCTCTCTCTTCTGAACATATTCGTAGTTTATTGCGCCTGTAGTCTATAGAGCCACCATCAGAATCCCACAGCTTGTTGGCTCTAACAGATGCAATTGCCCAAGTACTTCTCACTAATACTAAACTCTAATTAGATTCAGATTCAATTCTATTCATCACATGTACATTGAAACGTACAGTGAATTGTGTCATTTGTGTTAACAACCAACACAACCTCAGGATGTGCTGACAACCGTCACGTTCAGCAGCAACATAGCATGCCCACAGTGCTGGGCAGAACAACACAGAACACGAGCAAGAAAACAACAGCAAAGTGAGCAGTCACGTACATGGACAGTTCTCCAAGTCCAGGACAGGACTCCAGCTCTCCATTCTCCGGGCTTTGGCCATCGGGCTTCCAGTCGACCTTCAGGCTCCGACTTTCTGTATCAAACCCCAGAGTAGCCAGTGATCGGAGCCCCGAACACAAGTCCACCTGCCTCTTGCTTGCATGGCCTTCAAGTGTGGAGCAGAGGCCCGGACTGCAGGCCTCCTTTGTCACCCATCCATGTCACTGGACTTCCAACATGGAGTGGAGGCCTGACTTCTAACTCCTCCGCATCACTGTCCCTACACTCTTCCCTGACCTCTAACTCCTCCACATCACTGTCCCTACACTCTTCCCTGACCTCTAACTCCTCCACATCACTGTCCCTACACTCTTCCCTGACCTCTAACTCCTCCACATCACTGTCCCTACACTCTTCCCTGACCTCTAACTCCTCCACATCACTGTCCCTACACTCTTCCCTGACCTCTAACTCCTCCACATCACTGTCCCTACACTCTTCCCTGACCTCTAACTCCTCCACATCACTGTCCCTACACTCTTCCCTGACCTCTAACTCCTCCACATCACTGTCCCTACACTCTTCCCTGACCTCTAACTCCTCCACATCACTGTCCCTACACTCTTCCCTGACCTCTAACTCCTCCACATCACTGTCCCTACACTCTTCCCTGACCTCTAACTCCTCCACATCACTGTCCCTACACTCTTCCCTGACCTCTAACTCCTCCACATCACTGTCCCTACACTCTTCCCTGACCTCTAACTCCTCCACATCACTGTCCCTACACTCTTCCCTGACCTCTAACTCCTCCACATCACTGTCCCTACACTCTTCCCTGACCTCTAACTCCTCCACATCATTGTCCCTACACCCTACCCTGACCTCTAACTCCCCATTCTGTCCCAAAACCATCTCCACAAAATTAAAACTAAACAACTACATCTGTGCCACGATCTGGATGGAGACCATAACTTGGTTGCATTTTGAAAAAAAACCCTCTATCCACATTACATGGATATTGCACCTAAAAACCAGGTAATACAATTTTAACTATTAGATTATTTGAACTATTTAGTTTTACTACTGCTGTCACACTAAATACTTTTCTTAAAAGTGCTTGCCAGCTGGCTTGGTAAATGGATGTGTGTACTGTGACAAACTGAGCCAAGATGACCCAGACTTAGAACAGTGACTAAAATATTAATGCTCATTAAATATTAATTATGAACCTAATTGTACACAAGATGGCTTTGAAAGGATTTGACAAGGTGCTTTGGACACCTGAAGTCCTTCCAATTCGAGTGAGGCTTTCAAAGACGGCTGTGGAAACCAAGTCATTGAGTATACTTCACGTAGAGGTTGATAGGTTCTTGATTAGTCAGGGTGTCAAAGGTTATGGGGAGAAGGCAGGAGAATGGGATAGAAAAGGATAATAACTCATTCTAGAGCAGAATCAATGGCCTGAATGGCCTAATTTTGCTCCTATGTCTTATGGTCTTAACATGGGTAGATTGTGAGGTCAAGAGTCCATCTTATTGTACGAAGAAACTGTTTTATAACAGTGGGATAGAAGCTGGTCTTGAGCCTGGTGGTATGTACTTTCAGGTTTGTTGTACCGTATGCCCAGCGGGGGGTGGGGGGGAAGAAAAGATAATATCCAGGGTGAGTGGAGTCTTTGATTATGCTGGCTGCTTTACTGACTCGGACAGTTTCTAACTGCCTCATGGCGGTAGTGACATACGCATCTACTCTGACTGCTGAGTCTTTGAATATGGATCAGGCTACTGACTCAAACAGATAGGAGGAGCGGCTGGCATACATGCACCTCGAACTTGTTTATGGTGAGCCAGTCCTTCATACGTATGGTGCTTTCCCCCTTTTTGAAAATAGTCTATGCCTTTATTCCTTCAATCAAAATATATGACCATGCACTTCCCTGCAAGGTGTTCCATCTGCCACTTCTTTGCCCATTCTCCCAATCTGTCCAAGTACTTCTGCATACTCTGTTTCCTCAATACTACCTGCCTCTCCACCTATCTTTGTATCGTCTGCAAACTTGGCCACAAAGCCATCAATTCTGTTATCCAAGTCATTGACATATAACAGGAAGAGAAGCAGTCCCAATACCGACCCCTCTGGAGCACCACTTTTCACTGGCAGCCAACCCTTTATTCCCACTCTTTGCCTCCTGTCAGCCAGCCAATCTTTTATCCATGCTAGTATCTTTCTTATAATACCATGGGCTCTTATCTTGTTAAGCAGCCTCATGTGCAACACCTTGTCAAAGGCCTTTTGAAAGTCCAAGTAAACAACATCCACCGACTCTCCTTTGTCTATCCTGCCAGTTACTTCCTCAAAGAATTCCAACAGATTTGCCAGGCAAGATTTTCCCTTAAAGAAACCACACTGACTTTGGCCTACATTATCAAGCGCCTCCAAGTATTCCAGAATCTCATCCTTAAGTAATGGATTCCAACATCTTCCCAACCATTGAAGTCAGGATAATTGGACTATAATTTCATTTCTTCTCCCATCCTCCCTTCTTAAAGAGTGATGTGACATTTTCCGTTTTCCAGTACTCTAGAACCATTCCAGAATCTAATGGTTCTTGAAAGATCATTACTAATTCCTCGACAATCTCTTCAGCTACCCCTTTCAGAAACCAAGGTGTAGTCCATCTGGTCCAGGTGACTTACCTGCCTTTAGATGTTACAGCTTTCGAAGCACCTTCTCTTTAGTAATAGCAACTCCAGTCACTTCAACCCGCATCCGCCCCCACACCCCCCCCCCGGCGACACTCTTGAATTTCTGGCATACTGCTCCTGTCTTCTACAGTAAAGATTAACACTAAATACTTATTAATATTTAAAAGCAGAGAATACTATTGTCAGCAAAGTACTGTTTTTAGGCAATAAAGGAAAACTTTGAATGCCTTAAAATTAAGAAGAGTTAGTGTTTTTGTAGAAAAAACATGGGATGTCAGGGCTAATGGATTTGTTAGCTAACAAGGTGGAATTTTTACCATGAAGCAGTAATTTTATTTTGGCATTGGATTACTCCAGACCATTTAATAAATTTAAATTAATACCAACTACTTGGGCAGTATTTAAATTCCTGCGTCCTAATGATTTGATCTAATTAATGGCCCAGAGCAAAACCTCCATCCTGTTATTTACAATGAAAAAGACTGAGCGGGCCAGTTGACTATTTCTCTTCTGATAGATGCAGCCTGACCTGCTGAAAACACCAAGCAGTACGGTACAGTACAGGCCATTCAGCCCAAATGATGTGCTAACATCACATTTTATTCTACTCCAAGATAAATCTAACCCTTCCCTCCCATATAACCCTCCATTTTTCTTTTAACCAAGTGCCTAAGAGCATCTTAAATGCCTCTAGTGTACCTGTGTCTACCACTACCCCAACAATACATTGAACACACAAACCACTCTGTGTAAAACCTGCCTCTGACATTCCACCTGCAAAGTATTCCTCCCAATACTTTACAGTTATGGCTCCTTGTATTAGCCATTGCCACCCTGGGTAAAAGTCTCTGGCTATCCACTCAATCTATGCCTTGTATCATCATGTGCACCTCTAACAAGTTACCTCTCATCTTCCTTCTCTCCAAAGAGAAACACCCTAGCTATCATCCTTATAAGACATGTGCCCTCATCCAGGCAGTAAATCTCTTCCAAACCCTCTCTAAGGCTTCCACGCCCTTCCTACAATGAGGTGACCAGAACCGAACACAATATTCCAAGTTTTATAGAACAGCAACATTACCACACGGCTCTTGAACTCAAGAGTTCGAAAGTTTCCAATATTCCCACTTCATTTTTCCAGCATTTAATGTACATTGTTTTTATTTTCTTTGGTTACATTTTTCAATCGAAAGAACTTGGAAGAGATTCCTTCTGATACATATATACATTGAGTGCTTCAGTGCTTGTATCTGCTGTAACTTGCATTGTACAAAACACTAATTCAAGAACAGAAGATCTGAACTTGTTCCCTACCTGCTGCGCCTTCTTTAATAAAGTGGTGAATATTTCACTGGCAGATAGAACTGGATCCTCTCCAACTGTAAAAGCAAGATAGGAATGTTAAGCATTTGTTTGTAATGACAAATTTAAAACCAAATCTACTCACCAGGTTTACATCTCTGATAACGAGAAAGAGGTTGCAATGAAAAGTTCATTGAAAATTGAAAAACTACTTTGCTTTTTGGAAAAATAAGGTCTACTCAGCTGCTTGAAGGAAATACGGATATAGACACTCTGATGATAGGTTTGCAAGGAAAGAGTTAAATTTGATTCCTCCTTGGTACATGCTAATATAAAGTGAATGATTGAAAGTCAATATTGTGTTAGCCTGGAATGTTGGAATGTTTTGAGAAAATAAATGGAGTATCAAAGGAGTTCAAGTGGTACAGACTTGGGTATATAACTATGCATATAAACAACACACATAAAAGTTGCTGGTGAACGCAGCAGGCCAAGCAGCATCTCTAGGAAGAGGTACAGTCGACATTTCGGGCCGACGAGGAGTCAGACTGACGAAGGGTCTCAGCCCAAAATGTCGACTGTACCTCTTCCTAGAGGTGCTGCCTGGCCTGCTGCGTTCACCAGCAACTTTGATGTGTGTTGCTTGAAATTCCAGCATCTACAGATTTCCTCGTGTGAACTATGCATATACATTTGCCTCTGTTTGTGCAGGTACCATGTGGTACCTTATCATAGGAAACTACTAGTATAAGGGGTTTTGAAGGATAAAATAAAGGGGACAATATTTTTGTGCAGTTGGGAATCTTCTCCAAGGCTGGGTCATAACTAATGCCAGTGCGAAGATTGGAGATAGAGGTAAGGAAGAGGGAGGGGTGGAGAGAGATAGAGATAGAAGAGGGGGGAGAGAGGGATAGAAGAGGGGGGAGAGAGATATAGAAGGGTGGGAGAAGGGAGGGAGAAGGGCTGGCAGGTGGGGTGGTGAGAGGGTGGGAGAAAGTGGGAGGGAGGGAGGCGGGGGGAGAGACAGAAAGGGGAGAACAAGAGAAAGCAGGGGAGAGAGAGAAAGGGGAGAAGGGGACAAGGGGGGCAGGCGGGGGTGGTGAGAGGGCAGGAGGGGTTGGTGGGGGTTGGTGAGAGGGTGAGAAGGGGGGAGGGGGGGAGAAGGGGGAGAGAGAGGGGGAGAGAGGGGGAGAGAGAGGGGGAGAGAGGGGGAGAGAGAGGGGGAGAGAGAGAGGGAGAGAGAGGGGGGAGAGAGGGGGAGAGAGGGGGAGAGAGGGGGAGAGGGGGAGAGAGGGGGGAGGGGGAGAGGGGGAGAAAGAGAGGGAGAGGGGGGAGAGAGGGGGGAGGGGAGAGGGGGAGAGGGGGAGAGAGAGGGGAGGGGAGGGGGAGAGGGGGGAGAGAGAGAGGGGAGAGAGAGGGGAGAGGGGGAGAGGGGGGGAGGGGGGAGGGGGAGAGAGAGGGGAGAGAGAGAGGGGGAGAGGGGAGAGAGAGGGGAGAGAGAGAGGGAGAGAGAGAGGGGAGAGAGAGGGGAGAGAGAGGGGAGAGAGAGGGGAGAGAGAGGGGAGAGAGGGGAGAGAGAGAGAGAGGGGTAGAGAGAGGGGGAGAGAGAGGGGGAGAGAGAGAGGGGGAGAGGGGGAGAGAGAGAGGGGGGAGAGGGGGGAGAGAGGGGGGAAAGGGGGAGAGAGGGGGAGAGAGAGAGGGGGAGAGGGGGAGAGAGGGGGAGAGAGAGGGGGGAGAGAGAGGGGGAGAGAGAGGGGGAGAGAGAGGGGGAGAGAGAGAGAGGGGAGAGAGAGGGGGAGAGGGGGAGAGAATGGGGGAGAGGGGGAGAGAGGGGGGAGAGAGTGGGGAGAGAGGGGGGAGAGAGGGGGGAGAGAGTGGCAGAGGGGAGGAGAGAGAGGGGAGGAGAGGGGGGGAGAGAGAGGGGAGGAGAGAGAGGGGAGAGAGAGAGGGGGAGAGAGAGGGGGAGAGAGAGGGGGGAGAGAGAGGGGGAGAGAGAGGGGGAGAGGGGGAGAGAGAGGGGAGAAGGGGGAGAAGGGGGAGAAGGGGGAGAGGAGGGAGGGAGAAGGGGGAGAGAGAGGGAGAAGGGGGAGAAAGAGGGGAGAAAGGGGTGAGAAAGGGGGGAGAGAGAAAGGGGGAGAGAGAAAGGGGGAGAGAGAAGGGGGGAGAGAGAAAGGGGGAGAGAGAAAGGGGGGAGAGAGAAGGGGGGAGAGAGAAAGGGGGGAGAGAAAGGGGGGAGAGAAAGGGGGAGAGAGAAGGGGGAGAGAGAAGGGGAGAGAGAAAGGGGGAGAGAAAGGGGGAGAGAAAGGGGGAGAGAGAAAGGGGGAGAGAGAAAGGGGGAGAGAGAAAGGGGGGTGAGAAAGGGGGGAGAGAGAAAGGGGGAGAGAGAAAGGGGGGAGAGAGAAAGGGGGGAGAGAGAAGGGGGAGAGAGAAAGGGGGAGAGAGAGAAGGGGGGAGAGAGAAAGGGGGAGAGAGAAAGGGGGAGAGAGAAAGGGGGAGAGAGGGGAAACAGACAGATAAAGAGGGAAAGGAGAAAGAGAGAGAAGTATGAAATTCAAATCTATAGTTCCTTTCAACATTGTGCCGATCAGCTCATTAAGTGGATGAGAAGTATCATTTTATTTCACTTTCTGTACTACAGCCTCAGTAATGATTTGTTTTTCCTGTATTCTATGCTTTATATAACTCTAATGACACGATTTCCTTTGTCTATTAATACATGCACAATGCCTCCTTTGTTTGCAAAAGAACAATGAACAAATTTTGAAATATTTTCATTACAAGGTATTTGTGTTGAATGCTTTTATCTGTTTCTCTCTCCACAAATACTGCCTGATCCATCAAACTGATATAGCTTCCTTCATGTTAATGTTTCTACATTAACATTCCTGGTTTATACACTGCAAATTGTGATCTGCGGAATCTCCCTCATCCAGATAAATGATATATTTTTTAAGTTATCAGTAAGAGAGAAATATGGACACCACAAATTGAGAATTTCCTCATAAGGCCCATTTCTATTAGTGTACAGTTGGACAGATCTCACAGATTATATTATAATTGCCTTTATTGTGTATGTAAAGCACCAGTAGAGAGGGGTTGTTCATATTTATGGAGCCGCACACAATACGTTCAGAGTTTCATGCTCATATAACTAACACCCTCTACAAACACAATCAATCATGGTGTTTTAACATTCGAGTGACAGATACAGCCTCCATGTATGTAACTTATCACCTGGCACCGTCATTTAAATCATAGGTAAGTGAAGCTGAAAATCAAGGCTTACATTTATCAATTCCAATGCAGCGAACTGTCAGGTCAGCTGAAAAAGTCATTGTCTGCAGTCTAACCATCACTGCAGGATTTGTATGTGTCCAGGACAAAGAAAGTGGGTAGGAAAATCATTGTGGACACAACCTACACTGCAAACTGTCTTTGCCAAAAACTCTCTTCTGGAAAGTGTTGTAGGACAATTAAAACAAGAACTTCATTCCATCTTAAAAGTTTCTTCCCACAGGAAGTTAATCTGATCAACCATTCTAGTTGGCCCCCTCCCATCCCCCTCTATTAACCCCATCTCTGCACTGCAAAAACACTTTTTAATATTGTAATTTGGATAGTAAAATGCATGATGGTATTTATGCACATTTTATTCTTTATCCATATTTAACCTCTAAATGTATTTTTTCTATAATACTTTATTCTTTATATTCATTGAATGTTGTTGTTTTATGTTGCATGTCACACCGACACACCACAGCATGTTCCTTATATAGTGTTTTCTGGTTAATTGGGCAATCGGTTAATCAGGGCAGTGTTTATTTGGGACAACTCTTAAAAAACAAAAACTATTTGAGAAAAGGAAACAAGATTTTCTTTGTTTATTTGGGACATCATGCCACTTAACCGGGACAGTAGACTGCCACCAAACTGTTTCTAACTAGCATCAGTCACGTGCACTTATGGGGCAGTTAAACACTACACCTTGGTTCAAGCGATTAGTTTTTAAGCAGCATCAATTGCATATGTTTGTGTTCAAAGAGCTGTGATTTTTGTTAGCTGGCAAGAAATAAGCAGAAATACCATTCAGAACTGCATTACTCACTGCTGTTTCAAGCTTGGAGATGCAAGAAAAGATGCAAGCTGTATAAGATGATGAGAGGCACTGATTTTCCCCCAGGGCTGAAATGGCTAACACGACGGGGCATAATTTTAAGGTGCTTGGAAGGGGGATACAATAGGATCTTTTAAGAGCTCATAGGTACATGGAGCTTAGAAAAATAGAGAGCTATGTGGTAGGGAAATTCTCAGCAGTTTCTAGAGTAGGTTACATGGTCGGCACAACATTGTGGGCCGAAGGGCCTGTGATGTGCTGTGGAATAAAAAACTGCTGGGAATGAAAATGTAGCGATTTCACTAATTCCACAAGTTAGGAAATAAGAAGTTTGAAATATGAAGGTAACAAAAATCATCTTAAATGTTACAGCGAAAATGAGGATTTGGAGGATGCAGTTGTTGACAGCATTTTATGAAGTCTGCCATTATCTGCACTAGGTGACTGCGCTGATTTTGTTCATCTATTGTCAATCAAAAGAACATGGCATTACACACTGGATAAATTCCTCTGTGGATAACTATTAGGGACTAATACGATTTTATAGTACTGTAGTAATATTGGTAGTGTTCTAATTTGTTCTATATTTCATTTAAATATGTAATTTGCTGCTCAGTTGTACATCAATCTGTATTTGTTATACCTATTTAACTATTTCCATAAAAAATAAACTCTTCTCGGGCTTCCAGCCGGGCACAAGTATCAATTTTAACTGATGTTTCAATGACAAACCCTGCCATCTTCATCAGGGATTTTTTTTATTATTTCCATGAGACTTCAACTAATTGGGGCAGCTGCTTAATTGTGTCAAAATGCACTGGTCCCTATGTCCCAATTAACTGGAATCAACTGTACATGTCAGTGTATATGACAAATAAAGTCAATCCTTGATCCTTGGTCAGGGAATGCAAGCTTCTAGCTTTTGTCATGACCCTAATAAACTGAGGCAATGGCCTGCAACTAGTAATGCAGTGATGTCTGGTTTTGTGAACTTCTGTTCTGTATGCTGCTTATCATTTGCACCATTTGCTTTCTCCCCCTCACACTACACACTAGGTATTTGACAGTCTTATTTTGTTTTTAATGGGTTCTATTGTGTTCAGTTTTGGTCACCAAATTACAGGAAGGATATTAATAAGGTTGAAAGACTGCAGAGAAGGTTTACAAGGATGTTGCCGGGACTTGAGAAACTCAGTTACAGAGAAAGGTTGAATAGGTAGGGACTTTATTCCCTGGAGCGTAGAAGAATGAGGGGAGATTTGATAGATGTATATAAAATTATGATGGGTATAGGTAGAGTGAATGCAAGCAGGCTTTTTCCACTGAGGCAAGGGGAGAAAAAAACCAGAGGACATGGGTTTAGGGTGAGGGGGGAAAAGTTTAAAGGGAACATTAGCGGGGGCTTCTTCACACAGAGAGTGGTGGGAGTATGGAATGAGCTGCCAGACGAGGTGGTAAATGCGGTTTCTTTTTTAACATTTAAGAATAAATTGGACAGATACATGAATGGGAGGTGTATGGAGGGATATGGTCCGTGTGCATGTCAGTGGGACTAGGCAGAAAATGGTTCGGCACAGCCAAGAAGGGCCAAAAGGCCTGTTTCTGTGCTGTAGTTTCTATGGTTTCTACAGGGTTTCCTTGTTTCCTGGTTGCCTATAAGAAGACAAATCTCCAAGTTGTATAAAGTATACCTGCTTTGAACAAATGTACTTTGAACATTTTGAAACCAACCATCAACCACAATTAATTTTTCAAAGCTGGCTGTGCCAACTTTGGCAACGTTGATCGTTTTTAATTAACACGGGTACTGCTCCTGATGGTTCATTCACAGGAATTTCAAATATACCATCTCAGTAACTTGCACCAAAGGTTCATTTATTATCAATGTACACAACCTGAAATTCAAATTCACCAAGTAGCCATGAAACCCAGAAAGAAAATAAAGGCAGCACAATCATCAATCCTCAAATTCCCTCCTCCTCACACAACAAAACAGACACATTGACTCCCAAATCCCCCCGCACAAAAAAAACCAAAAAAGATCTGGCAAAAAACAGAGTATAAAAAACTATAAGACTGAAAGAAGTCTATAGTCCAAGTCCACATCCAAAATGCAGAACACCTGGGGAACACTTTCCGGGCCCAGTGGGGGACCTTTCCCTCTCCAGAGCAGATCGATCAAAAACAAGGGCAGCCAGCGCTCATGCCCTGCACTCGCCTTGATGCTTTAATCTCCCTTGTCACTTTAATTGGTGAAGAACGGAAGCTTTAATCAGTGAAATGGAGTCAAACAATGGTTTGTGCCCCATCCCACAGCTTTCTTGCTACAAAGTTCACGCACGCTACCCTCTGTCTCCCAGAATCCTGAGAGTGCAGAGCACTGAAACACCCAGACGATCTCCGAGATTCTGCATTCGGCTTGATATTTCCATCTCCCTCATCACTTTAATCGGTGAACAATGGCAGCTTTGATCGGCAAAATGGAGTCGAACATTGGCTCATAGGCCGCCCACCACAAGGTTCCTGCATGCTGCCTGTGCCTCCCGGAATCCTCTCTGAGACTGCAGAGGGCTGGAACACCCAAACAATCTTCAAACAGCAAATCACAGGCTCCAGCAGATCCAGGATCACATCCAAGATGAAAAACAAATGACATAAAAGATGTGAAATACATAATTTAATTATCTAACCAGAAGATGCTGACCACAGGAGCATTGTATGCAGAGGCCATTTTGACCGGATTCAGTCGTACAAAAAAATAAAATCACTGGCAGCTGCACATCCAGAGAACTCTCAGGCTGCAAAGATAGAGCAAGCTCCCAAATCTCCTTCAGAGGTTTGCACTGTGCCACGTGGAGAGCGAAACCCATCCTGGGTGCATGGGATATGGCCGAGGAATGAATGGGTCAGTGGGCTGATTCTCTCTTCTCACTCAGATCTCACTCTGATCTGACTCCACAACGGCGAATTCATTTTCAGGAACCCTGCAGCTCACACTCCAGGTGCTATGGGTATACATTTCTTTTACCATTTGCACAGCTAGTCCTCTCTTGCAGTTTGGATGTTTGTCAGTCATTGTTATGCGTGGCTTTTTGGGGATTGCGTTCTGTCACTTTGCTTTGTGGGTGCCTGCAAGAAGATGGATCTCAAAGCATAGCTACTTTGATAATAAATGAGAACTTTGATTTGCCGCTGCACGTTGCCCAGGTGGGTAGGTCCAGAGCATGTTCCTGGGAATGATCCCGGGAAAGAAAGAGCTGACATAAGAACGTTTGATGGCTCTGGGCTCCAGAGTAACGAGATGGGATCTCATTGAAACCCATCATCTCACTGAAACTGGAAGGCCTACATCGAGTGGACACGGATGGGATGTTTCCTAGGGCCAGAGGGCACAGCCTCAGAATACAAGGATGTCCCTTTAGAACAGAGAAGAGGAGCAATGGCTTTAGTCAGAGGGCAGTGAATCTGTGGAATTCATTGTCACAGAAGGCTGTGGAGGTCAGATCATTGGGTACATTTGCATGATAGAATGGTGGAGCAGACCCAATGGGCCTAGTTGCCTAATTCTGCTCCAGTGTCTTATGGAATATTGGGTATACTTGAGTGTCACTGTAGTATACCAGTTAGAGCAGCATATTTATATAGCTCGGGGCATGGGAGTTCAGCATTCAATTCAGACGTCGTCTTTAAGGAGTCTGTACTACTGCCTTCCCGTGGAATGCATGAGTTTTCTCCAGGTCCTCCGGTTTCCTCCCACAGTCCAAAGACAGACCGGCTAGTAGGCTAATTGGTCATTGTAGATTGTCCTGTAATTAGACAAGGCTCAAATTGGGGATTACTGGGTTGTGTGGCTCAAATGGCTGGGAGGGCCTATTGTAAATAAATAAATATTTAAACTGGGGGAGTTGATAGGTTCTTGATTAGTAAGGGCATCAAAGGTTACAGGTAGAATGGGGCTGAGGGGGAAAATAAATCAGCCATGATGGAACGGCAGAGCAGACTCGATGGGCTGAGTGGCCTAATTCTGCTCCTACACTCTATCTTATGGAATGGGAGAAGAAAAAAAGGGATTAGAGTAGGACTAGTGTAAATGGGTGCTTGATGGTAAACATGGCTTTGATAAACCAAAGGATTTGCTCCTGTACTGTCGACTCTGACAAAGCATTAAAAAAAATCTGAAGATATTTGAAAATGCTTCATGTTAGAACCACACTGGTAAAAGTTGATTACCAGGCTCATCAAGAACAGAGTTGGTCTTTGGGTCTTTGCTCTACACAATATTTAAGATCAATAAACTTGCAGTACATAATCAGTCACTGTCTTGCTTTCACACATACACTCAGTGGCCACTTTATTAGGTACGCCTTGTTTATGAAAATATCTAATCCAGCCAATTATATGGCAGCAACTCAATGCATAAAAGCACACAGACATGGTCAAGAGATTTAGATCAAACATCAGAATGGGGAAGAAATGTGATACAAGTGACTTCGACCATGGAATGATTGTTGGTGCCAGATAGGGTGGTTTGAGTAACTCAGAAACTGTTGATCTCCTGGAATTTTCATGCACAACTGTCTCCAGAGTTTAAAGAGACAATCGCAAAAAACAATTAAAAAAAACATCCAGTGAACAGTATTTCTGTGGATGAATTGTCTTGTAAATGAGGGAGGTCAGAGGAGAATGGGCAGACCAATTCTAGCTGACAGGAAGGTAACAGTAACTCAAATAACCAAGCTTTACAACAGTGGTGTGCAGAAGAACATCTCTGAATGCATATCACATCAAACCTTGAAGTGGATGGGCTACAGCAGAAGACCACAAACATACACCACCTGTACCTAATAAAGTGGCCAATGAGTGCATGAGAGAAGTAAGAATTATAGTGGCATAGTTCATCTCTTTGTAATGTGTAAATGAAAATATGTACATTTACTAAACATTTACAAACTACCAGTGAACTTAGCGGGACTTAGATAAACAGTCTCAGCCCGAGAGGTCAACTGTCTATTCCTCTCCATGGATGCTGTCTGACCTGCTGAGTTCCTCTAGCATTTTGTGTGTGTTAGTTTGGATTTCCAGCACCTGCAGAATCTCTTGTATTATTGTGTGTACCATCTGGTTCTGCGACATACTTAACCATGTACACCACAGAAAGAAACTATGCAAGTTGCGGTGCAAAGCAGATACAGCCTTGTGAATGGGAACTATCCTGGTGCTGAAAGATTGGTTAGCACACTGACATCACATGAAACAAATCTGCGAACATGCAAAGTCACGATGGCTCCACTGTATTGCTATTTCAGCAACAGCAAGAATTCGTACAACCGAGGTAAAGGAAGGGATCTTTGGGAAGGTTACCATCCTTGAATCCTTTTTCCAAGTCGATGATATCCACAGCAGGTAGTATAAAAGCCCCTTATCATCTTACACAAGATGATAAGCAGCACAGATCGAGTGAACTGCCACAGTCTTTTCCCCAGGCTGGAAGTGGCTAATACAAGACAGCATAACTTTGAGGTGTTGGGAAGTAAGCCCAGGGGGATGTATAAAAATTTCTATTTTTTTGGTTTTACACGGAGTGGTTGGAACGTGAAACACACTGGGTGGTGGGAGAACCAGATACATGAGGCATTTAGGAGTTGTAAATAGCACTGAAGTTTGTCACAGGTTAGAACAGGACATTGATAGGATGCAGAGCTGGGCTAAAAAGTGGCAGATGGAGTTCAACCCGGAGAAGTGTGAAGTGATTCACTTTGGAAGGTCAAATTTGATGGCAGAGTATAGGGTTAATGGCAGGATTCTTAGCAGGGTAGAAGAACAGAGGGGTCTTAGGGTCTGCGTCCACAAATCTCTCCAAGTTGCCAAACAGTTGATCGAGATGTTAAGAAGGTGTGTGGTATATAGCCCTTCGTTAGTCTGGGGGGGGGGGTTAAGTTCAAGAGCCACGAGGTACTGTTGCAGCTTTATAAAACCCTAGTTAGACCACACTTAGAATATTGTGTTCATTACAGGAAGGATGAGGAAGCTCTAGAGAGGGTGCAGGTGAGATTTACCATGATGCTCCTTGGAACAGAGAGCATATCTTATGAGGAAAGGTTGAGCGAGTTTGGGCTTTCCTCTTCGGAGTGAAGGAGGATGTGAGGCCCTTGAGAGATGTATAAGAGGCATAGATCTAATTGACAGCCAGAGAGGCTTCCCAGGATAAGAATGGCTAATACCAGGGTGCATAACTTTAAGGGGATTGGAGGGAAGTATGTGTGGGTGGACGGTGGTTGTCAGAGTAGGCATTTTACACAGTGAATGGTAAGTATGTGGAACGCCCTGCTAGGGGTGATAGTGGAGGCAAATACAGTACATGAGGGAAATCTAAGACTCTCAGATAGATACATTAATGAAAGAAAAAAAAATGGGCTCTGTCAGAAGGAAGGGTTAGATTGATCTTGGAGTTGGTTAAAGGGTCAGCACAATCCTCATTGGTTAATAAGGGCCAACCCGTTAACCTACACCAAGATCAATGAATCCAATACAGACTGTTTTCATGTCCATTAACTTTTTTTTTGTTTTTTATTAGAGAATGACAAAAATAATTGTTGAAGTTTCTGGGATATACTTGTGTGAATTACCGCAGCTCTCATTTTCCAGGTGATTATTTTCATATGTAGCATAGTGAATAAGTAACGGAAGAGCGCATGTGCTCAGGGTGGGAGAGGCAGGGGAGGGGGGCTTGATGGGAGAAGAAATTTCTCCTCTTCATCTAATTCGCCAATCCTGTATTTGGATCTGAAGGAGCAATACTGGCCAAAACCATCCGTCCTATTGTTTCAGCCATGCCAATCTATCAAGTTTAATGTTTTCTCCCTGAAGTACCAAGGGTCTACTTTATTCACTATTTTTGTTTCATGTATGAGGAAGTTGCTGTGATGTGTTAACCGGGGCGTGACATGCAACAAAAAAAACTTTCAACAACTAAAAAGAGAAAAGAAATTATATCAAAATAAAGTTGGTTAAGTACAGATAGGGAATAAAGCATCCATAAAATACTTAAATCTAGCATGTAAATGGCTAGTTTTATGTATAATATGAATGAATTTAACCGAAAAGACCCACCTTTCTGAAGGTACTCCTGTAACTTAAGTCTTCTCTCTTCAGCCATAGACTCGGTTTGCGCAAGATAACTCTTAGGCGGAAAATCCGGAACACGATTCTTCCCAAAATACCTCTTCAGCTAAAATTAGAAAAAAAACTAAATGCTGTAGCATTTGCCAAGATGCTCATGTCTTAAGATATTAGGTTCAAATGAGACAAATAATAGACCTCAAAACCTCAAAACATCAGAAGATCGGGCAATTTCAACGTTTAAAATAATTTATTATCAAAGTACATATGTGTCACCACATACTACACTGAGTTTCATTTTTTTGCAAGCATTCACAGTAGAACAGAAAAATACAATAGAATCAATTAAAAAAACTACACACAAAGGCTATCAACTAATGTGCAAAAGACAGACTGTTCAAATATAAAAACACAAATCATAATAGTAAAACAGCTAAAATTGGGAACACAAGTTGTAGAGTCATTGAAGCTGGGTCCACTGATTGTGAAATCAGGTCAGAGTTGAGTGAAGTTATCCAAGCTGTTTCAGGAGCCTGATAGATAATGGGTATTAACTGTCCCTGATAGATAATGGGTATTAACTGTTCCTGATAGATAATGGGTATTAACTGTCCCTGATAGATAATGGGTATTAACTGTTCCTGAACCTGGTGACATTTTGTCTTTTATGTCCACCCAAGGTAAGTGCAGATTCAGATTTATTTATCACATGTAATTGACTAATATAGATTATGAGGACATGCAGTCCTCTTTTATTGTCATTTAGTAATGCATGCATTAAGAAATGATACTATGTTCCTCCAGAATGATATCACAGAAACACAAGACAAACCAAGACTAAAAAAACTGACAAAAACCACATAATTATAACATATAGTTACAACAGTGCAAAGCATACCGTAATTTGATAAAGAACAGACCACGGACATGGTAAAAAATAAAATGACTCAAAGCCTCTCGAAAGTCCCATCATCTCATGCAGACGGTAGAAGGAAGAGAAACTCTCTTCCTGCCATGAACCTCCAGCGCCGCAAACTTGCTGTTGCAGCACCCTGGAAGCACCCGACCACGGACGACTCTTGATTCTGTCCGAAAACTTCGAGCCTCCGACCAGCCCTCCGACACCAAGCACCATCTCTGCCGAGCACTTCAACCCCGGCCCTGGCAACAGGCAATAGGCAAAGCTGAGGATCTGGGGCCTTCCCCTCCAGAGATTCTCGATCACACAGTAGCAAAGGCAGCGAAGCAGGCATTTCAGAAGTTTCTCCAGATGTTCCTCCGTGCTTCTCACGTCTGTCTCCATCAAATCAGGATTGTGCATGGTCCCTATTTAACAAATACGATATCATTTTGGAGCGGCCGTGCGCGCTGCATCGCGTCACCATCTTCTCCTCCCCTAATATTGTAAATATGTTGGTTGTGTAAGCATTCTCTGTTTGTTTACATAATTTATGATGGGTTATATGTAAGAGATACGTGAATGGCTTATGTGATAACACCACCATGTCATATTTTAGTGCAGCACTAAAAAAAGTGGAAAAAATAACTAAACAGTGAAGTTTCCTGGCTCCTATGTTGATCTTTCAATTAGTTTCTGGAGTTACAAAATGTAACAGTGGCATTGAAGAAGTTTCAAAATGAACCCGATATGACTACCTGCCTGTTGAAGCAAAGCACACTTTTGTTTGCAAGGAGTGAAAGATGTACGAGTTTTTTTTTAAAAAAAGGCAGAAAACAAACTAAATTAACAACCGAGTACAGCCAAGAGTTCATAAACAGTGAGTACCAAGTGACAATAATATTAATAATTTTTTTAAAAAGCAGAAGTGGTTGGCTACATTGGAAAGATAGATGTGTTAAATTGCACAACAGATAACTAGATGATGTATACTGAACAAATTCAGCACTAATTTGAAGCAAATGAAATGAATGATTAAAAATGAATGTCAGTGTTGCTGAGTGCAATGGGTGGAAAAGCATGCAGTTTGCTTAGAAGTTTAACTGCTTCAACCAAACCAGCCAATATTAGCCATGCTGACATTGTGAATGTAACACATGAATATTCAGAACTGAAACCATTGTTGACTGCAGAATACTTGGGTTTCTAAGCAGAACCAAAAGGAAGGGGAGTCCATTTCCGTGTACTTGGCTGAATTGAAGAAATTGTCCCAACATTGTCAGTTCAATAATGAGTTTAATGATGAAATGCAAGATTATTTGGTTTGTGGAATCTTACAAGAAAGCATACAAAAACAGCTGCTAACCAAGGCAGAACTCACAGTTGAAATTACTGTATCAATGGAATCAGCAGACAGAGATGCAATTGAGTTGCTGTCAGAATTGAAAGTGAGTGTGAACTAAATTGTAACATCTAAACAGAAACTAGTTTGGCTGAACAAATTGTGTTACTGCTGTGGCTGCAGCTCACATACACCAGACCAATGCAGATTAAATGTGAAACTTTCAGAAAATGCAACAAAGTGGGATACATACGAAGAGCATGTTAGGCAGACAAAGATAAATGAATTGCACAGGGAAGAGAAAAAGATAAAAAGTTACAGTTTCAGAACAGCATTAATATATGTGCTATTGATGAAAAAACTGATAATGATGAGAGTGACACAGGACTGTGTAGCCTTCAGATTTACAATGTGAAAACTAACAAGAGGCAAGCAACATGGCTTACACCAGAACTCAACAACAAATTACTTAAAATGGAATTGCACACTGACTCAACTGTTTCAGTCGTTCCACAAAATAAGTTTGAACAGCATTTCAAAGATACTGAACTGAAGCCTGCAGATATCCAACTAAGAACGTCTATTGAAGAAAAGATGACTTCTTTGGGAATCACATTCATAGCAGCAAAATCCAACAAACAACAAATCACATTTGGCTTGTACAAGGTAAAAACAGGAGGACCAGCATTGTGAGGATGTGATTCACTGAGACAACTGCAACTTGATTGAAGATCTATCTACTATTTGCATGCTACCTCCCCATGCAATAGAATCAATTGAAAGTGAATTAAGGAAAGTATTGGATGATGCCACAGCAGAGTTCAAGGCTGGCATTGGAAAACTCAAACATATCAAAGGTAAAATAGTGTTAAATGAAAATGCCACACACAAGTTTTAGAAAGCCCAGCCGGTTCCTATACCATCCGTGATAAAGAAGCCAGTGAGCTAGATTGCATGGCAGCTGAAGGAATTCTTTCCAAGTTTGAGTGGAAATGCCAATGGTCTCAGTGGCCAAGAAGAATGGGTCTGTCAGGATCTGTGGTGATTTTAAAGGCACCATCAACTAGTACTGAAAGTAGATCAATACCCTCTGAGCAGGACAGAGGATATCTTTGCAAAGTGTTACTGAGCATAAACAAGTACAAAAAGCTTTATCACTATAATAGGCTTATTTCTGAAGTTGCATCTGTACTCGCACTCTGGCAGAAAGCTATGGAGAAGATGCTGCAAAACTGCACAGCATTGGTTACCTGGATGAAATCATTGTTCCCAGTGACGATGACAAGGAACATCTCCAAAATCTCCAAGACAGTGTTAAGAAGATTAGAAGATTATGGGCTCAGAACACAATGCAAAAAGGAAACACCTGAAATCTTTACAGAAGAAAATACTCCTCTACATGTATTCTCACCAATACAAATCAAAAGTCTCTCTGTTACTGCACAGATGATCCAAAGGGGAAGCCAAAAAGATCCCACACTGGTTCAGGTCTAAATGACACCCCAAAATAGCTGGAATATGCAGCAGAAATTCCAGTTCCCCCATATTTACCAGCGCCAAGAAGAAATTGTCCTTGCCTTATCTGGGGAATGTGAGTTGTAGCATCCAAGCCTAGAGCACAGTTGTTGGAGGAGCTATATGCCAGCTATCTGGTCATGGTCGAAACAAAAGTGTTGGTTCAAAGCTTTGTCTGATGGCCTGGGATAGACCAGCAAATTGAGCAGCTTGCCATGCATTATTCAGGATGCCAACATTTCCAAAAGATGCCAACAGCAGCACCCCTCAATCCCTGGGAGTGGCCTGTATTACCCTGGCAGGGGATTCACAAATAGGGTGAATTATTTGCTAGGCCAATAGTGAGCACAAATTTCTTGGTAGTAGTGGATGCAGCTACAAAGTGGCCAGAAGTGTTCCCAACAGCCTCCACTACAGCCTCGCACACCATTGATTTGATGAGAAGCCTCTTCTCAAGGATTGGTGTTCCAGTACACTTCACCAGTGACAATGGTTTGTTGCAGAACAGTTTTAGTCATTCCTGAAAATGAATGGAATATGACATCTTACATCTGAACCGTACCACCCAGCTACAAATGGCTTGGCAGAAAGGTTTGTCCAGAGTGTAAAAAATGCACTGGAAGCATTATCAGCAGAACACACAACACTGAATCAGAAGGTCGTCAATGTCCTCCCTGCATGGTGCAGTGCAGCACCCTCCACAACCAACAACCCATGAGCTATGCTGTTCCTGGGTCATCTCTTGTGCTCCTCAAACCCAATCTCAGAAGGAGTTTGCAGGACAAACAGCTGAGACAAATTAAGGGCTCCTCAAAGGAGCAGGCTAGATGTTTCACTCCTGGAATATGCAGTGAGGGACTATTGAGATGATGGCAAGATTAAGGACTGGACTGGACCATTGTTCTGCACAGTAGAGATTGCGTCTGATGTCATCTGGAGGCAACATACCAATTAGCCGAGGAGAGCTGAGTCAATGGTTCGAGAGGAAAGGTGTCCCAGAGTCAACTTCTACAGCCACCCTGGAGGAGGCCCCAGAACCTGAGATCATTTCACAAGTTCCTCCTGCCAAGCAGGTGACTCCCTCTCTCCCCACCCCCTGGGGTTATCTCACAAGAGTAAGAAATCCTCCACAGCAATTAAATCTATAGGCCTGAATTGGATTGGACAGTTTAAAATTTACTATGCTGTGGTTGTTGATATAGTAGATGTACTATGTTGGCGCATGGCCAAGTGGTTAAGGCGTCGGTCTAGTGATTTGAAGGTCGCTAGTTCGAGCCTCAGCTGAGGCAGCGTGTTGTGTCCTTGAGCAAGGCACTTAACCACATATTGCTCTGCGACGACACCGGTACCAAGCTGTATGGGTCCTAATGCCCTTCCTTTGGACAACATCGGTGGTGTGGAGAGGGGAGACTTGCAGCATGGGCAACTGCTGGTCTTCCATACCTTGCCCAGGCCTGCGCCCTGGAAACCTTCCAAAGCGCAAATCTATGGTGTATCACGAGACTAACGGATGCCTATAAAAAGATGTATTATATACTATACTGTGTATATAGTTGAGATGCATTCTCTATTGAGTTGGATTTTATAGCTGAGCAGGCAGGAGAGTTGTATATTTAACAGTTCAGTAACACTGTAAATATATTGTTTGATTAAGCGTTCTTTGCTTACATAATTCATTATGGGTTATATGTAAGAGGTACGTGAATGGCATACATCATGACACAACCATGTCACAATAATGTTTAACAATAAGTTTAATATCTTATCTGACAAATGAGAACTCATACAGCGTAACACTTACTGTGTGAGCTCTTTTCCAGAGAACCCTCAACATCATAAACAGGTGAGTGTAGACATCAACAACAGTAACTTACACTAAAATTACTTCATAATTCCTTCTTCTCTGTTGTGTATTTCGTATTTGAGTAATATTGTCAATATACTGTTTGATCAAGCATTCTTTGTTGTTTACATAATTTATTACAGATATATGTAAAAGTACATGAATGTCATTACACTACCGTGTAAAAAGTACGCACCATGTTAAAGATGAAAGCGAAGAGTACATGTTTGTCCCAGTGTCCCTGTGTTTTCCTTCCAATTAGTTTTGTGTTTTAGAAACGTAGAATGTAGAAACATAGAAAACCTACAACACAATACAGGCCCTTCGGCCCACAAAGCTGTGCCAAACATGTCCTTACCTTAGAAATTACCTAGGGTTACCCATAGCCCTCTATTTTTCTGAGCTCCATGTACCTGCCCAGGAGTCTCTTAAAATACCCTGTCATATCCACCTCCACCACTGATGCCGGCTGCCCATTCCATGCACTGACCACTCTCTGCGTAAAAAAACTTACCCGACATCTCCTCTGTGCCTACTTCCAAGCTCCTTAAAACTGTGCCCTCTTATGCTACCCATTTCAGCCCTGGGGAAAAGCTTCTGACTATCCACATGACCAATGCCTCTCATCATCTTATACACCTCTATCAGGACACCTCTCATCCTCCATCACTCCAAGGGAAAAAAGGCCGAGTTCACTCAACCTATTCTCATAAGGCATGCTCCCCATCCAGGGAACATCCCTCTGCACCCTTTCTATGGTTTCCACGTCCTTTCTGTAGTGAGGTGACCAGAATTGAGCACAGTACTCCAAGTGGAGTCTGACCAGGGTCCTATATAGCTGCAACATTACCACTCGGCTCCTAAACTCAATCCCGTGATTGATGAAGGCCAATACGCCATACACCTTCTTAACCACAGAGTCAACCAGCGCAGCAGCATTGAGTTTCCTATGGACTCGGACCCCAGGATCCCTCTGATCCTCTGCATTTTAGAGTTACAAAGTATAACATTTTCCTTCTCGTTCCATTCACCCCTACTGAGAAATTAACATTGTCCTTCTCGTTCCGTTCACCCCTACTGAGAAATTAACATTGTCCTTCTCGTTCCATTCATCCCTACCGGGGAATTAACATTGTCCTTCTAGTTCCATTCACCCCTACTGAGAAATTAACATTGTCCTTCTCGTTCCGTTCACCCCTACTGAGAAATTAACATTGTCCTTCTCGTTCCATTCATCCCTACCGGGGAATTAACATTGTCCTTCTCGTTCCGTTCACCCCTACCGAGAAATTAACATTGTCCTTCTCGTTCCATTCACCCCTACTGAGAAATTAACATTGTCCTTCTCGTTCCATTCATCCCTACCGGGGAATTAACATTGTCCTTCTCGTTCCATTCACCCATACCGAGAAATTAACATTGTCCTTCTCGTTCCATTCACCCCTACTGAGAAATTAACGTTGTCCTTCTCATTCCATTCACCCCTACCGGGGAATTAACATTGTCCTTCTCGTTCCATTCACCCCTACTGAGAAATTAACATTGTCCTTCTCGTTCCATTCATCCCTACCGGGGAATTAATATTGTCCTTCTCGTTCCATTCACCCCTACCGGGGAATTAACATTGTCCTTCTCGTTCCGTTCACCCCTACCGAGAAATTAACATTGTCCCTCTCGTTCCATTCACCCCTACCGAGAAATTAACATTGTCCTTCTCGTTCCGTTCACCCCTACTGAGAAATTAACATTGTCCTTCTCGTTCCATTCATCCCTACCGGGGAATTAACATTGTCTTTCTCGTTCCATTCATCCCTACTGAGAAATTAACATTGTCCTTCTCGTTCCATTCACCCCTACCGGGGAATTAACATTGTCCTTCTCGTTCCATTCACCCCTACTGAGAAATTAACATTGTCCTTCTCGTTCCATTCACCCCTACCGGGGAATTAACATTGTCTTTCTCGTTCCATTCACCCCTACTGAGAAATTAACATTGTCCTTCTCGTTCCGTTCACCCCTACTGAGAAATTAACATTGTCCTTCTCGTTCCATTCATCCCTACCGGGGAATTAACATTGTCCTTCTCGTTCCGTTCACCCCTACCGAGAAATTAACATTGTCCTTCTCGTTCCATTCACCCCTACTGAGAAATTAACATTGTCCTTCTCGTTCCATTCATCCCTACCGGGGAATTAACATTGTCCTTCTCGTTCCATTCACCCATACCGAGAAATTAACATTGTCCTTCTCGTTCCATTCACCCCTACTGAGAAATTAACGTTGTCCTTCTCATTCCATTCACCCCTACCGGGGAATTAACATTGTCTTTCTCGTTCCATTCACCCCTACTGAGAAATTAACATTGTCCTTCTCGTTCCCTTCACCTCTACCGAGAAATTAACATTGTCCTTCTCGTTCCATTCACCCCTACTAAGAAATTAACATTGTCCTTCTCGTTCCGTTCATCCCTACCGGGGAATTAACATTGTCCTTCTAGTTCCATTCACCCCTACTGAGAAATTAACATTGTCCTTCTCGTTCCATTCATCCCTACCGGGGAATTAACATTGTCCTTCTCGTTCCATTCACCCCTACCGGGGAATTAACATTGTCCTTCTCGTTCCATTCACCCCTACCGAGGAATTAACATTGTCCTTCTCGTTCCATTCACCCCTACTGAGAAATTAACATTGTCCTTCTCGTTCCATTCACCCCTACTGAGAAATTAACATTGTCCTTCTCGTTCCATTCACCCCTACTGAGAAATTAACATTGTCCTTCTCGTTCCATTCACCCCTACCGGGGAATTAACATTGTCTTTCTCGTTCCATTCACCCCTACCGGGGAATTAACATTGTCCTTCTCGTTCCATTCACCCCTACTGAGAAATTAACATTGTCCTTCTCGTTCCATTCACCCCTGCTGAGAAATTAACATTGTCCTTCTCGTTCCATTCATCCCTACTGAGAAATTAACATTGTCTTTCTCGTTCCATTCACCCCTACTGAGAAATTAACATTGTCCTTCTCATTCCATTCACCCCTACTGAGAAATTAACATTGTCCTTCTCGTTCCATTCACCCCTACGGAGAAATTAATGTTGTCCTTCTCGTTCCATTCACCCCTACTGGGGAATAGGCTGCTGACAGCAGCTCACCAGAGACTTCTGTCCTGGGCCAAAGGTTGATTGGCCCTGTGGTTTCCACTTTCCCCACACGACATCATATGTCATCGAGGTGAAGACCCTTCCTCTGCCAGAGATGCAGTCTTTGGAGCTTCTGTTGGCATTTCCGTAGCTCTGGGTTTTTACGGGATGGGGTTGCCAGCTTCATGCCCAACCCTCCTCCTTTCACAGTTGGGCATAGCACTGTTCATGGTGGAGTTCATCCCTTCTTACTTCTAGCTAAATAGCTGGGCAGTCATTGACCCAAAACAATAGCTCTGTTTTTAATTCTCTCCACAAACATTACCCAATTTTAGAAGCATTTTTATTCCATATAGATAGAGCTCCTCCCAACTTCCCTTGAGGGAAGTTTGAAACTAGTTAATGATTCAGCCACTGTGAGAGATTGCAAAGGATAAGGTTTCACTGGCAGGCTTGTTTGCACTTGGAAAAACTGCATCAACATCAGTGGAACCTTTTGTCCAAGTTTCTTTGTATTGCCTTTCAGAATGACACATTTCACTGTATGTTTTGATGTACATGTGACAAATAAAGCTAATCTTTCAACTTTAAACACAGAACACAACAGCACAGTACAGGTCCTTCAGACTATGATGTCCTGCTGACCCCGTAACTTACTCCAAGATCAATCTAAACTGCTCTCCTGCACAGACCCCCATTTTTCTTTCATCCGTGTGCCTATGAGTCTCTGCCTCTATCTCCACTGCTCTGTGTGAAATATCCACCTCTCTAGTCTCTCTCCTATTCTTTCCTGCAGTCACCATCAAATTTTTCCTTGATATATTATCCACTGCCACCCCAGAAGAAAGTGTGCTGGCCCTCCACTTGGTCCAGTCACCTCTCGTCTTCCCTGGTTTTCCCTGGGTCTCGCTCAACCTGTCCCCATACGACATGGTCTCTCACAGAGTCAGAGAACACTACATCACAGAAACAGTCCCCTCAGCCCAGATAGTCTGTGCCGAACTGTTATTCTGCTGAGTCTCATCGACCTGCAATCGGACTATACCCCTCCTGTCCATATCCAAAACTTCTCTTAAATTTTGAAATTGAACCCACGTCCACCACTTCCACTGGCAGCTTCTTCCACACTCACACCACCCTGAGAGTGAAGATCCCCCTCATGTTCCCTTAGATATTTCACCATCTACCCTTAACCTGTGACATCATTTCTAGTTTCACCCAAGCTCAGTGGAAAACACCTGCTTCCATTAACCCTATCAATACCCCTCATAATTTTGTTTACCTCTATCAAATCTCTCCTCATTCTCCTAAATTTTCCAGGGAACAAATTCCTAATCTATTCAACCTAATCCAGGCGGCATCCTGATAAATCTCCTCTGCTCCCTCTCTAAGGCTTCCACATCCATCCTATAAATGAGGCAACTAGAAGTGAACACAATATTCCAAATGTAGTCCAACCAGAAGCTGCAACATTACCTTATGGTTCTCGAATGCAATCCACCAATTAATGAAGGCTAACGCACCATTCGCTTTCCTAACCACCCTATTAACTTGCGTGGCAGCTTTGAGGGATCCATGGACCTGGACCCCAACAACCCTCTGGTCCTCCACACTGCTAAGATTCCTGCCATTAACCCTAATTCAACCTTCTGAAGTGAATCTCTTCTCCAGATTAAATTCCAACTCCTACTTCTCAGTCCAGCTCTGCATCCTATCATTGTCCTGTTATGACCTATGACAACCGTTTAAATAATCCACACTACCACCAACCTTCGTCACATCTGAAAGCTTATTAATCCACCCTTCCACCTCCTCCTCCATATCATTTATAAAAATCACAAAGAGCAGGAGTCACAGAAAAGATCCCTGTGGAACACCTCTGTTCATTACCCAAGCAGCTCACAAGTTGGAAATGCAGACACCCAGAAACATATATAAATGAAACCCAGGTCAGCTAAGGGAGGCATGTGGTTAAATAAGTGTGTTTAACTCAAGTCATTCAGATTTCTCTACAGCAGGTGTTCCCACCCTTTTTTATGTCATAGACCAATACCGTTAAGCAAGGGATCCATAGACCCTATGTTGGGAATCTCTGCGCTAGAGGTTGCTATGATATTGTCATGAAGTAAGTTCCTACAAAGTAGAAGATGCCTGCAGTTGCAGAGCAGCCAGAAAATCCACCCACTGATTTCCCGAGCTCTCATTTATATGTAATGGCTCTCCAAAAGTCAGCCTCCCCAGACATGTCTTTTGCTTGCGAGACAGCCTTGGCTATGATTCCAACGTTCTTTGCTAGCCTCAGGACACAATCATCTGATTCACCCATCTTGCAAATAGCTCCACGGATGGCATAGGTTTTGTGCTCTCCATTGAATTTCCCAGTTAGTTTATCAGCCTCAGCAAGGTTGATTTGAATGAAACCATTTGGCACCAATAATTCAGTTGCTAGTAGAGCATTTTCATGAAACACGAAGATCAACGAATTCTCCTGCGTCGTTCTACATGTTGGATTTAGATAAGTAAGAGGACATTTATTCATTTGTGATAGCGATCTGCACCCAATTGGGCGACCCCAGTTCAATTCCCACTGCTGTCTGTAAGGAGTTTGCACGTTCTCCCTCTGACCACATAGGCTTCCTCCAGCTGCTCCAGTTTACACCCACGTTTCAAAGACATATGTGTTTGTTGGTCGCATGAGTGTAACTGGGTGGTGTGGGCTCATTGGGCCGGTTACCATGCTGGATCTCTAAATAAAGATATAAATCAGGCACTTGTAACTCAGGGAGGGCCTGCACATGCAAATTCTTTGCCCGCTCAGCAACTCTTGCTCACCTTTTCCAATTCAAGGATGCATGCTTAGCCATTGCTGTGCTCCCTCTCCCTATACCCATGTTGGTGTGGCTTGGCACAGCGTAAACACTATCTATTGATTCACCGGTGACACAGCTGCTGTTGGCAGAATCTCAGATGGCAAAGAGGCAGTGTACAGGAGTGACACACGTCGGATGGTGAAGTGGTCTTGCAACAACAACCTTGCACTCAACGTCAGTAAGAACAATCGCGTACTTCGAGAAGGGAACACACACCAGTTCTCATTGAGAAGGGGTAGTCGAGGGACCACAAACCAGTTCTAGAAGGGTCAGCATTGGAAAAGGTGAGCAGTTTCAATTTCCTGTGTGTCAACATTGTATATATTATGAAGAAAGCATGCCAGAGGCTATATTTAATTCAGAGTTTGAAGAGAATTGATGTTAACAAAGACTTCAGAAAATTTCTACAGAGGAGAGCATTCAGACTAGTTGCATCACCAACTGGTAAGGAAACACCAGTGGACAGGGTCGGAAAAAGGTGCAGAGGGTGGTAAACCCAGAGCGTACCCCTTCTCTTACAAGGCAATGACTTCAAGAGCAAGAACATATTCTGGTAAATCCTGTCTGGACTGGAAGAACAGAAACTGTTTTTATCAACAAGCAGTTCTGGTTACAACTGGAAGGCACTGCTCTTAACTATTGCAGCCACGGTTCAGTTTTATCTGTTCGCCTGAATCAGAACACAGTTGTTTCATGTTCCGTTCCAGAGTCTTAAACACGAAATCTCCCTTAACCCTCACTGTACTACACTGTCGAAAGCCCTACATTTCAGATTAGATATTAACTGAATTGCAAATAGACATTATAAATTCCAAGGCATTATTTTAACACAAGGTGAGAGAAAGAGATCTTCCCTTCTTTTTTTTGACAATGCTTATTTCTCAATCAAATCTTTATATATACTCAGTGGTCACTTTATTAGAAACACCTGCTCATTGATGCAACTATCTAATCAGCCAATCATGTGGCAGTGACTCAATGCATAAAAGCATGCAGACACAGTCAAGAGGTTCAGACCAAATATCGGAATAAGAAGAAATGTGATCCAAGTAACTCTGACCGTGGAATGATTGTTGGTGCCAGATGGGGTGGTTTCAGTATCTCAGAAACTGCTGATCTCCTGAGATTTTCACACACCACAGTCTCTGAAGATTATAGAGAAGGGTACCAAAAACAAAAAAAAAATCCAGTGAGCAGCAGTTCTGTGGGTGAAAATGAGAGAAGGCAAAGGAGAATGGGCAAAGTGGTTCAAATTGACAGGAAGGTGAGAATGACCACGTGTTAGAACAGTGGTGTGCGGAAGAGTGTCTCTGAATGCACAACATGTCTAACCTCGAAGTGGATGGCTACAACAGTAGCAGATCTCACCGTGTTCCACCCTGTACCTAACAAAGTAGCCACTGAGTGTATACATAGATTGCCTAATCTGAAGTGAAGAGCAAAAGGATATATGGAGAATAGGACCAATCAGGTGCAATAGTGGAAACATGTGCATGGAGTCAGAGGAGGTAGCAGAGGTACTTAATCAATACTTTGCTTCAGTATTCACCAGGGAAAAAGACCTTGGCAATTATGGGGATGACCTAGAGTGAACTGAAACGCTGGAGCATACAGACATTCAGAAAGAGGACGTGCTGAAGTTTTTGAAAAGCATCAAGTTAGATAAGTCACCGGGACCGGATGAGATGTACCCCAGGCTACTGTGGGAAGTGAAGAAGAAGATTGCTGAGCCTCTGGCGATGATCGTTGCATTGTTAATAGGGATGGGAGAAGTACCGGAGGATTAGAAGTTTGCAAATGTTGCTCCCTTATTCACGAAAAGGAGTAGAGATAACCCAGGAAATTATAGACCAGTGAGTCCGACTTCAGTGGTGGGCAAGTTGTGGGAGAAGATCCTGAGAGGCAGGATTTATGAGCATTTGGAGAGACATAATCTGATTAGGGATAATTGGCATGGCTTTGTCAAGGCCAAGTCATGTTTTACA
Organism: Mobula hypostoma; assembly: GCF_963921235.1. NCBI lineage: Eukaryota > Metazoa > Chordata > Chondrichthyes > Myliobatiformes > Myliobatidae > Mobula > Mobula hypostoma. The sequence continues at coordinate 124,533,741 of NC_086097.1, forward strand.
AGCCTGATTGAATTTTTTGAGGAACTAACAAAACACATTGATGAAGGTGGAGCAGTGCATGTAGTGTATATGGATTTCAGTAAGGCACTTGATAAGGATCCCTCTGCAAGGCTCCTTCAGAAAGTAAGGAGGCATGGGATCCAAGGAGACCTTGCTTTGTGGATCCAGAATTGGCTTGCCCACAGAAGGCAAAGGGTGGCTGTAGATGGTTCGTATTCTGCATGGAGGTCGGCGACCAGTGGTGCACCTCAGGGATCTGTTCTGGGATCTCTCGTCTTTGTGATTTTTATAAATGACCTGGATGAAGAAGTAGAAGAGTGGGTTAGTAAGTTTGCTGATGACACAAAGGTTGGGGGTGTTGTGGATAGTGTGGAGGGTTGTCAGAGGCTACAGTGGGACATCGATAGGATGCAGAATTGGGCTGAGAAGTGGCAGATGGACTTTAACCCAGATAAGTGTGAAGTGATTCATTTTGGTAGGTCAAATTTGAAGACAGAATATAATATTAATGGTAAGACTCTTGATAGTGTGGAGGATCTGAGAGATCTTGGGGTCCATGTCCACAGGACATTCATAGCTGCTGCGCAGATTGACAATGTTGTTAAGAAGGTGTATCGTGTACCCGCCTCGGAGTACTGAAATATCACGTTTATCCGGTTATGTTATATGGCTCTGAATGTTGGACAATATCTAGTAACATGAGGAAATGAATTGAAGCAGCAGAGATGTGGTTTTTGAGGAGGATGCAAAGAATATCATGTACAAAACGAATATCTAATGAGGATGTCATGAACAGAGCAAGCACGAAAAGAGAAATAATGTAAGACATCATGAAAAGACAACGTGACTTCATTGGACATGTGATTAGGAAAGAGGAGTTAAAATGCACGATGAAGGGAAGAAAGCAAGAGGAAGACAAAGACAAATGATGATGGAGACAGCAGCCAGAGAACGGGAAATGAATACCAATGAATTGATCCACTTGACCCGAAACAGGAGTGTGTGGGCCATGGCACCTGATGATGATGATGATGATGATCGTGTATTGGCATTCATCAACCGTGGGGCTGAGTTCAAGAGCCAGGAGGGAATGTTACAGCTTGGACCCCACTTGGAGTACTGTGCTCAGTTCTGGTCACCTCACTACAAGAAGGATGTGGATGCTATTAAGAGAGTGCAGTGGAGGTTTACAAGGATGTTGCCTAGAATGGAGGGTGTACCTTATGATAATAGGTTAAGTGAACTTGGCCTTTTCTCCTTGGAGTGACGGAGGATGAGAGGTGACCTGATAGAGGTGTATTAGATGATGAGAGGCATTGATTGTGTGGATAGCCAGAGGCTTTTTCCCAGGGCTGAAATGGCTAACACAAGGGGGCATAGTTCTATGGTGCTCGGAAATAGGTACAAGGGGGATATCAGGGGTAAGTTTTCCACACAGAGAGTGGTGGGTGCGTGGAATGCACTGCCGGTGGCAGTGGTGGAAGCGGATACAATAGGGTCTTTTAGGAGCCTCTTAGATAGGTACATGGAGCTGAGAAAAATAGAGGGCTATGCAGTAGGGAAATTGTAGGCAGCTTCTAGAGTAGGTTACATGGTCGGAGCAACATTATGAGCCAAAGGGCCTGTAATGTACTGTAGATTTGTATGTTTTTGTTTAATCAGTTTCTCTGTGTTACTGAGAGATACAGCAGAGAAACAGGTCCTTCAGCCCACCAAGAAAAACTACAAACACAGACTGAAACAAACAATGTGCAAAAGAAAACAATTGTGCAAATAAAATAAATAATTCTGAAAACGTGAGAGTCCTTAAAAATGAGTCCATAGTTTAGGTGAGTGAAGTTACCATACTGGTTCAAAAGCCTTCAGAGTGAAAGACAATAATGTTCTTGAACCTGGTGGTGTGGAACCAAAGGTACCTCCTTCCTGATGGTAGCAGTGAGAAACATAGAAACAGAAAACCTACAGCATAATACAGGCCCTTCGGCCCACAAAACTGTGCCGAACATGACCTTACCTTAGAAATTACCTAGGGTTACCCATCACCCTCTATTTTTCTAAGCTCCATGTACCTGTCCAGGAGTCTCTTAAAATATCCTATCGTATCCACCTCCACCACCGTCACCGGCAGCCCATTCCATGCACTCACCACTCTCTGTGTAAAAAACATACTCTGACATCTCCTTTGTACCTATTTCCAAGCAACTTAAAACTGTGCCCTCTTGTGCTAGCCATTTCAGCCCTGGGAAAAAGCCTCTGACTATCCACACAATCAATATTTCTCAACATCTTATAATGCCAGGATGGTGGGGGTCTTTGATGATGGATGCTGCTTTTCCTGTGACAGTGCTCCTTGTAAATGTGTTTGAATGGTGAAGAGGGTTTTTCCTATGATGTACTGGGCTGGATCCACTACTTTTTCAAGGCTTACCTGCTTTTGGATATTGGTCTTTCCATACCAGGCTGTGATGCAACCAGTCAGGATACACTCTGCTGTGCATGTGTAGAAATTTGTCAAAGGTTTAGATGACATGTCTATAATGAGGTGACCAGAATGAACACTGCGAATGAAACTTCTGGTATTAAAGCTACAAAGACTAGAATCAAGGAAGTTATCTCACACTCAACATCAGCAAGACTAGGGAACTGATAGTGGACTTCAGGAAGGTGAAGTCAGGAGAACATGCAGTCCTTATTCAGGGATCAGCAGTGGAAAGTGTGAGCAGCTTCAGGTTTCTGGCTGCAAAGTCTCAGAGGATCTATCATGGCCTCAACATATTAATGCAATCATCATAGTTCTTCCCCTCTCCTTTTTCCACAATGGCCATTCTTATTTTTGTTAATATCCAATTGATTTTTGTTTGAAACTGTACTCACTTATAAGGAACATAACTCTGTATTACGTGGATGGGACCAAGCAGTGAATCCATCCAAGGTCATTAGCCTGTGGGTTGCTATCTAACTGGCAAATACATGAGCAATACCAAGTTGATCCTTTAACCCCACACCAAACAAATACAACGTTGGCAAGACTAACCAATCAGTAATGCCCAACATGATTCATCACTCTTATTGGTAAGTGCAAGATCATCCACTTTGGAAGGAAAAAAATGAAAGGGTTGATTGTCGTTTAAATGGTAAAATATTGTAGCATGCTGCTGTGCAGAGGGACTTGGGAGTCCTCGTGCATGAATCACAAAAGGTTGGTCTGCAGGTTCAGCAGGCTATCAAGAAGGCAAATGGGGTGTTGGCCTTCATTGCCAGAGGGATTGAATTTAAGAGCAGAGAGGTTATCCTGCAACTGTACAGGGAACTGGTGAGGCTGTACCGGGAGTACTGCGTGCAATTCTGGTCTCCTTACTTGAGGAAGGATATACGGGCTTTGGAGGCGGTGCAGAGGAGATTCACCAGGTTGATTTCAGAGATCAGCAGGTTAGACTATGAGGACAGGTTGGGTCGTCTGGGACTGTACTCACTGGAATTCAGAAGGATGAGAGGAGATCTTATGGAACAGATAAAATTTTGAAAGGTGTAGATAAGATAGAGGCAGGAAAGTTGTTTCCACTGGTAGGTGAGACAAGAACTAGGGGACATAGCCTCAAGATTCAGGGGATTAGATTTAGGATGGCAATGAGGAGAAACTGCTTTTCCCAGAGAGTGGTGAATCTGTGGAATTCTCTGCTCAATGAAGCAGTGGAGGCTACTTCAATCAATATATTTGAGACAAGGTTGGATAGATTTTTGCATAGTAGGGGTATTAGGGGTTACAGGAAAAAGGCAGGTAGGTGGAGATGAGTCCATGGCCAGATCAGCCATGATCTTATTGAATGATGGAGCAGGCTCAATGGGCCAGATGGCCTACTCCTGCTCCTACTCCCTGTGTTCTCTTATGCAAGAAAACAAGATTTTTTAAGAAATGAAACAAAGTTGTACTTGCAAGGACTCAGCTCTATGCCTACAGGTAATTATACTCAAATATGCCCAGAAACTCTAACATAGAAATATTATAAACCTTTCTTTGATATACCGTTATTGTGCGTTCGTTATTCCGACTTCCATCTCAAGTTCATGTTCATTGTCATTCAACAATACACGTGCTAAACGAAACATTGTTCCTCTGGGGCCAAGGTGCAAAACACAGTGAAAGTAGTCACACACGGTCACAAACAGCATAGCTACGATCCAACGCATACACTCACACAACAATATTAGCACAAGTCCCTGTGGCATGGCCTGAAGATTGACAAAGTGAGAGAGCAGGTTTATATAAGACAATATCATGTTACAGGCACTATTAGAATAAAACAAGTGCTCGTATGAATATGAGAAACAGCAGCAACAGAGGATGAAAAATGACCAGTGCAGGAGGAGAGTGTGTCTGTCAGTTGGGGGAAGAGGTGGGGGGCAGCAGGACATTCATACAGGGTGTACATGTGTGCTGGGTGGCAGCAGGGTGTTAAGAAGTCTAACAGCCTGACACAGCAGCTGTACAGTGAAATACATAAAATATACTATCACTTAAATTAAGAAATATATATGTATAAATAATTAAACAAGTTGTGCAAAAAGAGAGTAAGAGTAGTGAGTAAAAATAACAGAGCAGCATCTGTGAAGAAGAGAAATATTTTGTCGAAATAATGCACAATGTTAATCAGCACTGAAGCCTGAGTAGTAGTCTGCTTTCAGGATGAGGTTTTTCATTCCAGAACTAAGATGATGTCCTCTTTCTTCAAAGGAAGGGGCTTCCCTTCCTCCACCATCAATGGTGCTCTCAACCTCATCTCTTCCTGCCAGCCCACCAGAGATAGGGTTCCTCTTGTCCTCACCTACCACCCAACTAGCGTCCACGTCTAGCACATAATTCTCCAGAATTTACACCACCTCCAACAAAATCCTACCTCCAAGCACATCTTTCCCTCTTCCCCCAACTTTCTGCTTTCCGCAGGGATCACTCCCTATGCAACTCCCTTGTCCATTCGTCCCTCCCCACTGATCTCCCGCCTTGCAAGCGAAACAAGTGCTATACCTGCCCCTACACCTCCTACCTCACTACCATCCAGGACCCTAAACAGTCCTTCCAGGTGAGGCAACACTTCACCTGTGAGTCTGTTGGAGTCATATACCATGTCTGGTGCTCCCAGTGTGACCTGTTGGATATCGGTGAGACCCAATGTAAATTGGGACACCGCTTTGCCAAGCAACTATGCTCCATCTGCCAGAAAAAGTGGGATCTCCCAGTGGCCACCAAATATAATTCCTCTTCCCATTCCAACATGTCAGTCCATGGCTTCCTCTACTGTCATGATGAGGCCACACTCAAGTTGAAGGAGTAACACATTATATTCCATCTGGGTAGCCTCCAAACTGATAGCGTGAACATAGATTTCTCAAACCTCTGGTAATGGCCCCCCACTTTCCTTCCACATTTCCATTTCCCTGTCTCACCTCATCTCCTTACCTGCCCATCACCTCCCTCTGGTGCTCCTCCCCCTTTCTTCTATGGCTTTCTGTTCCCTCCTATCAGATTCCCCCTTCTCCAACCCTGTATCTCTTTCACCAACTTCCCAGCTCTTTACTTCATCCCTCTCCTCCCAGTTTCAGCTATTAGCTTGTGTTTCTTCCTCCGCTCCCTCTTAACTCTGACTCCTCATCTTTTTTTTCTCCAGTCCTGATGAAGGGTCTTGGCTCAACACATCGACTGTTTATTCTTTTCCATAGATGCTGCCTGGCCTGCTGACTTCCTCCAGCATTGTGTGTGTGTTGCTGAAATCTGAGCATACTGGAATGTGCATTACACTCTGGCATTTTTACACCAGAAGGATCAAGTTAAAAACACAAACATACCAACTGGCTGCAGTCATCAGACAAGTGACAAATGAAAAAAAAATCAGAATTGCCTGAAGCAGATAAAAATCACTTAGATTTAACTCTATGTTAAATCCCAGTTATTTCTAGGATAAGACAAAAATATAAGAGTGGTCTGCAATATTCCTTTACACACCATTAAACAAATTAGTGCTCAAAACTTAAGTACTTAGCTTTGAGCACATCGACACTCAAGCCAATATCTCCTTTGCCAAATTGCTATCTCCTTCAGAAAATTGAGACTGCAGATCTGAGATAAAAACCAAGGCTGGAACCTGCTGGATGCTGCCTGACCTTCTGAACAATTCTAGCACTTCCTGTTGTTATCTCCTTCAGCTGCCTCAGCAAATGCTATTTTGTTAAAATTTCAGTGTAGCCATCTTCCTTTGAATAATGCATTGCTAAACAGGTGTAGCATGTAAATTACAGCTGGGACACTGAAACTCAAAGTCAAAGTAAATTTATCAGAGTACGCACACTCAGTGGCCACTTTATTAGGTACACCTGCTCAGCAACAGAAATATCTGATCAGCCAATCATGTGACAGCAACTCCGTGCATAAAAGCAGGCAGACATGGTCAAGAGGTTCAGATCAAACATCAGAATGTGGCAGAAATGAGATGCGTGTGATTTTGACCGTGGAATGATTGTTGGTGCCAGACGGGGTAATTTGAGTATCTCAGAAATTGCTGATCTCCTGGGATTTTCATACACAACAGCCTCTAGAGTTTACAGAGAATTGTGTGGAAAACAAGAAACGTCCAGTGAGTAGCATTTCTGTGGGTGAAAATGCCTCCTTAATGAGAGAGGTCAGAGGAGAATGGCCAGACTGTTTCAAGCTGACAGGAAGGTGACAGTAACTCAAATAACCATGTGTTACAACAGTGGTGTGCAGAAGAGCATCTCTGAATGCACAGCACATTGAAACTTGAAGTTGATGGGCTACAGCAGCAAAAGACCGCACTGGGTTCCACTCCTGTACCTCATCAAGTGGCCACAGTGTGTCTATGACAACGTATACTGTACTACAATGAGATTCATTTTCTGACAGGAACTTACAGGAAAGTAAAAGAAATACAACTCAGTACCACTCAGCCAGGTTTTCAACCTCCCTCCGACATGCTGATTCATCCCTACATTTGATTCGGCCTACAGCACTGGTGACATCAGCAAACTTGAACGTGGCATTGGAGCTGTGCTTAGCCACACAGTCTTAAGTGTAAAGTGAGCAGAGCAGAGTGTGATATCTAACAACTAATTTGACAATACAATTCTCCATCATTCATTGACGTGTAGAGAGATGCTCATTCCGTGCCCAGTTCCTTCAACACAATCTGGAAGCGTGCAGTGATGCATCACAATGTTGTTATTAACTTTGATCCCGAACACAGAAAATGAGCCAACTGTTTGAACAGATTAATATCTCACTATTCAAAATCATTTTAGTAATTTGAAATAAAGGTGGTGGTCCAACACCACCAGAATCAGGAAGAGTTCCTACCCTTCAACCATCAGGCTCCTGAACCAGCGCAGATAAGTTCACTCACCTCAACCCTGAACTGATTCCACAACCAACAGACTCACTTTCAAAGATATCTCAGCTCAGTATTATTTATTATTATTAGTTTTTTTTTGTGTTAGCAAAGTTTGATCGTTTCTCATAGTAATTAATTCCCTTGTCACCACTCCATAAGTAACCTGCATTTATTTATCTACCTGATTTAGAGAGACAGCACAGTAACAGGTCCTTTCAGCCCAATGAGTCTGCACTGTGCAATCAGCATACTCACCCATACATCTTTGTGTTGTGGGGGGAACCAGAACATCCAGAGGGAGCCTACATGTTCACGGGCAGAACGCAGAAAACTCTTAGAGACAGCGGTGGGAATTGAACCCATGTTGCTGGTAACAGTGTTACACTAACCACTAATCTACCGCGCCACCAAAATGTCCAATCCAGACAACTTCACCAATAACTACCAGAGAAGGAGCAGGGGAGCCTTAAGCAGGTGGTCAAGAATTACCTTGAGAAGAAATAAAGTGAAGTGGCTTCCAGTGGTCAGTAAGCAGATGGCATAATTTTAGGTACTGATTGAGCAGATCCAGATGAGGATAACTCTTTGAAAAAAAAAGTTTTCATCTGGAATACAGAGGCTGTAAACGTTGTGAAAGTATAGGATTTTTTAAAATGGATTTGGACAGATGCTGAAAAACTAAAGGCCTTTGGGAAAAGGGCAACAGAATAAGATTACTGAACATCCTTTTAATGAGTCAACATGAACACAATAGGCAAAATAGCTTTCATCTTTACTGTACTCACCAATATTTGGGCAGTAAATGAGACGAGGGTCCAGAGGAGGTGTACAAGAATGAAATGGTTAACGTATGAGGAACGTTTGATGGCTCTGGGCTTCTACTCACTGGAGTTTAGAAGAATCGGGGATGGGGAAAATCTCATTGAAACCTATCAAATATTGAAAGGACTAGGTGGAGTGGATGTGGAGAGAATCTTTCCTATAGTGAAGGAGTCTAGGAGCAGAAAGCACAGCCTCAGAATGGCATGACATCCTTTCAGAACAGAGGTGAGAGGAATTTCTTTTGCCAGCGGGGAAATGGAAATCAGATGGCTGTGGAGGCAAAGGCATACGGTATACTTAAAGCATAGGTTCTTGATTACTAAGGGCATCAGTGGTTACAGGCAAGAGAATAGGGTTGAGAGGGATAATAAATCAGCTGTAATGGAATGGCAGAGCTGACGCAAGGGGACAAATGGCCTAATTCTGCTACCATGTCTTATGGTTTAAATCATTCTATGATTCGGAACATTAATACAAATCATTGCTGTAATGGAGGAAACAGGCAGCCATTTTGCATGATGCCAAGACTGACTACACTGGGCAACAAATTTTTTCGGAGTGTTGCTTCCACAGGAGTGTTTTGTTTATGATAGACAGCTTGAAGCTAAACCCAAATATAATTTCAGAATTCTTGTAAGACATAGGAGTTTGGAAAAACAAGAAATTAACATTTACTGAATATAATGTATTTAATTGCATAACAGTACTGACACTTTGCAATAGTTCATCTAAGCTAAAAAAGCTAAGAATGATTTGCGGATGATTTTCATTTGTACTCAGTGTCTGAGGATTCTCACTTATAATCAGCCAGCATTGATGGATTCCAGTTGCTCTGATACCATTTCTCCATGAGCACAATGTCCTGGTGAAACCACTCACCATGTTTGTCACTTGCAGCACCAAGATTTGCAGGGAAGAAGTCTAAATGGGAATGCAGAAAATGAATCTGTAGTATCATATTGCACTTTATGGTTTTGTATGCTTGAAGCATGTTGTCAATCAGCTGCATGTAGTTTGGTGCTCTGTAGTTGCCAAGAAATTTTTCAACAACATCCTTGAATGCCTTCCATGCGGTATTCTGTGGTCCCACTAGAAGTTCTTCAAATTGCCTGTCATTGATGACCTCTTTGCTTTGTGGGTCAACAAAAATGCCTTCCATAATCATGACATCAGTTATTCTGAGTTGAATTATGAATTGAAATAACAAATATAGGTGATTTCAAAAAATAGTGATGATGGGGAAACTTCATGGTGATTTTCATGATCAGAAGCCCAAAATCCATAAATACACTCAGAAGTATTCGGAAAGCAAAATCTTGTTGTCCAGTGCTATCAGTTATGTTCAAAAATCAGTGATCTTTTTCACTAATGGCTGGTGAGAAATAAGCAGCAAGACAATTCAGAACTGTTTTGCTCACTGTGGTTTCAAGCATTCAGGCTTGGAGTTGCCAGAAACAGCTGGGAGTGAAAATGAAACAATTTCGCTACTTCACCAGCTTAGGAACTATGAAGAGTTTGAAGATATTGTCTATCATCTTGAATGTTACAATGAAAGTGATGATTTGAAGGTTACAATTTTTGATAGCATTGTACGAAGGCAGTCCATTATCTGCACGTAGTGTTTCTCCAATGATTTTTTCCACTGCGTACACTGGATGAATTCCTCTGTCAATAACTAAGTATAGTATAGGCATCCATTAGTCTCGTGAGACCATAGGTTTGCACCTTGGAAGGTTTCCAGGGCGCAGGCCTGGGCAAGGTTGTATGGAAGACCGGCAGTTGCCCATGCTGCAAGTCTCCCCTCTCCATGCCACTGATGTTGTCCAAGGGAAGGGCACTAGGACCCATATGGCTTGGCACTGGTGTCATTGTAGAGCAATGTGTGGTTAAGTGCCTTGCTCAAGGACACAACACGCTGCCTCAGCCAAGGCTCGAACTAGCGACCTTCAGATCACTAGATGAATGCCTTAACCACTTGACCACGTGCCAACACCTAATAACTATTAGGAACTAATACACAGCTTTATAGTACCACAGTACTATTGGCAGTGTTCTAATTTGTTCCATATTTCATTTAAATACACAATTTGTCACTCAGTTTATCTTTTTTATACCTTTTTAAATATTTCCATGAAACTTTGGCAAATTGGGACAGCTGCATAATTGTACCAAAATATACGGATTCTGCTGTGTCCCAATTAGCAGGAATCCACTGTATTGAGAACATGAGTCGTAGAGTCCTTGAAAGTGAGTTCATAGGTTCTGGAATCAGTTCAGTGTTGAGGTGAGTGAGGTTATTCACGCTGGTTCAGGAGCCTGATGGCTGATGGGTAGTAACTAATCACAGCATAATGCCATTTCCAACGCAGGGCCAAATCCATAACTCCCTAATTCAGTACAAGTGTGAACAACTGAGACAAGACTTACATTTAATCCAACCCAGGGATGGATCTTCTTTTCTATGAAATTAAGATTTATTCAAACCCAGCAACAACCGATCTGAATCCAATTCAGACCAGAAGAGTTTATTTTTTTGGGGGCTGACTTGAACCTGACGTATAATTGGGATCCATCAGATTCAGGCTGGGTATCTCACGCTATGAGGCCTTCTCCCCCAACTACTGGGTGTCGTAAGGTCAAATGGATAACAGAATGGATTCCCATCTTTTCACTTAGTTCCTTTGGTCTAACACGGTTCACATTGAACATAGAACACAGTGTCATAAAACAGGCCATTCAGCCCATCAATTCCCTGCTGATTGTCAAGCATACTGATCTCTAATGGGCAACTCAACAAAAACAGTAAGCTTAAGATTCTTTTAATACACTAATGTTCAGTGTCACAGATAGAACAAAATTGTACTGGGAACAAATCCATGATTGTTAATTGGAACTATAGTACGATTTAAACAAGCAATTGTAACAAAGCAAACCCTTCCTCCATGCAAGTTTAGATTCCAAAAGCAAGTCAATATTAATCTGGTATTTTGCAGTTTCATAACAATGAAGATAAACAGATATATAAAACAACAGAAACAGCTGGAAATACTCAACAGGTCATACTCAGCAGGTCAAGTCGCACTTGTGGAGAAAGATAGCGGTAATGACTCAGGTAGCAATAATTCACCAGGTCAAGCAGCATTTGTGGGGGCAATAACAAGTAATAGTTCAGGTGGACAACGTTTCGTTAAGAACGTCTGCCCTTTCTGCTTTTTGATACATTCACATGGAGTGGATGGGCAAGGAAGTAACATTGAAGATATCACAGTTTCTGCACTGACCTCAGTTACACGGTTTTTTCCTTCAGATTTAAAGCTACAAAACAGGCAACGTTAGCCTTTCAGGGCAGATATAGTTAGGTTAATAAGACATTTAAAACATCAGTTTAGAAATATTAGCTCCGTTTTAAGAATAAAATTAAAGTACGATTAGTACTCGCTCTCCAGAGTGCAACAACACCCAGCCCATACCTCCAGTCTGTTTTAGTCCCAAGTCGTATACGATATACTTCAACCCACCACACCCCGGTCTCTCCAACACTCCCCTTGCCTACCTTTTCATTCCATTTGTGCAATTGGCTGTACCTCATTTTGCAGAGAAGAGATCCGTCCAGGTGAATACCGTATACCTGGCACACATGAGGGGAGAAAAGTCGGAACTTCTATTAAAGTGATTCAAGAAATGAGTACCGCGTGTGTTTATGGTTTCGGTGGAAAGAAAGCATTCTTTACCACATAGCGCGCTCCCAGAAAGTCGTAGCTTTCCTCTGTGTCTCCGATAGTGAACTGCATCTCTGCCCGAACCGCAGGAGAGACGAGCGCCAAATGTTCGGTGAACGAAGCAAGGCTCAAGGGGGCGGTGTCCGGTGAGGAGATTTCTGGGACGGTGTAATTCATCTTCGCAAATACCACAGTTTCTTCAGATACCGTGCTGAGGTTTCCTTTCCTTATACAAGATGGTTTTTCACAACGCACGGTAGAGACTTCCCTCCCTTGCCCTGAGGGCTAATTCTTGTCGCCGTTCCCCAGGACAATGCAGACTGAGGTACTAGGTGAGTCGAGAGGTTACTGACGTGAGCAGTGTTTCCCAACCTTAGTTTAGCCAACGCCCCTCTAAAGCACCTTCATACTTCCCGCGCACCCATAGTGTAAAAATATGCTAACACGAAAAAGATGATTCTGCTTTAAATTTTTATTTGTCTTTAAACCTGGCTTACACAGTACCCGTGCGCTGTACAACAGCTTCAATATCAATGTGATCCTTGAGCTTGGTGGTTTTAGCAAGAGTTGAAATATCTCGTTCAAGTAGTGACAGCAAAAGCCTTTAAGTCCCCACAGGTAACAATGTCCAAGTGGTTTCTGGCTTTTGTGAGTATGTGGTTTACTGGACTGAAATCTCTTTCAACAAGGTAGGAGGATGGAAATGCAATGAAGAGCAGGATGGCTCTTCCCCAAAGACCAGAAAACTTCATATGACAGTGTAGTCACAAACCACAGAAGCAGGCATTTTTGGAAAACATTTTTGCTTCTTCATCATTCTGAATTTTGATCATTTCTTCTTGCAAGCTCTGTTTCTGTTCTTCTACCTTGCAAAGAAATGGGTTAATTACCCAGTCCGGGATTTCCATATCGTTCAAATCCTTGAATTGATTCTGAAGATCCTTCTTCAGTGATTGCAGGTGTAAGCAGTACTCTTGCAAATCATCATCTGTGAAAGAGAGTGCCATACTTTCCATGCAGTGAAACAGTAAGAATATTCTTCCCCCAAATGTTTTGCTTATGTATTTCCAATTTTCTGATAAAAGTGGACACTGCATTGTTTTGCTTGGATAAAACTGAAATTCTCACCCTGCAGTTTCATATTTAAAATGTTCATTTTGTCATACCAATCAGCTAGGTATGCCACATCTCCACATAGAAGTTCAATCTTGTTTCCCAAGCTCTTGTCGACTTTGAGCAAAAATTAAACCACAAAGTCAAAAGATCAGAGAAACGTTTTAAGCAGCAGCCTTTTGACAGCCAACTAACTTCAGTATGAAGAAACAAGCATTTAAACTTTTCATTATCTTAGCATAACTGGTGAAATATTCTCCTATTTAATAGATGAGCCTTAATTTTGTTGATAGATATTACAAGAGTCATGCTTGAAAAAAAGTCACTGCTGGGGGTTTGGCTGTGAGATGTTGTCGAATTACACAATGGATTGCAAACAGACTTGAAATTTCTTTTTTCATAAGTGCCACTAAATTAGCATGATGGCCCATCTGTTGCACAGTAAATCATGTTCCTAATTGGAATACTTTTATCCTATATATACATTTGAGCACATCATAGATTGATTCGCTGTTGATATTTATTTTTAACTTTTTACAAAAGAAAATCTCTCCATAAACCTTTCCATTTTGATAAACCATGCATATGCCATTAGCAATGCCTCATTGTCTCGCACAGTTGACTCATCCAGTTGTATTCCAAATTCTACTTTTTGAAGCTCTGTTCATAGTTGATACTCATTGTCTTCACTCATTTTGTCAATCTGATGAGCTACAGAGTAATTACTCAGAGGAATTGATTTTAAAATACTGCTATCCAATTTGAGAACAGTAGTGAGCACTTCTCATGCAGCAGGCATTATTAAATTTTCACCAATTGTATGAGATTTTCCACACTTTGCTATCATTTTAGAAATGTTATAAGAAGCAATGAGACCACTATCAAGGTCATTTTTAGCTTTCTTGGCAAATGACTCGAGTGAGCAACACTTTTCAAATGCTTCTTTCATCTTCTGGATCTGAGTACTACCATAAGTAGCCTTTTCAGGGTGTCTTTTATGGAAGTTTTCCTGCAATCTTGATGGTTTCATGGCTTCATTACAAATAAGACACCTGGGGTGTAGCTGATCTGACGGGAACGGAATAAAACCGTACTCCAGGTTTGTAACATTGTATTTGATGCACTTTCTGCAGTTTCTGTTTCCTAGCAGGATTAGAATTCAAGGCTACACCACCTTCAGATTTATAGAGAATGTGCCGTAAGTTTTTAATCCCTTATTAACGGGGCTAAATAAAAATTAAAAATTGCCACAAACTGGGAATGCCTATTGGAATTTGAGGACGGCAGGGAATTGACACGGATGGAACGATGGTAGCGGCAGCAAAAGAACGGCGAGGCGAAGATGAAGACGATTACAACAGTGAAAGATATGTTGACAAGGACTCAGATTGGAACAGTTGGTGTTCGGCAAGCTATCTTTATACTACGCCAGTTCGGGCGATTGACCAATCACGTAGGGACTCATAATCCCCAAGGATGGTTCTTGGCCGCACATATGCAGCCGAGGTCGCTTTGAACAACTCAAGAGGAATCTTCGGGTTTGGCAGGTTCACTGACCGGCTCTATCTCAACGTTTGGTTCCGGCCAGCACTGTACCGTTACGCGACCTGTTTTCCGTAGATCTGTAGAGAAAGTTGAGAGGGTGTACAGTACTTGACTTCCCAACTGTTAAATTGCATGAACTCGTTCCATGCCGCGAGTCAAGGGGAACTGTTGGGCACCCTGGTTGCTATGTATGCATCCCCAATAATGTCTGTTTGGTTGGTAGCATCTGCAGAATTCCTGTTGCTCGGATGAGGTTGCCTGGTTTCGGACGTGTTGCGACGAGTGTTCACCGCCAGCAAATGCACTAGATATGAAATGTCTAACAGAGGTCTACTCAGTCCTGCAGCGCTGCAACAGTGTTCCTGGGTCATCAAAATTGTTAGATGCAAAAATAAATATGTTACTGTATGGTTGGGCAAGAGGAGGAAGTCCCACACCACCAGGTTCACTTACTTTCCCATTCAAAACATGTTTTTCAGGAAACTTTCAAGTACCTTAGTAAGACACACAAAATCCTTGAGAAAGTGAACAGGTCATGCGGCATCGATGGAGAGGAGTAAAGAGCCGATGTTTCGACCTCAAAGCTGACCTAGAAGGGTCTCAGCCTGAAGCTTCGGTTCTGAATTCCTCTCCGTAGATGCCGCCTGACATGGAGATTTCCTCCAGCATTTTGAGTGTTCTACTGTGGATTTCCAGCAGCTACAGTACCTCTTGTGTTTCAGGTATTTAAACCAACCTTTAGATTCAATGTAACATGAAAACTTCCACAGGCGGTGAATACGTTTTATAAGCACTGTATATATGCTAGTTAAATTAAATGAGCAGTGCAAAAAAAAAGTTAATGGGTTCAATGTCTATTCAGAAATCTGATGGCAGAGGGGAGGAGCTGTTCCTGGATCGTTGAGTGTATGCCTTCAGTCTCCTGTACCTGCTTCCTGGTGGTAGCAATGAAAACAGGGCATGACCTGGGTGACGATGGGCGCTGCCTTTTTGAGGCATCGCTCGTTGAAGACGTCCTGGGTGCTCTGGGGCTCGCTGTCATATTTGGCGCCGGCGGATTTTTAAATTTATATATTCTGTAGTCGTGCATATTGGGTATTGGAATGCAATACGTGTAAATTTAAGATGTCTATGTGCAACGATTTAAATAAAAATCGTGTTTTTATTTCTCTGCCTGTGAGTTCTAAGTCTCATTTTCACCTTACTAGGTAGACCAACATTGCCCCACGCGTTTTCCGCTGAGTAATGCGACCATGTCACTCTTGTCGACAAAAGCATTTTAATTATTCTAACTGCTGACTCAGGTTGCAGTTGTCGTAAAGAACTGACCCCGTCTCTAGCCAGCTGCTAGGAACTGTGCTGCGACCTGTGTATCTCACATCCATGCAAACCCTTTCTCCTGTTACAACAGTCAGTACAATTGCAGAAACGTGCGGAGTATCAGCCTGGGACTCGGATTCCAAGTGTCAGTGACCAATGAATCATAGAAACATAGGAACATAGAAAATAGGTGCAGGAGTAGGCCATTCGGCCCTTCGAGCCTGCACCGCCATTTATTATGATCACGGCTGATCATCCAACTCAGAACCCCGCCCCAGCCTTCCCTCCATACCCCCTGACCCCTGTAGCCACAAGGGCCATATCTAACTCCCTCTTAAACATAGCCAATGAACTGGCCTCAACAGTTTCCTGTGGCAGAGAATTCCACAGATTCACCACTCTCTGTGTGAAGAAGTTTTTCCTAATCTCTGTCCTAAAAGGCTTCCCCTCTATCCTCAAACTGTGACCCCTTGTTCTGGACTTCCCCAACATCGGGAACAATTTTCCTGCATCTAGCCTGTCCAATCCCTTTAGGATCTTATACGTTTCAATCAGATCCCCCCTCAATCTTCTAAATTCCAATGAGTACAAGCCCAGTTCATCCAGTCTTTCTTCATATGAAAGTCCTGCCATCCCAGGAATCAATCTGGTGAACCTTCTTTGTACTCCCTCTATGGCAAAGATGTCTTTCCTCAGATTAGGGGACCAAAACTGCACACAATACTCCAGGTGTGGTCTCACCAAGGCCTTGTACAACTGCAGTAGTACCTCCCTGCTCCTGTACTCGAATCCTCTCGCTATAAATGCCAGCATACCATTCGCCTTTTTCACCGCCTGCTGTACCTGCATGCCCACTTTCAATGACTGGTGTATAATGACACCCAGGTCTCGTTGCACCTCCCCTTTTCCTAATCGGCCACCATTCAGATAATAATCTGTTTTCCTATTTTTGCCACCAAAGTGGATAACTTCACATTTATCCACATTAAATTGCATCTGCCATGAGTTTGCCCACTCACCCAACCTATCCAAGTCACCCTGCATCCTCTTAGCATCCTCCTCACTGCTAACACTGCCACCCAGCTTCGTGTCATCCGCAAACTTGGAGATGCTGCATTTAATTCCCTCATCCAAGTCATTAATATATATTGTAAACAACTGGGGTCCCAGCACTGAGCCTTGCGGTACCCCACTAGTCACCGCCTGCCATTCTGAAAAGGTCCCGTTTATTCCCACTCTTTGCTTCCTGTCTGCTAACCAATTCTCCACTCACACCAATACCTTATCCCCAATACCGTGTGCTTTAAGTTTGCACACTAATCTTCTGTGTGGGACCTTGTCAAAAGCCTTTTGAAAATCCAAATATACCGCATCCACTGGTTCTCCCCTATCCACTCTACTAGTTACATCCTCAAAAAATTCTATGAGATTCGTCAGACATGATTTTCCTTTCACAAATCCATGCTGACTTTGTCCGATCATTTCACCGCTTTCCAAATGTGCTGTTATCACATCCTTGATAACTGACTCCAGCAGTTTCCCCACCACCGACGTTAGGCTAACCGGTCTATAATTCCCCGGTTTCTCTCTCCCTCCTTTTTTAAAAAGTGGGGTTACATTAGCCACCCTCCAATCCTCAGGAACTAGTCCAGAATCTAACAAGTTTTGAAAAATTATCATTAATGCATCCACTATTTCTTGGGCTACTTCCTTAAGCACTCTGGGATGCAGACCATCTGGCCCTGGGGATTTATCTGCCTTCAATCCCTTCAATTTACCTAACACCACTTCCCTACTAACATGTATTTCACTCAGTTCCTCCATCTCACTGGACCCTCTGTCCCTTACTATTTCTGGAAGATTATTTATGTCCTCCTTAGTGAAGACAGAACCAAAGTAATTATTCAATTGGTCTGCCATGTCCTTGCTCCTCATAATCAATTCACCTGTTTCTGTCTGCAGGGGACCTACATTTGTCTTTACCAGTCTTTTCCTTTTTACATATCTATAAAAGCTTTTACAGTCCGTTTTTATGTTCCCCGCCAGTTTTCTCTCATAATCTTTTTTCCCCTTCCTAATTAAGCCCTTTGTCCTCCTCTGCTGAACTCTGAATTTCTCCCAGTCCTCAGGTGAGCCACTTTCTCTGGCTAATTTGTATGCTACTTCTTTGGAATTGATACTATCCCTAATTTCTCTTGTCAGCCACGGGTGCACTACTTTCCTTGATTTATTCTTTTGCCAAACTGGGATGAACAATTGTTGTAGTTCATCCATGCAACCTTTAAATGCTTGCCATTGCATATCCACCGTCAATCCTTTAAGTGTCATTTGCCAGTCTATCTTAGCTAATTCACGTCTCATACCTTCAAAGTTACCCCTCTTTAAGTTCAGAACCTTTGTTTCTGAATTAACTATGTCACTCTCCATATTAATGAAGAATTCCACCATATTATGGTCACTCTTACCCAAGGAGCCTCTCACGACAAGATCGCTAATTAACCCTTCCTCATTGCTCAAAACCCAGTCCAGAATAGCCTGCTCTCTAGTCGGTTCCTCGACATGTTGGTTCAAAAAACCATCCCGCATACATTCCAAGAAATCCTCTTCCTCAGCACCTTTACCAATTTGGTTCACCCAGTCTACATGTAGATTGAAGTCACCCATTATAACTGCTGTTCCTTTATTGCACATGTTTCTAATTT
The DNA here is from genome assembly GCF_963921235.1 of Mobula hypostoma. Lineage (NCBI taxonomy): Eukaryota > Metazoa > Chordata > Chondrichthyes > Myliobatiformes > Myliobatidae > Mobula > Mobula hypostoma. The sequence continues at coordinate 124,552,359 of NC_086097.1, forward strand.
CCTGTTTAATACCATCTCCGACCTCACTACTACTGTTAGGTGGCCTGTACACAACTCCCACCAGCGTCTTCTGCCCCTTAGTGTTACGCAGCTCTACCCATATCGATTCCACATCTTCCCGGCTTATGTCCTTCCTTTCTATTGCGTTAATCTCTTCTTTAACCAGCAACACCACCCCACCTCCCCTTCCTTCATGTCTATCCCTCCTGAATATTGAATATCCCTGAACGTTGAGCTCCCATCCCTGGTCACCCTGGAGCCATGTCTCTGTGATCCCAACTATATCATAATCATTAATAACAACTGCACTTTCAATTCATCCACCTTATTACGAATGCTCCTTGCATTGACACATAAAGCCTTCAGGCGCTCTTTTACAACTCTCTGTCAGTGACCAATGAGTAACGCCGACTTCTCTCGATTTCTCAGCGTCCTGCGAGTCACTAGACACGTTTGCAAAGCAGAACGAGTGGAAAGGATCGTGCATGAAGTCACTCTACTGTCACCAGAACATCTAGTTCGAGACAAGTACAAAAAACACTGGGGACACACTGAAGCAATCTTGGCAACTTGTTCCTCGGGCTGTATTTAGTGCGTCAGCCTGAGGATTAATACGACTCTGATCACATTTTAAAGTACAAAACTGTACCTTATTGTATCAACCACTGATAATCTACCATATGAGAATCAGAAACACTAGATATTCTGCAGACGGTAGGAATCCAGAGCAACTCACGCAAGATGCTGAAGGAACTCGGCTGGTAAGGCAGCATCTATCGAGAGGAGTAAAGCACCAACGTTTTGGGCCTAGACCCTTCCTCGGGACTGCAAAGGAAGGGAGAAGAAGTCCCCTCCCCCTTACCTGGCTTCACCTAGCACCTCCTAGTTTGTACTCTGTCTGCTCCCCACCATGTCAATCTGGCATCTCCCCTTCCTTTTCAGTCCGGATGCTGCCTGACCTGCTGTGTTCCTTCATCTGAGAGTTATCTTGGTCCTGTTATTGAGCACTTCACTCCAATGCATCTCTTTCCATATCTTCTTGGCATACACCATCCACAAAGAGATAGGTGACTGTACCTGCACCACTGCCACCTTGAGGGACTGAGGCTCTGGCTGTGCGCTAAGTAATGTCTAGTCTAAATATATGTTCAAAGAAATTATCGGTACCAGGTACTGCCAGGTAGCATCTCTGACACTGAAAATGTGGTAGATATTATGAACATGTGTCCTGAGCAATACACAGCATGTTGGAGGAACACAGCAGGTCAAGGCGCATCAGTCGACAGTTCGGTCTGAGACCCTTCATTAGGACTGGAAAGGAAGGGGGAAGAAGCCAGAATAGGAAGATGGGAGGAGGGACGGAATACAGGCTGGGAGGTGACAGGTGAAGCCAGGTGAGAGGGAAGGTTTTTGGATAGGGAAAGGAAGATTGAACTAAGAAGCTGGGAGGTAATAGGTGGAAGAAGAAGGAATCTGACAGGAGTGGAGAGTGGACCCTGGGAGACAGGGCAGGAGAAGGAGCACCAGATAGGCTGATAAGGAGAAAAGATGAGGTAAGAGGGGAGCCAGAATGGGGAATGGAAAAAGAGAGAAAGGGGAAGGGACACAAAATTAGCAGAAGTTAAAGAAATCTATGTTCACGTCGGGTGAGTGGAAGAAATGCAAACTGGCAGGTGAGTGGCAAGGTGGGTATTTTTCAGATTTAATTGTTGGAGAATTTTTAAATGTAAAATATAAAAAGTTCAGTATTTTTTCCTGCTCTCCCTCATAATTCAACTTTTCTCTCTGGTTTTCCCTTTCTGCACTTGTTTTCGGGTTGAATTCGGTCGGTCTAATTGGCATTTTCATTGCAGTGTGTCACTGCAAACTCAGCCATTGATTGGCTTGTAACCGGAGATTGTGGTGGCAGCCTGTGCATTGGCCTCCCCATGTTAAACAGGTGTCCTCCATTAAGGGAATACCTCTTTAGGAAACCATCGTACTTGACTCGAGTGATGGCCATTAGATGGCACCAAATACATCTGAATTGCAAAGACTTCTCTAACTTCCAGTAAATGAGCAAAAAATGTACAGATTCTGGAACAGACAAGGTGAATGCGAAGATGCTATCTCACCTGCTGGGATATCTAGAGTTATGTGGCATAGTTTCAGAATAACATGTTGCCAATTTCCTTATAGGTATGTACATGTAAATGTATCTGGTGAAAAATGTATATGAGTCGGTACACTACCATAGTGGTTAGCATGATGCTTCACTGTGCCAGCGACCTGGGTTCAATTCCCGCTGCTGTGACTGTGTGGATTTCTTCCAGTTGCTTCAGTTTCCTCCCACGTTCCAAAGACGTACGGATCAGTAGGTTAATTAGTCACTTAGGTTAATTAGTCACGTGGGTGTAATTGGGTGGCTCAGTCTCATTGAACCAGAAGGGCCTGTTATCTGTAAATTTAAAAATAAGTTGATCTTTGATCCCTGATTTCTGATGTCGAGCGGAGTGAATTTCTTCCCTGATGAGGTCAGACACCTTTCTGATTCTCCTCACTAGATGGCTGTGGGTGCAGAATCTTTGAATATATTGAAGGCAGTGACTGTGACAGACATTTACATGATTGGAACTCCAGGGGAATGGGAAAAGGGTACTTTTGGGGTCACGGTAAGCTAAACCATGATTTTATTAAATAGCAAAGCAGGGCTTGAGAGGCTAATTGGCCTTCTCTTCTTCTCTTGCTCCTGTTTGTATTGTTCCCTTTCTGACTCCATCACAAAATAGTATATGGTGACATAAACGTGCTGTTCAGCAACTCAAACAAACCAGTGTCGCTGCTGCTGTTCCGGGGTTGAGTGAAGAGCCAATGTGATGGCATCTGTAGGAGTGGATCCAAGTCACCTCTCAGGATCTCGTTTAGTCAGGGTGTCAAAGGGGAGAAAGCAGGAGAATGTGTTTGAGAGGGATAATGAATCAGCAATGATCGAATGCCAGAGCAGACACAATGGGCAGAATGGCCTAACTTTGCTCTCATTTCTTATGGTCCAATGTGTTGAAGGACCTGTTTCTGTAATATCTGATTCTACTAATTACACTTTTGAGCGGAGGGTAAACCAGCAGAATGCAAATATCGAATACAGTCTCCAGTCCTGTTAGGTTTTAATTCAACTAAAATCCATGCAAACAATTCATTTCATGTCAACACTTGTGGACAATTTCTTTCCCTTTGTCAGTCTGATGGCTATACCCAATTGCAACTCCTTGGATGCATGTCAATATTTCTAATCCTGATTACTCAGTGACCTGTTAAAAAGTTTACGCATGGGTGTGGATGCAGAATGAAACCAGAACAAATTTAAGGTGATTAGACAATAAGACATAGAAGCAGAATTAGGCCATTGAGCCCATCAAATGTGCTCCACCATTCCATCATGGCTGATTTATAAGACAATAGGACCATAAGACATGAGAGCCAATTAGGCCATTTGGCCTGTTGAATCTGCTCTGCCATTCCATCACGGCTGATTTATTATCCCTCCTAACCACATTCTCCTGTCTTCTTCCCATAACCTTTGACACCCCTTCTAATCAAGAACCTATCAACCTGTGCTTTAAATATACCCACTGACTTGGCCGCCTGTAGCAATGAATTCCACAAATTCACCACCCTTTCACTAAAGTACATTTATTATCAAGGAATGTTTAAATTATACAGCCTTGAGATTTGTCTGCTTACAGGCAACCACAAAGCAAATCCGAGAGCCCAGTTTTTAAAAAAGGTGCACAGAAAAAGAGAAAAGAAACACAAATCAGCCTCCAGTCCCAACACCTTGCCTTTCCAGTCTATCTGGCCAGTGTTTAAATTGTCCAAACAGCGTATCATACCTTGCATTAGGACCTGGGCCCTGCCTCAGCGAAATCTCCAGGCCTAGACTATGTCATCCAGCCTGAAGCCGTTCTTGACCTCTCCAGATCAGCTCGGCGCTTAGAATAGTCCAACCTTATACCCGGTGTAGTTGGACGGACATTGAAACTCCTCTGCCTCTCCGAATCGCTCACTCCAACTCCATCTGCTTCATTTTTGCAACACAGCAGCACAGCCCATCCCTTGAATCCACATGACCTTTGCTCGGCTATTCATTCATTGCGGTGATAGTTTACCACAATTTACTTCAGAAAAGGTGTTATTAATAATGTTTAATTGAATTTCTTGCCATTCAAACTACCAGTAAGCTCTTGGTTGCCTTCAGTAGCGCCATCTTAAACCAGAAGATCATGGTGATCATGGTCACTATGGCACCAACCCCATATCTCTCTATTTCCTTGATATCCAAAAATTTATAGTTCTGTTGTCCTACAAATAACCTGTGGTCAGAGACCAGAACAGAAAGTCACTGGCTTTAAAAAGCGTGGTATTTTAATTTAAAATTGTATATAATTCCATAAAAAGGATGATGGCAGAACAATAATGGCTGGAATTTCTGGAAGCTATTCAGAAGGCACAGGATATATACATCCCAAAGAGGACGATGACACAACCATGGCCAACAAGAGAAGTCAAAGCCAACATAAAGGCCAAAGAGAGGGCATATATGGAGCAAAATTAGTTGGAAGTTAGAGGATTGGGAGGCTTTTGAAAACCAACAGAAGTCAACTAAGAAAGTCATTAAGAAGGTAATGATGGAATACGAAAGTAAGCTAGCCAATAATATCAAAGAGGATTCCAAAAGGTTCTTCAGATACATGAAGTGTTAAAGAGAGGCGAGAGTGGATATCGGACCACTGGAAAATCATACTGGAGAGGTAGTAATGAGGAACAAGGAAATGGTGGATGAACTGAATAAGTATTTTGCATCAGTCTTCTCGGTGGAAGGCACTAGCAGTATGGTGGGAGATCCAGGTGTCTGTGTGTGCAGTTATCATTACTAGAGAGAAAGTTCTTGGGAAACTGAAAGATCTGAAGGTAGATAAATCACCTGGACCAGATGGTGTACACTCCAGGGTTCTGAAAGAGATGGATGAAGAGATTGTGGAGGCATTAGTAATTATCTTTCAAGAATTATTAGATTCTAGAACAGTTCCAGAAAACTGGAGAATTGAAAATGTCACTCCACTCTTCAAGAAGGGAGAGAGGCAGAAGAAGGGAAACTATAGGTCAGATAATCTGACCTCAGTGGTTGGGAAGATGTTGGAATCGATTATCAAGGATGAGGTCTCAGAGTACTTGGAGGCACATGATAAAATAGGTTGTAGTCAGCATGGTTTCCTCAAGGGAAAATCTTGCCTGACAAATCTGTTGGAATTCTTTGAAGAAATAACAAGCAGGACAGACAAAGGAGAATTGGCTGATGTTGTGCATTTGGATTTTCAGAAGGCCTTTGATAAGGTGCCACACTTGAGGCTGCATAACAAACTATGAGCCCATGGCATTACAGGAAAGACTCTAGCATGGATAAAACTGGCTAGAATGGAGGGAAAGAGTGGGAATAAAGGGACCCTTTTCTAGTTGGTAGCTGGTGATTAGTGGTGTTCCACAGGGGTCTGTATTGGGACCAATTCTTTTTACATTGTATATCAATGATTTGGATGATGGTATTGATGGCTTTGTTGCAAAGTTTGCAGATGACATGAAGATAAGTGGAGGGGCAAGTAGTTTTGAGGAAGTAGAGAGGCTACAGAATGACAGACAGATTAGGAGAATAGGCAAAGAAATGGCAGATGGAATACAGTGTCAGGAAGTGTACGGTCAGGTACTTTGGTAGAAGAAACGATGGGGTTAACTATTTCCTAAATGGAGAGAAAATACAATAAACAGAGGTGCAAGGGGACTTAGGAGTCCTTGTGCAGGATTCCCTAAAGGTTAATTTGCAGGTTGATTTGGTGGTGAGAAAGGCAAATGCAATGTTTGCATTTATTTCAAGAGGATTAGAATATTAAAGTAAGGATGTAATGTTGAGATTTTATAAAGCACTGGCGAGGCCTCACTTGGAGTATTGTGAGCAGTTTTGGGCACCTTATCTTAGAAAGGATGTGCTGAAACTAGAGAGGGTTCAAAGAAGGTTCAAAAAATGATTCCAGAATTGAATGGCTTGTGATATGAAGAGTGATGGCTCTGGGGCTGTATTCACTGGAACTCAGAAGAATGAGGCATGACCTCGTTGAAGCCTATTAAATAGTGAAAGGCCTTGATAGGGTAGATGTGGAGAAGATGTTTCCTATGGTGGGAGAGTGTGAGACCAGAGGACACAGCCTCAGAATAGAAGGGCGTCCTTTTAGAAGCGAGATGAGGAGGAATTTCTTTAGCCAGAGAGTGGTGAATCAGTGGAATTTGTTGTCACAGGCAGCTGTGGGGGCCGTCTTTGTGTATATTTAAGGCAGAGGTTAATAGATTATTGATTGGTTAGGGCATGAAGAGATACAGGGAGAAGGCAGGAGATTGGGGCTGAGAGGAAAATTGGATCAGCCATGATGAACTGGCAGAGCAGACTCGATGGGCCAAAAGGTCTAATTCTGCTCCTATATCTTATAGTCTTATGGAATGGTGGTGGAGAGAAAGGTGTGTTCTGATGTGGCTTCCATCAATGACACCCATCATAAACTGGGGGACCACTTTATTGAGTACATGGACCAACCCGATAGGAATTGACTGACTCAGCTGTAACATTTTGTGAAAGCACTGGGTATGAGAAACAAAGCTCTAGTCATTTGAGTGTAAATTTAATATAAGCAGTTTATTTGATAATAGGATATACAAGCTGAAATAAACTTTTCTAGTGCATAACTATGGTTGATATTCCATCAGGCCATACAGTGGTACTACTTGAGATGTGCACCAGGTCCAGTCCTGAACTCTGATGTCTATACACGCTTGCGTGTTCTTCCTATGACTGAGTGGGTCTCCTCCCAGGTCCCATTCTAAAGGTTAAATATTGGCTGTAAATTGCCTTTTGGTAGGTGATAGATTTGGGAGGTGTAGGAAAGATGAGAAAGTAGGGATAAAAATGAAGCTCACGTGCAACCTGGGTAAACTGATGGTCCCATTTCCATACTGTACATCACTACAACTGCATTACTGTTCCACCAATATTCACAAATAAATAAATCCACGTTCATCAATTCCACTCCCCTCTTACATCTTTTCCAGGTACTCAACAGCAGCACCTATTATTGACCCAATCTTTTATCTTCTGGAACCTACTATACAGGATATACAGTACCTCTTGAAGACTGCATGAATGTTACGTCCTTTTATTTTCATCTTAACTTAATGGGAGTGATTTCACTTATTTTCCTAATAAAAGAAGCAATTCTTGAATGAGCTTGGAGAACTTTGATTGCATCACAGCCTGGAATGGTAACATAAATGCCCAAAAACGAAAAAGCCTACGAAAGTGGTGGACACAGCCCATCCATCACAGGAAAAGTCCTCCCTACCATTGAGGGCATCATCTGCAAGGAATGCTGCACAAGAAAGTAGCACCCATCATTGAGGATCCCCACCAACCACACTGCACTTTATTCTCTTTGTTGCTATCAGGAAAAAGGTACAGGAGCCTTGGGTCTCACACCATCAAGTTAAGGAACAGTTATTACCCTTCAGGCTTCAGGCTCCTGAACCAGCATGAATAACTTCATGCTTCTCAACTCTGAAATGATTCCACAACCCAGGGACTCATTTTCAAGGATTCTACATCTCATGTTCTCAGTCTATTTACTTAGGGGTTTTTTTGTATTTGCAGTTTGTCGTCTTTTGCACATTGGTTGTTTGTTAGTCTTTGTGTGTACCGTTCCATTGATTCTATCGTATCCTGTTATTCTACTATGAATGCCTGCAAGAAAATGAATTTCGGGAGAGATCTACTTCAACATCCCAAGGTGGAAACTGATAGATCCTGGAAATTTGCCCATAACCTCAGTTCAAGGAAAAAACTAAAAGATTCCAATCTAGTTCATCCCAATCCAAATTTACATCTCTGGAATCTACCAACAGTAATTAAGCCTACCAGACTGAAAAAGCTGTAATTCAGGATGGCCAGTTATATTAGTGATCTATGCCGTTCACTGAGAGCCAGATCAATTTGTTGTTTTTAAACCTTTTGCTTCCTAATTTCCTACCAGTTTTGGTATGCATTTGCAAGGTTTTAGGCAAAGTAACCATTATTCCTTGGAATGTGGGAGAAGGACAGGAGACCTTATTTTATACACGTCTAGAAGGCATAGAAAAGGCAGAAGTTACCAATCTTTTCCCCAAGGTAGAGGAGACCAAAACAAGGAGGATAGATTTAGGGAAGATTTAAAAAGGATCTGAAGGACAATTTTTTTCCACGCAGAGCAAGGTGAGTAAATGGAATGTGCTGCCAGGAAAAGTGTTTGAGACAGAAGCACTTGTTTTGGTGCAGTATATAGAGGGGCAAGGCTTGGAGGGATAAGGCTGAACCCCGGCCACTAGCACCAGCTGAGTGAGTATGGACATGCAGACCAAAGAGCTGCATCCATGCTCATCTATGACTCTGGATTTGCAGTAACTGGAGATAATTTAATTTTCCAACCTTACTTCTTGTTAAAATAGAACTGGAATGCCAGGGCCTAAGTAGCAGGTAAAATCACTAGAGTTGACATACAGACCATAATTTTAAGGTATTTGCAGCAAAGTACGGGGTGGGGGGGGGGCCGGGTCATCAGAGGATTTTTTTTTAAAAAAGAGTCGCATTTGGAATGTCCTTTAGGGTAGCAGTAGAGGCAGATACATTAGGGAGTATTTAGGATCTCTTAGAAAGCACACAGATGATAGAAAAATGGAGGGTTATGTTAGGAAAGGATTAGGTTGATCTTAAGAGTTAAAATGTTTGCACAACGTTATGGGCTGAGGGGCTTATACTGTGCTGAAATGTACCATGTTTCATGTTTAATCATGCTCTTCTATGCCTTGATGAGTAAGTGCTCATCTGGACACATAATCCTATAAAAGGAACTCTACATCGACCACCAAGGCAATGTACTCCAGGTTCTCACTAGAGTGAAAAGCCCCAATCCCCTAACATTGCCCCTAGTTTTTTCTATGTCTATTAAGAGAAAATTTTTCCTGCAGTCTAGCCTATCTATTTAGAAACTTAAGAATAACAACTAAAAGCATCCTCAGATTGAATCCAAAGTAGTTCTAAAAGTACAGATTTACCTTATTAGAGATGGAGCATCTTACTTTGAAGAATGTTTGCAAATAAATCCCTTCCACCCCTCTCCGCTATCTATTTGGATATTTCATGATGACAACTAAAAGCATACACAGATTAAATCCAAAGTGGTTCTAAAAGTGCAGATTTATCCAACTTGAGATGGAACATTTTACTTTGAAGAACGTTTGCAAATAAATTGCTTCCATCCCTCTCCAGTATAGAACAGTCTTTTATTCTGAAGACTTGAAATAGTTTGTGACCCATGAGCAGAGAATACAGAGCACCAAGTCATTATTCAGCATCTTTATTAAGGCAAGCATGCTATAATCCAAATATTCAGTTTCAGTTTTTAATGCTTAACCATCAAAAACATGGTCAACTAAACATAGTGTGGATCTGCTGAACATATCCACACTAATGGGTTACAAAACTTTAAAGAAATGAATGCATCAAATGTTTTAATGTATCAAACGTTTTTGTGCATAAAACATCTACCCCAGACTAGAAAACTTCACAATTTACATTTTTTTTTGTAATTTTCCGCATAAAAGTCTAGGACTAGCAGCACTTACGCCAGACCTGGTAGTGACTTCATTTCATAAGCTTAGAGGTTTCCTTTATGATTTTTTTCGTAAACATTTTCTGTTTTGATATGTTTTAGAGTTTTCTTTTAAACTTTATCCAATGTTTAGATTTTTTTTTCAGTAATGCAAGCTTCATTGTCGTCCTCTCCTGCAGAACAAAAAAAAATTTTACATTTATTGTTCCAAATATATTTCCTGCAAAAAGAATTTAGAACATTCATGTGTAATAGACTTGAACTCCGCCAATAATTAGTTGAACAGACAAAAGGAAATTGATGCACAAAAAGTACATATGTGTATTTTTGCATATAAAAAACTAACAATTTCTTGATAGCAGAAAGTGAATTGCCCACTATGGCTGCACAACTTAACATTTTTAATTGTTTGCGATCTGATTTGGAGAGAACAACATCTGCGGTCAGGGAATCAAAGAACACTGTACATTTTGTCATCCTAACTAAATTAACCTCAGTAATAGAACAATGATTGCTAAATAAAATTCAATTCTATACTAACTCCTTCACTCCACCCCACCATCACCACATACACCTTACCTAGTGTCACTAGATGGACACAAAATCAGTCTAGGTATTGTACAGTCTGTTTTAGAGGATTGCTTTTGTGTTTATATTTTGCATTTTTTATGCTGCATCAAATCCAGAAGTAAAAATCATTTTCATCTCCTTTACACTTATGTATGACAATAAACAATCTTGTACCTTGAGTAGAAATGTCATTTAGCCCATTATGTCACTTTTGTTAATGATTGTTAAATTCAGGCCAAAAATATTCAACTTAATAGTTAAGCAATACACATCAAAGTTGCTGATGAACGCAGCAGGCCAGGCAGCATCTCTAGGAAGAGGTACAGTTGACGTTTCAGGCTGAGACCCTTCGTCAAGACTCAATAGTTATCAGCTTTTTTTGAATTATGCTCCTAAACTGTAGCACTCAATACCTAAATCTACAAGGGATGCAGCTTCAGTTGACAGTTTTAAACACCAGCTCAAAAGCTATTTAACCTTGCTTTTAACTAACATCATTTTGTCTTTTATTTTCACGTTTACACTTTATTGCATTGTAGAGCACTTTGACCTATATCATTTGTATGTAAAGTGCTCTTTAAATAAGTATTATTTAGCCCATTATATCCTTACTTAACTTAGCTGTTCAACCCAATTCCATTTCCCAACCCGCAGCATTTTATAGCTAATGGCAACAGTTCTTAACATGTGGTGCACAAGCCCCTCCAGAAAGCAATGCCAAAGATCACAGGAGATCCAAGTAGTTTTAATAAGGGGTAATTTTAAAATATATCTCCAATATATGTGCCTTGGATTATGTTTAAAATATCTCATTTCTACAATCTATCACTGCAAGTTGCCATACCTAAATTGTTCAATAACATTAATCTGTATTCTTGTTCCAGACTCCACTGTAAACTTTAGATCCTTACCCAGCATCTGCTTCTGCTTCTGTTCCTGGGGAGGGGCAGCAGCTAGCATGGAATCAGTCAGGGGTTCCTGGTCTTGTACGTGAACTGCAGGCTGAAATGGGAGAGCATGCATTAAATCCTGCTTAACATAAGAACATAAGAAATAGGAGCAGGAGTTGACCACCTGGCCCGTCAAGCCTGCTCCGCCATTCAATAAGATCACGGCTGATCTGGCCATGAACTCAGCTCCACCTAACTGCCTTTTCCCCGTAACCCTCAATTCCCCTACTATGCAAAAATCTTTCCAACCATGTCTTAAATATATTTACCGAGGTAGCCCCCACTGCTTCATTGGGCAGAGAACTCCGCAGATTCACCACTCTCTGGGAAAAGCACTTCCTCCTCATCTCCATCCAAAATCTACTCCCCTAAATCTTGGGGCTATGTCCCCTAGTTCTAGTCTCACCTACCAATGCATAGAACCTTCCTGCCTCTATCTTATCTATCCCTTTCATAATTTTATATGTTTCTACAAGATCTCCTCTCACTCTTCTGAATTCCAGTGAGTACAGTCTCTGGCGACTCAATCTCTCCTCAGTCTAAAAATTAGGTCACAATGCCAATTTTCATCTTGAGATACCCACATCCCAACTGTATTTGAGATTTATCTGATGCAAGGAGTAGAACAGGATCTGGAATTAATACATGTGCTCATGTAATCCGGGAGCATTATTCTGCTGGCATTGGTTGCTGCTTTCTAGTCATGCGATAATGTACAGAGTACCACACAAGAACAGATTGAGAAGCGGTCTTACCTAACCAATGCCTACAATGCCAATGTGTAACCTTCTTTACAACACTACTGTGCCCTTGTTTAAAAGCCTTGCATACAGCAATTAAAATGTTAATCCAATGAAAAGAAACTTCAAAATTACATTGAGAACTGGCACAGTATTCAGACTTCCTGAATTGATAAGTAAATCTAAAGATTGCATAAGAGTTCCTGTATTATTGTTTAATCTACATGTCAGCAGTTCCATTTTGAAACAATATATAACACAAAACATTAGCAAAGCACCTAATTAGATGCAGCTAAAATCAAGACCATTAACTTACATGGCAATTTTCATCCTGGGACATTAAAGCCTCTCCCTAACACATCTACAGTCCGTGGGTAACGATGACAAGGCTATCACTTACTGCTCATCAGCCCTCCGGGTAGTAGTGAGACGAGCTCCAATCCATTTAGTTTGTGATATATAGTAACAATAGATAGGAAGTTTCAGTGTTTAGACCCAGCAGCAATCAAAGTACGGCAATGGAATTCCATGCCAATTAAAACGAAGTTTTAGATGGCCTTTTTATGTATATCTTGCCTTTTTCCTCGTTGCTGATAGAAATCTGAGGTGCTTTCATCATAGCCACAAGTAACTGCAGAGCATTTTCTTGACTGTACACAATACAGCCATCATTTGATAACAGTGGAGGGGCTGAAAGCTCAAAACAAGGATGCCACTGAAAGAGACTGCTGTGTTCTGAACAGTGTCTTGCTTGTTGGAGCTGCACTCACCAATGGGAATAACAGCCTTACTCATGTGCATTCAGTTGCTGGAAAGGCTTTAAACAGCAAGGAATTAAATCATAGAATAAGAAACCCCTCTGCTGTTATTAGAGCCAGAGAATCTGTGTGGCTGAATTATCTGGTAACCCCCAGATGTTGGGGGTTGCTCTCAAAGGCAATGGCAATATGCTTGGGTATTCTCCTTGGAGATGATCACTGTTGCCACTAATGTAGCACAAACTGTACCTGCCAAATGCCTCAACATCTGGAATTGTTCAATGCTTAGACCGGAGTACCTCATTTCCGGAATTTGAAAATGGAATGCAATGTTACAATCTGCAGCCAGCATTTCCATTTCTCATCTTAAGGTACAACATTGGAAAAACAGCTAAAGATTATTGGGCCTTGGACAATGCTCCCAATGAATTCCTGAATGTTTTGTTTTTCTTACTTTTTGGGTAATAACCACACCACCTCCCTCTATGTATTGTAAAATGCAAGGGAACTTACCACAATTAACATTAGGCTTCTAGGTCTGTGTGCTCTTACTGTGACAATTATTTTCCCCATTAATTCATTTCAACCTCTTAGTACGGGCATTTCCTTTGTTCTACATACTCCTCCCCCAAGTTCCCTCATACTGAAAATTTACACTTGTGATTAAGCTACGAACTCAAATGTTGAACAACCCTCTTTCCAGAGCTGCTGTCTGACCTGCTGAGTTTGTCCAGTACTGTTCTTAATTCCCTCTGATTTCAAAGGGCTGCAGTTGTTCTGATTTTCAATGTAAATCATATTCTTATCTTTAAACCATTATCACTAATGCCTGATCCTGATGCCAATTTCTTATTCGCATCCGGGTATCTATCTAAACTACAATACTCGTATAGAAGCGTATAACCATCAAACTCAGATAGACACTTGACTGATTAAGTTCCGGGTACACGAGATTCACGGAGTTGAAGCCAGGACAATGGAACTCCATGAAACCAACTCTTCTGTTGAAATTATTCTATAAATTTCAATGTTGAAAATTACTCTATCGTGTTCTAGAGCACAGAAACGGGCTCTTTGCTTTATCACATTCATGCCAACCCTTTGCCCATCTACAATCTCATTTGCTCACTTTAAGACCATCTTTCTATGCCTTGTCTAAATGTCTACTTCAATGCTTTTCAAACATACTAATCTTACCCAATTTCACCATTTTCATAGACATCAACTCTCTGCAAAATATACTCCTTAAATCCACTTTAAAATTCCCTCTTTTCATCTAAAACCTATGCCCTTATTTCTGATCCCCTGAGAAAAGATTTCGACTGGCTACACCTCAGTAATATCTCTGTTGGCTCAACATTTAGCTTTCTTTGCTCAAAGGAAAACAAGCCCAGCCTATCCAAATCTTCCTCCAATCCAAACAACATCCTTTCCAATTCTTCTGCATTCTCTCCAAAATAATTATATCCTTCTTATCATGATGTGACCAGGCCTCCAAGTGCAGCCTAACCAGTACTCTAAAGCTGTTTGCAAAATCTGAAAAGATAACGTACCTGTTGCATAGCAACCGGAGGCTGGGTATTTAGATGTTGTTGAGGATTGCAGACTCCTGCAGCATATTTGTATTGTGTAAACGAGCGAACACCAGGAGCTGTAGCACCAGCACGAGGTCCCATTGTCTGTATTGCTGTGTTAGCTTTAAAAAGAAATTGACAAAGTTCAAAAGTCTGAAAACAGTTGATATTTTGTTACTTGCTAATTGTTAAACTACAGTCAGGTAAAATATTTCCACACCTTAAATACTACATCATTTGTGCTCCAAGTTCCACAGCTAATTTATGTAAACATTTGACTAAATTTTACTGAACAGCTCACTGAAGGAAAAGCTGACTCCATAACTGTTTTCCCACACTAGTATACAATGTGCAACCTATCTTCCTTCTGCAGTACAGGCAATGGCAATGACACGTTAGCTCTTTAGAAAAAAGTTTGCACAACTCAGGATATCCCGAACTATTTCAGAGCCAACGAAAAGCATCCAGTTAAGTCATGCACATCTTCCCCCTCTGGTTAGTGAATTGTCCAACCTGACAAGCTTATCAAATGCTTCCCAAATGTCCCTAACTACAGTATCACCCTTATGGCATGGTTGTCAAAGGGGAAATGCAGAGGAACCTGTCATGACTAATTCTGCACAATTGCATAAACAGTAAAGTTAGTGACAAAATATTATTTATTTATTGAAATACAACACAGAGTGGGCCCTCAGGGCTCTTCAAGCTGCACCACCCAACAACCCCTGATTTAACCCTAACCTAATCACAAGACAATTTACAATGACCAGTTAATCTATCAACCAGTACATCTTTGGACTGTGGGAGGAAACCAGAGCACACAGAGGAAACCCACACCATCATAGGGGGAATGTACAAACTCCCTACAGACAGCAGCGGGAATTGAACCCGGGTCACTGGTACTGTAAAGTGTGCTAACCAATATGCTACCATGCCACCCCATTTAGTTTGAATGGTAATGATTTCACAATAAATTGGTTTAATGTCTCACCCAGACTTTAAAATAATTAAACTGGGAAAAAATGAAAATCAAATGTAAATTTTATACTTTATACCTTGTCATCTTCAGTTTAATCTGACACAAGTTTCATTAAGTATAAATACACTAGGCAATTGCAGCAGTTCACAAGTCTGTCTCTTGTTTACCAGGCTCAGGATTTCCATACATGTGTAGGAATCTCAAATTTTATGAAACTTATACCAAGAAATATTCCGGCAGAATTGAATAGAACTGTCAGACTTGCTGTGCAAGTACCAGCCTAATGAAACAGTTCACATTAAACACGAGTTTAAAATGAATGTAGTTTTATTACCATAGTAAGATACCAGTATTATGAATGACCAGCTGGCTCTCAATTGTTTGCAATACATTTGTGAAAAAATGCTAACAACTATGGTAAAGCTTTAATATCAAAATAATTTCTACATCATTAGAACAACCAATGTGCTCCCACTTTCTTTAACTCTCGTCATCTTGCCACGAGGTTAAAACTACCTGTGGTTTTACCAAGACATGAAAGGAGCAATTTCTAGAATAGATCAACGAAGCAAGAAAACAGAATTGCATTTAAATAGGGGAACATGCCGCAACTGATTTTCACTAGGTTTAAAGTACATTCTTACGAACAGACAGCTCACCAACACGCTGAGTGTTCATGGCACATGGCACCTGAGAAGTTGGTCTCATGGAACTGATGGTTGGTGGTCGGGGACCTGTTGGACGTATGCTGCCAGGCATACTCTGGAATGCTAACAAGCAGATCCAATTTTATAGAAATCAGGGGGAAAAAAATCAAAGTTAGGATGCAATAAAACTACCCAAATAATAACTGACAGTCACACAGAAATGTTTATCTTTACTTAAAAGCATTCTACTTACGTTGTGGCCTGACACTCTGGGCAGCCCATCGAGCGTTGGGTCGAAGCTGTGCAAGCTGACCTGTTGGGTAATATGCAGCACGGTTCTGAGCCTGTGAATAATTCAGTCAAAAACGACCTTTAAAATGTTGTCATTACATCACAAGCTCATTTATGTTTATTTCATAAATGACAACAGACTCTTAATACAAAATCCAGCTCCACTTTTAATGTAGAATAATTTACCTGAGGGAATGGTGCTAACAAGTACCCAGACGGTGGAGCTGGTTGGTAAGGATTGATAACAAGATTGATGACAGGATTTGAAACAGCTCTGACATTCGCCATTCTCTGTATGTATTGGTTTGTCAGACGAGCTTGTCGTTCTTCTTTGCGCTGAGCCAGAGCAACATACAAAGGCTTGGGGCCAACAATCCGGCCATTCATCTCTGTTATAGCCATGGTAGCTTCCTCTGGTGAAGAGAAACAGACAAATCCAAAGCCTTTACTGCGCCCATGCTCCATCATCACCTATATAGATAAAAGGGAGATATTTCATTCTGATAAACAACCAGTTTCAATTATTACCTGAACAATACAAAGTTCAACAAACTTGACAATCTCGTATTTGAAACTTATTGTTTACTTTAAAATGCCATTTATGTGATGTCCATTCAACAATATGCCAAAAATTGTTAAGTTCTCGTGCTTAAGCAACACATTCAGTCAAGATTTTTGTGTTAAGATGCCAATTTATCATTAATCTACTTCTAAAATTCTGACAAAAAGTTATTCTTCCTCTGACATGGTAATGTATTAGGCACAAAGTAACAATACCTTAGCACTTGTAATTGTACCGAATGGTGAAAATTCTTTGCGCAGTCGCTCATTATCAAAACACTTATCCAGATTTTTGACATAAAGGTTGACCCCCTATAATTGAAAAATATCCAAATTCAAACTTATATTAAACCATATTTAAACACAAATGTACTTTAAAAATCGTTAAACTGACATACTTCATACAGAAGCAACAGACAGAATTATGCAATCCCTTAATCAATTCAAAACTCAGTCAACTTTACATATTAACCATGAATGGAGATGGCAACTTAATGGGGAATAGATGCTTTGTGAACATCTCCATTACTAGCAGCAGAGCTGAAACCTGATGATAAAAGCCAAGAAGATAAAATTGCATTTAATAGCATTGTTGATAAGGATACTCCAAGACGACCTTTGAAATGCAGAAACTGCATTAATCAGCCATTTCAAAACAGCAATTCCAATAATCATTGTAATAATCACGACACTGTCAATGATTTTGTCTGAGAAGACAATTGTAATGCTAAGGTAACTGCTCTCTTCATGAAAATAGCACACAGAATCTTATTACATCAACCATAAAGTGAAAATGGGGCTTCCAAAACATGGCCTCTCTTCACTAGTCTTCCAATGTTCATCAGAAACTCCGTTCATTTTTTGGTGATCAGCTCTGAAGTGTTCAGAACCACCTGCCAGAGACATTGAGTAGATAATCCATCTAGTCTTCTCCGGAGTACTCTGCGTCAAATGCCACTCTTCTACCACTATTCACTCCAGGACTTGTTAAGGAGCCAAACACATCCCAGATAAACCACTGAAGACCAACGCTCTGCAGAATGAGTAATCCTCAATCCCACAGTTCCAAAACAACTAACTCCTGTGTGACTGTAAGGAAAAAGTTAAATGTCTCCTTGGTAGATCCTAAGATAAGATGGAAGTCTGTAAGAGAAAATGGTGTTGGCTTGGAGTGGGATTGGGATTGCCCACAGCAATGTTTGAGAAAGTTAAGAGAGTACAAGTCTATGGCCATAATAGTGGAAGATGGTGAAAAATGTATTTTTCCCATAGAAAGGCAAGGGCCATTGTGCAGAGGCAGGTACCAAATGCATGGAGAAGTATCAGTGTAAGTGGTTTTGAAGGGTATAAAAAGGGGTACCTTCTTGGTGCAAGGAGAGAGTTTTGTCCTAGATCACGGCTGACCATGAGTGCTGAGATAGGGAATGGTACATCAAGCGAGTCGGAGTACGTAGAATTGGAGTTAGACTGAGATTTTTGAGATAGAGAGAAAGGGAGGGAGAGAGGGGAGGCTGCGTGGAAACATTCCACAGATCAGCTCATTCCGAAGATGATAAGTATTATTTTGATTTTTGTACACCTACTACTTACTGCCTTAGAGATTTATTTTTACTTTAGTTTTGTATTTGTGCTAGTTCTAATGAAGTGTGAACATTTGCGTCACCTCCTTTGTTTGCGTATATGTGCGCATATACCCTGAGCTGAACCAGAAGAGAACACATAACAAATCTCAAAATAATTTTCATTTACAAATCCACACTATGAGCAGGATTCAGCATAATGGGTGCAATGTTTTGCAACCAACAGGACAAGTCTGGGGATGAGACTGAGATTAAGGTACTGGTGTCGAGGGACAACACCCATGGATTTGTTGCAGTGGCCAGTGTGTTGTTGGAGGGTTACCCACCCATATGTTGGAGAGCTGAGATGAAGAGCAGTAGGGGTGACATCCTGGCTTGGCAGCCACTCTGCTAGGTAAGGCAGGGTTTCCCAAACGAGAAGTGAGCAAGGGAATGGCCTGTTAGATTTTGCTGTACACTTTGAAAACTAAACTAGATGTGTATAGGGCAGCAGAGCAAAGGTTGTTTGCGACCTATGACAGGATTGGAATCATGGAGCAGCTGAGTCTGAGTCAGCTTGGTTGGCCCATGGACGAGCTGACAGGGCCGAAACCCAGCGAGCCACCCAAGCGTGTAAGTCCCTTCGAGCGTTGCAGGAGCATTGGGCGAGGCGGAATGGTCAGCAGGGGGATCCTACCAAAATGAGACCATTAGTGGCTAAGGGGTGGGAGCACACGACAGTTGGGATGGCGATATCTGCCATGGCGCTGATTCTCAGTGTGGAGCTCCCGCCAAACCTGAGCGGAATGTTTCATACGAGGATCCTGCAGTACAGGCTCGTCCGGTGTGTAGTCAGTCATAAGACTACAAGCACATGGGGGGGGGGGTTGGAAGGGGATGGATAAACGACACAGGAGGAAACAGTGACTGGGCCATGAAAGACTGATGAGAAAGGAGCCATTTGAGATAAACACGTGCAGAAGGGCGGAGAAGATCTGGCTGTACGGTTGGTTCAGTTGTGGGATATGGGTGCTGGCATGGTGCATTTGACTGTGGTGGAGGCTAATGACTCTCTCCTGCTTGCTACACAAAGTGGTTTCAGATACGGAAAGACAATGGTGACTCTGCAGATCTGTTCTCGCGGTATTAAGGATTTATCCCTCTGCAGTAGATCAGGGACAGCAGGGTGCGGCTTGGCTCAGTGAAGTGATTGCGATGCTTCGAGCTATAGTCACACAAACAGGCGTTACCGCAGATTGCCGTGGGATGGCTCAGATGAGGCAATATTGAATCAGGGGTATGTGAACAGGATGGCTCACCATGTGCCCTCACATTTAAAGGGCAATCTGGGACACCCCATGGGTGAGGCACCAGAGAGGACAGGGGTATTAAGACACATTGATGAGGGAAAAACAAAAGTTAAGAGTTTTGAAGTCAAGGAGGGGACAGGAACCATTAAAAATTATGCCAACCCCATCCAGCTTGGAAGGAAATGTTTCAAGCTCTGTTAAAGGCAGGGGCGGATAAGGTGCAGATTGATGGTCTGCCCACAGGAGCCATGTAAAGCTTATGGAAATATCATTGTGGGAGGCAGGTGCAGCCCAGGTATGGCAGATTGATTTACAGCAGACCCCTGCCCCAGCAATGACTTAAATATTTGTTTCCCATGGTTGACAACTATTCAGGTTTTTAACAGCAATGCCTTGCACAAGAGCTGACCAGGATCACACACTGAAGGGATTGCACAAGTTAATCGACTGTTCTGGGGACCCTCAAGGAATAGAGTTAGATAATGTGTCAAACTTCTCGGGACAAGCCAAGAAAGACTGGGCTGCCAGTAGGGACACTCATGGGGTACACCACATACCCTATTATCCTCAAGTATCAGAGCTAATTGAAAGAATGAATGGACTTTTAAATCAACGGACTCACTTATTGACACCAACTTACATCTTGTGGGGGTGGCTGTCTGTACTATCCCATGCCTTGTACAATCTAAACAACAGACCTTTACCCCAGATATCACCGATGAGCAGGACGATCGGGTGTACCCCAGAACGGGAGAGGGAACCAGGCATTGAAGAAAGGGCTCCCACAGTGGGAGGAAATGTATGGGTGCACATTCCAAACTCTCTGGTTCGCAAGGGGGAGATTGTAGCAAATGGAGATGGTAACACTTACTGGGTATCAATACAGGGAAAGACCATCTGGTGTATTCAAACAAGGAGAAATCGACTAAATGAGAATGATTAACATTTTTGGAAAACTGATACAGTAATAACAGCAACACACATCAAAGTTGCTGGTGAACGCAGCAGGCCAGGCAGCATCTCTAGGAAGAGGTACAGTCGATGTTTTGGGCCAAGACCCTTCGTCAGGACTAACTGAAGGAAGAGTGAGTAAGGAATTTGAAAGTTGGAGGGGGAGGGGGAGATCCAAAATGATAGGAGAAGACAGGAGGGGGAGGAATGGAGCCAAGAGCTGGACAGGTGACTGGCAAAGGGGATATGAGAGGATCATGGGACAGGAGGCCCAGGGAGAAAGAAAAGGGGGAGGGGGGGAAAAAGTCCAGAGGATGGGCAAGGGGTATAGTGAGAGGGACAGAGGGAGAAAAAGGAGAGAGAGAAAAAGAATGTGTGTATATAAATAAATAACGGATGGGGTACGAGGGGGAGGTGGGGCATTAGCGGAAGTTAGAGCAGTCGATGTTCATGCCATCAGGTTGGAGGCTACCCAGATGGAATATAAGGTGTTGTTCCTCCAACCTGAGTGTGACTTCATCTTTACAGTAGAGGAGGCCGTGGATAGACATTTCAGAATGGGAATGGGATGTGGAATTAAAATGTATGGCCACTGGGAGATCCTGCTTTCTCTGGCGGACAGAGCGTAGGTGTTCAGCAAAACGATCTCCCAGTCTGCGTCGGGTCTCACCAATATATAGAAGGCCACATCAGGAGCACCCGACACAGTATATCACCCCAGCCAACGCACAGGTGAAGTGTCGCCTCACCTGGAAGGACTGTCTGGGGCCCTGAATGGTGGTAAGGGAGGAAGTGTAAGGGCACGTGTAGCACTTGTTCCGCTTACAAGGATAAGTGCCAGGAGGGAGATAGGTGGGGAGGGACGGGGGGGGGGGAGAACGAATGCACAAGGGAGTTGCGTAGGGAGCGATCCCTGTGGAAAGCGGGGAGAGGGGAGGAAAAGATGTGCTTGGTGGTGGGATCCCATTGGAGGTGGCGGAAGTTACGGAGAATAATATGTTGGACCCGGAGGCTGGTGGGGTGGTAGGTGAGAACAAGGGGAACCCTATTCCTAGTGGGGTGGCGGGAGGATGGAGTGAGAGCAGATGTGCGTGAAATGGGGGAGATGCGTTTGCGTACAGTAATAAGAGATGCTTTGTTTTCTCCCAGTTAAAATAACAGCCCTGTAATTAATCTCATGGGTGGCATGGCTTTTACTTAAAAGCATTTTACTTATGTTGTGGCCTGACACTTTGGGCAGCCCATTGAGCGCTGGATCGAAGCACTGCAAGCTGCCTGTTGGGTAATTTGCAGCACGGTCCAGAGCCTGTGAATAATTCAGTCGATAACGACCGTTAAAATTTTGTCATTACATCAAAAGCTCATTTATGTTTATTTCATAAAGAACTACAGCCACTTAATACAAAATCCACCTCCACTTTTGGTGTATAATAATTTACCTGCCGGATTGCTGCCATGAAGTACCCAGACGGTGGAGCTGGTTGATAAGGATTGATAACAGGATTTGGAACAGCTCAGACACTCACCATTCTCTGCATGTATTGGTTTGCCAGATGAGCTCGTCGTTCTTCTTTGCGTTGAGCCAGAGCAACATACAAAGCTTTAGTGCTAACAATCCGGCCATTCATCTCTGTTACAGCCTTGGTAGCTTCCTCTGGTGAAGAGAAACAGACAAATCCAAAGCCTTTACTGCGCCCATGCTCCATCATCACCTATATAAATAAAGGGAGATATTTCATTCTGATAAACAACCAGTTTCAATTATTACCTGAACAATACAAAGTTCAACAAACTTGACAATCTCGTGTTTGAAACTTATTGTTTACTTTAAAATGCCATTTATGTGATGTCCATTCAACAATAGGCCAAAAATTGTTAAGTTCTGATGCCTAAGCAACACATTCAGACAAGATTTTTGTGTTAAGATGCCAATTTACCATTAATCTACTTCTACAATTCTGACAAAAAGTTACTTTTCCTCTGACATGGTAATGTATTAGGCACAAAGTAATAATACCTTAGCACTTGTAATTGTACCGAACGGTGAAAATTCTTTGCGCAGTCGCTCATCATCAATACCATCATCCAGATTTTTGACATAAAGATTGACCCCCTATAATTGAAAAATATCCAAATTCAAACTTATATTAAACCATATTTAAACACAAATGTACTTTAAAAATCGTTAAACTGACATACTTCATACAGAAGCAACAGACAGAATTATGCAATCCCTTAATCAATTCAAAACTCAGTCATCTTTACATATCAACCATGAATGGAGATGGCAACTTAATGGGGAATAGATGATTTGTGAACATCTCCATTACTAGCAGCAGAGCTGAAACCTGATGATAAAAGCCAAGAAGATAAAATTGCATTTAATAGCATTGTTGATAAGGATACTCCAAGACGACCTTTGAAATGCAGAAACTGCATTAAACAGCCATTTCAAAACAGCAATTCCAATAATCATTGTAATAACCACGACACTGTCAATGATTTTGTCTGAGAAGACAATTGTAATGCTAAGGTAACTGCTCTCTTCATGAAAATAGCACACAGAATCTTATTACATCAACCATAAAGTGAAAATGGGGCTTCCAAAACATGGCCTCTCTTCACTAGTCTTCCAATGTTCATCAGAAACTCCGTTCATTTTTTGGTGATCAGCTCTGAAGTGTTCAGAACCACCTGCCAGAGACATTGAGAAGATAATCCATCTAGTCTTCTCCGGAGTACTCTGCGTCAAATGCCACTCTTCTACCACTATTCACTCCAGGACTTGTTAAGGAGCCAAACACATCCCAGATAAACCACTGAAGACCAACGCTCTGCAGAATGAGTAATCCTCAATCCCACAGTTCCAAAACAACTAACTCCTGTGTGACTGTAAGGAAAAAGTTAAATGTCTCCTTGGTAAATGCTAAAATAAAATGGAAGTCTGTAAGAGAAAATGGTGTTGGCTTGGAGTGGGATTGGGATTGCCCACAGCAATGTTTGAGAAAGTTAAGAGAGTACAAGTCTATGGCCATAATAGTGGAAGATGGTGAAAAGTGTATTTTTCCCATAGAAAGGCAAGGGTCATTGTACAGAGGCAGGTACCAAATGCATGGAGAAGTATCAGTGTAAGTGGTTTTGAAGGGTATAAAAAGGGGTACCTTCTTGGTGCGAAGAGAGAGTTTTGTCCTAGATCACGGCTGACCATGAGTGCTGAGATAGGGAATGGTACATCAAGCGAGTCGGAGTACGTAGAATTGGAGTTAGACTGAGATTTTTGAGATAGAGAGAAAGGGAGGGAGAGAGGGGAGTCTGTGTGGAAATATTCCACAGATCAGCTCATTCCGAGGATGATAAGTATTATTTTGATTTCTATATTGCTACTATTTACTGCCGTAGAGATTTATTTTTACTTTTGTTTTGCATTTGTGCTAGTTCTAATAAATTGTGAATATGTGCGTCACCTCCTTTGTTTGCAAATCCATGCACGTATACCCCGAGCTGAACCAGAAGAGAACACGTAACAAATCTCAAAATAATTTTCATTTACAAATCCACACTATGAGCAGGATTCAGCATAATGGGTGCAATGTTTTGCAACCAACAGGATGAGTCTGGGGATGAGACTGAGATTAAGGTACTGGTGTCGAGGGACAACACCCATGGATTTGTTGCAGTGGCCAGTGTGTTGTTGGAGGGTTACCCACCCATATGTTGGGGAGCTGAGATGAAGAGCAGTAGAGGTGACATCCTGGCTTGGCAGCCACTCTGTTAGGTAAGGTAGGGTTTCCCAAACGAGAAGCGAGCAAGGGAATGGCCTGTTAGATTTTGCTGTACGCTTTGAAAATTAAACTAGATGTATATTGGGCAGCAGAGCAAAGGTTGTTTGCGACCTATGACAGGATTGGAATCGTGGAGCAGCTGAGTCTGATTCAGCTTGGTCAGCCTGTGGACGAGCTGACAGGGCCGAAACCCAGCAAGCCACCCAAGCATGTAAGTCCCTTCGAGCGTGGCAGGAGCATTGGGCGAGGCGGAGTGGTCAGCAGGGGATCCTACCAAAATGAGACCATTACTGGCTAGATTAGATTAGTTTAGATTAGATTATGAGGACACCCAGTCCTCTTTTATTGTCATTTATTAATGTATGCATGAAGAAATGATACAATGTTCCTCCAGAATATCACAGAAACACAAGACAAATCAAGACTAAAAAAACTGACAAAAACCACGTAATTTGATAAAGAACAGACCATGGGCACAGTAAAAAAAACTCTCAGTCTCTCAAAAGTCCCATCTTCTCACGCAGACGGTAGAAGGGAGAAACTCGCCCTGCCATGAGCTTCCAGCGCCACAAACTTGCTGATGCAGTACCCTGGAAGCACCCAACCACAGCCGACTCGAGTCCGTCCGAAAACTTCAAGCCTCTGACCAGCCCTCCGACACTGAGCACCATCTCTGCCAAGCGTTTTGACCCCAACCCCGTCAACAAACAATAGGCGAAGCCAAGGATTGCAGGCCTTCCCCTCCGGAGATTCTCGATCGCACAGTAGCAGCAGCAGTGAAGCAGGCATTTCAGAAGTTTCTCCAGATGCTCCTCTGTGCTTCTCACATCTGTCTCCATCAAATCAGGATTGTGCACGGTCCCTACTTAAACATGTGTTATCATGGTCTGATAGCATAAGACCTCGATTCATTACTCTTTTGTCTGAGATACGGGTAGTCCACTATATCGATGATATTGTGGTTAGAGGATCCACCGGCGGTACAGCTGAAGTCCTGGATGTGCTGGTAAGCCACATGAGGAACTGAGGATGGGTAGTGAATCAGCACAAAATACAGGGGCCGAACCAGATAGTCCAGCTTCTGGGCGTCCAGTGGGTCTCAGGACATCAAGCAATCCTATAAAGTACAGAACAAGATAACTAAACTGGCTGCTCCCACAAATAAGCAAGACACCCAAGGATACGTGGGGCTATTGGGCTACCTACAGGAGATGGCACATACCACGCCCAGCTGACCTGTTACGACCCTTATATATAAAAAAAATACAGAAAGAAAACAATGAATGGGGTCCAGAGCAACAATAGGCATTTGAGGCTGCTAAGGAAACAGTGGCTCAGCCCCCTCATTTATCCGGTTTGCCCTGTGAGCTGCCAGTAACCGTACATCAGAATACCACTGTATGGAGCTTATGGCAAAGACAGAATGGGGTGAACATTCCCCAAGGGTTTTGGTCCTGCACCCTTTGAAAGAGAGCTGCTAGCCTGCTACTGGGCCTTGCTGGAGACTGAGGCCTTGACTAAGGGAAGGGAGGAAATCATGAGATGGACCTCCCCACTGTGATGTGGGTGGGGGGAGGGTGCAGCAAGCTTCTATTGTGAAATGGAAGTGGTACGTCGCAGAATGGGCAAAGAAGGGCTCAGAGGGGATCAGCAAATTACCCGAAAGTGTAGCCCACGTGCTGGTGAAATGGTACCGAACATACTGACCTGCTCCCCTCTCCTGTTAGGTGGGGGCGAGCCCTATGGACAGTTTTCTGAAGCCTGGGTTACTGGAAAGCTGGCACCCAGAGATGGGAATCTGCCACGCTAAACAGTCACGGGTGCTGCAGGGAAAGGGTGGTTCCAGCCAGCTAGCAGACCTGGTAGCAGTCACCTTAGCATTGCAGCTGTGCATGTAACCAGATGGATGGGCAGCTGTGAATGGATTGACGGTGTGAGTGGCAGAAACAGGGAAAGCCCCTGTCAGGACAGGGGGGACAGGCGCTTTGGGAAAAGATCTAGGAAGCGGCCCAATGAATGAAAATCACTGTTTTCCATGCAGATGCTCACCAGAAAGACGCCTCTCTATCCACCACCTTTAATAATAAAGTGGACCAGTTGATCCGGGGGACATCAGGTCAACACTCCTGAGTTCCGAGCAATGGGACAATCGGCATGTGACATGGCTGGTCACTTGGGAGTGCAAGGCACAAAGGAACGGGCTACACAACGAGGGATATGACTACAGCAGACATCACGAAAATAGTTCTTACCACACGTGATATTTGTCAGCAAGTTCTAAGAAAAGAACTCCCTGAGAAGCCGACTGCCCACATTAAAAGGGAGGCAGGTCCAGCCCAGGTACGGCAGACTGACTTACAGCGGACCCCTGCCCCAGCAACGATTTAAATATTTGTTTCCCATGGTTGACAACTATTCAGGTTTTTAACGGTAATCCCTTGCACAAGAGCTGACCAGGATCACACACTGAAGGGATTGTACAAGTTAATCGACTGTTCTGGGGACCCTCAAGGAATAGAGTTAGATAATGGGTCAAACTTCTCGGGACAAGCCAAGAAAGACTGGGCTGCCAGTAGGGACACTCATGAGGTACACCAAATACCCTATTATCCTCAAGTATCAGAGCTAATTGAAAGAATGAACGGACTTTTAAATCAACGGACTCATTTATTGACACCAACTTACATCTTGTGGGGGTGGCTGTCTGTACTATCCCATGCCTTGTACAATCTAAACAACAGACCTTTACCCCAGATATCACCGATGAGCAGGACGATCGGGTGTACCCCAGAACGGGAGAGGGAACCAGGCATTGAAGAAAGGACTCCCACAGTGGGAGGAAATGTATGGGTGCACATTCCACACTCTCTGGTTCGCAAGGGGGAGATTGTAGCAAATGGAGATGGTAACACTTACTGGGTATCAATACAGGGAAAGACCATCTGGTGTATTCGAACAAGGAGAAATCGACCAAATAAGAATGATTAACATTTTTGAAGGACTAATAATAACAGATGCTTTGTTTTCTCCCAGGTGAAATAACAGCCCTGTAATTAATCTTATGGATGATATGGACTTTACTTAAAAGCATTCTACTTACGTTGTGGTCTGACACTTTGGGCAGCCCATCGAGCGCTGGGTCGAAGCTGTGCAAGCTGTCTGTTGGGTAATTTGCAGCACGGTTCTGAGCCTGTGAATAATTATATATAACCATATAACAATTACAGCACGGAAACAGGCCATCTTGGCTCTTCTAGTCCATGCCGAACACTTACTCTCACCTAGTCCCACCAGGTAACATTCTAGTAAATCTTCTCTGTACTCTCTCTATTTTGTTGACATCTTTCCTATAATTCGGTGACCAAAACTGTACACAATACTCCAAATTTGGCCTCACCAATGCCTTGTACAATTTCAACATTACATCCCAATTCCTATACTCAATGCTCTGATTTATAAAGGCCAGCATACCAAAAGCTTTCTTCACCACCCTATCCACATGAGATTTCACCTTCAGGGAACTATGCACCATTATTCCTAGATCCCTCTGTTCTACTGCATTCTTCAATGCCCTACCATTTGCCATGTATGTCCTATTTTGATAAGTCCTACCAAAATGAAACACCTCACATTTACCAGAATTAAACTCCATCTGCCATCTTTCAGCCCACTCTTCTAACCGGCCTAAATCTTTCTGCAAGCTTTGAAAACCTACTTCATTATCCACAACTCCACCTATCTTAGTATCATCTGCATACTTACTCACTCAATTTACCAGCCCATCATCCAGATCATTAATATATATGACAAACAACATTGGACCCAGTACAGATCCCTGAGGCACATCACTAGACACCGGCCTCCAATCTGACAAACAGTTATCCACCACCACCCTCTGGCGTCTCCCATCCAGCCACTGCTGAATCCATTTTACTACTTCAATATTAATACCTAACCAACCTTCCCTATGGGACCTTGTCAAAGGCCTTACTGAAGTCCATATAGACAGCATCCATCGCTTTACCCTCATCAACTTTCCTCGTAACCTCTTCAAAAAATTCAATACGATTTGTCAAACGTGACCTTCCACGCACAAATCCATGTTGACTGTTCCTAATCAGACCGTCTATCCAGATAATTATATATACCATCCCTAAGAATACTTTCCATCAATTTACCCACCACTGACGTCAAACTCACAGGCCGATAATTGCTAGGTTTACTCTCAGAACCCTTTTTAAACAATGGAACAACATGAGCAATCCTCTGGCACCATGCCCGTTTCTAATGACTTTTGAAATATTTCTGTCAGAGCCCCTGACAGTCGATAACGACCGTTAAAATATTGTGATTATGTCAAAAGCTCATTTATGTTTATTTCATAAAGAACTACAGCCACTTAATACAAAATCCACCTCCACTTTTGGTGTATAATAATTTACCTGCCGGATTGCTGCCATGAAGTACCCAGACGGTGGAGCTGGTTGATAAGGATTGATAACAGGATTTGGAACAGCTCAGACACTCACCATTCTCTGCATGTATTGCTTTGCCAGATGAGCTCGTCGTTCTTCTTTGCGTTGAGCCAGAGCAACATACAAAGCTTTAGTGCTAACAATCCGGCCATTCATCTCTGTTATAGCCTTGGTAGCTTCCTCTGGTGAAGAGAAACAGACAAATCCAAAGCCTTTACTATGCCCATGCTCCATCATCACCTATATAGATAAAAGGGAGACATTTCATTCTGATAAACAACCAGTTTCAATTATTACCTGAACAATACAAAATTCAACAAACTTGACATGCTCGTGTTTGAAACTTATTGTTTTCTTTAAAATGCCATTTATGTGATGTCCATTCAACAATAGGCCAAAAATTGTTAAGTTCTGATGCTTAAGCAAAACATTCAGACAAGATTTTTGTGTTAAGATGCCAATTTACCATTAATCTACTTCTACAATTCTGACAAAAAGTTATTCTTCCTCTGACATGGTAATGTATTAGGCACAAAGTAATAATACCTTAGCACTTGTAATTGTACCGAACGGTGAAAATTCTTTGCGCAGTCGCACATCATCAATATTCTTATCCAGATTTTTGACATAAAGGTTGACCCCCTATAATCGAAAAATATCCAAATTTAATCTTATATTAAACCATATTTAAACACAAATGTACTTTAAAAATCATTAAACTGACATACTTTGTACAGAAGCAACAGACAGAATTATGCAATCCCTTAATTAAATCAAACCTCAGTCATCCTTACATATTATCCATGAACAGAGATGGCAACTTAATGATGATTTGTGAACATCTCCACTACTAGTAACAGAATAAAATCAGCACCAGCCATTTCAATCAGCTAACTTCAAGTATTAACTAACTGGTAACAACTTGCTCACTGATGCTTAGCCCACTTTACTTCCAACCTTTTCCAAACAATCAAGCAGCACCAGAAAAATGTTAGTATTGGGAAGCAGTGAGCATTGAGGTGGGGGCTAGGGGGAGTGTCAAGAGGAGCAACCATTCAAAACATTCAAGTAGACAAAATGAAATCGCTCAAGGGAATGTGCTAGACCCCAAACACCATTCACCGCTTCAAAATCAGAAATGGAAATGGTCATTGCTGAATGCAGTGTTCACTATCAGTCATCAACATAGAGCTCTTCAGCACAGAAACATGCCCTTCAGCCAATCTAGACCATGCTGAACTGATATTCTACCTAGTCCCAATACCCACACCTGGATCACAGCCCTCCCTACCACTCCTATCCATGTACTTATCCAAACTTCTCAAATGTTACAACCAAACCCACATTCACCATTTCCACTGGCAGCTCATTCAACATTCGCACCACCGAGTGAAGAAATTTCCTCTCCGATTCCCCTCAAGTATTTCACATTCCACCCTTAATCTATGACCTCCAGTTCTAGTCTCATCCAACCTCTGTCCCTCATAACTAAGCTGTGGCTGAATACAGTAGGGTTGCTTATTAAGTGCCAAGAACTTTTCCCTCAGACGAATTTCAGACAATGGTGACCACTGTTGTATAACCAACTTTTGACGTGCAATGGCATCACAAACAAATACGTCACCAACAGAGCAGGCCAGTAACCACTAAGTTCTCTGGATCAGCCACTTGTCAAATTGTTTATACTGCAGCAGGTGGCTCACCACCAAACACCCCAAATCCCCTCCAAGGTGCTGAACAGGGCACCAAAACAACCAGCAAGGTGTCATGTACAAAAAACCTATTTGATTGCCACCTCAATTAATGGTCAAGTACTGTGGTAGTTTGCCATGACTCACCACAGAACATCATCCAACATGTGGAAGACCATGAGCAATATTTGGACAGGAACATCACAAAATTGCGCTTGCTGACTTGCATGTCCATCATTTCTTCATTGCCAAATCAAAATCCTTGTCAATCTCAAGTAGGTTTCTAAAACATCACTTTCATTAACAGATTTGGCAAAGCAGGACAGCCCACTGCGTTCCACATGTACACTTACATCTTTCAAGATGTATTTCTAGGATATTCCCAAGATCCATAATTGTCCAACCTTAATGGCCTTAAGATAGTGAGCTTACCTTGAAGCATTGTGCAGGTACTCCCAACGTCTCAAGACAGGTAAATACCTTCTGAAGGGGCACTTTTTTTTGGCCACAATGTGAACAAAATCTATTGGGTGTTACTGTACACACAGAACCCCAGTGGGCTCTTCTGCAATGCCAAATGTAATAACAAACACTAAAAATCAACAATTACAAAAAGTTACATTTATCAACACATTGATAGTCAAAAAAAGTGTGATCATCTATAACCAAACTAATTACATTCTCAAATACGAGGAAGTCTGCAGATGCTGGAAATTCAAGCAACACACACAAAATGCTGGTGGAACACAGCAGGCCAGTCAGCATCTATAGGAAGAAGAACAGTCGATGTTTTGGGCCGAGACCCTTCGTCAGGACTAACTGAAGTCTATGTGAAACGTTACATGTTTCTCGCCACAAATACTTCTAAGCTTGCTGAGTATTTTCACTTTTAATATTTCATTCCGACTCAAATTGATAAGATTCCTGAGCATACAAAAATACTGAAAGGACTCAGCAGGTCAGGCAGCATCTATGGAGGGGAATAGACAGTCGATAGTTTGGGCTGAGAACCTTCATCGCCATGTGAGTCTTGATAAAGGATCTCAAAGATGAAACATCCTTGGACACTGCCTGACCTGCTGAGTTCCTCTAGCATTCTGTATGTGTTGGTCCGGAATTCCGGCATCTGCAGAATCTCTTATGTTTAGATAAGCTTCTTCTTGCTTTAGGTCAATGACTGAAACACCAACAGTTTTGCTATTTACCTGGTGGTTTGTGATTTGGTCCTGTTTCATCTGTTCAAATTAGTGCTTTAGCTCTGTCTGTTGCTCGACCATTTCCTGGGCCCGGTGCCAAATGAATGACGTTGCAAAGCATAATCACCTGTGAACAGAAAACCAACCACACCTAATATGCACTCACTGACACAGAGGCAGAGTCATACAACCGTGAGTAACACACACAAAATGCTGGAGCAACTCAGCAGGTCGGGCAGCATCTATGAAGAACAATAAACAGTCGACGTTTCAGGCCGAGACTCATCAGCTCTGTTTATTCCTCTTCATACAAAATGCCCGACCTGCTGAGTCTCTTTGACATTTTGTGTGTGTTACTCTGCAGAATCTTGTGTTCATACAACATAGAATCAGTCCCGTCAGCACACTGTGTCCAAGCTGACCATCGTGCACTCACATCAATTACTTACTGAAACGACACTATTTACCAGCACTTGGTCCATGGCCTTCGTGCAGTATCCTCAAACCTACTCTAAACCTTTGACCCCCCCCATCCCCCCCCCCCAAGACCACTCACCCTAAAAGTATACCCTCTAGCTTTATAGATTTCTGCTACAGGAGAGACTCTCCTTGGTGTGAAGGCAGTACATGGTCACGTACACATACTTGATAATAATATTTACTTTCACTTTGACTCAGAGGGCTTGGTATTGGACACTGATTCAGAATACGATGAGAAGGAACTTTTTTCACTCAGAGGATATGAATCTTGGGCACTTCTTTCCACAGAAAGCTTGTGCATAGTTAAGGAAATGGAGGATCACACAGAATATATATATAAATAAATTATCTATAGATGCTTCCTGACCTGCTGAGTTCCTCCAGTATTTTGTGGGTGTTACTCTGGATTTCCAACATCTCGTGTGTTTATGATTTAATATTCCATATGCCTTCTTCACCCCCTTATCTACTGTACCTGTGCTGCCACCTTCAGGAATCCATGGACTTGAGCACCAATTTCCATCAGTCCCTACTGTTGTGTATTTAATATTTTAGTTATATTTGAATAATCTTGTATATATACCTGTATATTGTTTAATTAAGCATTCTTGTTCATTTAAGTAATTAATTACAGGTTTTATATATATAAATACGTGAATTGCATACATCACCATGCTCCACGTGATACGTGCACGCCTCACTTCAAGTAAACTCAAAGTTAAACCTGTATTCTTGGACTCCCTGTCTTCCTTTGAATCAAGTTAATGTTGTGAAGTTACAGTACATAACATTGGTGACGATGTATTTTTTTTAAAAAGAACCCAATATAGCTACCGACCTGCTAAAATGCAGCAAAGCATTCAAGCTAAAAAAAAACGAGCGAGGAATGGCAAGTATGCCACACTGCACGAGGAGACCGTCGAGTCTAAGCAAAAGGTAGCACACCAGATGTTCTTTGAAAGGGAAGACACGATGAGTTTAAAAAGATGTTATAAAACGGAAGAATTCACTGGTTCATAATGAATGTGTACTGGGTGATAATCATTTTTTTAAAAAATCTGAAATGGCTGGAAAAATTGGATTGGCTGTTGTAGACTGAGCTACTGGAATAGTATTTTGAAACAAATGAAATAACTAACAAGAAGTGAGTACCAATTTTGCTAGGTGCATTAGGTTTAAAGTCATACAGTTTGCCTCAAAGTTTGACCACTCCAACTAAATCATCACAAATAAGCTTTGCTACTATTGTAAAAGTAATGCATTAACACTTAGAACCAAAGCCATTTTTGACTGAAGAATGCTTTTTCTTTCATAAGCAGAATCAAAAGGAAGGGGGGGGGGTCAATTTCAGCATATGTGGCTCAATTGAGAAATTGTCTGATTATTATCAGTTTGGTAATGGTCTTAATGCTACACCAAGAGGTTGTTTAGTTTGTGGAATTTTAAAACATTCAAAAACAGCTTCTAACTGGAGTGCAACTTCAGTTCAAAACAGCAGCGGAAATCGCTGTTTCAATGGAAACCTCAGACAGAAATGCAATTGAGTTGCAGTCAGGAATGACAACCAGTGAGAATAAAATTGCAGTGTCTAAACAGAAACCGGACAGGCCAAACAGATTGTGTTACTGATGTGGCAGGGGCTCACATACACCAAATAAATGCAGATTTTAGGGTAAAACTTGCAGAAAATGCAACAAAGTAGGACACATACAAAGAGTATACTGGGCAGACAAAAAGAAATGGACTGCACAGGGAGGAGAAAATGCTAAAAAGTCAAATTGCAGTTTCAGAAAGAGCACTAATCTGATCTGCATGCTGTTGGTGAAAAATCTAATAATGTTGAGAGTGACACAGGATTGTGTAGCCTTGAGATTTACAGTGTGAAAATTAACAATAGCCAAGCAATACGGCAAATTAGAAGTGAATTAGAATAATTCACAATAGAAGCGAACGGCAAATTAATTAAAATAGAATCGGAAACTGGCTTAGCTGTTTCAGTCATTCCACAAAATGAGTTTAAATGATATTTCAAATATACAGGTTGGCCACTGATTTTCCAGTACCCTCAGTTCCTGAGCCTTGCCGGATTAACATTTTTGCCAGATTAAAAGTGGTCACGCAATAATAAAGGCAAAAATGGAATGTAAAAGGTTAAAAAGGATTATTATTCAAACAAAAATTAAATGTAAGTTTATTAATTACTTATGTTACATACCCAGTAACTGGGTTGTCAAACCAGCGGAAATGGAACACTCGTTGGGTTCTGTGATTACTAGAAACTAATGAAGTTTTATTAACAAAAATAAGTAATACAGTACACTAACTGCAAAGGTATAAATGTAACAGGTTAGTAATGGTAGTATACACATATACACAGAAATAGGGTAATAGGAATCAACCAAGCTCTATCACAGTCCAAGGGTAAAATGATCAGTCTTAACGTGAAGCAGAGTTCAGTTCAGTCTAGTGTAGTTCGAAGTAATTGCTGTTGTTGTACTGTTGGAGAGAGAGAGAGAGTGAGAGATACAGTTGAGGTTTCAGGCAAACCTTTTGATGCCTTCTGATCCCGCTGTGGTCACCAACTGTCACCCCTCCGTTCCGGATGTGACCGTTCTTCCGTGGTGAACCCGGCACCCAGGCAAGGGTGGACACACAACAGGTCCCCACCGGTCGTACCTTTACACCCTGTGAGCCTCTGGCCAATTCCCACAAATCAGTCCTCCAAACTCCCACCAACTTGTGGGGCACAATGCTCTTTCCAGGGTCTCATGGCGTGTGTGTTGTGCCTTAGCAAACCCGCTATTTTTATCCCCCTGATGGGATATCACCTGTCCATCAAACTTCACACTTCCTATTGTCTCAGCAGGATTGTTAATGAACAGTTCAGGTTCAAAGCAAACTGTCTGTGGCAAACGCCAACATACTGAATTATGTGTCTCTCTCTTGTTATCTCTCTCTTCCCTCTGATTAGCATTTTGAATGGCTCTCCATTGTCTCTCGTTATCTCTCTCATTAAAATCATTCATTCTGCAGCTCTGCTTGGCTTCACACGACACCCCCACCCTTAAAAGAATTTTTACCAGGGGTAAAAATTACGGGCATGAGTGCACATTATAAAATACACACTAATATACAGGCAGTCATCAGCTATTC
This sequence comes from Mobula hypostoma, assembly GCF_963921235.1. Classification (NCBI taxonomy): domain Eukaryota; kingdom Metazoa; phylum Chordata; class Chondrichthyes; order Myliobatiformes; family Myliobatidae; genus Mobula; species Mobula hypostoma. The sequence continues at coordinate 124,587,742 of NC_086097.1, forward strand.
GGCTAATACAGAGAACTTTAAATTTTAACACCTGGACAGACAATCAGCAATTACATTGTCGGTTCCTTTTACATATTTTATCTTTATATCAAATTCCTGTAATACCAGACTCCAACTTAACAAGCATTTGTTTTTATCCTTCATTGTGCTCAAAAACACTAATGGATTGTGATCAGTGTAAATTATCAGTGGTTTCCGTGCCGGACAAGTATAAACCTCAAAACGTTGTAATGCCAAAATGATTGTCAGTAATTCCTTTTCCACAGTGGAATAATTTCTCTGATGGACATTAAACTTCTTAGAAAAATAAGCCACTGGGTGGTCAATCTCCTCTTTGTCTGTCTGCAACAGCACCGCCCCTGTTGCTTCGCCGCTAGCATCTGTTGCTAGGGAGAAGGGTTTTGAAAAGTCAGGCACACTCAGTACAGGTTGGTGACACAGAATCGCCTTCAGACTCTCGAAGGCTTGTTGATAAAGGTCGTTCCACACAAACTTCTCATTCTTCGGCAAGAGCTTAGTAAGAGGGAGGGTAATATCCGCAAAGTTTTTACAAAACTTCCGATAGTACCTCACCATCCCCAAAAACCTTCTCAGGGCCCTCTTGTCCATTGGGATGGGAACTTCAGAGATAGCCTGCATCGGTGCCAGCTGCCCCTGTCCTACTACATACCCCAGATATGTGACCTTAGCGTGGCCAAACTCACTTTTCACGAGGTTCACTGTCAGGTTGGCTTCAGGCAGCCACTTAAACAGTTCCTCTACTGCCACAATGTGCTCCTCCCACGTGTCACTCCAGACCACCAAATCGTCAATATACGCTTCTGCGTTCTTTAACCCTTTTATCATTGAATTAATCATCCTTTGGAAGGTCCCTGGGGCGTTCTTCATGCCAAATCGTAAAACATTATACTCGCATAACCCGGATGGAGTGGCAAATGCTGAGATTTCTCTAACCCGGTCAGTTGAAAGAACACACCAGTACCCTTTCAGCAAATCGATCTTTGTGATGTACTTAGCCCTCCCCACTTCATCGATGCAATCGTCTACCCTTGGGATGGCGTAAACATTAGTTTTTGTGATGGTGTTCACCTTTCTGTAATCTGTACAGAATCATATGTTCCCATAGGGTTTCAGGATAACCACACAGGGAGAGGCCCATTCCGATTTGGATGGCCTAATAATACCTGTGGCTAGCATGTGTTCAATTTCTTTCTCCACTAGCTTGCCCTTCTCCAAGTTCATCCTATAGGGGTGTTGCTTAATAGGCTGATCTGACGTAACAATAACATCATGTACCGTCCCCTTGCATCGCCTCGGGACATCTGGACATATATCGGCATGCCGGTTAATTAGCTTTATCAGCGGCTCGCTCTGCTTAGGGGTTAAGTGAGAGACCTTATCAGCAAAGTTGGCCAAAACCATAGAGTTCTCCAATCTGGTTGGCACCATGTTTATCTTTTCAAGACGTGTTTTTCCCTTATCATTTGGCGCCACATCCTCATTCATTTTTGTGATAGCACTGACTGGATCTGCTTCCTCATCATGGTAAGCTTTTAGCATATTGATATGCACTAATTGTGTCGGCTTACGTCTGTCCGGCGTTTCGATAACATAATTCAAAGAGTCTATTTTTTTAATCACTTCGTACGGACTGTGGAATCTCACCTGTAGGGGGTTGGTTACCACTGGAAACAGAGCTAAGACCCTATCGCCCACTTGAAACACTTGCTCTCGGGCTCGTCTATCATACCACTGTTTCATTTTTGTTTGGTAGTCTCGTAGATTTTCTTTGGCAAGGTCACAGATCCTTTTAAGCCTCTCACGAAATTTTAAAACATAATCAATCACATTGACTTGTACTGTCGGGCTGGACCATTGCTCTTTCAGTAAGGTCAGAGGTCCTCTGGGCCTATGACCGAAGACGAGCTTGAATGGGCTGAACCCCAATGACTCCTGAACCGCGTCCCTTACGGCAAATAACAAGAGAGGCAAGGCATCATCCCAGTCTCTAGCGTTCTCTTGACAATAAGTTTTAATCATGATCTTTAACGTTGCGTGGAATCTCTCCAACGCCCCTTGAGACTCTGGGTGGTACACGGAGGCCAAAATCTGCTTTGCTCCCATCTCATCCAACATCCGTCGGAATGTGTGAGATCTGAAGACACTCCCCTGATCTGACTGAATTTCCCTTGGCAACCCCACCGTAGTGAAAAATTTCACAAGTGCCTTTACCACTGCGGGAGCCTTGACACTTGCCAGGGGCACAGCCTCCGGAAACCTGGTGGCAGCACACATCATAGTCATCACATACTCTTGCCCACTCGCAGTTCTGGGCAGGGGACCGACAAAATCCACAATTATTCGGGAAAAAGGTTCCCCAAAAGCGGGTATCGGTTGAAGGGGCGCTTTAGGCAGGACCTGGTTCGGCTTACCTACCACCTGACAGGTGTGACACGATCTACAATACTCAATAATATCCTTCCTCATGTTTGGCCAGTGAAACTCTTTCATAATTCTATCGACTGTTCTCCTCACCCCAAAATGTCCACCGAGGGGTATCTTGTGGGCGAGGTTAAAAATCTCGTCCCTATAAATTTTCCACACTACCACCTGGTGTACCACCCCCGACTCCTCATCTGCGGGCACGGTACTTGGTCTCCACTTCCTCACCAGTACTCGCTCCTTCATATAATAGCCCACTGAATCCCTTTTTATTTCTGCTTCAGAGAGAGCTGTCTCCATCAAAACCATCAGCTCCTCGTCTCGTTCCTGTGCCTTTATAAATTCCTTCCTCGCTAATGTTAGATCTACCTCAACTCCCTCACTTCCTTCCACTCCACTATGCTCCTTCTTCTCACTTTCTAACCCCTCCTGGTACAAGTCTGGTAAAAACGTCTCAGCTAAATCCACATTCGCTTCGGCAGCCTTTCTCGACATGCGTCGAGTTACTGCGCAAGCAGGATAAACCTGTGAATCCATGGGCAGGTCCTCAGTCCTGGCAGGCTTGCTCATCAGCTTTACTGCTGGGTACACATCTCCACCTGCAAGGTCGTTACCGAGTAAGACCTCCACGTCTTCCATCGGTAATTCGGACCTCACCCCTATCATGACCGGTCCGGAGACCAAGTCACTTTTCAGGTATATCTGGTGCAAAGGTACTGCTTCAGTCCCCTTCCCAATGCCTTTTATCACACTGACCTCCCCAATCTCGGTCTCTGCACTGAATTCTAACACCCTCCTTAAGATCAATGATTGACAAGCCCCAGTGTCTCTCTAGATCCGTACTGGAGCTGGGGTTGACCCCTCCTTCACCGACACCAATCTGGCTGAAGTAAACTTCTCGCGCCCTTCCTGAACTCTATCAGACCTCTTCTTCCCTAGCGGTTTGTTTGCCAGCTCAATACAGCCAGTCGGAGTTGTTGTTTTTCCTTTCCACGTCTCCTTCTTTGGGGCAAAACACCTGGACGCAATGTGACCGCCTTCCCACAATTATAGCATACGAAATCAGGAGACTTCCTACCAAACTGCTTCCCATCTTCCTTATCCTTCTCACTAGTCCCCGGCTTACTTTCTGGCTTAGCCGGCAGACTTTCTCCACCCTCTCGACTACCCTTCTGGTAGGTCTTACTCGGGGTAAACTTTGCTTTGTGTGTTAACTCGTACTCATCTGCTAACTTAGCACTCGCAGCTAAGGTTTCTGCCTCCTTCTCATCTAGATAGAGCCTCATACCTTCATGGACACAACCTTCAAATTGCTTGATCAGTATTAGCTGTAGCAGTTTGTCATAATCCCCTGTGACCCCTTTCGAGGCACACCAACACTCACCATACATTTGCATCTCACTGGCAAACTCTAAATACGTGTGGCCCCACTGCTTCTTCGCATTCTGGAACCTCTGCCGGTATGCCTCCAGGACCCACTCATAAATCCTGAGTATAGCCTCTTTTACCACATCATACCTCTGTGCATCTTCTGCTGACAACGCTGAGTAAGCTTGCTGAGCCTTCCCCTTAAGCACGCTCTGGAGTAGAACAGCCCACTTATCCCTCGGCCAGTCCTGACTTGCAGCGACTTTTTCGAAATGTAGAACGTACCAATCAACATCAGCCTCCTCAAATGGGGGAACCAACCTAACCTCCTGGGTTGCCCTGAACCTTCCACCTTGGTCCGGCATTTGGCCCCCCTCACGTTATCTTTAACTTCTCCAGCTCAAACTCCCTTTCCTTCTCTTTCCTCCCTTTCTAGCTGCTTCTCTCTCTCTTCCCGTTCTAGCTGCTTTTCTCTCTCTTCCCTTTCTAGCTGCTTTACTCGGAACTCATGCTCGAGCCTTAATCTTTCCATCTGCAGCAGCACTGCCTCCCCACCAGGTTTGCTCATAGACACCACCTCCAGCTCCCTGTGGGGAAACACATCTTTAGATACATAATACTCAATGATGGCTCAATGAAATTCCTCAATCTCCATTTCTGCTGTTTGCCCTTTTTTTTTATATTTGGGAATTTCGGGGGGGGGAGAGAGAGGGGGGGGGAGAGAGGGGGGGAGAGAGGGGGGGAGAGAGGGGGGGAGAGAGGGGGGGGGGGGGGGGGGGGAGAGGGGGGGGGGAGGGGGGGGGGGGAGGGGGGGGGGAGAGGGGGGGGGAGGGGGGGGGGGGGGGGGGGGGGGGGGGGAGAGGGGGGGGAGGGGGAGGGGGGGGGAGAGAGGGGGGGGGAGGGGGGAGGGGGGGGGGGGAGGGGGGGGGAGGGGGGGGAGGGGGGGGGGGGAGGAGGGGGGGGGGGGGGAGGGGGGGAGGGGGGGGGGGGGGGGGGGGGGGGGGAGGGGGGGGGGGGGAGGGGGGAGGGGGGGGGGGGGAGAGAGAGGAGAGAGATACAGTTGAGATTTCAGGCAAACCTTTCGATGCCTTATGATCCCACTGTGGTCACCGACTGTGACCCCTCCGTTCCGGATGCAACCGTTCTTCCGTGGTGAACCCGGCACCCAGTGAAGGGTGGACACACAACAGGTCCCCACCGGTCGTACCTTTACACCCTGTGAGCCTCTGGCCAATTCCCACGAATCGGTCCTCCAAACTCTCACCAACTTGTGGGGCACAATGCTCTTTCCACGGTCTCATGGCATGTGTTGTGCCTTAGCAAACCCGCTATTTTTATCCCCCGATGGGGTATCACCTGTCCATCAAACTTCACACTTGCTATTGTCTCAGCAGGATTGTTAATGAACAGTTCAAGTTCAAGGCAAACTGTCTGTGGCAGATGCCAACATACTGAATTATGTGTCTCTCTCTCATTATCTCTCTTCTCTCTTATTAGCATTTTGAATGGCTCTCCGTTGTCTCTCGTTATCTCTCTCATTAACATCATCTGTTCTGCAGCTCTGCTTGGCTTCACACATGACACTGTGCTTACAAAGAATGTTGCTTCTTGGTTATATTTTAAACATTTTATCCAGGCGAAGTTGTTTCATGTGTTTTGATCTCTCCCTGTGTAATTTTTCTTGCATCAAATAAAAATTCATTAGCTCTTGTTCTGTGACAAAGGTACATTTCTCTAACCCTTTGATTAAATTACCCAACAACTCAATAAACTTGTCAATAATAAATCTTTCACTGCCATCTTCATCACCTGCAGTGTTTTTATCAGCATTCAGAACACTGTCTATCATTTCTGATTTCCCAGTCCGTAAGGTGATGCACAACAGGTGTTTCATCATTGGCAATCATCCACTCACGTAGATCTTCTTCATTAAGACTACCTGCTATATACCTTTGAAAGCAGGTCCTATAACACTTTTTGCATACGCAAGCAAATCATGAACAACTGCTTTCTCCTTCGGTACACAAATTCCCGTAAAATCATCATCAAGCTTTCCTTCAGGCACATCATCAAACACCAAGGCAGGCCACAACTTATACCAGCCATTCTTTAGTGTTGAAGGTTCTACCGGTTATTCCTCCCTCCCTCAGTGGTAATCCAGCCACTATTATTTGTGCAATATGTTACGGGGTGTGTTGGCTCGTGACCAAGTGGTTAAGGCGTTCGTCTGGCTGGCTGAGGCAGCGTGTTGTGTCCTTGAGCAAGGCCACACATTGCTCTGCGACGACACTGATGCCAAGCTGTATGGGTCCTAATGCCCTTCCCTTGGACAACATCGGTGGCGTGGAGAGGGGAGACTTGCAGCACGGGAAACTGCTGGTCTTCCATATAACCTTGCCCAGGCCTGCACCCTGGAAACCTTCCAAAGCGCAAATCCATGGTCTCTCAAGACTAACGGATGCCTATAAATAAAATGTTACAAGGCAAATTTAAACACCTTTCAAGGCCCTAGGGCATTGATTTTTTCCAATCACTAGTGGTTTACATCTTTGAGTTACTGCTGCATTGGTAACTCTGTCCTTAAATTGTTTGAATTCTGTGGGATCTTCCTAGTCTTCTGTTGTTAATGTTTTCCTTGCAAGTTTCATCTGTATTATACCGTTGCTCAGGACCGAGGTTTTCATCAGCTATGAGCTTCACAAATGTATGCATGTACTCGGTAGCTCCTTCACGGTTTGCAGACAGGTTTTCTCCACACACTTTAAGCATGGCAATTCCATGGCACTTTTTAAACCTCTGAAGTCATCTTCCACTAGAGTCACACTCACGTTCTCATTTAAGTTCTTTATGGAACAACTTAGCTTGGTTCATTATCATATTGCCCGACAAGTCGACTCCATCACTCCGATGCTGATGAAACCATTCAATCATTACTTGATCATGCTCAATGCTCTTAGCAACTTTCATAGTTTTTCTAATGCTCATTTGCTTCAGCGAATCACTGTTTGCATCGAGTTACAAATACTTTTCTCTTTGGTGCTGTATATCACACTCAATTGATAAACCAATGCCATACAAGTCACATCGCTTATGCGCAGAAATATCTTGGTTTTTTTCAAACAGTTCAACCTTCTCTTGAATCGATATGGACTGATGTTTACATTTGACACCACCACTGGTACTTGCACTTACCTTAGAAGCCATAGCTAGGGTTAAATTTACCTAAAATAGACAAAAATAAGCACAAAATATTGTGTTTCCCACCCAATAAATGCAATGAAAATAATAAAAATAGCGTGCTTTTGTCAAAATGACACTTTTCGTCCCTCTTCCCTCCTGGAGAAGGTTCAGGAGCTTGAAGACTCGTATGGCCAGATTTGGGAACAGCTTCTTTCCAACTGTGATAAGACTGCTGAACGGATCCTGACCCGAATCTGGGCTGTACCCTCCAAATATACGGATCTGCCTCACAGTTTTTCTGCACTACCTTACTTTCCATTTTTCTATTTTCTATTTATGATTTATAATTTAAATTTTGAATATTTACCAATGATTTGTACTCCAGGGAGCGGGAAGCACAGAATCAAATATCACTGTAATGATTGTACGTTCTAGTATCAATTGTTTGGCGACAATAAAGTTATAAAGTATCAAATGAGTCTTGCCATAGATGGCACTGCATGAGCTACACAGAGTGCCATCTGGTGGCCACTAGTAAACTACGTCTCTGAATTTCATCCGAATTGAAAGACTTCTGGAAAATCAGTAGTTAACCTGTACAAACTGAAGCCCCTTAAGATATCCAACTAAGAACTTGTACTGGAGAGAAGATAACTTCTGTGGGAATGACATTTGTGACAGTGACGTACAACAACCAACAAGTCACATTTAGTTTGCATGTGATAAAAACAAGAGGACCAGCATTGTGGGGGTGTGATTGGCTGAGGCAACTACACTAGATTGGAGATCCATCCACCACTTGCGTGTCACATCCCCCGGAATGAAGCCATGTGAAAGGGAATAATGAAAGGTTCTGGATGATGCCACAGTTGTCTCCATGTCGAACACCATGAACCGTTGCCCAACAGAGGACTAACAGGTGTTGGTGCTAACCTCTGTGCCTCTGGCTAGAAGTCAGGTTGAACCACAGAAGGACCATGCTGCTCAGAGGAATCATGAATGTAATGAAACAGTGGTTCAACTACAAAAGCATTTGTAGGCAACATATCTGAGGAAGCTTCTGGTATGTTAATCAGGCAGTTACTTGTGAAATCTGGCTTATAGCTGGAAGAGAGTTCAAGAAGCTTCAGTAAAGTTGCAAGCATTCAGCTCTTGTGAGTATAAAAAACCAGAATCTACTTTGTGTGCATTAAGGTTATTGCATGAACTTCAAGTGGGAGACAAAATTCTGAATAAATGGAAGGGCAAAAAGAAAGGAGTCAACAGAAATGTGCAAACAGATGATTCACCAGATGATGCTGTGGGTGAGGAACCCAAAATGAAAGATCAGATCATAAAGGGAGCAATTGAAGGATTAGTAAGAGAATAGTCCAGTGAACTAAATGCACCTTCCCAAGATCAAGATGCACAAACTAGAAGATGGAGAGAAGGAATGTGAGAAAGAAAAAGAAATGGATCAAAGTAGATCCAGAGAGAGAAAAGGAGACAAAAAGCTGACTGGCCCGAGCTGCCTCGAGTCGGAAGTCTCTCAATTTTATTCCCAGTCCGGGGATGCAAGAGCAAAACTCTAGGCTGTCACTGTGCTGCTGGGGTTACCTTCAACACTCAGTCACCACCTTATTAGGTACACTGATACACCTGATCTAAATAGCCAACCATGCAGCAGCAACTCAATGTATTAAAGCAAGGAGACGTGGTCAAGAGGTTCAGGTGTTGTCCAGACCAAACAGAATGGGAAACATATGTCATCTAAGTGACTTTGACAATGGAATAATTGTTGGTGCAAGATGGGGTAGTTTGAGTAGCACAGAATCTGTTGATCTCCTGGGATTTTCAAACACAATCATCTTTAGAGTTTACAGAGAATGGTACAAAAAACATCTAGTTATCGAGAGAGTTAAACCTTCAAGTGGACGGGCTACAGCAAGAGAAGACCACAAACACACACACAGTGGCCACTTTATTAGGTAGAGAACGTATAGCTCAGTGGCATTATTTTGAAAAAGGCCTAATCTAAGACGTCTGATCAATATTTAACCCCAGCTCAATCTTTCCTAGTTAAGGTTGATAGATTCCTGATTGGTAAGGGCAACAACATGCACTCAAAGACATTTTAGTGGGTACCTCCTGTATCACACTACTGAATGTATGTTTGTGGGCTTCTGCTGCTGTAGCCCATTCCCAACCACTTAATATTCCAGAAATTAGCTGTGAGCTGTGCAGTTGTCTGCAGCTTTTGCCCCAACCATTTTACTTGGAAGAGTGACTAACCACAGTTTTCACACTCTCAGTTACCAGCCAGCCTTCAGTATCATCCTACGGGTATTTCCCAGGCCACCCAATGCACATGCTGACCTGTAGCTTTGCTAATAACGTCACTTAATGGCTATTTCTTCACCCAATATGCCGAGCTAACATAGAACAGTACAGCACAGTACAGGCCCTTCGACCCACGATGTTGTGCCATTTAACCTACTTTAAGATCAATCTAACCCCTGCGTCCAACTCCATTTTTTATCATCCATGTGCCTAACTAAGAAGTTCTTAAATGTCCCTAACGTAACTGCCTCAACCACTACCCCTGTCAAGGTTTTCCACGCACTCACCTCTCTATGTAAAAGGAAAGTACCTCTGACATCCCCCCTATACTTCCCTCCAAACACCTTAAAATCATGCCCCCTTCTATTAGCCATTTCCACCCTGGGAAAAAGTCTCTGGCTGTCCTCTCGATCTATGCTTCTTATCATGTACATCTCTATCAGCTGCCCTTGCTCCAAAGGGAAAAGCCCCAGCTCACTAAACCTACCCTCTAGGCAGCTTCCTGATAAATTTACAGACATAGTAACTGATAGAAATCCTGCTTGAAGTTATCTTCCCCTCAGGAGGTCTCACTCTCTATTTCAATGAACATCAAGTGTAATTCACCTCAGAGGAGGGAACTTTCCAACCTATTACATCAATAAAAGCTAACTTGATTCAATGGAAAACCTTTGTTGTAATTCACAGCCATCCCCTGTAACCACTCGCCTTTCGAACTCAGCAAAGCATCAAAATGAAACATTGCCCCAATTTAACACTGACATTGAGGAACTCTTGGGATTTGTAGTTGGGATTCTGGAAAACATTAATATAAGAAGCTGGAAATCTAAATCAACACAAACAAGATGCTGGAGGAACTGTGGGTCAGGCAGCATCTATGGAGGGAATAGAACAGTCCTGGTTTTGGGCTAAGACCCTTTATCAGGCCATGGGATGGTGGTGAGTGGGATGTGTGGGGAAGTGGTGGGTGGGTGGGGTGGTGGAGAGAGTTCTAGAAACAACACCAGAGAATAATGGGTACTTTTTAGAATGGAGCTTGCTCAGAACCTCACATCAGCCAAAGAACACACACACCTTTCAACCATCCTGCCTCAAGAACTTGCAGCTGCGGCTCTGGGTTTGTACTGAAAGAAGGCTACATCATGGACATGAACCCTAGAGATTCTGCAGGTGCTGGAAGTGCAGAGCAACGCTGTCCTGTGGGGGGCGTGGCTTATTCTGATTGTCGAAAGTCACTCCCATTGTGATTGGTTAGTTTAGAAACTGCAGCTGCTTTTCCCATTGATTAGCTGCCTGGTATCCAGTTTCAAATATCCTGGGTATATAGAGAGCACGTGTGGGAGGTTCTCTCCCTTTTCTCTTGTTTAAGGCAAGTGGTGCACATAGCCATTAGGAAGGTATGCTCTGTGCCTGTCTTTAACTAAGTTTGTTGTTAACTGTCTATGCCTTACAAGGCACGAAACGAAGACTGTGTGGCGCACCACTCCTCACACAGACAGTAGGTGGCCTTTGACTTACAAAGAGTTCATCCGCCCTTTGACAGGTTTTGTTTTTAGTCCTGCTGGGTGCCTACACACCCTCCTCCCTGGTTAACAGAAGTACACCAGGGGGTGTGCTGGTTGAGTCGCCGACAACCCGACCTGAGACAGGTAGTACTGGGCTACGTGATACCAGTAGCAAGGCAAGGCCCTGACCTCTCCTGTATTGTCCGATGCTGGCTGCCTAGGCCTGAGTCGACGTAGTAGTAGTAGTAGTTGTTAACTGTACAGATATTTGTTGAATATTCAATTTTTTAGTGTCTGTAACTCGGGGAACATGAATATTTGGTCGAACTTATATTGCTTGTAAATAAATAATTAATATTCCTATTCACAGTCAATGTTTTCTGTCTCACTTGCCAGACCCACGAATCTGATTCAACTTTACAAACAAACACAAGGTGCTGGAGAAACTCAGCAGGGCAGGCAGCATCTACGTAGAGGAATAAACTGTTGACGTTCGGGCCGAGATGTGTCCTGATGATGTCTACCCTCTTTTAAGTTCCATGGCATCCACTCAGTGTAGAGCTCAGGGGTCTCTCAATATCCCTTCCAGAATAATATTTACTTTTCAACTATTAGATAGGCCACAATCACATTCTTGTTGTGGGATCCTGCTGTATATGTACTTACTAACCAGATGCCTACATTGACCACACTTCATTGCAGTAAAGTTGTTTACTACATAAACACGTTCATCTTTAATAATTTAAGTACTCATCACTAAACCTCATTTAATTTATAAATGTCCTGCATGCCTGGAGAAAATTGATGAAAGCTTATTATTTATTATGATCAGTGTATAGGAGTGAGATAGGATTAGCTGGCTGACTGATGACACAACAACAGCCTTGTACTCAACATCACTAAAACCAAGGAATTAACTGTGGACTTTAGGAAGGGCAAGTCAAGGGAACATACACCAGCCCTCATCGAGGTATCAGCAATGGAAAGGGTGAGCAGTTTCAAGCTCCTGGGTGTCAACATCTCCGAAGATCTATCCTAGTCCCAACATATTTATTCAATTACAAAGAAGGCATGTCAGTCGCTGTATTTCATTAGGAGTTTGAGGAGATTTGGTATGTCACCAAAGACTATCAAATTTCTACAGACGTACCAGGGAGAGCGTTCTGTTTGGTTAGGTCACCATCTGGTATGGGGCACAAAAGTACAGAATCAGAAAAGGCCATAGAGTGTTATAAACTCAGCCAGCTCCATCGTGGGTACTAACCTCCCAACCATCAAGGACATCTTCAAGAGCAGTGCCTCGAGAAGGTGGCATCCATCATTAAGGTCCCTCATCGTCCAGGACGTGCCCTCTTCTCATTGCTACCATCAGAGAGGAGGTACAAGAGCCTAAAGAAACACACTCAAGAGTTTTAAATAGGTTCAAATAAATAGTGATAGTTTTTTAAAATAAAAATTACATCCTAATGACATTAATTCTTCTCCAAGTTGGCATGCTTAACAAGTATTTTAAAATAAGCTATTTAATAAGCCAAGTATTGAATAAAAGGCTGGTGGAACTCTGTGGGTGAGGCAACAGCTGAGGAGAGAAATGGACGGTCGATGTTTAGGGTTTAGACCCTTCATCTGGATGCTCAACCATTTAGGAACAGCTCCCCTCCCACCCCCACCACCACCCAACATCAGATTTCTGAATGGTCCACAACCCATGAACACTATCACATAATTTTGATTTGTTTTTGCACTACTTATTTATTTTTTAAACACCCAGCGACCACTTTATAAGGTACACCTGCTCATTAATGCAATGACTAATCAGCCAATCATCAGGCTCAATACAGTTGTTGTTCATGCCAAACATCAGAATGGGGAGGAAATGTGATCCAAGTTACTTTGGCTGTGGAATGGTTGTTGGTGCCAGATGGGGTAGTTTGAGTATCTCAGAAATTGCTGGTCTCAAAAAAAAAAATTGAGTGGCAAATCTCCGGTTCAAGCTGACAGGAAGGTGATACCAACTTACATAACTATGAATAACAACAGTGGCGTGCAGAAGAGCATCTCTGAATGCACAACATGTTATACCTTGAAGTGGATGGGCTACAGCAGTAGAAGACCATGAATGTACACTCAGTGGCCACTTTTCTGGAGTTACAGAAGTTACTTAATAAAGTGTTCACTGAATGTATTCCTTAGTTTCTAATAGGTGGAATGAACAAGCTATCAGTGTAGAGCAGAAAACTTCAGAATTCTGAAAATACTTCACTAAAGCAATCATTTTACTGAATATACACTGAAGATATCCAATATGACTAGGAAGCATAGAAACAGAAAAATACAATGAAAGAATTATCCATTTTAGAAATTGCTGCCGAAAAAAGTACGCTTTACCTACCTTTTCCTGATCATTATTCTGCTGTTTCCATTCTGCGGGCTCCATAGTCTCACATATGGCAACTCAAAGGCATGCACATTTCTCAGCACTGCTCCAAGATAATGAAAAAATAGTCACAACCATGTCTTTTTCTATATATATCATAATACTTTGAAATGGTATCAATGGGAGTCTATAGAGGAAGAATGGAGAAGTGGGGCATATAGATAACATAAACAATGAAAGAAGGCACATTAGGCTCAGTGGAAAAACTGGAGGCCACATACCACCTAACGAAACACATCCTCAACAGCTCGAATTAACTGTTCTTTCACCCATTAAACTTCAGAAAATTTTTAAAGTTCAACGTAAATTTTATTATCAAAGTAGATATATGTTACCATATAAAACCCTGAGATTCATTTTCTTGTGAGCATCTCAACAAATCTATAGAATAATAACTATAACACGGTCAATGAAAGACTGCCCAACTAGGGCATCCAATCAGAGTGCAGAAGACAACAAACTGCAAATGAAAAAGAAAAAATAATATGAATAAATAAGTAATAAATATTGAGAACATGAAACAAAGTGTCCTTGAAAATGAGTCCACCGGTTGTGGGAACATTTCAACGATGGGGCAAGTGAAGTTGAGTGAAGCTACCCCCTTTTGTTCAAGAGCCTGATGGCTGAGGGGTAGTAGTTGTTCCTGAACCAGGTGGTGCAAGTCCTGAGGCTCTTGAACTTTCCTGATGGCAGCGAGAAGATAGCAAATCATGGGTGGTGGGGGTCCCTAATGATGGATATTGCTTTCCTAGGGCAGCTTTTCTTTTTTTCTGATTTACAGCATAATGATCTCTAGAAATCATGCGCAGAACATATCGTTTGAACATTGGTCATTTGTCAGTCTTGTTTATGTATAGTCTTCCATAAATTCTAATGTACTTCTTTATTTCCTGTAAATGCCTACAGGAAAATAAATGTCAAGGTAGAATATGGTAACATATGCTTACTTTTATTTCCCCTTGGGAGGTCTTAGTCACTCTTTCAATGAACAATAAATGCTAATGTGCCTCAGGAAAGGGAAAATGACAATCTATTACATCAATAAAAACTAACTCAGTTCAATGGATAAACTTCATTGTGGTTTGCTGATTACAACTCTACACAAGACAAAGGAACAGAATTAGTCTATTTGGCCCATTGAATCTGCTTTCCCATAACCGCATCTGATCACAGCAAACCATCTTGATGGACCTCTCTCCCAATTCCGAGATGTTAAATGGCTTAAACACTGGGAAGGGATTGATTTTATTAACGTTATCAAAATTATCATTGAAGATTTAAAGTGACCTTATGTACAGACATACATTTGGGACACTCAGTATTTCAGTTTGAAATCCAAACTCAACACTGGGTTCAGATCGAAATAATTCAGATGATGGAAAACTGAAAACAACAAGAAAAATTATAAACACAAGAAATTCTGTGGATGTTGGAAATCTAGAGCAACACAAACACTCAATGCTGGAGGAATTCAACAGGTCGGGCAGCATCCATGAAGAGAATAAACAGTCAGCATTTCGGGCTGAGACCCTTCATCAATACTGGGAAAAGGAACAGGGAAGAAGCCAGAATAAGAAGGGAACGGGTATAAGCTGGCAGGTGATAGGTCAACCAGGCGAGGGTTGGGTAGGTGGGATGAAGTGAGAAGCTGGGAGGTGATCGGTGAAAAAGATAAAAGGCTGAAGAAGGAGTCTGATAGTAGAGTAGAGTGGACCATGGACTGTGGGAGAAAGGGAAGGATGGGCACCAGAGGGAGATGATGGGCAGGTGAGGAGAAGAAGTAAGAGGGAAGTTAGAATAGGGAATGGAAAAGGGGGCTGGGACAGAATAAAAAACTGTTGGAAACACTCAGTCACACAGCTTCTGGGAAGAGAGAAGGAAATTTAACTTCTCAGATCAAAGAGTTTTCATCATAATCCAACATCATTTCTAAGTAGTCTGTATGTCCTCTCCATGGAATGTGTGGTTTTCCCTGGTGCTCAAGAATCCTCCTGCAGTCCAAAGATGTACTGTTTATCAGGTTAATTGGTCATTGTAAATTGTCCCATAATTAGGCTAAAGCTAAAATTGGACGTTGCTGGGTGGTGTGGCTCAAAAGGAGCCTGTTCCACTGTGTTACAGTTTGTGTGCTAGGGGAAAGAATAGTGAAGGCTAATAACTAATAAATAGGGGTGTGAGTTCTGCTAACATGGGAACAAAGAATGACAGATGAAAGCAGAAACATGTAATACAACAGTGATGACACCCAAGTTTCAGGAACCTCACCAATTATGTTCTAGTGTGCAGCCTTTGTTATAACAGAAAATTGGAATTACTGTTAGACCTGCGGATAATCATTTTATTCTGTAATCAGGACCTGGTCTGTTACTTAATTAAGTCTTCCCGTTATTCTGTTGCCATTCTGTTATCAAAATGTAGTTCCACTGGTAATCTCGTCAACTGAGAATGTAAAAGCTCTAGCATATTCATGCTCAGGTAGATCAGCTGTGACTGGTTTCTAGGTGCTCACCTGATTTTCTTTTAAATAAACCCTCCTGTTATTTCGAATACCAACTCCGTGTTATCTTTCAGTTTGCTCCTACAACATGCAATAATTTCCCCAGTAACAGTGTAATAAGCGCGGTCACCCATTGTATTACACCCTTCATTTGGAAGTGCATCGAACATTGGAAAATGCTTCAATAAACACAAGAAACTTGCAACTGGAAGCTATATCCCTGGAAAATCATATTCCATTTCAGGGAGAATGAAAAAGAATTTAATAAGTGTGGTGCTGCGAGAAAACTGACCACACTTCAGAATTTCCAGGCCTTCAGTTAGTCCTGACGAAGGGTCTCGGCCTGAAACGTCGACTGCGTCTCTTCCTATAGATGCTGCCTGGCCTGCTGCGTTCACCAGCAACTTTGATGTGTGTTGCTAGAATTTCCAGGCCAGTGGCTGCTGAATGAAAGAACTTCCATTTGCATGGGGTAGCGATAATATATTTTGGGATTGTATAAAATGTCTGACAGATATTTTATCCAAACAATTATTGTTTGGATAAATCTTGGCTGAGGCATTGAACAGCTGATTAGATGGGGTCATACAGAGTTGATTCATGGAAACAGGAAATTAGGACAATCTAGTCTGCTCTGTCTATCAAGCCTCCGCTTTTAGATTAGGGTTGGTGTAAAAACCAAACCTGACCTAAAGCATTTATTCTCTCCACATCCTCATCAATTCAGACTGAATTCTGCCAGTCAACAGCACATTAGAGGTAAACCTGGGTTAACTGGCCACTATAGTCATGCAGTCATGGGGTGAGGGGGAACTGGAGGGAGAGGAGCAGGGGAAGGAGAAGTTGAGGGGGCGAGGGCAAGTGAGGGAAATAGACAAAGAAACATTGCACCATTTGTGAATGTCTTCCACCTCTCAAGTAGATGCTTCTCACATTAGTCCACCACCGGACTGCCTTATGGAGTGAAATTGAATTTGGAACTCACCACAGTATCCTCCTTCAGCAAGTTCACAAACGAGATACAAGGTGAAATATTCCAAAAGGTGCCTCGGTAGTTCAGTTTTCTGGGCTGCAATCTTTTAAAAGCAAATCACCTCATTACTGAAGAAAAACAACAGGAATTCTGCAGAAGCTGGAAATTCAAGCAACACACAAAGTTGCTGGTGAATGCAGCAGGCGAGGCAGCATCTCTAGGAAGAGGTGCAGTCGACGTTTCGGGCCGAGACCCTTCGTCAGGACTAACTGAAGGAAGAGTGAGTAAGGGATTTGAAAGTGGGAGGGGGAGGGGAGATCCAAAATGATAGAAGAAGACAGGAGGGGGAGGGATGGAGCCAAGAGCTGGACAGGTGATTGGCAAAAGGGATACGAGAGGATCATGGGACAGGAGGTCCGGGAAGAAAGACAAGGGGGGGGGACCCAGAGGATGGGCAAGGGGTATATTCAGAGGGACAGGGGGAGAAAAAGGAGAGTGAGAGAAAGAATGTGTGTATAAAAATAAATAACAGATGGGGTACGAGGGGAAGGTGGGACATTAGCGGAAGTTAGAGGTCAATGTTCATGCCATCAGGTTGGAGGCTACCCAGACGGAATACAAGGTGTTGTTCCTCCGCTTCATCTTTACAGTAGAGGAGGCCGTAGATAGACATGTCAGAATGGGAATGGGATGTGGAATTAAAATGCGTGGCCACTGGGAGATCCTGCTTTCTCTGGCGGACAGAGCGTAGATGTTCAGTAAAGCGGTCTCCCAGTCTGCGTCGGGTCTCACCAATATATAAAAGGCCACAGCGTCTGTTTCATTCTGGAGAGCAGGCGCGCTCTCTTCCTTTAGCGAGTGTCTCCAGCTGCCCCGAGTAGCGGGCGAGGGGGTCCCGTCAAACCGCCCCCGGGCCCAAGTCCACACCGCGTGGAAATTGAAAAGCCGGCACGCGCGCCGCCCCAACCGCCGCTTCCTTAACAGAAATCTCGTTAATATTTTTACTTCAAATACATTCTTATGAACTTACGGCGTTGCTTCTATAATGTTTCTTTGTGGGTAGAAGCGGAGCTCTTCGCCATCATGCTGCAAGCATGGCACCCACCTTCACACTTTCCACAACCGGAGGTTACGCATAAGACGCGACGAAACCGGAGGTGACGTCATCGCATGCCGCGATATACCAGAGACAATAAATATACCTTTGTTATACTGTAACTTAATTATCAACCTTTAACTTTAACTAGAAAATAATTACAAACAAATCACTTAAAGCGTAGACCCAACAAAGTCAAATAAATACCTTAAGGGCAACACAGGGCCTGTATATAACTGCCATCAGGGTCCTTCTACCCTTGCAGTTTCTTAACTCAACCCACAAGGATTTAATATCTTCCGATCCTATGTCACATCTTCCTACTGACTTGATGCCATTCGTTACCATTAGAGCCACACTACCCACCTCTGCCTACTCCCTCCGATATAATGTGTAACCTTGGACATTCAGCTCCTAACTACAACCACCCTTCAGCCACAATTCAGTGATGGCCACAACATCATACCTGACAATCCGTAATAGTGCAACAAGATCATCCATCTTATGTCGTATACTCTCTGCATAGAGATATAACACTTTGAATACTGTATTTGCTACTCTTTTTGATTCTGTGTCCCTAAATGATTTGGGTACAGCTTCTTCTCAACTGTGATAAGACTGCTGAATGGATCCTGACCCGGATCTGGGCCGTACCCTCCAGACATACGGGCCTGCCTCTCGGTTTTTTTGCATTACCCTACTTTCCATTTTTCTATTTTCTATTTATGATTTATAATTTAAATTTTTAATATTTACCAATTTTACTATTTTAATATTTAATATTTGTAATTCAGGGCGTGGGAAGCGCAGCACCAAATATCACTGTGATGATTGTACGTTCTAGTATCAATTGTTTGGCGACAATAAAGTATAAGTAATGCATTGATACTCACCCTTCTGGCTGCAATGTTGTCCTATCATCTGCCTGCCCTTCCTGACAATCTGACTGCACTCTATCTGTGCTCTTTTATCATCCACCCTATCCTGAGTTCCTTCATTCCAGTTCCCATCCTCCTGCCAAGTTAGTTTAAACCCTCCCTGCCAGCTCTAACAAACCTACCTGCAAGAATATTGGTCCCTCTCAGGTTCAGGTGCAACCCATCCCTTTTGTACAGCTCATACCTCCCCTGGAAGAGATCCCAATAATCCAAGAACCTGAAGCCCTACCCCTGCACCAGCTCCTTAGCCACACATTTATCCACCAAATCGTCCTACTTCTGCATTTGTATCTTCGCTGATGCGTGGCACAGGTAGCAATCTAGAAATTTCTAACCTGGAGGTCCTGCTTTTCAGTTTTCTGCCTAGCTCTCTAAATTCTCTCTTCGGGACTTCTTTACTTTTCCTTCCTATGACATTCACCCGGCTGCTCGCTCTCCCTCTCTGAAATACTGTGGACGCGATCCAAAAAGAGCTGTCACCATCATATCATGTATGCAGCAAGATGTGGCGCATGTCAATCAACACAGTCTTAAATGATCCCAAGGCTAAATAGTTCATAACCATCACAGACTCCACGGGGAGAGCAGACTAAACACAAGTCGGTATGTCTCCATTTGTCAAGCTCTTGTTGCAGGCAATGACAAACATCAGCGACCATCCCAAAACTTTGCCTTCGGAATATCTTCCTTTGCAAACAAATAGGAGCTTATCGCGCAGAAGACTGTTGGTGGTGACGAATCGGCAGATAGGAGGGAAATTGAAATTGAAAATTCGGTTGAATGGTGCGACAATAACAACCTCGCACTCAAAGTCGGCAAAATCAAAGGGCTGATTATCGACCACAGGAGGAAAGGGGTGGCCAAAGGCACCAGCCACCAAAACCTAAACCTAAGAGGAGGCAAAAACAAAAAAATGGAAGTGGATCCACATCACCCTCCCAGTCTTTCTCCCCCTGTGGGACTCTTTCCTAGGATCCTAAATGACGGGCTGCCGGAAGCTCCTATTATGGATATAGCAATGGCCGCCGCACAACATAAAGGAGCCCGGCAGCTGCAAGGACAAATACGATTGTCTCAGTCCCATTGCGGGAACCAGTTTCCCTCATATGGACAGGTTTCCCCATCCAGTGTTTCGAGCACAGGGGGTCCGTCTGCACCCATGGAACGGGAACAGTCAGCAACTGCGGACATGACACAGGGTGGAGGGATGCAAACGCGGTCACAGACCGGGAGACTACAGGCTACGGAGCAGGTGGCAGGACCTAGCGACAGCTAGCGGGAAAGTGAGCTACCTGACAAGTACAACCCATACGCGGGTACAGTACCCCGAATAATGATGGGAGATATACCGATCCTCAAGCCCCGGACCTCTGCGGAAACTGGGAGTATGATCAACGACTCCCTTAACCCCATCAGGAAACCTGTCGCGTTCCACAATGGTTTAGTAATGGAATGTTTAACCCTTTACCCTGAGATGTGCAGCGACTCCTGCGGGTCTCCTGTGGCATCGCCTGGTCCGCCCTCAAACAACGCTGTACCCCCGGGGAGCAAATGGCGATTGGGTCCCGAGTGAAGGTGGAGGTGACGTCAACTTCAGTATGCAGACATGGTCAGAACGGGCCAAAGAGACAATCCTAGCAGGGCCCAGACAGCATAGTGATTCTGGGAAGGTCGCCAGATGTCAACAGAAAAAGGATGAGCCCGTAACAGATTTCATTTCCTGGTTTAAAGAGGCGTGGGAAAATAGTGCAGGAATACAATTGGAACGGGATGGACCTTTGGTATTGGCGGTGCAAACCTTTTTAAACTGTTTGCCCGAATTGAAATTTTCTAACCTGGAGTGACAGAATAAGACATGGGAAGAAGTCTAATTAACGCGGGACGCAATGGATTGTTTAAAAGTACTGGGGAAGCGAAGGGGCAATGTGTTTAGCAGGAAAGAGGGCGTAATGAAGGAAGAGGTCGCAGGAGTGGAAATGGGGGAGGAAGAGAAAGAAAGAAGGATAAAGATCAGGATGCATGCTATCATTACGGGAGAAAGGGACACTGCGCACGGGAGTGTCGCACCCGTTCTGAGGGAAATAGCGGAGATGAGAGAGAGAGAGAGACTCTTTGAATATAGAAACATAGAAACATAGAAAATAGGTGCAGGAGTAGGCCATTCGGCCATTCGAATATACACTCAGAGTAATCCCTTTTCCCAGGATCAGCAATGGGGCTGGGCGATTCAGGCTGCAATGACCAGACTTTCTACAAGACCCGTAAAAGACCCCATAGCCGAAATACAAGTAGGCCCAGAGAAGGGTGCAAGTCCTGACCGATTCCGGCGCTACCTTATCGTCCGTATCCCCCTCTGTGGACTTGCCAAAGGGAGGGGAAAATGTTAAGGCTGTGGGGATAGGTGGGATCCCCATCATAGAGCCTTTATACGGATCTGTTAATATTAAATTGGGAGACCACACGGTACAAGAATCATTTGCAGTGGCCCGAAAGTCACCCGTCAATATATTGAGTCGAAGAGTTTTGGGCGAACTACAGACGGCTTGTACCTCGAGTTGCCTGACCCCAATGCGCCACGATTTCAGGCAATGAATTAACGCAATCTGTGAATCAAAAGGAGTCGCCTGTCCTATGTAGTTGGCAGATAAAGGGGATTCCCTGTGAAAATATATACTGCAATCCGTAATTGAAAATGAAACCACATCGGGGGACTTTTTGGTGGGGCTAATTACCAATTACTAAGGAAATTACATTGCACAGCTGCTTTCCGGTTTCCTGATGTTGATGATGGATACAAGAGAAAAAAAACCGTGGCTCAAGACAGAGAGATTTATAATCTGTGCTTTAAGGCCAAATATTTTTAGCCCCGAAGGGATGGCCGCCGGAATGCAGCCCCCTTCTCAGATAAATTACTTCCCGGGTGGAGACCATGTACCGCCGGGTCTGATGGTGAAGTGCTTAAAAAAGCAAACTCGGGGCACCTTCTGTTGGCGTAGCCTCTTTTGGTCCCGGTAGTGGAGTGATAGTGACAAATCTTCTTAAGACTCTCCCTTCCAGGATCCCTTGTATCTTTAGACGGGAAAGCCCAACCCCTCTCGTCAGTATGACTCTCCACTTCGACTGAAAGAAGCCGACCCGTTCTTGCGGGTATTGCACAGTCCTGTGGGTCTGGTTTCCTCTGCGGCACCTCACCGTGTCACACTAAAGAGAAATGTGGGACCCCCACATTGCCAATCCCAAAACTGGGCAGGCCGGACGCATGGCGGTTTATGCAAGATTTGTGGGCTGTCAACCAGGTAGTACAGCCCATTTTCCCCGTTGTACCGGACACAAACGCCATTTTGGCCTCTATACCACCCGAATCTGGATGGTACGCGGTTATTAACCTCTGCTCCGCCTTCTTCTCGGTCCCTTTGCACGAGGACAGTCAATACCTATTCGCCTTTACGTATAATGGACAGCAATACACTGGACGAGTTTGCCTTCGGGATGCACTGGGAGACTAGCGGTACTGTATATGGAGCTGCCGTGCGGGGCGAACTGAATACATTACTGTTACCAGGCACTACTGTCGGTTTACAATATGCTAGCCACCAAGCCAATGGCGATTTCCAGAAAGACCCTGAAAGTGTAACGCTGGTACACCACCAGCCAGCCCGTGGACACCGAACTTCAATATCTAAGTGACAGTTCTGCCAAATGTCTGCTACCTGTTTGGGCTGTGTCCTGCGGCAAGGCACTAGAAGACTTGGTCCTGAAATCCGCAATCGTACTAATTTTTTTTAGAAAACCAGTTGCTTGCATTGCTCGGGATGACAGATTACTGTCGATATTGGGATCCTGAATACCGAGCCTATGATGCTATGATACGCTCAGCTATATACAGGACGCACCGTCTCAAAGCCAGTGGAGCCCGGAAATGAAACAGGCGCTTGAGGCTCTGAAGAACGAACTGCTCCACGCACCGATCTTGGGCACTATTGGCTACTCCAAATCCTTCCAGTTACATACTAGTGAAAAGGAGCGATTTACCCGCGCTATGCTGACTCAGGAACACGGCGGCTTGAAAAGACCGGTGGCATATTGCTCTACTCAATTACCACCCGTGGTACGTGGTTGCCTACGAGCTGTAGCGGTGACAGCAGTGATGGTTCAATGATAGTGCCTATAATATTGGACCATTCCTACACAGTGTTGACTCCTCGCGCGGTAATGCTGCTCCTCAGTTCTGCAAGAACACATACTTTACAGCATTGGTCCCCAACCACCGGGCCGCGGACCGGTACCGGACGGCAAACCACGTGCTACCTGGCCGTGAGGAAATGATATGATTTTGGCGATAGGAGTCAGCTGCACCTTTCCTCATTCCCTGTCACGCCCACTGTTGAGCCATTACGCACGCGAGGTCAGTAGGCACGCGTCATCCATGTCAGCGCGGGGAGGAGATCAACTCCTCGAGCTTGCAAATGACGGCGGGCTGAAAATACATTTGACATAACATCACTGCTGGCATTCTGGGTCAAAGTCAAGGCTAAATATCCTGAGATAACCACGAAAGCATTGAAAACGTTGCTTCCATTTCCAACATATTTCTGCGAAACGGGGTTTTCTGCAATGAATGCAAAGAAAACTAAATTGCGGAATACACAGGACATAAGGAACCCCCTTCGAATATCGCTGTCTCCCATCACCCCTCGATAGGACCGTCTTGTTGCAGGGAAACAAGCCCAGCCAGGATTCAGCAATATTAGCGTGTTGCAATCATTTTATATGTTCACACGAAGAAAATATGTGCTGTGTGCTTAATATCCAAATGTTACTTAAAATGTTATGATGCTATTGAATTATAAGTGACTTATAATTGACTTATCACTATATTTATGCCAGAAAAACATGCTCTGTGTGCTTAATAATAAATTCGTAAGATAAATCCTTTTAGAAACGAAATTGAGTGTATTCGCCACTTATAAGTGACTTATCGTTGACTTATCACCTATATTCTGGTTGTGATTAACACCCCCCACCCCAGGGTTGCCAACTGTCCCGTATTAGCATGGACATTCTGTATATTGGGCTAAATTGGTTTGCCCCATACAGGATCGCCCTTGTCCCATATTCCACTAGAGCGCTCCTATGAAAACGTTCGTACTGAAATGGCGTAAAGCAAAGAAGTAATTACCAGTAATTTATATGGGAAAATTTTTTTAGTGTTCCGAGACCCAAAAAATAACCTACCAAATCATACCAAATAACATGTAAAACCTAAAATAACACTAACGTATGGTAAAAGCAGGAATGAGATGATAAATACACAGCCTATATAAAGTAGAAATAATATATGTACAATGTAGTTTCACTGAACAGAATCGCCAAAAATGATTTGTAGAAAATAAATCGGCACGTACACACATGCGCACACAGGTGCCTGCACAAGGCTTCATGGTCATGGTAGTCTTTCTCAGGGTAAACACAAGTGTCCC
This sequence comes from Mobula hypostoma, assembly GCF_963921235.1. Classification (NCBI taxonomy): domain Eukaryota; kingdom Metazoa; phylum Chordata; class Chondrichthyes; order Myliobatiformes; family Myliobatidae; genus Mobula; species Mobula hypostoma. Next base: position 124,611,977 of record NC_086097.1, read on the forward strand.
GAATTTGACTGTTACTCTTGTCCGTTGGCAACCCTACACCCTACCCCCACCCCGGTCGGCCGGTCAGCAAGAATATTGTCAATATTAAACTGGTCCACGGTGCAAAACAGGTTGGGGACCCCTGCTTTACAGCAGCAAGGCTAACAGGGTATGAGGTCACGTTACTATCAAGGCTGAATTTGATTTTTAAAAGAGTTACCCACCTTTAATCCAGACACCCTTGTTCCTATTCACAGTGACCCTGAACGACATGACTGTGGAAGGCACTAGCTCCCCTCTTCCTGATTTGAGATCTACCCCTTTAGATAACCTAGATCTGATTCTTTTTACTTGTGGTTCATCGTGTAAACCTAATGTTGGTGAGACATTAACAAGGGAAAATCTGCAGATGCTGGAAATCCAAGCAACACACTCATAATGCTGGAGGAATTCTGCAGGCCAGGCAGCAGAGTATCTATGGAAAAGGGAACGGTCAACGTTTCAGGCCGAAACACTTCATCAGGACGAGAGACAGAGAGAGAGAGAGAGAGAGAGAGAGAGACAGAGAGAGAGAAATGAGAAGCCAGAGTGAGAAGGTGGGGGAGAGGAGGAAGAAACAGGGTGATGGGTGAAACCGGGAGAGGGGAAGGGTGAAGTAAAGAGCTAGGAATTTGATTGGTAAAGCGGATAAAAGGCTGGAGAAAGGGGCACCCGACAGGAGAGGACATAAGGTCATGGAAGAAAGGAAGGGGAGCAGCAGAGGGCAGGTGAGGAAACAGGGTGAGAGAGGGAAATGGGAATGGGGAATGGTGAAGGGCGGCATTACCGGCCACTGTCTGGATATGCTGCGGTGACTCCTCATGAGGTATTGGAAGTGGGTCCCCCCCCCCCCGGAACATTAGCCCAAGCCGCTGAGCTACAGGTATTTGCACTAACGAGTGCTTGCATCTTAGCTGAGGGTAAAACTATGAATATCTATACCGGTTCGGGATATGCTTTTGGGGTACTGCGTGATTTCAGTGCCCCGTGGCAGCACAGAGGACTTATTAGCTCCTTTGGTGAACCTATACAACATGCTCAACTTATAAAGACTTTGCTCCAGGCTGTTCTGTTGCCCCAGCAGAGCGCTGTAATAAAATGTGAATGCAGCCCATACGCGTAGCTCCGACCCTGAGGCGCAAGTAATCCTACAACCGATGCGACCGCTACGTCGGCCGCCCCTTTCATAATCGTTTCAACGAACTTACAACAGATTTACTCACAAACAAGAGAAAATCTGCGGAATCTGGAAATCCAACACACACACAATGCTGGGGGAACTCAGCAGGCCAGGCAGCATCTATGGAAACGAGTAAACAGCCGACGTTTCGGGCCGAGACCCTTCATCGGAACTGAAGACTCTTCATCCAGTCCTGATGAAGGGTCTTGGCCCGAAATGTCAACTGTACTCTTTTCCATAGGTGTTCTCTTGCATTTTGTGTGTGTTATAACAGTCTACACCTTCACCCCCTACCACAGATTCCTTTCTGGCTGCGCATCTGGCGGCCAGCGCAGAGGAACAGCAGCTTTAGAAAAATAAACGCTACCGCCGTGATGCCGGTGGATTATGGTCGCACCCTCTGATGGCCGCCCCATTAGTCCCCGTAGTTTCCTCCTATGCCCTTGCTGGACTGGCACATGGCCAGGGACATGTCGGAAAAGGAGGAGTGACACACAAATACGGCAGCAGCAGTTTGCGGCAGGGCTAATAGTAGCAGAAGAACAGCTGGTTAGAACTTGAGATTTGCCTGGAAGTCCCCTGTTAAATTTGATCATCTGCCCACTCCGGGGGCACCATTTGTAAATCTACAAATAGATTTTGTGCATATGCCAGCAAGTGGGGGCTACAAATATCTGTTAGTAATAGTGGGCATGCTTTCTAAATGGATAGAGGCCTTTCCCACACGAAATGATACTAGGATGACAATGGTGATAGAGGAACGCACTTTACGGGAAAATTAACTAAAGCATTGGGACAAACCCTGGGATGCTCCTGAGAGTGGCACAATCATCGGGATTAGAAGAAAGGATGAATCGAGTAATGAAAGACACTGGCCAAAGTATGCCAAGAGGTGGGGTTGAAACGGCCTGAGGCGCTGTCACCTTGAGAAATTATGTTAACAGGACCACCACATTGACCCCTTTTGAAGCACTGACGGGAAGACCTATGGCCACAGATTCTTTTTGTAAAGTGCCCAAACAGCGCTGATAGGGTCTGATGAGAAAACCTTAGAATAGTAAAGGCTTAGTTAGTATTTCCCAACCTTTTTTAGCCCAACACACCTCTATAGCACTTTCATATTTCCCAACGCCCCCTAAAGCACCATCATGTTTTCCACACCCCCAAGTGTAAAAACATGTCTACCGTTGGCTAACATGAGAAAAACGATTCTGTTTTAATTTTTTTTATTTATCTTTAAGCCAGTTTACACAGTACCTGTGCACTGTACAACAATATCAATGTGATCCTTGAGTTTGGTGGTTTTAGCAAGAGTTGAAATACCTGGTTCAAACTGTGACAGCAAACGCCTTAAGCCCCCATAGGTAACAATGTCCAAGTGGTTTCCGATTTTTGTGAGTATGCAGTTCACTGCACTGAAGCCTCTTTCAACAAGGTAGGAGGACAGAACTGCAATGAAGAGCAGTTTGGCTTTTCTCCAAAGACGAGGAAACTTCGTATGACTATGTAGCCAGATACCACAAAAGCCAGCATTTTTAGAAAGCATTTTTTGCTGCTTCATCATTCTGAATTTTGATAATTTATTCTTGCAAGCTCTCTTCCTGTTCTTCTACCTTGCAAAGAAATAGGTTAATTACCCAATTTTGAAGATCTTTCTTCAGTGACTGCAAGTGTATGCTTGCAAATCACCATCTGTGAAAGAGTGCCATATTTCCCATGCAGGGAAACTCGGAATGTTCTTTTCCCAATGCTTTGCTTATATTTTCCAACTTTCCAATAAAAGTGCACACAGCACTTTTTGTCTGGATTAAATTGAAATTCTCACCCTGAAGTTTCACATTTAGAATATTCTTTGTCATTCAGATTGGTTAAGTATGCCACATCTCCACATAGAAGTTCAATCTTGTTTCCCAAACTCTTGTAGACTAAGCAAAAATTCAACCACAGTGTCAAAAAAAAATCAAAGAAATGTTTTAAGCAGCAGCCTTTTGGCAGCCAACACACTTCAGTGCAAAAAAAAACTGTTCAAACTCTTCATCTTCACATAACTGTTGAAATATTCTGCTATTTAATGGATGGGTTTTGTTGATAGCAGATATTGAAAAAAAGTCAGTGGCTGAGGTTTTTGGCTGCGAGATGTTGACGATCGATTGCAAACAGACTTGGAATTTCTTTCTTCATAAATGCCACTAAACTAGCGTGGTAATCTGTCATATATGGTGCTCCATCTGTTACACAAGCAATCACGTTCCTAATTGGAATACTTTTATCTTCAATATACATTGAGCTCATTTGTAGATTGATTTTCCATTGATATTTGTTTTTAACTTTTTACAAAAGAGAATCTCTTCATAAACATATCCATTTTTGATAAACCATACATATGACATTAGCAATACCACGTGGTCTTGCACAGTTGACTCATCCAGTCATATCCCACATTCTGTTTTTGAAGCTCTGTTCATAGTTGATACCCAGTGTCTTCACTCATTTTGTCAATATGCCAAGCTACAGAGTTGTTACTGAGAGGAATTAGTTTTAAAATACTGGTATCCATTTTGAGAATAGTAGTGAGCACATTGGATACAGCAGGCATTATTAATCTTTCACCAATTGTATGAAATTTTCCACGCTTCGCTATCATTTTGGAAATGTTATAAGAACCAATGGGACCACTATCAAGGTCAATTTTAGCTTTCTTGGCAAATGACTCGAGTGTGCAACACTTTTCAAATGGTTCTTTCAACCTCTGGAACTGAGTAATACCTTAAAGTATCCGTTTCTGTCACAATGGCAGGGGATTGGGAACAAGGGTGGACGCAAATGCAAGACACATCTTGTGAAGTTACTTAGATTTAGTTTATTGCTCGATACCAGGAGAGCTAGACAGGAGCAGGGGTAGTGAACAGGATAAGGAATCAGGATTACGACTAGGCTGGGACCAAGGGTCTGGGCTTGGACTCAGAATTGGCTCCCAGAACTAGAGGAGACATGAAGAGGCTAGGGAATGGACTCTGAGCCTGAGACTGGGCAAGAACCCAGTACCTGGGTCTTGCCTTGGGCTCGAACCCCAGAAACAGGCATGGACATGACATGGGCTAGGGAGAGGAGGACCATGGAAGACAGAGCCTGTCTCAGGAGAGCAGCAGGTACATGGAACCATGGACACATACACAGAACAGAGTCAGGACCCCTCCTTGGGTACAGAACATAGGGCTGGGACTCATGACACTCCACAGGGCAATGGCAAGACGGCCTGACTTACCCCATGGAGGTGAGGGCAAGACATGACCCCCCCCCCACAGGGCAATGGCAAGACAGCCCAACTTACCCCACAGAGGCAAGGACAAGACACGACAAGACCAACACAAATGAACACCAGGCAGTACCCATCTAGCTCCAGTGATGGAACTAGACTGAAGTGCAGGCAGGGGCTGCAGACAAGGGGGTAGGACAGGAATCACAGACCACCAGGGCCAGGACTAGACTGAGAATTTGGGCACCACCAGAGCCAGGACATGGTAACGTGGGTGCCACCAGAGCCAGGACATGGATGTGGTACTTGGATAGTCAGTCATATTTTATTGATCCCAGGGAAACTGGTTTTCATTAGTTGCACTATAAATAATAAATAGTAATATGTAAATTATGAAATAAGTCCAGGACCAGCCTATCAGCTCAGGGTGTCTGACCCTCCAAGGGAGGAGTTGTAAAGTTTGATGGCCACAGGCAGGAATGACTTTCTATGACACTGTGCTGCATCTTGGAGGAATGAGTCTCTGGCTGAATGTACTCCTGTGTCCAACTAGTACATTATGTAGTGGATAGGAGACATTGTCCAAGATGGCATGCAACTTAGACAGCATCCTCATTTCAGACACCACTGTGAGAGTCCAGTTCCATCCCCACAACATCACTGGCCTTACAAACAAGTTTGTTGATTCTGTTGGTCTGCTACCCTCAGCCTGCTGCCCCAGCACACTACAGCAAACATGATCACACTGGCCACCATAGACTCGTAGAACATCCTCAGCATCATCCAGCAGATGTTAAAGGACCTCAGTCTCCTCAGGAAATAGAGACGGCTCTGACCCTTCTTATAGACTGCCTCAGCGTTCTTAGACCAGTCCAGTTTATTGTCAATTCATATCCCCAGGTATTTGTAATCCTCCACCATGTCCAGACTGACCCCCTGGATGGAAACAGGGGTCACCGGTACCTTAGCTCTCCTCAGGTCTACCACCAGCTCCTTAGTCTTTTTCACATTAAGCTGCAGATAATTCTGCTCACACCATGTGACAAAGTTTGCTGCCGGAGCCAGGACGTGGTGCTTGGAACCTCCGGGTAGTGCCGAGCTCTCGACTCGGTCCAGGAACAGTTAGCGGCTCTTGATTCTCTCTAGCGGGTTAACTGATGGACCCACCTTGATGAGGAAACTTTGCAGGCTCGCTTCGGCGAGGTAACTGGATAGGGTTGCTCCGGTGAGGAGAAGCGAATGACCAGCACTCACTTCGGGCGGAGACTGGGCTTACTTCAGCCAGATGACATTAACACACCGTAACTTCGTAGACGCTTCCACACCAAACAACTGGTAGCCGAAGACTATAAACTACCGGTTCAGCTGAGTGTTAATTGCCTCTAATCACCAAAGTCGAGGGACACGGGAAAACAGGGAATCAACGGTCCGGATCGTAACATAAACAAGCTAAATTTAAAGGGACCCCAATCCGGACCATAGCAGTTTCGGGGTGTCTTTTACAGAAGTGTCCCTGCAATCTTGATGGTTTCATGGCTTCATTACTAATAAGACGCCTGGGGTGTAGCTGATCTGACGGGAACGGAATAAAACTGTACTCCAGGTTTGTAACGTCGTATTGATGCACGTCCTGCAGTTTCTGTTTCCTAGCAGGATTAGAATTCAAGGCCACACCACCTTCAGACTTATAGAGAATGTGCCGTAAGTATTTATTCCTTATTAACGAGGCTAAATAAAAATTAAAAATTGGCACAAACTGGGAATGCCTATTGGAATTTGAGGACGGCAGCGAATTGACACGGATGGAACGATGGTAGCGGCAGCAAAGGAACAGCGAGGCGAAGATGAAGACGATAACAACCGTCAAAATTACATTGACAAGGATTCAGATTGGAATCTGAATGTTAGTCGGTGGTAGAGCTGATGTTCGGCAAGCTACCCTTATACTATTCCAGTTGGCATGATTGACCAATTACGTCGAGTCTCATAATCCCCAAAGCAGGTTCACTGACTGGCTCTATCCGGCCAGCGCTGTATCGTTGCGCGACCTGCTTTCCATAGATCTGTAGAGAAAGTTGAGAGGGTGTACAGTACTTGACTTCCCAGCTGTTAAATTGCATGAACTCGTTCCATGCCGCGAGTCAAGGGGAACTATTGGGCACCCTGGTTGCTAATGTATGCACCCCAATAATGTCTGTTTGGTTGGTAAGGTCGGACGAGATTGCCAAATTTCAGACACATTGTGACGACGAGTGTTCGCCGCCAGCAGAGCGATGGTCCTTCCTGTGTTCCAGTGCCTCATCCTTTTTTTTTTAAGAAGTGCCTGCTCTACTCAAGGTCACTCAGGTTTCATACCTCAAGTTAGGGTGCCGCTTACTGTCCCCCCAAGAACCTTGAATGGCCCCCAAACCAACGACTTTTATTTCCCCTAATGTTCCCTTAGGACATGTAGGATATGGTACCGACCACACTGGGAATCAGTGCTCAGGGGAAGCTATTAGACTGAACCAAGGGAAAGTGACCGCAGTGCTGCCCAAACATGGGGATTAAACCAGGTGATTATGTATATATTAAACCACTCTCTCTCCTAGGTGGAAGGGACCCTATCAAGTGCTGCTAACCACCTGTACGGCGGTCAAGGTACAAGGGGCAAAGCCAAATGGGTGGACGGAACCAAGTACAAGCTGTTTCTACCCAGATAGCTGAAAAGTGATGGCGTCAGACGGATAAGACAAGTCGCTTCATGGGAATGAGTAAGTGTAGGGGAAATATGGTGGGGTGACATTAGTTATGGATCTCTTTAAAATATTGGCCAATTGCCTCATTAATACAAAGCTGCAGACAAAAAAAGATCAAGTATTGAGCTTTCCCACCAAACTTCAGTCTCAATTCCCTAAAATATTACTTGGGGCTATTTCTAACACATTAAATGTTACAGGAGCACATGGATGGAAAACATTTCACTTAACAAATACTTACTGCCTTTCTTATGTAGAATTACCTTCCATTTCCTCTCTTCTCCCAACACCTCTGCCCAACAGGTTTGATAAAATTCTCAAAGTTAAAGATGAAGATTTGGCTTTATTAGTCGCGTGTACATCGGAACATAAAGCGAAATGCATGGTTTGCGTCAACGACTGACACAGTCTGAGGACTGTGCTGGGCAGCCTGCAAATGTCACCATGCTTCTGGCACCAATGTAGCTTGCCCACTGAGTAAGCTTCCAATGAGTGCAGCTCAAATATTGTTGTCAGCACTACCTGAGGCTGCATGTGTGCACATCATCCAACACTGCACGCAAAATACTGACTCACAAAACTTTCCCAGTTCCCCCACTAATCTACCTCATTACCCATTCTCTGCACACTCCTGTCACTCCTGCCACCTATCCCCAGTAGGGGCAATTTATAGTGGCTGAGTCACTTCTGAAGCCATCTGCCTTTTGGGTGAAGGGAAACTTGACCACTTGGTTAAAAGCCCAAATGCTCACATAGAGAATATGCAAAGCTCACACAGACATCGCTGGAGGTCAGGATTGCTCTTGGATTTCTGGAGCTATGAGGCAGCAACACTACTAGCCGTGCCTCTATGATATTCAGAAGACCAGGCAGCATCTACGGAGAGGGAAACAAAGTTAACGACTCATACCAACCAATAACCTTCCACTGCATGTGGAGTATCGTGAGCAATTTAGGGTCCTTTATCTAAGAAAGGATGTGCTAGCATTGGAGAGAATCCAGAGAAGATTCATGAGAATGAACCCAGAAATGAAAGGGTTAACATATGAGATGCATTTGATGCATCTGGGCCTGTACTTGCTGGAGTTTAGAAGAATGAGGGAGGATCTAATTGAAACCTATCAAATACTGAAAGGCCTAGACAGAGTGGATGTGGGGAGAGTTTCCTGCAGGAGGGGAGTGTAGAACCAGAGGGCACAGTCTCAGAATAGGAGGACTTCCCTTCAGAACAGATAGGAGGAGGAATTTATTTAGTCAGAGGGTGACAAATGTATGGAACTCATTGTCATAGATGGCTGTGGAGGCCAAGTCATTGAGTATATTTAAAGTGGACGTAGATAGGTTCTTGAGTAAGGGCATCAAAGGATAAGGAAGAAGAATGGGATTGAGAGGGATTGCAGAGTAAATTCAATGGGCTGAATGGCCTAATTCTGCATCTATGTCTTATAGTCACTCATCAGAACCCTGCCTTCAGATAGGGCCGTGCCTGCATGGTGAATGGCACATGTCACATGTCACTGGAAGTTTTGACGTACATGTCATATATCCTCCCCCTCTTCTGTTCTTAACTGGCTTTTTAAGGACTTAATTGAATGTATTAGGGGAATGCTTTGTAACAAAGTTGATATTGACTTCAGTTTTGAGTCAAAGGAGTCCATGCCAATGATACAGCCCAATCATCCAAATATCGAACAACTATTTCTGTTTAAAAGTGGAGATAAACTGCAGTAACAATACGACTCCGGACTACACAAATATTTGTGCACCCAATTAACCAGTGACTCAGCTCAAACAGGAACATCGAGTTAAATAACAATTTAATCTAAAATCCAGTTCTGACAAACCTATTTAATCATAATCGACTGGTTTTATTCAAAACAGATCCACAAATTGTATTTATATTGTTGGTGCATTTCAATCAAACATTCTACCTACAAAATACATATGGACGATCTCATCAACCTGAGCCTCTAAGGGTAAATGAGAAGCAGAGGGGTCAGGATCACAAGAGGCAGAATTCAAGTGGCTGGAAAAAGAACCAGTGGGAATATTTTTTTATATAAATATATGTACAGTGCAGTGTGATGTGCTCCAGAATCCTTCTGAAAAGGCTGATTGAACAGTTTTGAGCCTGGGTATGACATAGACACAAAATGCCGGAGGAACTCAGGTCAGGGAGCATCAATGGAGAGGAATAAACAGCTGGTGTTTCAGGCCAAGACCCCTCATCTGTCTTGGTGAAGGCTCTGGGCCCGAGATGCCGACTGCTGGGTCTTGGTAGAGGGACTGGGCACAAGATGCCGACTGCTGGGTCCTGGTAAAGAGTCTGGGCCCAAGACATTGACGGTTGGGCCCTGGTGAAGGATCTTGGCCCAAAATGTCAACTGTTGGGTCCTGGTGCAGGGTCTGAGCCCGAGACATCAACTGTTAGTTCCACTCCATAGATGCTGCCTGAGGTGCTGAGCTCCTGCAGGACTGTGTGTTGCTCTTGATTTCCAACATCTACAGAATCTCCTGTGTTTATGGATATTGATGAATATGTTCAGTGTTACAGTGAAAGAGGAAGAGGCTGAACTGACTGAGGGGTTCAGCCAAAGAGATGGTTTCAGTGTTGGTAACAGCAACATGAGAGCTGCAATTCCTCCTCAGAGGAGTAAGATAGGGTAGGTGGGTGGGTATCTCTATCTCAGTGTGGTGTCCTCATATTCCAATATCTCTGTGCAGCTCTCTTTTCATCATAGCAACTCAGGATGTACATCAACTTCCCTGATACTCTCCAACAAGACACTGAAGATGTTAAACATTTTGAAGGAGGTCTTAAGACTATCCTGGGTTGTTAAAAAGGCATACGGTGTATTGACCTTCATTCATCAGGAGGCCGAGATCAAGAGCTTTGAGGTAATGTTGCAGCTCTACAAAACCCTGGTTAAACCACATCTAGAGTATTGTGTTTAGTTCTGGTCGCCTCATTATAGGAAAGACGTAGAAGCTTGAGAGAGAGTGCGGAGGAAATTTACCAGGTTGCTGCCTGGATGAGAAAGCTTATCTTATGAAGACAGAAACACAGGAACATAGAAAACCCACAGTACAATACAGGCCCTTCGGCCCACAATGCTGTGCCAAACATGTACTGACTTTAGAAATTACCTCAGGTTACCCATAGCCCTCTATTTTTCTAAGCTCCATGTACCTACCCAGGAGTCTCTTAAAAGACCCTATCGTATCCACCTCCACCACCATCTCCGGCAGCCCATTCCACACACTCACCACTCCCTGCGTAAAAAAAACTTACCCCTGACATCTCCTCTGTACCTGCTTCCAAGCACCTTAAAACTGGGATCCCTCATATTAGACATTTCAGCCCTGGGAAAAAGCCTCTGACTATCCACACAATCAATGCCTCTTATCATCTTATACACCTCTATCGGGTCAACTCTCATCCTCCGCCTCTCCAAGGAGAAAAGGCCAAGTTCACTCAACCTATTCTCATAAGGCATGATCCCCAATCCAGTTTGAATGAGCCAAGGCTCTTCTCTCTGGAGCAAAGGAGGATGAGAGGTGGATTGATTGAGATGTACAGGATGACAGAGGCATACAGTAAATCAAGTGGATAGGCAGAAACATTTTCCCAGAGCAGAAATTCCGAATGTCAAAGGGCATAGTTTTAAGAAGATTGGAGGAAAGTATAGGGGAGAGGAATGTCAGAGTTATATTTTTCTCTAACAGAGTGCTGAGGGTGTGGAACATGTTGCCAGGGTGGTGGTGGGGGCATATTCATTAGAGGCATTAAAGAATCTTAGATAAGCACATGGCTGATAGAGAAATGGAGGGCTATGTACGAGGGAAGGGTTATATTGATTTTAGAGTACAGTAAAAGGTCAGCACAACATTGTGGGCCGAAGGGCCTGTACTGTGCTGTAATATTCTATGTTCTACCATGGGAAATTTTTTTATATCCACCTGGAGTGTTTGTTTTGGGAGTTTGGTGCCAGACACATGGACAATGTGAGCCACTCAGCAGAGCAGCCAGTGTACAGTCAGAACCACATGAAGGGTAGTCACGGTGACTACTGGCGGTGGCAGTAGTAGTAACAGTCGATCGGGTCGAGTACCATGTTCCCCTAACGTGTTGTCTATTGGTGGGTCTTCAGGTGGCTGTAGAGGCTGATCCAGGATCCACATAACTCTACAATGTTCGGGTGGATTCTCTGAATAGAGTACGCCCGTGTGAGATTTTGTTTAATGTGGGGTGGTTGATGCACGGGCAGCCACTACACACTCCTTGACAGATCTGGGTCAGGGTCCAGTGGCATCCAGCGGCAAGATGACTGGGGACCCTTCACAGCTACAGGATCCCTCCACCTTCACTGCTGCTGTGAGGCGCCATCACCTTCCACCTGCTCAACTGTTAAGGTCTTGGTTGGATCACTCATTGTCTGGAACCTCAACCCTGACCTTTCCACCACGGGTGACCCTATCAGGAGATAAGTGCCAGGAGCTCCAGAAGGCATTGGTCTCCTGATCTCAGGAACACACGAGCCTGACCACCATGACAAGGTGACGATCCTCGGAGGTGAAGGGTGATTGACACGGAAGAGGTCACTGACAATGGTTCACCTGTCTTGCCACTGAACTGGGAGGATTTCACATCAGCACAGGTAAACACTGCAAACCTTTTCCTCACTGAACCTCCCATTGGTTTTAGGATTGTCCTTTACAAAGTGTCACATCACCAAACACTGCATTTTAGACTAAGTGGCTATAAGTCAAACCATTTTGGAAAATCCATAAGACAAAGGAGCAGAATTAGGCCATTCAGCCCATTGAGTCTGCTCCACCATTCGATCATGGCTGATTTATTATCCCTCTCAACCCCATTCTCCTGCCTTCTCCCTGTAACCTTTCATGCCCTTATTAATATAGAATCTATCAAGCTCCTCTTTAAATATATCCAACAGCTTGGCCTTCACAGCCATCTGTTGCAATGAATTCCACAGTCAAAGCAGCACAGGATTTACTCTATAAATGGTTAGGCACCGGTGAATGAAATGGAACAGAGGGACTTGGGAGTACAAGTGCCCGGTTCATTGAATGAACAATGCCAGGTAGACAGGGTGGTGAAACTGTGTTTAGCATGCTGGTCACCTCATTCAGGGCATTGGATACAGGAGTTGCAGTGTTATTTTGCAGTTGATGCTGCCATATTTGGAGTACTTTGTACAGTTTTGGTCATCCACTTACACGAAAGATGTGATTAAACAGGGATGAGTCCAGAAATAACGTATGAGGGGATGCTGCCAGGGCTAGAGGGCCTGGGTTACAGGGGGAGGTTGGCCGGGCTAGGTTTTTGCTCATTGGAACATAGCAGAATGAGGAAAGGCATGGTAGTGTAGTGGTTATCACAACGATTTACAGCATGCCGGGAATAAGATTGAGGTTCAATTCCCACTGCTCTCTGTATGTTCTCCTCGTGATGCTGTCGGTTCCCTCCCACACTGGGGGTAGGGTTAGTGAGTTGTGACTATACTACGGCATCAGAAGCATGGCGACACTGGTGGGCTGCCCCCAGCACATCCCAGATGCACGCGACGCGTTTCACTGCATGTCTGGATGTCTTGATGTACCTATGACAAGAAAAGCTCACCTGTAAAGCTTATAGAAGTGGATAAGATTGAGAGGTATAGATAAGATGGATAATAGCCATCTCTTTTCCAAGGTAGGAGAGTCCAAAACTAGGGTGCACTGGTTCAGGATGGAGGGGGCGGTGGATGATTTTAGAGGAAGCTGAGGAGCAACTATTTCACAGAGGCTGGTGAGTGTGCAGAATGAGTTGCCAGAGCAAGTGGTTTGAGGCAGGCACAAAGGAATCATACAAGAAGTACTTGGATAGGTAATGGAGGAGAGAGGCCTGGAGGGAGAAGTACAGAATGCAGGAAATTGGTTGTTCTGCATTTAATATTTTAGTAATATTTGAGAAATATTATAAATATATTGTTTGATTAAGTATTCTTTGTTGTTTGCATAATGTATTACGGATTGTCTATAAAAGTACATAAATGGCATACGTTATCGTACCAACACGTCACACATGCACACCTCACTTAAAGTAAAAAAATGAAGTTTGACTTGTACTTTGGACTCTCAGTCTTTTCCTTTAAATTAGTGTTATGGTTTGGAGTTACAGAAGAGGTGGAAAGCACAGTTGTCATGGACTCATTGGGCCAAAGGGCCAAAGGGCAAACTGTTGAGGCCAGTTCATTAGCTATGTTTAAAAGGAAGTTAGATATGGCCCTTGTGGCTACAGGGGTCAGGGGGTATGGAGGGAAGGCAGGGTTCTGAGTTGGATGATCAGCCATGATCATAATAAATGGCGGTGCAGGCTCGAAGGGCCGAATGGCCTACTCCTGCACCTATTTTCTATGTTTCTATGTTTCTATGTTTCTATCCATGTTGTCCCACTCTGTGACTCTAAGTGAAAACACTTGTGACAAATTTCCAACACAACTGTTCAGTCTGGAGAACACATTGATGACAGCCAGCATAAAAGTTCCTACTTGGTTGAAAACAAGTCAGCATTTGCTTCACATGCCAATTATGAACACAAATCTAATCCAGCCGTTATGCACAGCCTTCAAAATAATTGAATTTTGTCAGCAGAAAATTTGACTTGGCATTGGTATCTGTTTTTATGTTGACAGCTCTTCAGTTGCATAGTTGAACCATTTCATGTGTCACAAAAGAACAAACACAATTTGGTCACACACTGAGTTGCTGTAGGGCAGGTCTGCATGCTTTTGTGCACTAAGTTGTTGCCACGTGATTGGCTGATTAGATATTTGCATTAATGAGGTGTACAGGTGTACCTAATAAAGTGGCCACGGAGTGTATATTCAAACATTGTAACAGTGGAAACATGACAAACAATGTCTGTCCAGCAAGGCCCCACCAACAACAGTTCAGTAATAACCAGATAAGCCCAATTAGTAATGTTGATTAAGCAATAAATGTTGGCCAGGACACCAGAGAGAACTTTATTCCTCTTCAAATTGGTGTGATGGGATTTTATTTTTTTTAATCTGTAGGAGGGAGCAGCCGAAGATCTCTGCCCCATGCCTTTTATCTGACAGCAATTCTGTCAAGACAGACAAGGGAGCTTGATGCCGAGAATGCATAACAGCAGTCTGGTCATTTTCCCAGTCTATTAAGCTATGCAATACACATTCTTCCTTCCACAGATGCACTCAGTGGCCTCTTTATTAGGTACAGCTGCTCATTAATGCAAATAACCTAATCAGCCAATCATGTGGCAGCAACTCAATGCATAAAAGCATGCCGATGTGGTCAAGAGGTTCATTTGTTGTTCAGACCAAACACCAGAATGGGGAAGAAATGTGATCTAAGTGACTTTGACTGTGAAATGATTATTGATGCCATACGGGGTGATTTGAGTATCTCAGAAACTGCTGATCTCTTGCGATTTTCACGCACATCGGTCTCTAGAATTCTACAGAGAGTGGTGGAAGAAACAAAAAAAGAAAACAGCGATTGACAGTTCTGTGGGCAGAAATGCCTTGTTAATGAGAGACGTCAGAGGAGAATAGCCAGACTGGTTCAAGCTGACAGGAAGGTGTCAGTAACTTGAATAACCACATGTAACAGTGGTGTGCAGAAGAGCATCTCTGAATGCACAAAGCATTAAACCTTGAAGTGGATAGACCACAGCAGCTGAAGACCACAAACGTACACTCAGTGACCACTGTTTTAGGTACTCCTGTGGAAGCTGAGCGTACGAAGAGAAAATTTACCGCCAGCATCCTTTCTGCTAAGTCACATGTATTGGTGTCAATGCGAAGTTTTGTTCCATCTGCAAGAAGAATCTCCAAGTGGATAGCTTGAGGATGAATTTTAAATGTTTCCTCCAATGAAAATTAAAAAGTTCTAGTGGTCTTCTGGTATTGAGGGTGCAGAGGAAAACTTTTGTATTTATTTCAATCAATTACATTTCAGTGGCTAGAGCTGCATTCAGTATTGAACTGGATCGTGCTGGACTTGACCCACTGATTCCAACATCCTTCCACACTCAGAATGGAGCAGTTACTTGAATAGGAGTGCCCCTTAAATATTAATTATGGGCCTAATAGCACACAAGGTGGGTTGAAAGGATTAGACAAGATCTTATGGGCCTGATTTCTTTCTAAGCTGAGTACAGTTTCAGTGACAGCTGTGGAAACCAAGTCATTGATAGGTTCTTGATAGGTTGATAGGTTCTTGATTAGTCAGGATATCAAAGGTTACGGGAAGAAGGCAGAGAATAGGGTTGAAAGGAATAATAAATCAGCCATGATAGAATGGTGGAGCAGAATAAATGGCCCGAATGGCCTAATTCTGCTCCTATGTCTAATGGTCTTAACATAAGGTAGATTGGGAGGTCAACAGTCCATCTTATTGTAATAGGAAACCGTCGTATAACAGTGGATTAGGAGCTGTTCCTGAGCTTAGTGGTATGTGCTTTCAGTTTTTCATATCATCTACCCAACAGGAGGGGGTACAAGGGAGAACATCTAGGACGGGTGGAGTCTTTGATTATGCTGGCTGCTTTACTGACTCCAAGGACAGCCTCTGTCCAGCTGCCTCATGACGGTAGTGACATATGCATCTAATCTGGCTGCTGAGTCTTTGAATATGGATCAGGCTACTGACTCAAACATATTAGGAGGAGTGGCTGGCATAGCTGCACCTCAGTCTTATTTATAGTGGGTCAGTCCTTCATATGTATGGTGCTTCATCATATTCACTGGATACACAAGCATTTCTAGATCAACTTTATAATGTTGCAGCTCTGTAAAACTCTTGATTTGATCACGCTTGGATTATTGTGTTCATTCCTGGCCACCTCATTGTAGGAAAGATGTGGAAGCTTTAGAGAGGGTGCAGAAGAGGATTAGAGAGCAAGTCTTATGAGAACAGGTTGAGTGAGCTGGAGCTTTTCGCTTTAGAGCAAAGGAGGGTGAGAAGCAACTTGATAGAGGTATACAAGATTGTAAAAGGCACAGATGAAATTGACAGCCAGCATCTATTTCCCAGGGAGACAACGGCCAAGACCAGAGGACATTGTTTTAAGGTGAGTAGAGGAAAGTTTAGGGGAGATGTCAAAGGTAGGGCTTTTACACAGAGAGCGATGGGTTTCTGGAACACACTGTCTAGGAAAGTGGCAGAGGATGATATATTGGGAACACCTAAGAGGCTCTTAGATGGGGGAGAGTAATTGAAGGGTTGTGGCCTATGTAGGAGGAAAGAGTAGATTGATTGTGGAGCAAGTTAACAGGTTGGCAAACACCATGGGCCAAAGGGCTTGTACTGTGCGGTGTTCTAAATACCACCCATCATTTTTGTTTTGGTCGAGGTTTTGAGACCTTTCTGAATACAAAGCAGCTACCATAGTTTGTACCCAAGGTTGAGATGGTGGAACTGCCCCAATGCAATGGCTTTTCCACTTTCTAAAACTCTCTTGCACAGGTTTCTTTGTGCAATTCACAAAGAAAGACTACGCAAATCTAACGGTAATCGTCAGACATGATGGACAACCAATCACAGTTTAGCACTTTTTGAATGGTGTTTCATTGGCTGCAGGGTATCTTGCGATATCCGGAGTTTATGAGAGGTTAGGTATAGAAGCAAAGCTCTGCTCATTTTTACCCAGGGTAGTGGCAGAAGCCACAATTTGTCTCAGCCATACGGAATAGGGAGAGAGTCTGGAAACTCACAGGCATGAAATCAGCTAACATCCCACTGTACATACCAAAGTAATGATGTAAAATCCAGTATTGTCATGACCACACACACTTCCTCTACCTACCCTGAAAATCATCAGATCTCTGGAATAACAATTCGTCTCTACACAACTTATAGCCATTTTATTAGACCCAAGTCTCATATACTGAAAGACCATGTACTCAATGACTTGGCCTCCACAGTCATCCATGGCAATGAATTCCACAGATTCGCCACCCTCTGACTAAAGAAATTCCTTCTCATCTCTGTTCTAAATGGTTGTTCCTCTTGTCTAAGTCTGTGCCCCCCGGTCCTAGGATCTCGCACTATAGCCAACATCCTCTCCACACCTAAGCCTTTCAATAATCGAAAGGTTTCAATGAGATCCCCCCTCATTCTTCTAAACTCCAGTGAGTACAGGCCCAGAGCCATCAAACACTCCTCATACGTTACGCATGTCATTCCTGGAATCATTTTCATAAACCTCCTCTGGATCCTCTCCAATGCCAGCACATCTTTTAGATAAGGGGCCCAAAACTGCTCACAATACTCCAAGTGCAGCCTGACCAATGTCTTATAAAGCCTCAGAATTGTACTCTTGCTCTTGTATTCGAGTCCTCTCAGAATAAATGCCAACATTGCATTTGCTTTCCTTACCACTGACTCATCCTGCAAGTTAACCTTTGTGGAATCCTGCATGAGGACTCCCAAATCCCATTGCACCTCTGATTTTTGAATTTTCTCCCCATTCAGAAATTAGGCTACTGCTTTATTCCTTCTACAAAAATGCATGACCATACACTTCCCTGCACTATATCCCTTCTGCTACTTCTTTGCCCATTGTCCCAATCGGTCCAAGTCCTTCTGAAGACCCTCTGCTTTCTTAACACTATCTGACCTTCCACCTATCTTCATATTGTCTGCAAACCTGGCCACAACGTCATCAATCCAGTCATCCAAATCATTGACATATAACGTGAAAAGAAGTGGTCCCAATATTGACCCCTGCAGAACACCACTCATCACCAGCAGCCAACCAGAATAGGCCCCCTTTAATCCCACTCTCTGCCATCTGCCAGTCAGCCAAATCTTCTATTCATGTTAGTATCTTTCCTGTAATACAATGGACTCTTCTCTTGTTAAACAGTCTCATGCACAGCACCTTGTCAAAGGACTTCTGAAAATCCAAGTAAGCAACATCCACTGACTCTCCTTTGTCTGTCCCGCAGTTATTTCCTCAGAATTCCCAGCAGATTTCTCAGGCAAGATTTCCCCTGAAGCAAGTCATGCTGACTGTGGCCTACTTCATCATGTGCCTCCAAGTACCCTGAAACCTCGTCCTTAATAATGGACTCCAACATCTTCCCAACCAGTGAGATCAGGCGAACTGGCCTATAATTCCTTTCTTCTGCCTCTCCCTTCTTAAAGAGAGGAGCAGCATTTGCAGTTTTCCATTCCTCTAGAACCATTCCAGAATCTTGTGGTTCTTGAAAGATCATTGCTAATGCTTCCATAATCTCTTCAGCTACCTCTTTCAAAGACAGAAAAGGGAGAGAGATGTCATACCTATGGTTCTGTCTGGCATTATGCAGATCAGCTCATTAAGTGGATGATAAGTGTTATTTTATTTCACTTTCTTTCCTACTTTCTCAGTAGTCATTTGTCTTTCTTTTTGTATTGTATGCTTTATATAACTCTAATGGTGTGGCTTGTTTTGGCTTTTAATACATGTACAATGCCTGCTTTGTTTGCGAACATGTTTGCGAATCAGAGAAAAACAAGGAAAGGGAGTTGTGAAATATTGTCATTACAAGGCCATGGTCTTGAATGGTTTACTCTGTTTCTCTCTCCACAAGTACTGCCTGATCCATCAAATTGATACAACATCTTTTGTTTTTATTTCTACATTAATATCTCTGGGTTTATACACAGCAAATTGTGGTGTGGGGAAGCTCCCTCATCCAGATAAATGATATTCTTTAAAATATCAATGTGAGAGAAGCATGGACACTTCGAATTCAATATTTCCTCATAAGGCCCGAGGTACAGTCTCAGAATAGAGGGACATCCCTTTAGAACAGAGATGAGGAGCAATATCTTTAGTCAGAGGGCAGTGAGTCTGTGGAATTCATTGCCACAGAAGGCTGTGGAGGTCAGATCATTGGGTACATTGAGGTGGTGGAATGGTGGAGCAGACCTGATGGGCTGAATCGCCTAATTCTGCTCCGATGTCTTTTGGAATACTGGGTATATTTGGGTGCCACCGTATTGTATCAGTTTGCATTTACAGCTGGGACCGTTGGAGTTCAGAGTTCAATTCCAATATCATCTGTAAGGAGTCTGTACTTCCTTCCCACGAAACGCATGAGTTTTCTCCAGGTCCTCTGCTTTCCTCCCACAGTCCAAAGACAGACCGGTTAGTAGGCTAATTGGTCATTGTAACTTGTCCCGTGGTTAGGCTAGGGTTAAATCGAGGGCCGCCTGGAGGAGTGGTTCGAAGGGCCGGGGGTGCCTGCACCATGCTGTATTTCTAAATAAATATTTAAATTGGAGATTGATAGACTCTTGATTAGTAAGGGCATCAAAGGTTACAGGTAGAATGGGGTTGAGAGGGAAAATAAATCAGCCGTGATGGAACGGCAGAGCAGATTCAGTGGGCTGAATGGCCTAATTCTGCTCCTACACTCTATCTTATGGAATGGGAGAAGAACAAAAAGGGATTAGTGTAGGATTGGTGTAAATGGGTGCTTGATGGTAAACATGGATTTGATGAACCAAAGGATTTGTTTCTGTGCTGTTGACTCTGACAAAGCATTAAAAACTGAAGTTTTCTGAAAATGCTTCATATCAGAATCGCACTAGTGAAAGCTAATTACCAAACTCATTTGTCTGAGTCTTTGCTTTGCAAAATGTTTAAAGTCAATAAACGTGCAGTACATAGTCAGTCACTGTATTGTTTTCACATATACACTCAGTGGCCACTTTATCAGGTACACCTGCTCCTTAATGCAAATATCTAATCAGCCAATCATGTGGCAGCTACTCAATGCATAAAAGCACGCAGTGCTCAAGGGTTTCATTTGTTGTCCAGACCAAACACCAGAATAGGGAAAAATATGATCTAAGTGACTTTGACCATGGAATGATGGTTGGTGCCAGACGGGATGGTTTGAGTATCTCAAAAACTGTTGATCTCCTGGGATTTTCATGCACAGGAGTTTAAAGAGACAGTTACAAAAGACAAAAAAAAAATCCAGTGGGCAGCATTTCTGTGGGTGAAAATGGCTTGTAAGTAGGAGTGGTCAGAGGAGAATGGGCAGACTAATTCTAGCTGACAGGAAGGTGACAGTAACTCAAATAACCATGCATTACCAGAGTGATGTAGAGAAGAACATCTCTGAATGCACAACACGTTGAACCATGAAGTGGATGGGCTACAGCAGAAGACCACAAACATACACCACCTGTACCTAATAAAGTGGCCAATGAGTGCATGAGAGAAGTAAGAATTATAGTGGCATAGTTCATCTCTTTGTAACGTGTAAATGAAAATATGTACATTTACTAAACACACAAACTGCCGGTGGAACTCAGCAGGACTTGGATAAACAGTCTCAGCCTGAGAGGTCAACTGTTTATTCCTCTCCGCGGATGCTGTCTGACCTGCTGAGTTCCTCTAGCACTTTGTGTGTGTTAGTCTGGATTTCCAGCACCTGCAGAATCTCTTGTGTTATTGTGTGTACCACCTGGTTCTGCGACATACTTAAGCATTTACACCATGGAAAGAAACTATGCCAGCTAAAATTTTTAAAAATAAATGTTATACACTTACCAAGATGCTCATGTTTTTATGTATTGTGTTAAAATGAGACAAAAATAATAGAGCACATTTCAAAAACTGAAAACATCATTTCGAGTACAGTAAGGAAATTTCAAAGTTCCAAATAAATTTATTATCAAAGTACGTAAATGTCACCATATACTATTGAGATTCATTTTCTCGCAGACATTCACAGTAGAACAGAAAATACATTAGAATCAGTGAAAAACTGCACACAAAGACTAATAACCAAGGTGCAAAAGACAAACTGCAAATATAAAAAGAAACAAATAATAATAATTTTAAAAATAACTAATATTGAAAACATGAGTTGTTGAGACCTTGAAAGGGAGTCTGAAGGTTGTGGGATCGGTTCAGTGTTGAGATGAGTGAGGTTCTCCATGCTGGCTCGGAAGCCTGATAGATGAGGGTATTAACTGTTCCTTAATCTGGTGACACAGGACCTGTGGCCCCTGTACCTCCTTCCTAATAGCAGAGTGAAAAGAGAGCATGGCTTGGATATTCTTCAAGTGAGCAAATCAAGGACCTAGTTGCACAAGGAGGTATCAAGGCCCAAGTCTTGGAGCTTAGTGATGAGATTAGAGGGGACGTTAGTGTTGATGCATAGCTGATAATCATGTATGTATAACATACACAAATGGTTGAGATAGAATTATCTGAGATGCTGAAGGAAGAATTTCTGCCTTTCAAAATGATACCATACATCCACCCAAGGTAAATGCAGATTCAGATTTATTTATCAAATGTACATCGAAACATACAGCGAAATGTGTCATTTGCGTTAACAACTAACACACCCAGAAGAGATCGCACGTTTTGGCACACATTCCGGTACCAACATAGCATGCCCTCATGATTACCAATGTCCGTAATCGTAGGGTATTTATACTTCCATAATGTTTGAGTAAAAATGTAAATATACTGTTTGATACTACCCCTCAACCATCAGGATCTTGAACAAAAGGGGGTAACTGCACTCACTTACCCATCCATTGAAGTGTTCCCACAACCAATGATCTCACTTTAAGGACTCAGCATCTTGTTATTTATTGCTTTTTATTTATACTTGAATTTGCACAGTTTGTTGTCTTCTGCACTCTGGTTGATCTTTCATTGATCCTGTTGTAGTTACTATTCTGTAGATTTGTTGAGTATGCCCGCAGGAAAATGAATTTCAGGGTTATATATAGTGACATATGTACTTTGATAATAAAATTTACTCTGAACTTTGAGTTTTTCATCAAGCATTCTTCGTTTATTTACATAATCATTATGGGTTATATGTAAGAGATGTCAATGGCATATATCATGACAACACATATCACATGTTAGCACCTCACTAAAAAAAATCGGGAAAAAAATTAAGTAGTCAAGTATTCAGCTCCTGTGTTTATCTTTCGATTCATTTCTGGAGTTGCAAAACATAACAGTGGTGATGAAGAAGTTTTAACACAAACCTAATACGACTACCTATCTATTGAAGCACAGTGTGCTTTTCTTTGGAAGAACAGCAAGGCGTTCAAAGTGTTCTTTAAAAAAGGCAGAAAACTAACTGCCTTTTTTAGTAAGACATTTGATAAGGTTCCACATGCAAGGCTCCTTCAGAAAGTAGGGAGGCATGGGATCCAAGGAAATCTTGCTTTGTGGATCCAGAACTGGCTTGCCCACAGAAGGCAAAGGACGGTTGTGGATGGTTCATATTCTGTATGGAGGTTAGTGACCAGTGGTGTTCAGCAGGGATCTGTTCTGGAACACCTACTCTTTGTGATTTTTACAAATGACCTGGATGGAGAAGTAGAAGAGTGGGTTAGTAAGTTTACTGATGAGACAAAGGTTGGGGGTGTTGTGGATAGTGTGGAGGACTGTCAGAGGTTACAGCGGGACATTGATAGGATACAGAACTGGGCTGAGAAGTGGCAGATGGAGTTCAACCCAGGTAAGGGTGAGGTGGTTCATTTTGGTAGGTCAAATTTGAAGACGGAATGTAATATTAATGGTAAGACTCTTGGCATTGTAGAGGATCTGAGAGAGCTTGAGGTCTGTGTCGACAGGACACTCAAAGCTACTCTGCATGTTGACAGTGTTGTTAAGAAGGCATATGGTGTGTTGGCATTCATCAGCTGTGCGATTGAGTTCAAGAGCCATGAGGTAATGTTACAGCTATATAAGACCTTGGTCAGACCGCACTTGGAGTACTGTATTCAGCTCTGATCATGTCATTACAGGAACGATGTGAATACTGTAGAGAGAGTGCAGAGGAGATTTACAAGGATGTTGCCTGGATTGGAGGGCGTATCTTATGAGACTAGGTTGAGTGTACTTGGCCTTTTCTCCTTGGAGCAAAAGAGGATGAGAGGTGATCTGACAGAGGTGTATAAGATGATGAGAGGCATTGACCATGTCGATAGCCAAGGGTGTTTTTCCCCCAGAGCTGAACTGGCTAACACGAGGGGGCACAGTTTTAGGGTGCTTAGAAATAGATACTGAGGGGATGTCAGGGTAAGTTTTTCCCACAGAGAGTGGTGGGTGCATGGAATGCACTACCAGCAGAAGTGTGGAAGCAGATACAATAGGGTCTTTTAAGAGCCTCTTAGATAGGTACATGGAGCTTAGAAAATATAGAGGGCTATGCGCTAGGGAAATTGTAGGCAGTCTTTAGAGTAGGTTACTTGGTCAGCACAACATTGTGAGCCGAAGGGCCTGTAATGTGCTGTAAATTTCTATGTTCTATGTTCAAATGAAATTAACAAGCAAGAAGTAAGGCCACAAATTTATAAACAGTAAGTACCAAGTGAAAATAATTTTTTTTTAAAAGCAGAAGTGGCTGGCTGCATCAGAAAGATGGTTGTGTTTGATTACACAACAGATAACTAGATGATGAATACTGAACTAAGTGAGCACCATTTTAAAGCAAGTGAAATACACTATTAAAAACATGTGTCAGTGTTGTGAAGTACAATGGGTGGAAAGGCATACAGTTTGCTTAGAAGTTTAACTGCTTCAGCCACGCCAGCCAAAATGAGCTTTGCTGATAACGTGAAACTAATGCAAGAATATTTAGAACAGAAACAATTGTTGACTGCAGAAGGCATTAGGTTTCCTAAGAAGAATCAAAAGGAAGGGGAGTCCATTTCAATGTACAAGGCTGAATTGAAGAAGTTGCACAAGCATTGACAGTTCAATGTTGGGTTTGATGATGCACTGAGAGATTGTTTAGTCTGTAGAATCTTACAAGAAAGCATTCAAAATCAGCTCCTAACTGCAGCACAATTCACATTTAAAAGAGCAGTTAAAATAGCTGTATCAATAGAAACAGCAGACAGAGATGCAATTGAGATGCAGCCTGGAATGAAACAAAATTGCAATGTCTAAATAGAAATCTGTCTGGCTGTACAAACTGTGTTACCATTGTGGTTGGGGCTCATGTGCACAGAACAAGGGTTTAAAGGCAAAACTTGCAGAAGATGCCACAAAGTGGGACACACACTTGGCAGACAAAAATAAGTGGACTGCAGAGAGAAGAGAAAAAGATAAAAAGTCATGTTCCAGTTTCATGCTGCTGATGAAAAATCTGATAATGATGAGAGTGACACAGGACTGAGTAGCCTTGGGATTTACAATGTGAAAACTAACAAGAGACAAGCAATATGGCATACACCAGAAATGAACAGCAAATTAAATAAAAAGGAATTGCACACTGATTTGGCTGTTTCAGTCATTCCACAAAAATGACTTTCAACTGCACTTGAAGGATACTGAACTGAAGCTTGCAGACATCCAACTAAGAACTTGTACTGGAGAAGAGATAACTCCCGTGGGAATGGCACTTGCAATAATGAAATACAACAACCAACAAGCCACACTTGGCCTGCACGAGGTAAAAACAGGAGAGCCAATATTGTGGGGCTGTGATTCGCTGAAACAACACAACTTGATTGGAGATCCATCTACCATTTACATGCCACATCCCTGCAATAGAGTCAACCGAAAGCAAAGTAAAGAAAGTACTGGATGACGCCACAGCAGTGGTCAAGGATGGCACTGGAAAGCTCAAACATATCAAGGGTAAAATAATGTTAAATGAAAATGCCACATCCAAGTTTTACAAAGCCCATCCAATTCCTTACACCATGCATGATAAAGTAGCCAGTGAGCTAGATCACATGGCAGCTGAAGGAATTCTTTCCGAGGTTGAGTGGAGCTCATGGGCAACTCCAGTTGTCCCAGAGGCCAGGATCTGAGGTGACTTTAAGGTCACCATCAACCTGGTACTGAAAGTAGATCAATACCCTCTACCTAGGATAGATGGTATCTTTGCAAACCTTTCTGGAAGGAAATATTTCAGCAAAGTGGATTTACCTGAAGCCTGCCTACAGATGGAGATGGAAGAAGAGTCTAATGTGTTTCTCAGCCTAAACAAGTGCAGAAAGCTTTATCACTATAATAGGCTTATTTCTGAAGTAGAAATCTGCGCCTTGTAAGGCATGGAAATGCCCGACGCAGGCCTCTCATGGTCTGAGTCAATGTTCCCTCCCCCTTCCCTGAAGTTGCATCTGTACTCGCACTCTGGGAGAAAGCTATGGAGAAGATGCTGCAAAACTGCACAGCATTGGTTACCTGGATGAAATCATCGTTCCCAGTGACAATGACAAGGAATATCTCCAAAATCTCCAAGGCAGTGTTAAGAAGATTAGAAGATTATGGGCTCAGAACACAATGTGAAAAGGAAACACCTGAAATCTTTACAGAAGAGGATACTCCTCTGCATGTCTTCTCCCTGAATACAAATCAAATCTCCCTATTACAGCAGAGATGATCCACAGGGAAACCAGAAAGACCCCACGCTGCTTCAGGTCTATGTGGCACCCCAAAATAGCTGGAATATGCAGGAGTTCCAGTTCCCCCATATTTACCAGCACTGAGAGGAACTTGCCCTTGTTGGGGGTTACCTTATTTGGGGATTGAGAGTTGTCATAGCAGTTCAATTGTTGAAGGAGCTATATGCCAGTTATCTAGTCATGGTGAAAATGAAAGTGTTGGTTCGAAGTTTTTTCTGGTGGCCTGGGATAGACCAGCAGATCGAGCAGCTCGCCATACACTGTTTGGAATGCCAGCATGTCTGGAAGATGCCAACAGCAGTGCCTCGCCATCCCTGGGAATGGCCTACATTGCCTGGCACTGGATTCATGTGCTTTTTGCTGGACCATTCATGAGCACAAATTTCGTCGTTGTAGTGGATGCAGCTACATGGTGACCAGAAGTGTTCCCAATAGCCTCCACTACAGCCTCACACACTGTTGATGTATTGAGATGTCTCTTCACAAGGACTAGTGTTCCAGTACACTTAGTCAGTGACAATGGACCACAGTTTGTTGCAGAACTGTTTTGGTCATTCCTGAAAATGAATGGAATATGACATGTTACATCTGCATCATGCCACCCAGCTACAAATGCCTTGGTGGAAAGGTTTGTCTAGAGTCTAAAGAACACACTAAGAAATGTCAGCAGAACACACTACACTGAATCAGTAGCTCGCCAATGTCAGCCTTGTATATCACAATGCAGCGCACTCCACAACCAACAACTATGCTGTTCCGTGCTCATGCTTGGATCTCCTCAAACCCAGTCTCAGAGGGAATATGCAGGATGAGCAGCTGAGACAAACTGGGGGCTCTTCAAACAAGAAGGTTTGAAGTTTCTTTCCAAGATAATTAGTCTGACAAGGGACTACAGAGATTTTCAAAAGTGGGTACTTGGATAGATTTAAGGACAGAACTGGTTTATTCTCCTGTACAGTGATGATTATGCCTTATGTCATCTGGAGATGACCCATCAATGTACTTGAGGAGAGTCAATTGTTAGAGGAGAAAGGTGGCCAGAGCTGTCAGAACCACTTCCTGCAGTCCCAGGGTCAACTGCTACACCCACCATGGAGGGATCCCCAGAACATGAACGTATCACCTGCCAAACAGTTTGATCCGTCCCCCACTCCTTCAGGAAAGACGTTATCCCACAGGAATGAGAAACCCTCCACAGCAACTTAATTGTTAGGCCTAAATGGGACAATTTATAACTTACTACGCTGTGGATGTCAATATAGTAGTTGCATCATATGATGTACTATGTATATAGTTGAAATGCACTCTGTATTGAGTTGGAGTTTACAGCTAAGAGTAGTCTATTTAATATTTCAATCATATTGTAAATATACAGTGTCTATAAAAAGTATTCATCCCCTTGAAGGTTTTCATGTTTTATTGTTTTATAACACTGAATCACAGTGGATTGGATTTAATTTGGCCTTTTTTGACACTGAAGACTGTCGTGTCAAAGTGAAAGCAGATCTCCACAATGTGATCTAAATTAATTACAAATGTAAAACGCAAAATAATTGATTGCTGATGTATTCACCCCCTACAAATCAGTAGTTTTTAGAGGCACCTTTGGCAGCAATTACAGGCCTCAATCAGCTCTGGACACTGCAGTTTCCCCATTCTTCTTTACAAAACTGCTCAAGCTCTGTCAGATTGCATGGGGTTCATGGGTGAACAGCCCTTTTCAAGTCCAGCCACAA
This sequence comes from Mobula hypostoma, assembly GCF_963921235.1. NCBI lineage: Eukaryota > Metazoa > Chordata > Chondrichthyes > Myliobatiformes > Myliobatidae > Mobula > Mobula hypostoma. The sequence goes on from NC_086097.1 coordinate 124,639,355, forward strand.
ATTCTCAATTGGATTGAGGTCTGGACTCCAACTTGGCCACTCCAGGACATTAACTTTGCTGTTTTTAAGCCAATCCTGGGTAGCTTTGGCTTTATGCTTGGGGTCATTATCTTGCTGGAAACAAATCTTCTCCCAAGTCGCAGTTCTCTTGCAGACTGCATGAGGTTTTGCTCCAGGATTTCCCTGTACTTTGCTGCATTATTTTACCCTATACCTTCACAAGCTTTCCAGGGCCACGCAGCAGTGAAGCATCCCCACAGCATGATGCGTCCACCACTGTGCTTCATGGTAGGGATGGTGTATTTTTGATGAGCTGCAGTGTTTGGCTTACCCCAAATATGGTGTTTAGTCTGATGGGCAAAAAGCTCAATTTTGGTTTCATCGGACCATAGAACCATCTTCCAGCTGACTTCAGAGTCTCCCACAGCCTTCCGGCAAATTCCAACTGAGATTTCATGTGAGTTTTTAACCCCCAACAGTGGCTTCCTCTTTGTCACTCTCCCATAAATTGTGACTGGTGAAGTACCCGGGCAACAGTGGTTGTATGTGCAATCTCTCCATCTCAGTCACCGAAGCTTGTAACTCCTCCAGAGTTGTCTTAGGTCTCTTGGTGGCCTCCCTCACTATCCCCTTCTGGCATGGTCACTACGTTTTTGGGGACTGCCTGCTCTAGGCAGATTTACAGCTGTGCCATATTCTTTCCATTTCTTGATGATTGAATTAACTGTATCCCAAGGGATATTCAGTGACTTGGAAATTTTCTTGTATCCATCTCCTGACTTGTGCTTTTCAATGACCTTTTTGCGGAGTTGCTTGGAGTGTTCTTTTGTCTTCATGGTGTAGTTTTTGCCAGGATACTGACTCTCCAGCAACTGGACCTTACAGAGACTGGTGTATTTTTACTACAAACAATTCAAACACCTTGACTGCACACAGGTGATTTCCATCTAACTAATTCTTTATCTTCTGAAAACAATTAGCTGCACCAGTGATGATTTGGCATGTCAGGTTAAAGGGGGCGAATACTTATGCAAACAATTATTTTGTGTTTCATATTTGTAATTAATTTAGATCACTTTGAAGAGATCTGTTTTCACTTTGACACGTAAGAGTCTTTTTCTGTTGATCAATGTTTAAAAAATGCCAAATTAAATCCACTGTGATTCAATGCTATAAAACGATAAAACATGAAATTTTCCAGGGGTGGGCGGGGGTGAATTCCTTTTATAAGCACTGTATTGTTTGATAAGGATTCTTTGTGTTTACATAATACAGTATTGGTTACATGTAAAAGTTAGGTGAAAGTCATATGTCATTATGCCTCACTGGAAAATAGTAGAAGAAAACTAGGTAGTCATGTATCCTAGCACCTGTGTTTTTCTTTCAATTAGTTTCTGGAATTTCAAAACATAATAATGTTTAAAATAAGTTTAATATCTTATCTGAAAAAAGAGAATTCAAACAATTTAACACTTACTTGGTGTACTGTGTGAGCTCTTTTCCACAGAACCATCAACATCATAAACAGGTGAGTGTGTACATCAACAGCAGTAACTTACACCAAAATTACCTTATAATTCCTTCTTCTCTGTTTTGTATTTCGTATTTCAGTAATAATTCATTACAGTTTATACGTAAAAGTAAACGAATGTCATTATGCCACCGCATCATAAGTGGGGCCACATTAAAAGTAAAAAAGAAGAACACACATTTGTCCCGGTGTCCCTGTGTTTTTCTTCCAATTAGTTTTGTGTTTTAGAGTTACAAAGTATAACATTGCCCTTCTTCTACTTCCATTCACCCTACTGGGGAATTAACATTGTCCTTCTCGTTCCATTCACCCCTACAGAGAAATTAACATTGTCCTTCTCGTTCCATTCACCCCTACAGAGAAATTAATGTTGTCCTTCTCGTTCCATTCACACCTACTGAGAAATTAACATTGTCTTTCTCGTTCCATTCACCCCTACAGAGAAATTAACATTGTCCTTCTCGTTCCGTTCACCCCTACTGAGAAATTAATATTGTCCTTCTCGTTCCATTCACCCCTACAGAGAAATTAATGTTGTCCTTCTCGTTCCATTCAACCCTACAGAGAAATTAACGTTGTCCTTCTCGTTCCATTCACCCCTACAGAGAAATTAATGTTGTCCTTCTCGTTCCATTCACCCCTACTGAGAAATTAACATTGTCCTTCTCGTTCCATTCATCCCTACTGAGAAATTAATGTTGTCCTTCTCGTTCCATTCACCCCTACAGAGAAATTAATGTTGTCCTTCTCATTCCATTCACCCCTACTGAGAAATTAACATTGCCCTTCTCGTTCCATTCACCCCTACTGAGAAATTAACATTGTCCTTCTCGTTCCATTCACCCCTACTGAGAAATTAACATTGTCTTTCTCGTTCCATTCCTGAGAAATTAACATTGTCCTTCTCGTTCCATTCACCCCTACAGAGAAATTAACATTGCCATTCTCGTTCCATTCACCCCTACTGAGAAATTAACATTGTCCTTCTCGTTCCATTCACCCCTACTGAGAAATTAACATTGTCCTTCTCGTTCCATTCACCCCTACTGAGAAATTAACGTTGTCCTTCTCGTTCCATTCACCCCTACTGAGAAATTAACATTGTCTTTCTCGTTCCATTCCTGAGAAATTAATATTGTCCTTCTCGTTGCATTCACCCCTGCTGAGAAATTAACATCGTCTTTCTCGTTCCCTTCCTGAGAAATTAACATTGTCCTTCTCGTTCCATTCACCCCTACTGAGAAATTAACATTGTCCTCGTTCCATTCACCCCTACTGAGAAATTAACATTGTCTTTCTCGTTCCATTCACCCCTACTGAGAAATTAACATTGTCTTTCTCGTTCCATTCACCCCTACTGAGAAAGTAACATTGTCCTTCTCGTTCCATTCACCCCTACTGAGAAATTAACATTGTCCTTCTCGTTCCATTCACCCCTACTGGAGAATTAACATTGTCCTTCTTGTTCTATTCACCCCTACTGAGAAATTAACATTGTCCTTCTCGTTCCATTCACCCCTACCGGAGAATTAACATTGTCTTTCTTGTTCTATTCACCCCTACTGAAAATTAACATTGTCCTTCTCGTTCCATTCACCCCTACTGGGGAATAGGCTGCTGACAGCAGCTCACCAGAGACTTCTGTCCTGGGCCAAAGGTTGATTGGCCCTGTGGTTTCCACTTGCCCCACACGACATCATATGTCATCGAGGTGAAGACCCTTCCTCTGCCAGAGATGCAGTCTTTGGAGCTTCTGTTGGCATTTCCGTAGCTCTGGGTTTTTACGGGATGAGGTTGCCAGCTTCATGCCCAACCCTCCTCCTTTCACAGTTGAACTTGGCACTGTTCATGGTGGAGTTCTTCCCTTCTTACTTCTAGCTAAATAGCTGGGCAGTCATTGACCCAAAGCAATAGCTCTGTTTTTAATTCTCTCCACAAACATTACCCAATTTTAGAAGCATTTTCATTCCATGTAGATAGAGCTCCTCCCAACTTCCCTTGAGGGAAGTTTGAAACTAGTTAATGATTCAGCCACTGTGAGAGATTGCAAAGGATAAGGTTTCACTGGCAGGCTTGTTAGCACTTGAAAGATTTAGAACATAGAAAACCTACAGCACAATACAGGCCCTTCGGCCCACAATGCTGTGCCGAACATGTACTTACTTTAAAAATTACCTCGAGTTACCCATAGCCCTCTGTTTTCCTATGCTCCATGCACCTATGCTCTTAAAAGACCCTATTGTATCCATCTCCACCGCTGCTGTCGGCAGCCCATTCCACGCACTCAGCACTCTGCATGAAAAACTTACCCCTGACATCTCCTCTGTACCTACTTCCAAGCACCTTAAAACTGTGTCCTCTCGTATTAGCCATTTCAGCCTTGGGGGAAAGCCTCTGACTATCCACACGATCAATGCCTCTCATCATTTGTTACCATGATATTAGTAGCATGTTATAAACTGTCCAAGACATCAGAAACAGCTTTCTTATTCTTCATCAAAATATTGCTAGAGGATCTTTGAAATCCACCTATGACAGCAGATTAGATGCATTAACATCTTAACTGGAAGATGGAAATCTAATAGTGCTGCATGTCTAGTTACAGTAGGTAATGGGTTCAAGGCTCCAAGGTACAACTTAAAACCACCATCTCACAAATTAGATAAGAGTGTTAACAACTGAACCATGGCTAACAAAGTTGATTGAAAGATACACAGGGTAAAGAAAATCAATTTATCGGCGTTTCCCAAAATGTAACATTACACCTCATTGAATAAACTGAACCTGTATGAATTATTTTGCTTACCTTTTTGAGATCACTTGCTAATTGTGTTTGAAGAGCTACCAGGAGGTATTTTTGAAGTCCCTCTATATCTATTTGCATCCATGTCACTGGAACCTTTTGTCCAAGTATCTTTGGACTGCCTTTTAGAACATAGAACATTACCAGCTTAGTAGATGGGAGGTGATGGGGTGCTAAGTTCATATGAAGAAAGCTCTCCCGGTTCAGATGTCAGGAAAGCCTAAACTTGACAATATTGTGCTGTCTGTAAGGAGTTTGTACATTCTCCCCATGACACTGTAGGTTTCCCCCAGTTGCTCCAGTTTCCTCCCACATTCCAAAGACGGATGGGTTAGGGTTAGTACGTTGTGGCTATGCTATGTCAGAAGCATGGCAACACTTGACAGCTTCCTCCAGCACATCCTCAGACTGTTGCTCATTGACGCAAAAAGACGCATGTCACTGTATGTTTCGATGTACATGTGACAAATAAAGCTAATCTTTCAACTTTAAACACAGAACACAACAGCACAATACAGGCCCTTCAGACTATGATGTCCTGCTGACCCCGTAACCTACTCCAAGATCAATCTAACCGGCTCTCCCACATCGACCCCCATTTTTCTTTCATCCGTGTGCCTATGAGTCTCTGCCTCTTATCTCCACTTCTGGCAGTACATTCCACACATCCACCGCTCTGTGTGAGATACCCACCTCCGATCTCTCTCCTGTACTTTACTCCAGTCACCATAAAATTATTCCTTATTATATTATCCATCGCCACCCCAGTGGAAAAAACGTGCTGGCCGTCCACTCGGCCTGTGTCTCATCATCTTGTACACTCGGTCCAGTCACCTCTCATCTTCCCTGGTTTTCCCTGGGGCTCACTCAGCCTGTCCCCATACGACATGGTCTCTCACAGAGTCAGAGAACACTACATCACAGAAACAGTCCCCTCAGCCCAGATAGTCTGTGCCGAACTGTTATTCTGCTGAGTCTCATCGACCTGCAGTTGGACTGTACCCCTCCTGTCCATATCCAAAACTTCTCTTAAAGTTTGAAATTGAACCCACGTCCACCACTTCCACTGGCAGCTTCTTCCACACTCACACCACCCTGGGAGTGAAGATCCCCCTCATGTTCCCCTTAGCTATTGCACTATTCATCCTTAACCTATGACCACGGATGGTATAGGATTTGTGCTCTCCATTGAATTTCCCGGTTAGTTTATCAACCTCAGCAAGGTTGATTTGAATGAAACCATGGTCTCTGGCACCAATAATTCAGTTGCTAGCGGAGCATTTGCATGGAACATGAAGGTCAATAAGTTCTCCTGCGTCGTTCTGCCTGTTGGATTTAGTTCAGTAGGAGAACGTTTATTCATTTGTCTTCATGACCTGCACCCAATTGGGCGACTGCGAAGTGAGGCCATCACGATAATGTAGCAGTTAGCGGAATACTTCACAGAGTCAGCAACCCAGGTTCAATCCCCGCCACTGTCTGTAACGGTTTGCACATTCTCCCTCCCATAGTGTGGCTTTCCTCCAGGTGCTTCAGCCTGACCGGGCCTGTTACCATGCTGGATCTCTAAATAAAGATATAAATCAGGCACTTGTAACTCAGGGAGGACCTGCACATGCAAATTCTTTGCCCGCTCAGCAACTCTTGCTCGCCTTTTCCAATTCAAGGATGCATGCTTAGCCATTGCTGTGCTCCCTCTCCCTATACCCATGTTGGTGTGGCTTGGCACAGCGTAAACACTATCTATTGATTCACCGGTGACACAGCTGCTGTTGGCAGAATCTCAGATGGCAAAGAGGCAGAGTACAGGAGTGACACACGTCAGATGGTGAAGTGGTCTTGCAACAACAACCTTGCACTCAACGTCAGTAAGACCAATCCCATACTTCGAGAAGGGAACACACACCAGTTCTCATTGAGAAGGGGTAGTCGAGGGAACACACACCAGTTCTAGAAAGGTCAGCATTGGAAAAGGTGAGCAGTTTCGAGTTCCTGGGTGTCAACATCGCTGAAGATCTGTCCTTGTCCCAACATATTATATATTATGAAGAAAACATGCCAGTGCATTCCCTTTATCTATCCTACTTATAAGCTCCTCAAAGAATTCCAACGTTTGTCAAGCAAGATTTTCCCTTAAAGAAACCATGCTGACTTTGTCCTATCTGGTAATGTGTCACCAAGTACTCCATAACCTCACCCTTTACAATTGACTCCAACATCTTCCCAACCATTGAAGTCAGGCTAACTGGTCTATAATTTCCTTTCTGCTGCCTCCCTCCTTTCTTAAAGAGTGGTGATATTTGCAATTTTCCAGTTCTCCAGAACCATGCCAGAGTCCAATGATTTTTGAAAGATCATTACTAATGCCTCCACAATCTCTACCGCTACCTCTTTTAGAACCCTAGGGTGCAGTTCATGTGGTCTGGGTGATTTACATAACTTTAGGCTTTTCAGCTTCTCCCTTGTAATAGTAACTGCACTCATTTCTCTTCCCTCACACCTTTCAACACCTGACACACTGCTAGCGTCTTCCACAGTGAAGACTGATGGAAAATACTCATTTAGTTCATCTGCCATCTCCTTATTCCCCGTCATTATTTCTCTTCACTCATTTTCAAGTGGTTCTATATCCACTCTCACCTCTATGTTATTCTTCATATACTTGAAAAAGCTTTTTCTATCCACCTTAATATTATTTGTTAGCTTGCTTTCACTATTTTATCTTTTCCCTCCTAATGGTTCTTTTGGTTGCTCTCTGTAGGGTTTTTAAAAGGCCATCCAGTCCGTTACAGTCTGTTTTTCCATCTAATCCCATTTCCCTCACTGGGGCCATACCCCTCCATACCCCTCCCATACCCCTCCATACCCCTCCCATCCATCTACCAATCCAAACTTCCCTTAAGTGCTACAATTGAATCTACATCCACCACTTCCGCTCGTCCCACACTTGCACCACCCTCTGGGTGAAGAAGATCCCCCCTTCAGTACTTCACCTTTGACCTTAAACCTATGACCTCTAGTACTACACCCATTCTGAGGGGAAACCCTGTGTCACTTACCCTGTCTGCATCCCACATCATTTTGGTACACCTCTCTCTGTGCTCCAGGGAATAAACTCCTAACCTACTCAACTTATCCCTGTCAATAAATTCTCTGATGACTCGGCAATAGTAGGGTGTATAAAGGGAGGGTGAAAGGATGAATACAGTGCCCAGGTGGAAGACTTTGTCAAATGGTGCAAGCTGAATCATCTGCAGCTCAACATCGGTAACACAAAGGAGATGGTGACAGACTTTAGGAAGACCAACACTGCAATGCTCCCAGTTACTATTGGCGGGGAGGATGTGGATGTGGTGAGGACCCACAAGTACCTGGGGGTGCCCCTGGATGACAGACTTGAGTGGATCATCAACACAGAGGCTGTGCACAAGAAGGGCCAAAGTCACCTCTACTTCCTGAGGAGACTGAGGTCCTTTGGTATATGCAGGCCTCTCCTTCATATGTTCTATCTGTCTGTTGTTTATGCAGTGGTGTGCTGGGGCAATGGCATCAACATGGGTGATGTCAACAGGCTCAAAAAACTGGCTTTGTTATTAGAGTCAAACTGGACGCACTGGAGGCTATGGTAGAACTAAGGACTCCAAGGAAAACCCTGGATATTCTGGACAATGTTTCTCACCCTCTGCATGCCACCTTGGTTGAACAGAGAAGCACTTTCAGTAATAGACTAAGACAACTGCACCGCTCCAAGGAGCGTTATATGAGGTCGTTCTTATGCTCAGCTATTAGGCTCTATAATGAGTCAACCTATAGCCAGGGAAGTGATGACCCCCTCCTGTTAGACTGTTATTAATCTCTGTTTACCAGAGCTCTGTTCTGTTTGCCACACCCTGCTATCACGGACACCTTGTGCAAAACTGTGCAATACTACCAATACTGCAGTGTGGACGTGCACCATTACTGTATAATATTACAGTAGTTCTTGCACTACCGTCTTTTCTGTGTGAACTTGGAAATCTTGGAAATCTTATTTTTAAGGTAACTTAATGTTCATTCTTCTTACTTCTCTGATAATATTTGTATATCTGTGCTCTTGTAATGCTACTGTGACACTGTAGTTCCCTTTGGGATCAATAAAGTATCCATCTAAATCTGAATGTGAATCTGAAATATTACTCCCATGTGTTATTCCTGCCACATTTACATTAACTGAGTCCTTGATGGAGACTATTGATGGAGAGGATGTGGATGTAGTAAGGACTTACAAGTACCTAGATGACAGACTTGAGTGAAGCACCAACACAGAGGTCTCGGCCCGAAACGTCAACTGTACTCTTTTCCATAGAGGCGGCCTGGCTTGCTGAGTTAGAAACATAGAAAACCTACAGCACAATACATGCCCTTCGGCTCACAAAGTTGTTCTGAACATGTCTCTACCTTAGAAATTACCTAGGGTTACCCATAGCCCTCTACTTTTCTAAGCTCCATGTACCTATCCAAAAGTCTCTTAAAAGACCCTATCATATCTGCCTCCACCACCGTTGCCAGCAGCCCATTCCATACACTCACCACTCTCTGAGTAAAAAACTTACCCCTGACATCTCCTCTGTACCTACTCCCCAGCACCTTAAACCTGTACCGTCTTATGGCAGCCATTTCAGCCCTGGGAAAAAGCCTCTGACTATCCACACGATCAATGCCTCTCATCATCTTGTACACCTCTATCAGGTCACCTCTCATCCTCTGCGCTCCAAGGAGAAAAGGCCGAGTTCACTCAACCAGTTTTCATAAGGCATGCTCCCCAATCCAGGCAATAAACTTGTAAATCTCCTCTGCACCCTTTCTATGGTTTCCACATCCTTCCTGTAGTCAGGTGACCAGAACTGAACACAGTACTGGGGTCAGACCAGGGTCCTATATAGCTGCAACGTTACCTCTCGGCTCCTGAATTCAATTCCACGATTGATGAAGGCCAATGCACCGTACGCCTTCTTAACCACAGAGTCAACCTGCGCAGCTGCTTTGAGCGTCCTATGGACTCGGACCCCAAGATCCCTCTGATCCTCAAAGAGGTACAGGAGCTCAAAGTTCCTCCAGCATTTTGTGTGTGTTGCTTGGACTTCCAGCATCTGCAGATTTTCTCTTGTTTGTGATTACATTAACTCCCCTTGAATTCTACCAGTTGTCTATGGAACAATAAAACAGATTACTGGTAGGATTGGTGGAAAATTTGACGTTTGACGGCACAGGATTGCAGTGGGCCTAAAGGGTCTGGTGTCCTGCTGGGTCACCCTATCTCCCAAGTGAAAAGGTAATCCAGCACTTGACAGTCTATAAAGGCCAGGGCAGCCAAACTTTCCCTAGGACATGAGCTTGTGTCATCTCTCCCAATCAATAATCATTGATTTCTTCCAGAAAGAGCAGCCAGAAGAGGTAAAATTAATCGTGGCAAATTTGTATGAAATTTGATTAAGTTATTAAGCATTGAACATTACAGCAGAGTAGAGGCCCTGTGGCCTTTGCGTCGGCATAATAACCCACTCCAAGGTCAACCTAACTCTTTCTTCCAACACAGCACTCCATTTTTCTATCACCCATATGCCTATCTTGAACTTCCTAAATGTAACTGCCTCTACCACCATCCCCGGCAGTGCGTTTCTTGCACCCACTACTCCCTGTGTAAAAAAAAACTTACCTCTGACAACTCTCTATGCTTCCTCCAATCACCTTAAAGTTATGCCTTCTTGTATTAGCTATTTCCATCCTGGGGAAAAGTCTCTGGCTACCCACTCAATCCATGTATCTTATCACCATGTGCACCTCGATCAAGTCACCTCTCATCCTCTTTCACTCCAAAGCTTGCTCAGCCTATCCTCGTAGGACATGCTCTCTAATCCAGGCAGCATCCTGGTAAATCTTATCTCGTTCAAGGTTAATTTATTATCAAAATTTGTATAAGTCATTATATACTACCTTGAGATTTATTTTCTTGCAGGTATTCACAGTAGAACAAAATACATAAAATCAATGAAAGACTGACATACAACCAATGTGCAAAAGAGGACAATTGTGCAAATGAAGGAGATAGATAGATAGATAATGAAAACATGAGTTATAGAGTCCTGAAAAGTGTGTAAAGTTACCTATGCTGGTTTAGGAGCATAATGATTTAAGGGTAATAACTGTCCCTGAACCTGGTGATGTGGGACCTGAGGCTCCTGTACCTCCTGCCCAATGGCAGTAGCAAGAAGAGAGCATGGTCTAAATGGTGGGGGGGGGAGGGGTGTGAGGTGTCCTTGATGATGGACATTGCTTTCTTATGGCAGCGCTCCTTGTAGTTGTGCACAAATGGTAGGAAAGGCTTTGCCTGTGATGGACTGGGCCGTATCCACTACTTTTTATAGGCCTTTCCGTTTTTAGGCATGGGTGTTCCACACTAGGCTCTGATGTTAACAGTGAGAATACTCTCCACTTCGCATCTATATAATGAGGTGACCAGAAGTGAACATTGAAAATGAAATTTCTGGAATTAAAACTACAAAAACTAGAATCAAGGAAGCTACTTTAACCAGACCAACAACAGCCCAATACAGGTGTTACAATGGACCAACAATTCTATATTACATGGATGGGACCGGGCGGTGAAGCCACCTAAGGTCATTAGCGTGTGAGTTGCAATCTAACTCGCAAATACAAGAGCGTTACAAAGTTGATCCTTCAACCCCACACCGAACAAAATATAACGCTGGCAAGATGGAAGGCTAACCAATAAATAGTACCCAACATGACATTGCTCTTGCATCACTCTTATGCAAGAAAAGAAAAATTTTTAAAGAATGAAAAAGTCGTATTTGCAAGAACTCAGTTTTATGCCTACAGGCAATTATAAGACACGCAGCTCTCTTTTATTGTCATTTACTAATGCATGCATTAAGAAATGATACAATATTTCCTCCGATGTGATATCACAAAACACAGGACAGATCAAGACTGAAAAAACTAACAAAATCACATAATTATAACATATAGTTACAACAGTGCAACAATACCATAACTTACAATAACTTAATGAAGAACAGTCCATGAGCACAGTAAAAGTTCAACGTCTCTCAAATGTCCCACATCTCACGCAGACGGGAGAAGGAAGAAAAACTCTCCCTGCCATGCTGACCACAATCCGACTCTGAGTCATCCGAAAACTTCGAGCTTTGATCAGCTCTCCGACACCGAGTACTGAGCACCATCTCTGTCCGATCGATTTGACCTCAATCTTGGTCGCCAACAGCAGGCAAAGCCGGGGATATTGAGGCCTTCCCTCCGGAAGATTCATGATCACGCAGTAACGACAGCAGCGAACGAGCGTTTCAGAAATTTCTCCAGATGTTCCTCTGTGCTTTCACGTCTGTCTCCATCAAATCAGAATTGTCCACGGCCCCAATTACACTCAAATTGACGCAGAAACTCTAACATAGAAATATTATAAACCTTTCTTTGATATACCGTTATTGTGCGTTCGTTATTCCGACTTCCATCTCAAGTTCATGTTTGTTGTCATTCAACAATACACGTGCCAAACGAAACATTGTTCCTCTGGGGCCAAGGTGCAAAACACAGTGAAAGTAGTCACACACGGTCACAAACAGCATAGCTACGATCCAACGCATACACTCACACAACAATATTAGCACAAGTCCCTGTGGCATGGCCTGAAGATTGACAAAGTGAGAGAGCAGGTTTATATAAGACAATATCATGTTACAGGCACTATTAGAATAAAACAAGTGCTCGTATGAATATGAGAAACAGCAGCAACAGAGGATGAAAAATGACCAGTGCAGGAGGAGAGTGTGTCTGTCAGTTGGGGGAAGAGGTGGGGGGCAGCAGGACATTCATACAGGGTGTACATGTGTGCTGGGTGGCAGCAGGGTGTTAAGAAGTCTAACAGCCTGACACGGCAGCTGTACAGTGAAATACATAAAATATACTATCACTTAAATTAAGAAATATATATGTATAAATAATTAAACAAGTTGTGCAAAAAGAGAGTAAGAGTAGTGAGTAAAAATAACAGAGCAGCATCTGTGAAGAAGAGAAATATTTTGTCGAAATAATGCACAATGTTAATCAGCACTGCAGCCTGAGTAGTAGTCTGCTTTCAGGATGAGGTTTTTCATTCCAGAACTAAGATGATGTCCTCCTTCTTCAAAGGAAGGGGCTTCCCTTCCTCCACCATCAATGGTGCTCTCAACCTCATCTCTTCCTGCCAGCCCACCAGAGATAGGGTTCCTCTTGTCCTCACCTACCACCCAACTAGCGTCCACGTCTAGCACATAATTCTCCAGAATTTACACCACCTCCAACAAAATCCTACCTCCAAGCACATCTTTCCCTCTTCCCCCAACTTTCTGCTTTCCGCAGGCATCACTCCCTATGCAACTCCCTTGTCCATTCGTCCCTCCCCACTGATCTCACGCCTTGCAAGCGAAACAAGTGCTATACCTGCCCCTACACCTCCTACCTCACTACCATCCAGGACCCTAAACAGTCCTTCCAGGTGAGGCAACACTTCACCTGTGAGTCTGTTGGAGTCATATACCATGTCTGGTGCTCCCAGTGTGACCTGTTGGATATCGGTGAGACCCAATGTAAATTGGGACACCGCTTTGCCAAACAGCTATGCTCCATCTGCCAGAAAAAGTGGGATCTCCCAGTGGCCACCAAATATAATTCCTCTTCCCATTCCAACATGTCAGTCCATGGCTTCCTCTACTGTCATGATGAGGCCACACTCAAGTTGAAGGAGTAACACATTATATTCCATCTGGGTGGCCTCCAAACTGATAGCGTGAACATAGATTTCTCAAACCTCTGGTAATGGCCCCCCACTTTCCTTCCACATTTCCATTTCCCTGTCTCACCTCATCTCCTTACCTGCCCATCACCTCCCTCTGGTGCTCCTCCCCCTTTCTTCTATGGCTTTCTGTTCCCTCCTATCAGATTCCCCCTTCTCCAACCCTGTATCTCTTTCACCAACTTCCCAGCTCTTTACTTCATCCCTCTCCTCCCAGTTTCAGCTATTAGCTTGTGTTTCTTCCTCCGCTCCCTCTTAGCTCTGACTCCTCATCTTTTTTTTCTCCAGTCCTGATGAAGGGTCTTGGCTCAACACATCGACTGTTTATTCTTTTCCATAGATGCTGCCTGGCCTGCTGACTTCCTCCAGCATTGTGTGTGTGTTGCTGAAATCTGAGCATACTGGAATGTGCATTACACTCTGGCATTTTTACACCAGAAGGATCAAGTTAAAAACACAAACATACCAACTGGCTGCAGTCATCAGACAAGTGACAAATGAAAAGAAAAAATCAGAATTGCCTGAAGCAGGTAAAAATCACTTAGATTTAACTCTATGTTAAATCCCAGTTATTTCTAGGATAAGACAAAAATATAAGAGTGGTCTGCAATATTCCTTTACACACCATTAAACAAATTAGTGCTCAAAACTTAAGTACTTAGCTTTGAGCACATCGACACTCAAGCCAATATCTCCTTTGCCAAATTGTTATCTCCTTCAGAAAATTGAGACTGCAGATCTGAGATAAAAACCAAAGCTGGAACCTGCTGGATGCTGCCTGACCTTCTGAACAATTCTAGCACTTCCTGTTGTTATCTCCTTCAGCTGCCTCAGCAAATGCTATTTTGTTAAAATTTCAGTGTCGCCATCTTCCTTTGAATAATGCATTGCTAAACAGGTGTAGCATGTAAATTACAGCTGGGACACTGAAACTCAAAGTCAAAGTAAATTTATCAGAGTACGCACACTCAGTGGCCACTTTATTAGGTACACCTGCTCAGCAACAGAAATATCTGATCAGCCAATCATGTGACAGCAACTCCGTGCATAAAAGTAGGCAGACATGGTCAAGAGGTTCAGATCAAACATCAGAATGTGGCAGAAATGAGATGCGTGTGATTTTGACCGTGGAATGATTGTTGGTGCCAGACGGGGTAATTTGAGTATCTCAGAAATTGCTGATCTCCTGGGATTTTCATACACAACAGCCTCTAGAGTTTACAGAGAATTGTGTGGAAAACAAGAAACGTCCAGTGAGTAGCATTTCTGTGGGTGAAAATGCCTCCTTAATGAGAGAGGTCAGAGGAGAATGGCCAGACTGTTTCAAGCTGACAGGAAGGTGACAGTAACTCAAATAACCACACATTACAACAGTGGTGTGCAGAAGAGCATCTCTGAATGCACAGCACGTCGAAACTTGAAGTTGATGGGCTACAGCAGCAAAAGACCGCACTGGGTTCCACTCCTGTACCTCATCAAGTGGCCACAGTGTGTCTATGACAACGTATACTGTACTACAATGAGATTCATTTTCTGACAGGAACTTACAGGAAAGTAAAAGAAATACAACTCAGTACCACTCAGCCAGGTTTTCAACCTCCCTCCGACATGCTGATTCATCCCCACATTTGATTCGGCCTACAGCACTGGTGACATCAGCAAACTTGAACGTGGCATTGGAGCTGTGCTTAGCCACACAGTCTTAAGTGTAAAGTGAGCAGAGCAGAGTGTGATATCTAACAACTAATTTGACAATACAATTCTCCATCATTCATTGACGTGTAGAGAGATGCTCATTCCGTGCCCAGTTCCTTCAACACAATCTGGAAGCGTGCAGTGATGCATCACAATGTTGTTATTAACTTTGATCCCGAACACAGAAAATGAGCCAACTGTTCAAACAGATTAATATCTCACTATTCAAAATCATTTTAGTAATTTGAAATAAAGGTGGTGGTCCAACACCACCAGAATCAGGAAGAGTTCCTACCCTTCAACCATCAGGCTCCTGAACCAGCGCAGATAACTTCACTCACCTCAACCCTGAACTGATTCCACAACCAACAGACTCACTTTCAAAGATATCTCAGCTCAGTATTATTTATTATTATTAGTTTTTTTTTGTGTTAGCACAGTTGGATCGTTTCTCATAGTAATTAATTCCCTTCTCAACATTGCATAAGTAACCTGCATTTATTTATCTATCTGATTTAGAGAGACAGCACAGTAACAGGTCCTTTCAGCCCAATGAGTCTGCACTGTGCAATCAGCATACTCACCCATACATCTTTGTGTTGTGGGGGGAACCAGAACATCCAGAGGGAGCCTACATGTTCACGGGGAGAACGTAGAAAATAAATCAGAATCAGAATCGGGTTTATTATCACCGGCATGTGTCGTGAAATTTGCTAACTTAGCAGCAGCAGTTCAATACAATACATAATATAGATGAAAAAATAAAAATAAAGCAGTAAATCAATAACAGTATGTGTATATTGAATAAATTAAAAATTGTGCCAAAAAACCTGAAATAATATATATTAAAAAAGTGAGGTAGTGTTCATGGGTTCAATGTCCATTTAGGAATCGGATGGCAGAGGGGAAGAAGCTGTTCCTGAATCACTGAGTGTGTGCCTTCAGGCTTCTGTACCTCCTACCTGATGGTAACAGTGAGAAAAGGGCATGCCCTGGGTGCTGGATAATAGACGCTGCCTTTCTGAGACACCGCTCCTTGAAGATGTCCTGGGTACTTTGTAGGCTGGTACCCAAGATGGAGCCGACTAAATTTATGGTCTCTGCAGCTTCTTTCTGTCCTATGCAGTAAGCCCCTCCCCCCACACCAAGACAGTGATGCAGCCTGTCAGAAAGCTCTCCACTGTACATCTATAGAAGTTTTTGAGTGTATTTGTTGACATACCAAATCTCTTCAAACTCTTAATGAAGTATAGCCGCAGTCTTGCCTTCTTTATAGCTGCATCGATATGTTGGGACCAGGTTAGATCCTCAGAGATCTTGACATTCAGGA
The DNA here is from genome assembly GCF_963921235.1 of Mobula hypostoma. Taxonomy (NCBI): domain Eukaryota; kingdom Metazoa; phylum Chordata; class Chondrichthyes; order Myliobatiformes; family Myliobatidae; genus Mobula; species Mobula hypostoma. Next base: position 124,655,565 of record NC_086097.1, read on the forward strand.
ACCTGAAACTGTTTGCACTCCCCACTTCTGATCCCTCTGTGAGGATTGCTATGTGTTCCTTCGTCTTACCCTTCCTGAGGTCCACAATCAGCTCTTTTGTCTTACTGATGTTGAGTGTAAGATTGTTGCAGCACCACTCTGCTAGTTGGTATATCTCGCTCCTGTACGCCTTCTCGTCTCCATCTGAGATTCTACCAGCAACAGTTGTATCATCAGCAAATTTATAGATGGTATTTGAGCTATGCCTAGCCACACAGTCATGCGTATAGAGAGAGTAGAGCAGTGGGCTAAGCACACAGCCCTGAGGTGCATCAGTGTTGATCGTCCGTGAAGAGGAGAAATTATCACCAATCCACACAGACTGTGGTCTTGCGGTTAGGAAGCTGAGGATCCAATTGCAGAGGGAGGTGCAGAGGCCCAGGTTCTGCAACTTCTCAATCAGGATTATGGGAATGATGGTATTAAATGCTGAGCTATAGTCGATGAACGGCATCCTGACGAAGCTGTTTGTGTTGTCCAGGTGGTCTAAGGCCATGTGAAGAGTAATTGAGACTGTGTTTGCATTGACCTATTGTGGCAATAGGCAAATTGCAGTGGGTCCAGGTACTTGCTGAGGCAGGAGTTCAGTCTTGCCATGACCAACCTCTCAAAGCATTTTATCACTGTCGATGTGAGTGCTACTGGGTGATAGTCATTGATTCTTACAGACAGTGGTGGGAATTGAACCCTTGTTGCTGGTAACAGTGTTACACTAACCACTAAGCTACTGTGCCACTAAAATGTCCAAACCAGACACCACAAAGCACTTCACCAATAACTACTGGAGAAGGAACAGGGGAGCCTTAAGGGGGTGGTCAAGAATTACTTTAAGAAGAAATAAAGTGAAGTGGTTTCAAGTGGTCAGTAAGCAGGTGGGATAATTTTAGGTACTAATCGAACAGATCCAGATGAGGATAACTCTTTTAAAAAAAGTTTTCATCTGGAATGTAGAGACTGGAAGCATTGTCAAAGTACAGGTATATAATTTTTTTTAATGGATTTGGACAGATGTTGAAATACTGAAGGCCTTTGGGAAAAGGGCAACAGAACAAGATTACGGAACATCCTTTTAATGAGTCAACATAAACACAATAGGTGAGATAACTTTCATCTTTGCTGTACTCACTGGTATTTGGGTAGTAAATGAGACAAGGGTCCAGAGGAGGTGCACAAGAATGAAAGGGTTAATGCATGAGGAATGTTTGAATATAATGCTTTTAATTGCACAATGGACAAAATGCTGGAGGAACTCAGCAGGCGAGGCAGCATCTATGGAAAATGTACATTCGATAGGTGAAACTTGGAGGGGGAAGGATGAAGCAAAGAGCGAGGAAGTTGATTGGTGAAGGAGACAGAAGGCCATGGACCAACTGACAATCCTCTCTCCCCTCCCCTCATCTTTCAAATCTACTCCTCAGCGTTTTTCCCTTCAGTCCTGCTGAAAGGTTTCGACCTGAAACGTCGACTGTACTTTTTTCCATAGATGCTGCCTGGCCTGCTGAGTTCCTCCAGCATTTTGTCTGTGTTGCTCAGATTTCCAGCATCTGCAGATTTTTTCTTGCTTGTAATTGCATAATGGTGCTGATGCTTTGTAATAGTTCGACCAAGCTAAAAATGTTTTATTAATGATTTTCATTTGGGCTCAGTGTCTGAGGCTTCTTGCTTAAGTGTCCAACGATAATCAGTCAGCATTGATGGATTCCAGTTGTCCTGATACTGTTTCTCCATGACCGCAATGGCCTGATGAAACCTTTCACTGTGCTCATCACTGACAGCACCAAGATTTGCAAGGAAGGAGTCTAAATGGGAAAGCAGAAAAAGAATCTTTAGTGACATATTGCATTTCATGGTTTTGTATGCTTGAAGCATGTTGTCAACCAGCTGCATGTAGTTTGGTACTCCGTAGTTGCCAAGGAAATTTTCAACAACTATCCTTGAATTTCTCTGCTCGCACTAGAGTTACAGTATTCAAGTTACCTGTTATTGATGACCTGTTTTATTTGTGGACCAACAAAAATGCCTTCCTGGATCTTCGTAGTTATTCTGACTTGAAGTATAAATTGAAATGTAGGCATTTTTTTATAAATGGTGTTTTATAGGAAATTTTCAAGGTAATTTTCATGCTCTGAGGCCCAAAATCCACAAGGTACACCCAAAAGTATTCAGGAAGCAAAATTTTTGTTGTCCAGTGCTATCAGTTATGTTCAAAAAAGCATTTTTGTCACTGATAGCTGGTGAGAAATAAGCAGTAAGACAATTTAGAACTGTTTCACTCGCTGTGATTTCAAGCACTCAGGTTTGAATCTGTGAAGAATTTAAAGGTATTGACAATCATCTTAAATATCACAATGAAATTTAAGATATGATGGATACAATTTTCGATAGCATTGTATGAAGGCAGTCCATTATTTGCACTTAGTGTTTTCTCAATGATTTTGTTCATTGCGTACACTGGATGAATTCCTCTGTCAATAACTATTAGGAACTAATACAGTTTTATGGTACTGCGGTACTATTAGCAGTGTTCTAATTTGTTCCATATTTCATTTAAATACACAATCTGTCACTCAGTTTATCTTTTTCATCCCTTTTTAACTATTTCCATGAAACTTCAGCTAACTGGAAAAGCTGCTTAATTGGACCAAAATGAACTGGTCCTGCTGTGTCCCAATTAGCAGGAATCCACTGTATTGAGAACATGAGTCGTAGAGTCCTTGAAAGTGAGTTCATAGGTTCTGGAATCAGTTCAGTGTTGAGGTGAGTGAGGTTATTCACGCTGGTTCAGGAGCCTGATGGCTGATGGGCAGTAACTAATCACAGCATAATGCCATTTCCACCGCAGGGCCAAATCCATAACTCCCTAATTCAGTACAAGTGTGAAAACTGAGACAAGACTTACATTTAATCCAACCCTGGGATGGATTTTCTTTTCTATGAAATTAAGATTTATTCAAACCCAGCAACAACCGATCTGAATCCAATTCAGACCAGAAGAGCTTATTTGTTTGGGGGCTGACTTGAACCTGACGTATAATTGGGATCCATCAGATTCAGGCTGGGTATCTCACGCTATGAGGCCTTCTCCCCCAACTACTGGGTGTCATAAGGTCAAATGGATAACAGAATGGATTCCCATCTTTTCACTTAGTTCCTTTGGTCTAACACGGTTCACATTGAACATAGAACACAGTGTCATAAAACAGGCCATTCAGCCCATCAATTCCCTGCTGATTGTCAAGCATACTGATCTCTAATGGGCAACTCAACAAAAACAGTAAGCTTAAGATTCTTTTAATACACTAATGTTCAGTGTCACAGATAGAACAAAATTGTACTGGGAAAACATCTCTACCATTAATTCATGATTGTTAATTGGAACTATAGTCCAATTTATATAAACAATTATACCAAAGCACCCCTTCCTCCATGCAAGTTTAGATCCTAAAAGCAAGTAAATATGAAACTTATATTTTACAGTTTCATAAGAATGAAGATAAACAGATTTTAAAAAACCAAGAACAGCTGAAAATACTCAGCAGGCCACATACCATTTGTAGAGAAAGATAAAGCAATAATTCAGGTTGTTATAATTCACAAGGTCAGTAAGATAATGGCCCAAGTGGCAGTGTGATCACGGGACCATCGCAGCAGGAGGAGGAGTTAGGGGCTCTGGAGAGCACAGAGTACTGGAAAGCAGCTGAGGAGCTGAGATGAGTGTGCTTTAAAAGGAGCGTGGAGGGCAACTGAAGGGTTAAACAGAGTGTTGATTAGTTGATTAGAGGGAGTGAGTACTTGATCATTGTCAGGGACAAATGAAAGGAGGGGTAACTGAAGAGGAGCGGCCAGTGTGTGAGTGGCTCAGGGTAGGAGTGGAGCTTTGAGGCTTTGGCTCGAGAGGCTTTGGCGAGCAGAGGCTAAGGACGAGCTTGCTCCCAGTGAGGTAAGGCCGGGTAAGTTCCTTTAAATTAATTTAATTAACTTAAGAGTAGGTCATGGAGGCAGCAGTTAGGGCAGTCAAGTGCTCCGTATGCTGTATGTGGGAAGTCAGGGCGAGCACAGTTGTCCCTGATGACTACACCTGTAAAAGGTGCATCCAGCTGCAGCTCCTGACAAACCGAGTTAGGGAACTGGAGCTGGAGCTGGATGAACTTCGGATCATTCGTGAGGCAGAGGCAGAAATAGACAGGAGTTTCAGGGAGACAGTCACCCCTAAAAGTCAGGATGCAGGTAGCTGGGTGACTGTCAGGAGAGGAAAGGGGAATAGACAGAAAGAGCAGAGCACCCCTGTGGCCGATCCCATCAACAATAAGTATACCATTTTGGATACTGTTGGTGGGGACGACCTACCAGGGACAAGTTGTAGTGGATGCGTCTCTGGCACCAAGACTGGACCCTCAGCTCAGAAAGGAAGGAGGGAAAAGAGGAGAGCAGTAGTGATAGGGGATTCGATAGTTAGGGGGACAGATAAGAGGTTCTGTGCAAGAGATCGAGAATCCCGGATGGTCTGTTGCCTCCCTGCTGCCAGAGTCTGCAATATCTCAGATCAAGTTCTCGCTGTTCTCAGGAGGGAGGATGAGCAGCCAGATGTTGTGATCCATGTAGGGACCAATGACGTGGATAGGAAGGAGGAGAAGGTCCTGCAAAGAGAGTTTAGGGAGTTAGGTGCAAAGTTGAAGGACAGGACCCCTAGGGTTGCAATCTCAGGATTGCTACCCGTGCCATGTGCTAGTGAGATTAGAAATAGGAAGGTAATGCAGCTAAATACGTGGCTAAGGAGATGGTGCAGGAGGGAGGGCTTCATGTTTATGGACAATTAGGCTTTGTTCCAGGGAAGGTGGAACCTGTTCCGACAGGACAGTTTGCTCCTGAACTGGAGGGGGACTAACATCCTTGTGGGTAGATTTGCTAGTGCTGCTCCGGGGGGTTTAAACTAGATTTGCAGGGGGAGGGGAACCAGAGTGTTAGAGCAGGTAGTGAGGTGGAGGAGGATAAAGGTCATGCGAGGACTGCATGTATAGACAGAAATCAAAGGTTTGTACATGATAGAAATGTTCTCAGGTGCATCTATTTCAATGCAAGGAGTATTGTAGGTGAGTTTAGGGTGTGGATTAGCATGTGGGGCTATGACATTATTGCTATTAGTGAGACTTGGTTGCAGGAGGGGCAGGACTGGCAGCTTAATGATCCAGGGTTCCCTGTTTCAGATGTGACAGAGGGGGAGGGATGAAAGGGGGAGGAGTGGCATTGCTAGTCAGGGAAAATATCACAGCTGTGTGTAGACAGGACAGCCTGCAGGGCTTGTCTACAGAGGCTATATGGGTGGAGCTGAGGAACGGGAAAGGTGTGGCCACACTAAAAGGGTTGTATTATAGACTGCCCAATAGTCAGAGAGAATCGGAGGAGCAAGTCTGTAGAGAGATAGCAGACCAATGTAAGAAACAGAAAGTTGTAAAAGTAGGGGATTTTAACTTTGCACATATTGACTGGGACTCCCACACTGTGAGAGGGCTAGATGGCTTGGAGTTTGTCAAATGTGTTCAGGAAAGTTTTCTAAATCAATATATAGAGGTACCTATGAGAAGGGATGCAATACTTGATCTCCTATTAGGGAACCAGACAGTTCAGGTGACAGAAGTATGTGTAGGCGAACATTTTGGGTCCAGTGACCATAATGTCATTAGTTTCAAGTTAATTATGGATAAGGATAGGTCTGGTCCTTGAGTTGAGCTTCTGAATTGGAGAAGGGCCAATTTTGTGGAAATGAGAAAGGATCTAGGAAGACTGGATTGGGATAAGTTGTTTTCTGGCAAGGATGTGTTCAGTATGCGGAAGGCCTTCAAAGGTGAAATTTTGAGAGTACAGAGTTTGCGTGTTCCTGCCAGGATTAAAGGCAAAGTTAATAGGCATAGGGAACCTTGGTTTTCAAGGGATATTGGTGATCTGGTTAAGAAAAAGAGAAAGGTGTATAGCAGGTACAGGCAGCAAAGAACAAATGAGGTACTTGAAGAGTAAAGAAAATGTAAGAAAATACTAAAGAAGGAAATCAGGAAAGCAAAAGGAAGACATGAGGTTGCTTTTGCAGATAATGGGAGGGTAAACCCAAAGGGTTTCTACAAGTATATTAAGAGTAAAAGGATAGTAAGGGACAAAATTGGTCCCCTAGAAGATCAGAGTGGCATAGCATAAACTGGCATAGCATATATGGAAGGAAGGGAAACAAGCAGTAGTGTCATGGAACATACAGAGATTAAAGAGGAAGAGGTGCTTGCTGCCTTACAGCGAGTAAAGGTAGATAAATCCCCCGGGCCTGACATGACATTTCTGCGGACCTTGAGAGAGACTAGTGTAGAAATTGCAGGGGCCCTGACAGAAATATTTTAAATGGTCTTAGCCATGGGTGTGGTGCTGGAGGATTGAAGGGTAGCTCATGTTGTTCCATTGTTTAAAAAAGTAAACCAGGTAACTACAGGCCAGTGAGCCTGATATCAGTAGTATGTAAATTATTGTAAGGAGTTATGAGAGATCGGATATACAAGTATTTGGACAGCCAAGGGCTGATTAAGGATAGTCAGCATCGCTTTGTGTGTGGTAGATCGTGTTTAACGAATCTTGTAGAGTTTTTCGAGGAGATTACCATGAAAGTAGATGAAGGAAAGGCTGTGGATGTTGTCTACATGGACTTTAGTAAGGCCTTTGCCAAGATCCCACATGGGAGGTTAGTTCAGAAGGTTCAGACACTAGGTATCCATGGAAAGATTTAAACTGGATTCGAAATTGGCTGTGTGGGAGAAGACAGAGAGTGGTAGTGGATGATTGCTTCTCAGACTGGAGGCCTGTGACTAGTGGTGTGCCTCAGGGATCTGTGCTGGGACCATTGTTGTTTGTTGTCTATATCAATGACCTAGATGAAAATGTGGTAAATTGGATCAGCAAGTTTGCTGATGACACTAAGATTGGAGACGTTGTGGACCACGAGGAAGGCTTTCAAAGCTTGCAGAGGGATCTGGACCAACTGGAAAAATGGGCCAGAAAATGGTAGATGGAATTTAATACAGACAAGTGTAAGGTGTTGCATTTTGGAAGGACAAATCAAGGTAGGACTTACGCAGTAAATGGTAGGGCACTGTGGAGTGCGGAGGAACAAAGGGATCTGGGAGTTCAGATACATAACTTCCTGAAAGTGGTGTCACAGATAGACAGGGTTGTAAAGAAGGCTTTTGGCATCCTGGCGTTCATAAATCAAAGTATTGAGTATAGGAGTTGGGATGTTATGGTGAGGTTGTATAAGACATTGGTGAGGCCAAATTTGGAGTATTGTGTGCAGTTCTGGTCACCTAGCTATAGGAAGGATATCGGTAAGATTGAAAGAGGGCAGAGAAGATTTACTAGGATGTTGCCAGGCCTTCAGGAGTTGATTTAGAGGGGAAGACTGAACAGCTTAGAACTTTATTCCTTGGACCGTAGAAGAATGAGGGGGCAAACAACAGGAATTCTGCAGATGCTGGAAATTCAAGCAACACACATCAAAGTTGCTGGTGAACGCAGCAGGCCAGGCAGCATCTCTAGGAAGAGGTACAGTTGACATTTCGGGCCGAGACCCTTCGTCAGGACTAACTGGAAGAAGAGATAGTAAGAGATTTGAAAGTAGGAGGGGGAGGGGGAGATCCAAAATGATAGGAGAAGACAGGAGGGGGAGGGATGGAGCTGAGAGCTGGAAAGTTGATTGGCAAAAGGGATACAGAGCTGGAGAAGGGAGATCATGGGACAGGAGGCCGAGGAAGAAAGAAAGGGGGAGGGGAGCCTAGAGGATAGGCAAGGAGTTATATTGAGAGGGACAGAGGAAGAAAAAAGAGAGAAAAAAAAATAAATAAGGGATGGGGTACGAAGGGGAGGTGGGGCATTAACAGAAGTTAGAGAAGTCAATGTTCATACCATCAGGTTGGAGGCTACCCAGACAGAATATAAGGTGTTGTTCCTCCAACCTGAGTGTGGCTTCATCTTGACAGTAGAGGCCGTGGATAGCACATCAGAATGGGAATGGGATGTGGAATTAAAATGTGTAGCCACATGCTTTCTCTGGCGGACAGAGCGTAATAAGCCAGGTGGCAGTAATTCAGCAGGTCAAGCAGTATTTGTGGGGGTAATAACAAGTAATAGTTCAGGTGGACAACGTTTCGTTAAGAACTTCTGCCCTTTCTGCTTTTTGATACATTCACATGGAGTGGATGGGCAAGAAAGTAACATCGAAGATATCACAGTTTCTGCACTGACCTCAGTTACACGGTTTTTTCCTTCAGATTTAAAGCTACAAAACAGGCAAGATTGGTCTTTCAGGGCAGATGTAGTTAGGTCAATAGATATTTTAAAAATCAGTTTTGAAACATTAGCTTTCTTTTAGGCATAACGTGAAAATACGATTAGTACTATCTCTCCAGAGTGCAACACCACCAATCTGTTTTAATCCCAAGGCGCGTACGATAAACTTCGACCCACCACACCCCGGTCTCTCCAACAGTCCCCTTGCCTACCTTTTCATTCCATTTGTGCAATTGGCTGTACCTCATTTTGCAGAGAAGAGATCCGTCCAGGTGAATACCGTATACCTGGCACACATGAGGGGAGAAAAGTCGGAACTTCTATTAAAGTGATTCAAGAAATGAGTACCGCGTGTGTTTATGGTTTCGGTGGAAAGAAAGCATTCTTTACCACATAGCGCGCTCCCAGAAAGTCACAGCTTTCCTCTGTGTCTCCGATAGTGAACTGCACCTCTGCTCGAACCGCAGGAGAGACGAGTGCCAAATGTTCGGTGAACGAAGCAAGGCTCAAGGGGGCGGTGTCCGGTGAGGAGATTTCTGGGACGGTGTAATTCATCTTCGCAAATACCACAGTTTCTTCAGATACCGTGCTGAGGTTTCCTTTCCTTATGCAAGATGGTCTTTCACAACACACGGTAGAGACTTCCCTCCCTCTCGCAGCCCTTGCCCTGAGGTCTAATAGTTGTCACCATTCCCCAGGACAATGCAGACTAAGGCAAGAGGTTACTAACTAGATATAAGACACCTAACAGAGGTCTCCTCCCTCAGTCCTGGAGCGCTGCAGCAGTGTGCTTGATTCAACAAAATTGTTCGATGCAAAAATTAAATATGTTATCTATGGTTGGGCGGGAGAAGGAGGAGCCACCAGGAGGCAGAGAAGCTCCAGGTCCCACAGCACCAGGCGATATCTCACAATCCCCATAGATGGTTCTTGACTGCACATATGCAGCCAAGGTTGTTTTCAGCACCTCAAGAGGAATCCTTGTGGTCGGCAGGTTCACTGATTGGCTCTATTTGGTTCCAGCCAACGCTGTATCGCTTGATGTTGCTTCACTCATTGGCAGCAACCTCCTTCCTTGGTCACATTTGGGTACATTTCAAGCAGAGTTTGATAGCTTCCTGATTAGTAAGGGTATCAAAGGTTACGGGGAGAAGGCAGATGAGTGTGATTGAGAGCAATGATAAATCAACCACAATTGAATAGTGGAGCAGACTAATTTGGCTGAATGGCCTAATTCTGCTCCTATATTTATGGTCCTAAAGGAGAGGAGCCTGTTTTTTATTTGGTATCTTATAACTTTGTAGACATCTATCAGTCTCCTCTCAGCCTCCTCTGCTCAAAGGGAAACAACCCCAGTCCATCTAATCTCTCTTAGCATACAAGATTCTACAGATGCTGAAAGTCCAGAGTAATACACGCAAAATGCTGGACAAACTCAGCAGATCAGGGAGCATCTGTGGAAAAGAATAAAGAGTCAACATTTTGGGCTGAAAGCCCTCATCAGGGCTCAGTGCAGATGACAATGTAGCTGATGTACGCTATGGGGCTATTTTTAAAAATACCACACCTTCTTAAAAACACATACTTTACACCTTTACAATATGGTCAAATTCACCCTGAAATTTTAGAAGGAGAAGCTAAAGACAGATGTGTCAGTATTTCAGTGGAGTAAAGGGAACTACAGAGCCATGAGAGAGGATTTAAACGCAAACAACAGGAATTCTGCCGATGCTGGAAATTCAAGCAACGCACATCAAAGTTGCTGGTGGAACACAGCAGGCCAGGCAGCATCTCTAGGAAGAGGTGCAGTCGACATTTCAGGCCGAGACCCTTCGTCTCGGAAGAGTTAGTCCTGACGAAGGGTCTCGGCCTGAAACGTCGACTGCACCTCTTCCTAGAGATGCTGCCTGGCCTGCTGCGTTCACCAGCAACTTTTATGTGTGTTGCCATGAGAGAGGAGTTGGTCGGAATTGAATGGAAAAAAACATTGGCAGGGATGGCGACTGAGTAGCAACAGCTGGAATTTCTGGAAGCAATTCAGAAAGCACAGGATATATACATCCCCAAGAGGAAGTATTCAGAAGGAAAGATGACACAACCATGATTAACAGGAGAAGTCAAAGTCAGCATAAAAACTAAAGAGAGGGCATATAATTGAGCAAAGATTAGTGGGAAGTTAGAAGATTGGGAAGCTTTTAAAAACCAACAGAAGGCAACTAAAAAAGTCATCAAGAAGGTAAAGATGGAATATGAAAGTAAGCTAGCAAATACTATTAAAGAGGATACCAAAAGTTTCTTCAGATACATAAAGTGTAAAAGAGAGGTGAGAGTGGATATCAGACCGCTGGAAATAGTGGAGGGAGGAGAAAATGGCAGCGCAACGCAGCGTTTGTGGCCGTTCCGAATGAATATCGTATGTGTTAACTAAGGGGGCCGTGCACAATCCGGATTTGATGGAGACAGCCATGAGAAGCACGGAGGAACATCTGGAGTAACTTCTGAAGTACCTGCTTTGCTGCCACTGCTGCTGTGCGATCGAGAATCTCCGGAGAGGGAAGGCCCCAAATCCTTGGCTTTGCCTATTGTCTGTTGCCAGGGCCGGGGTCAAAGCGCTCAGCAGAGATGGTGCTCGGTGTCGGAGAGCTGGTCGGAGGCTCGGAGTTTCCGGATGGACTCAGAGTCGGACTGTGGTCGGATGCTTCCAAGATGCTGTGTCGGCAAGTTGGCGGCGCTAGAGGTTCACCGTCTGCGTGAGATGATGGGACTTTCAAGAGACTTTGAGACTTTTACTGTGCCATGGTCTGTTCTTATCAAATTATGGTATTGCTTTGCACTGTTGTAACTATATGTTATAATTATGTGGTTTTTGTTAGTTATTAAGTTGGTTTGTCATGTGTTTCTGTGATATCATTCTGCAAAAAAACATTGTATCATTTCTTAATGCATGCATTAGTAAATGACAATAAAAGAGGACTGCGTGTCCTCATAATCTAAGAGGTAGTAATAGGGGACAGTGAAACAGTGGATGGATGCTGATTTCCTGCGACAGTGCTCCTTGTAGATCTGCTCATTTGCAGGCAGAGCTTTACCTGTGATGGACGGGGCTTTTCTGTTCAAGGGCATTGGTGTTTCCATATCAGGAGGAGATAAAGATGAAGCTCAAGGATGCTGATAAAGGAGAACTACCTTTCAGATGAAGCATTAAGTGGATATACCTTCTGCTCTCTCTGGAAGATGTCTTAGATGCCATGGGCTATTTTGAAGAAGGTGCAGGTAAGTTAAGTGAGTGGGCAATAATGTGGATATTAAGCAGGCGGTGTAAAATGTGGGAAAATGCAAAATTATCCAATTTGGAAGGAAGAATTAGGATGCAAATGTTTGCAAATTTCTCCAGTTGTACTGTGGAGAGCATTCTGACCAGTTGTATCTCCCCTCTGTTATGGAGGGGCCAACACACAGGACTGGAAAATGTGCAGAGAATGGGAAACTCAGCCAGCTCCATGGTGGACACTAGCCACCCCACCATGGGGAACAGCTTCAAAAGCCAATGCCTCAAGAAGCTGGCATCCATCATTAAGGACCCTCACCAACCAGGACATGTCCTCTGCTCATTACTACTATCAGGGAGGAGGTACAAGTACAGGAGCCCAAAGACACACACTCGATGTTTCAGAAACCACCTCTTGCCCTGCGCCGTCAGATTTCTGAATGGACAGAAAACCAATGGTCAATACTTCACCAGTTTCTCTCTTTTTCTACTATGTACTTTTTTGTTGTTTATTGTAACTTAGAGTATTTTATGTATTGTGCTGTACTACTGCCATAAAACATGTATACACACAAAATAATTAAGTAAGTAGTGCAAAAAAGAAGTAGAGGTAGTGTTCGTGGGTTCAATGTTCATTCAGAAACCTTATGACAGAGGGAAGAAGCTGTTCCTGAATCGCTGAGTATGTGCCTTCAGGTTCCTGTACCTCCTTCCTGATGGTAACAGTGAGAAGAGGGCATGCCCTGGGTAATGGGAGTCCTTAATAATAGATGCTACCTTTTTGAGGGAAAAATCTTTGAAGATGTCCTGGGTGCTCTGGGGCTCACTGTCATATTTGGCGCTGGCGGATTTTAAAATTTAAATATTCTGTTCTCATGCATGTTGTGTTTTGGAATGTAACACATGAATTTAGGAGATCTATGTGCAAAGATTTTATAAAGATCTTGTTTCTGTTTCTCTGCCGCTGGGTTTGAAGTCTTGTTTTCACCTTACTCGGTTGACTTCAACGCCGCCCCATGGGCTTTCTGCTGAGTTGCTTTGAAGAAATTACCAGTAGACTCGACAAGGGAGATGCAGTGGATGTTGTACAGTTGGATTTTCAGAAGGCCTTTGACAAGGTGCCACACATGAGGCTACTTAACAAGATAAGAGCCCATGGAATTATGGGAAAGTTACATACATGGATAGAGTGTTGGCTGATTGGCAGGAAACAGAGTGGGAATAAAGGGATCCTATTCTGGTTGGTTGCCGGTTACCAGTGGTGTTCCACAGGAGTCCGTGTTGGGGCCGCTTCTTTTTACATTGTACATCAACGATTTGGATTATGGAATAGATGGCTTTGTGGCTAAGTTTGCTGACAATGGGAAGATAGAACCATAGAATCATAGAAAATAGGTGCAGGAGTAGGCCATTCGGCCCTTCGAGCCTGCACCGCCATTTATTATGATCATGGCTGATCATCCAACTCAGAACCCCGCCCCAGCCTTACCTCCATACCCCCTGATCCCCGTAGCCACAAGGGCCATATCTAACTCCCTCTAAAATATAGCCAATGAACTGGCCTCAACTGTTTCCTGTGGCAGAGAATTCCACAGATTCACCACTCTCTATGTGAAGAAGTTTTTCCTAATCTCGGTCCTAAAAGGCTTCCCCTTTATCCTCAAACTGTGGCCCCTTGTTCTGGACTTCCCCAACATCGGGAATAATCATCCTGCATCTAGCCTGTCCAATCCCTTTAGGATTTTATACGTTTCAATCAGATCCCCCCTCAATCTTCTAAATTCCAACGAGTACAAGCCCAGTTCATCCAGTCTTTCTTCATATGAAAGTCCTGCCATCCCAGGAATCAATCTGGTGAACCTTCTTTGTACTCCCTCTATGGCAAGGATGTCTTTCCTCAGATTAGGGGACCAAAACTGCACACAATACTCCAGGTGTGGTCTCACCAAGGCCTTGTACAACTGCAGTAGTACCTTCCTGCTCCTGTACTCGAATCCTCTCGCTATAAATACCAGCATACCATTCGCCTTTTTCACCGTCTGCTGTACCTGCATGCCCACTTTCAATGACTGGTGTATAATGACACCCAGGTCTCGTTGCACCTCCCCTTTTCCAAATCGGCCACCATTCAGATAATAATCTGTTTTCCTATTTTTGCCACCAAAGTGGATAACTTCACATTTACCCACATTAAATTGCATCTGCCATGAATTTGCCCACTCACCCAACCTATCCAAGTCACTCTGCATCCTCTTAGCATCCTCCTCACAGCTAACACTGCCACCCAGCTTCGTGTCATCCGCAAACTTGGAGATGCTGCATTTAATTCCCTCATCCAAGTCAATGATATATATTGTAAACAACTGGGGTCCCAGCACTGAGCATTGCGGTACCCCACTAGTCACCGCCTGCCATTCTGAAAAGGTCCCGTTTATTCCCACTCTTTGCTTCCTGTCTGCTAACCAATTCTCCATCCACATCAATACCTTACCCCCAATACCGTGTGCTTTAAGTTTGCACACTAATCTCCTGTGTGGGACCTTGTCAAAAGCCTTTTGAAAATCCAAATATACCACATCCACTGGTTCTCCCTTATCCACTCTACTAGTTACATCCTCAAAAAATTCTATGAGATTCGTCAGACATGATTTTCCTTTCACAAATCCATGCTGACTTTGTCCGATGATTTCACTGCTTTCCAAATGTGCTGTTATCACATCTTTGATAACTGACTCCAGCAGTTTCCCCACCACCGACATTAGGCTAACCGGTCTATAATTCCCCGGTTTCTCTCTCCCTCCTTTTTTAAAAAGTGGGGTTACATTAGCCACCCTCCAATCCTCAGGAACTAGTCCAGAATCTAACGAGTTTTGAAAAATTATCACTAATGCATCCACTATTTCTTGGGCTACTTCCTTAAGCACTCTAGGATGCAGACCATCTGGGCCTGGGGATTTATCTGCCTTCAATCCCTTCAATTTACCTAACACCACTTTCCTACGAACATGTATTTCACTCAGTCCCTCCATCTCACTGGACCCTCTGTCCCCTACTATTTCTGGAAGATTATTTATGTCCTCCTTAGTGAAGACAGAACCAAAGTAATTATTCAATTGGTCTGCCATGTCCTTGCTCCCCATAATCAATTCACCTGTTTCTGTCTGCAGGGGACCTACATTTGTCTTTACCAGTCTTTTCCTTTTTACATATCTATAAAAGCTTTTACAGTCAGTTTTTATGTTCCCTGCCAGTTTTCTCTCATAATCTTTTTTCCCCTTCGTAATTAAGCCCTTTGTCCTCCTCTGCTGAACTCTGAATTTCTCCCAGTCCTCAGGTGAGCCACTTTCTCTGGCTAATTTGTATGCTTCTTCTTTGGAATTGATACTATCCCTAATTTCTCTTGTCAGCCATGGGTGCACTACCTTCCTTGATTTATTCTTTTGCCAAACTGGGATGAACAATTGTTGTAGTTCATCCATGCAACCTTTAAATGTTTGCCATTGCATATCCACCGTCAATCCTTGAAGTGTCATTTGCCAGTCTATCTTAGCTAATTCACGTCTCATACCTTCAAAGTTACCCCTCTTTAAGTTCAGAACCTTTGTTTCTGAATTAACTATCTCACTCTCCATCTTAATGAAGGATTCCACCATATTATGGTCACTGTTACCCAAGGGGCCTCTCACGACAAGATTGCTAATTAACCCTTCCTCATTGCTCAAAACCCAGTCCAGAATAGCCTGCTCTCTAGTTGGTTCCTTGACATGTTGTTTCAAAAAACCATCCCACATACATTCCAAGAAATCCTCTTCCTCAGCACCTTTACCAATTTGGTTCACCCAATCTACATGTAGATTGAAGTCACCCATTATTACTGCTGTTCCTTTATTGCACACATTTCTAATTTCCTGTTTAATACCATCTCCGACCTCACTACTACTGTTAGGTGGCCTGTACACAACTCCCACCAGCGTCTTCTGCCACTTAGTGTTACGCAGCTCTACCCATATCGATTCCACATCTTCCCGACCTATGTCCTTCCTTTCTATTGCGTTAATCTCTTCTTTAACCAGCAACGCCACCCCACCTCCCCTTCCTTCATGTCTATCCCTCCTGAATATTGAAAATCCCTGAACGTTGAGCTCCCATCCTTGGTCACCCTGGAGCCATGTCTCTGTGATCCCAACTATATCATAATCATTAATAACAATCTGCACTTTCAATTCATCCACCTTACTACGAATGCTCCTTGCATTGACACACAAAGCCTTCAGGTGCTCTTTTACAACTCTCTTAGCCCTTATACAATTATGTTGAAAAGTGGTCCTTTTTAATGCTTGCCCTGGATTTGTCGGCCTGCCACTTTCACTTTTCTCCTTAGTACTTTTTGCTTCTACCCTCACTTTACACTCCTCTGTCTCTCTGCACTGGTTCCCATCCCCCTGTTGTGAACTAACCTCCTCTTGCCTAGCCTCTTTAATTTGATTCCCACCCCCCAACCATTCTAGTTTAAAGTCACCTCAGTAGCCCTCACTAATCTCCCTGCCAGGATATTGGTTCCCCCTAGGATTCAAGTGTAACCCGTCTTTTTTGTACAGGTCACGCCTGCGCCAAAAGAAGTCCCAATGACCCAAAAACTTGAATCCCTGCCCCCTGCTCCAATCCCTCAGCCACGCATTTATCCTCCACCTCATCGCGTCCCTACTCTCACTGTCGCGTGGCACAGGCAGTAATCCCGAGATTACTACCTTTGCGGTCCTTTTTCTCAACTCCCTTCCTAGCTCCCTATATTCTCCTTTCAGGACCTCTTCCCTTTTCCTACCTATGTCATTGGTACCTATATGTACCACGACCTCTGGCTCCTCACCCTCCCACTTCAGGATATCTTGGACACGATCAGAAATATCCCGGACCCTGGCACCAGGGAGGCAAACTACCATCCGGGTCTCTGGACTGCGTCCACAGAATCGCCTATCTGACCCCCTTACTATCGAGTCCCCTATCACAACTGCCCTCCTCTTCCTTGCCCTACCCTTCTGAGCTACAGGGCCGGACTCTGTGCCGGAGGCACGGCCACTGTCGCTTCCCCCGGGTAAGCTGTCCCCCCCCCAACAGTACTCAAACAGGAATACCTATTGTTAAGGGGCACAGCCACCGGGGTACTCCCTATTACCTGACTCTTCCCCTTCCCCCTCCTAACCGTGACCCACTTGTCTGCATCCCGTGGCCCCGGTGTGACCACCTGCCTGCAACTCCTCTCTATCAACTCCTCACTCTCCCTGAGGTGGAGGGGCCAGTAGTGCTGAGGAAACGCAGAGTCTGCAGAGAGACTTGGATAGATTGGAAGAATGGGCAAAGAAGTGGCAAATGAAGTACAATGTTGGAAAGTGTATGGTTATGCACTTTGGCAGATGTAATAAACGGGCAGACTATTATTTAAATGGGGAAAGAATTCAAAGTTCTGAGATGCAATGGGACTTGGGAGTCCTCGTGCAGGATTCCCTTAAAGTTAACCTCCAGGTTGAGTCGGTGGTGAAGAAGGCGAATGCAATTGTTGGCATTCATTTCTAGAGGAATAGAGTATAGGAGCAGGGATGTGATGTTGAGGCTCTATAAGGCGCTGGTGAGACCTCACTTGGAGTACTGTGGGCAGTTTTGGTCTCCTTATTTAAGAAAGGATGTGCTGACGTTGGAGAGGGTACAGAGAAGATTCACTAGAATGATTCCGGGAATGAGAGGGTTAACATATGAAGAACGTTTGTCCGCTCTTGGACTGTATTCCTTGGAGTTTAGAAGAATGAGGGGGGATCCTCATAGAAACATTTCGAATGTTGAAAGGCATGGATGGAGTGGATGTGGCAAAGTTGTTTCCCATGATGGGGGAGTCTAGTACGAGAGGGCATGACTTAAGGATTGAAGGGCGCCCATTCATAACAGAAATGCGAAGAAATTTTTTTAGTCAGAGGGTGGTGAATCTATGGAATTTGTTGCCACGGGCGGCAGTGGAGGCCAAGGCATTGGGTGTATTTAAGGCAGAGATTGATAGGTATCTGAGTAGCCAGGGCATCAAAGGTTATAGTGAGAAGGCGGGGGAGTGGGACTAAACGGGAGAATGGATCAGCTCATGATAAAATAGCGGAGCAGACTCGATGGGCCGAATGGCCGACTTCTGCTCCTTTGTCCTATGGTCTTATGTCTCCAAAAGCATTTTGATTATTTTAACAGCTGACTCAGGGTGCAGTGGCGATAAAGAACTGCCCCGTCTCTAGCCAGCTGCTAGGAACTGGGCTGCGACCTGTGTACCTCACATCCATGCAAACCCTTTCTCCTGTTACAACAGTCAGTACAATTGCAGAAACGTGTGGAGTATCAGCCTGGGACTCGGATTCCAAGTGTCAGTGACCAATGAGTAACGCCGACTTCTCTCGATTTCTCAGCGTCCTGCGAGTCACTAGACACGTTTGCAAAGCAGAACGAGTGGAAAGGATCGTGCATGAAGTCACTCTACTGTCACCAGAACATCTAGTTCGAGACAAGTACAAAAAACACTGGGGACACACTGAAGCAATCTTGGCAACTTGTTCCTCGGGTTGTATTTAGTGCGTCAGCCTGAGGACTAATATGACTCTGATCACATTTTAAAGTACAAAACTGTACCTTATTGTATCAACCGTTGATAATCTACCATATGAGAATCAGAAACACTAGATATTTTGCAGACGGTCGGAATCCAGAGCAACTCACACAAAATGCTAAAGGAACTCGGCTGGTAAGGCAGCATCTATCGAGAGGAGTAAAGCACCAACGTTTTGGGCCAAGACCCTTCCTCGGGACTGCAACGGAAGGGAGGAGAAGTCCCCTGCCCCTTACCTCCCAGTCATTGGGCAAAAAAAGATTGCACAGTACAAGATTTTTGAGCACACTGGCCATTACAAATTAGAGGGAACATTGCTTCGCTCATGGTAGTCACCCATGGTGGTAAGGTCAAAGGGGAGGGTCCAGACAAACAGCGATTCCACCAAGACCTCAACGGTGGAGCTGGTGGAAGATGATGGCATTGAAGTGGAGCGAGCTAGAGCAGTGAAGTCATCTTGCATTGCATGCCACTGGACCCTGATCCCGTTCTGACAGTGCATCAGCCTCCCCACCGTTAGCAGGTGTTCTCCATTAAGGGGATACCCTTTAGGAGATAATTGTACTCGACTCGAGTGATCACACTACTTCTTGAGATTGAACAGGCCAGTAGATGGCACCAAATACATTTGAATTGCAAAGACCAATCCAACTTCCAGTAAATGAGCAAACCTGAAATAAAACTGAAAACGCTAGAAACCCTCAGCATGCCTTGCAGCATTTATGGAAAGAGATTTTAGATCAATGAAAGGTCTTTGATTTGAAACCTTAAATCCACAAGGAACATCTACAAGGAGCACTGCCTCTTGAAAGCAGCATTCATCAACAAGGACCTTCACCATCCAGGCCATGCTCCCTTCTCACTGCTGCCATCAGGAAGGAGATACAGGAGCCTCAGGTCCCACACCATCACATTCAGCAACAGTTATTATCCTTCAGCCATCAGCCTCACAGACTAGTGTGGATAACGTCACTCACCTCAACGTGAATGGATCACTGAACTCAATCTATGGACTCACTTTCAAAGGCTTTGAAACTCATGTTCTCTGTATTATTTACTTACTTCTGCACTTGCAGTCGGTCTTCTTTTGCACATTGGTTATTTGTCAGTCTTTGTGTGTAATTTTTCATTGATTCTGTTGTATTTCTTTATTTTACTGGGAAAGTTTGCAAAAATAATAAATTCAGGCTAGTATATGGTGACATATACTGTACATACTTCAATAATAAATTTACTTTGAACTTTCAAATATTTCCCTGACATAGATTCCACCATTTACTATTTTAACACTGACTGCCACTTCTCCTTTACAATCAGATTGTTCATCTCAATCCTCTGATCCTCAATTTTATCTCCATTTTCTAAGACAGACTGTCCACTAAGAGGTCTATGCAGTGATTTTATTTATTTTTCTGTAGAGGTACTGCACGGTATTAGTCTATTAGTCTGACATCGGTGGTTGGAAAGATATTGGAGTCAATCCTCAAGGACGAGGTTATGAAATACCTCGAGGTGCATGACAAGATAGGCCGAAGCCAGCATGGTTTCATGAAGGGAAGATCCTGCCTCACCAACCTATTGGTATTTTTTGAGGTAATCTCGAATAAGATTGACAAGGGAGAGGCTGTGGATGTTGTGTATTTGGATTTTCAAAAGGCCTTCGATAAGGTGCCGCATATGAGGCTGCTTGATAAGATGAGAGCCCATGGAATTACAGGAAAGATATTGGAATGGGTGGAGCATTGGCTGATAGGCAGAAAGCAAAGGGTGGGAGTAAAGGGATCCTATTCTGATTGGTTGCCGGTTACTCGTGGTGTTCCGCAGGGGTCGGTGTTGGGGCCGCTTCTTTTTACGATGTATATCGATGAGTTGGATTATGAATTAAATGATTTTGTGGCCAAGTTTGCGGATGACACCAAGATAGGTGGAGGAGCAGGAAATGTTGAAGAAACAGGAAGGTTGCAGAGAGACTTAGTCAGTTTAGGAGAGTGGGCAAAGAAATGGCAGATGAGATACAACGTTGATAAATGTACGGTTGTACATTTCGGAAGAAGAAATAATCGGGCAGATTATTATTTAGATGGGGAGAAAATTCAAAAATCGGAAGTGCAAAGGGACTTGGGGGTCCTCGTGCAGGATACCCTAAAGGTTAACCACCAAGTTGGATTGGCGGTAAGGAAAGCGAATGCTATGTTGGCATTCATTTCAAGAGGAATAGTGTATAAGAGTAAGGAGGTGTTGATGAGGCTGTATGGGGCATTAGTGAGACCTCATTTGGAATACTGTGTGCAGTTTTGGGCCCCCTATCTTAGAAAGGATGTACTGATGTTGGACAGAGTTCAGAGAAGATTTACGAGGATGATTCCTGGAATGCAGGGGCTAACATACGAGGAGCGTCTGTCGGCTCTTGGATTGTATTCATTAGAGTATAGAAGAATGAGAGGAGATCTCATAGAAACGTTTCGAATGTTGAAAGGGTTGGACAGAGTAGATGTGGAAAGGTTGTTTCCCTTGGTGGGTGAGTCCGGGACAAGAGGTCATAGTCTTAGAATTAGAGGGTACCCAGTTAAAACAGAGATGAGGAGAAATTTTTTAGCCAGGGGGTCGTGGATTTGTGGAATTCGTTGCCACATATGGCTGTGGAGGCCCAATCATTAAGGGTGTTTAAGGAGGAGATTGACAGGTATCTAATTAGTCAGGGTATCAAGGGATATGGGGAAAAAGCTGGAAATTGGAACTAGATGGGTGAATAGTTTAGCTCATGGGGGAGCTGTGGAGCAAACTCGATGGGCCGAATGGCCTACTTCTGCTCCTTTGTCTTGTGATCTTGTGACCATACCTGCACTGCCCAATTACACCCATGTGACCAACTGACCAACTGACCAACTGACCAACTGACCAACTGACCAGTACCTAATATGTATAAATATATATGGAGAGTAATGTTTATGGGGCTGCACAGTAGCACAGCAGTTAGCATAGTGCCTTACTGCGCCAGTGACCTGGGTTCAATTCCCGCCACTGTCTGTGAGGAGTTTTCATGTTCTCCCACTGACTCTGTGGATTTCTTCCAGTTTCATCAGCTTCCTCCAAAGACGTACAGATTAGTAGATTAATTGGTCACATGGGTATAATTGGGTGGCTCAGGCTTGTTAGGCCTGTATCTGTAAAGTTAAAAATAAGTTGATCTTTGATCCCTGATTCCAGATTTAGATCAGAGTGAATTTTTTCCCTCATAAGGTCAGACACCTTTTCAATTCTCCTCTGTGGATGCTTATGTGAGAATGCTGTTCTTGGACTACAGTTCAGCATTCAACGCCACAATTCCCTCCAGGCTCGACAAGAAGCTCAGAGACCTCGGCCTTCATCCTACCTTGTGCAGCTGGATCCTGGACTTCCAGGGAGAAGTCAGCACTCTGACACAGTGGTGTCAAGAATACAACCTTTCCCTCAGTATCGCAAAAACAAAGGAGCTGGTTGTGGACTGCAGGAGGAATAGAGATAGGCTAACCCCTATTGACATCAATGGATCTGGGGGTTGAGAGGGTGAACAGCTTTAAATTCCTCGGCATAAACATCACTGAGGATCTCACATGGTCTGTACATACTGTCTGTGTGGTGAAAAAGGCACAACAGCGCCTCTCTCACCTCAGACAGATGAAGAAGTTTGGTATTGTCCCCCAAATCCTAAGAACCTTCTACAGAAGCACAACTGAGAGCATCCTGACTGGCTGTATTACTGCCTGGTATGGGAACTGTACTTCCCTCAATTGCAGGACTCTGCAGAGAGTGGTGCGGACAGCCCAGCGCATCTGTAGATGTGAACTTCCCACGATTCAGGACATTTACAAAGACAGGTGTGGGGACCCGAGTCACCCCAGCCACAAACTGTTCCAGCTGCTACCATCTGAGAGACAGTACCACAGCATAAAAGCCAGGGCCAACAGGGTCCAGGACAACTTCTTCCACCAGGCCATCGGACTAATTAATTCACGCTGATACAATTGTATTTCTATGTTATATTGACTGTTGTACATATTATTCATTACAAATTACTATAAATTGCACGTTCCACATTCAGACGGAGACGTAATGTGAAGATTTTTACTGCTCGTGTATATGAAGGATGTAAGAGATGAAGTCAATTCAATTCAATTCAGTGGGTGCAGCACCATTGAATATATTGAAGGCAGTGACTGACAGACATTTACAGGCTGTGGAACTCCAGGGAAATGGGAAAAGGGTACTGCTGGGGTCACGGTAAGCTAAACCATGGTCTTATTGAATGGCAAGGCAAGGCTTGAGAGGCTAATTGGCCTTCTCTTCTTCTGTTGCTCCCATTGGTTGTGCTCCCTTTCTGATTCCATGAAAAAATAGTATATGGTGACATAAATGTACTGTTCAGCAACTTGAACAAACCAATGTCGCTGCTGGCGATCAAACACGGGGAGTTATCCTGTATGTGCCCTCTGATTAATCTAATAATAATGTTCCAAAAAGTCAAAGAAGTGTATTCGATCCTTTATTAGCAACTAGCAAAACATACAATCTTGAAGCGATGAAACTAAAACTAGCGACATTAAATGTACAAGAGAACTTAAGTGAAGTTAAGTCGTTAAAAGATAATGACACCCAGCGGTCCCCAGCACTAAAAACTAACCATGAATACGTAACTTATTCCTTTGCCTTTACCACGCACACCACCCCTACCATGAATATCTACCATAATAAATGCACAACACAGAATGAAATGCAGATAGGAAACAGATGCATAGCTCCAACAATAAATTTATCCTGAACTTTGAACTTTTGAAGTTTAGAGATACATACAGCAGAACTGAAAGAAACACAGACTTAACCACAAGGACCTAACCAAGAAGTAGTTTCAAGCTCCGTGACTCATTTGTGTTTATACGGCTCAGTAGTGTAGGGGTTAGCGTAACGACATTACAGCAGCAGTCGTAAGATTGGGATTTGATCCCCGCCTGCTGCTCTGTAAGGAGATTGTACATTCTCCCCGTGATCGTGTGGGTTTCCTCCCACATTCCAAATTAGGTTTAGTGAGTACAGGAAATGGGATGTTATGTTGAAGTTGTATAAGACATTAGTGAAACCAAGTTTGGAGCATTGTGTGCAGTTCTGGTCACCTCCCTACAGGAAAGATATCAATAAGATTGAAAAGTGCAGAGAAAATTTACAAGGATGCTGCTGGGACTTGAAGGACTGGGTTATGGGGAAAGGTTGAATTCATTAGGATTTTATTCCCTGGAACGCAGGAGAATGAGGGGAGATTTGGTAGTGGTTACCAAAATTATGAAAGGTGTTTGTAGGGTAAATGCAAGCAGGCTTTTTCTCTTGAGATTGGATGAGAGTAGAACTAGAGGTCATCGGTTAAGGGTGAAATGTGAAATATCTAAGGGGAACCTGAGGGAGAACTTCTTCATTCAGAATGTGGGGTGAGTGTGGAATGAGCTGCCAGAGGAAATAGTGAATGCAGATTTGATTGCAACATTTAAGAGAAGTTTGGATAGGTAGATGGATAGGAGGGGTCAGGAAGGCTATACCCAGGCATGGTTCGATGGAACTAGGCAAAGTAACATTTTGCATGGACTAGAAGGGCCGAAGGTCCTGTTTCTTTGCTCTAGTGCTCTATCACTCTATCATTGTAACTTTTGCTACAATGTGGAGAATGGCTGTAATGAGGCCACTTAATTGAAGAAGGTGTGGGCTAATATATGAATACAGAACATAGAACATCTCCTATAAGACCATAAGGCATAGGAGCAGAATTAGGCCATTTGACCCATCGAGTCTGTTCCGCCATTTGATGATGGCTGATTTATTTTCCCTCTCAACCCCATTCTCCTGTCTTCTCCTTGTAGCCTAGCGATTAACATCCTATCAGTTGGTTCAAGAGATAAAGATTTTGTTTCATTTCAGAATGTTGAATTCTGTAAACAGATATCAGGCAATTCACTCCTTCACCGTTCTTTGTCCTTTTCTGATTCAACAGCAAGAGGTGCCCACAAACAAAGGAGGCACTGCATGTGACTTAAAGGTTATAAAAACACACTTTATTGGAATTATATAAAGAATAAAATACAAAAGGAAGGAAGAATACTGAATGAAATCGAGAAGGGAACAAAATAATGTTTATCAGCCAAAGTTCAAAGTAAATTTATTATCAATGTACGACTATAGTATGTCACCATTTTCTTGCAGGCATTGACAGTAAGACAAAGTACAACAGAATCAATGAAAAACTACACACAAACAAATACTGACAAACAATCAATGCGCAAAAGAGGTCAAACTAAGCAAAAACAAAAAATATATTACTGAGAACACGAGTGGTGGAGTACTGGAAAGTGAGTCCATTCGATGAACTTATCTGTACAATCCCAGAGGGAACCACAGTTATCCAACAGGCAGCCTTCTCTCTCTACCCCAGTGCTGGTTGCAACCCAGCCCGAGGGAAGATTCCAGCTTGCACCAAGGTGGTGCATCTTTTCATACCTTTCAAAAACTATTTACCCTCACAGGACAATATTCGAAGGTATTTGTGCCTGCAGAATCAACTTCCCCTTTCCAGAGACACGTTTTTCACCATCGTCAGTTCTCAAGGGTGTAGACTGGTACTCACACTAAGTTCATAAAAACATGACTGTGGACTTGTTCCTTTGTACATTCCCATATACCAGACTAATATCGTTTTGAGTTAAACATTTTCATTTTATGTTATACATTATCAAAGTTCAAAGTAAATTTATTATCAAAGTACATCTATGTCACCATACGCTATTGAGATTTATTTTCTTGAGGGCATTCACAGGAGATATAAAGAAATACGATAGAATCAGTGAAAATGACACACAAAGATGGACAAACAACAAATGTGCAAAAACAAACAAATAATATTAATATATAAGTAATAAATAATATTGATAACATGCGGTATAGAGATCTTGAAACTGAGTCCACAGGTTGTGGAACCAGTTCGGTGTTGAGGTAAGTGAAGTTATCCACATTAGTTCTGGAGCCTGATGGTTAAGGGGTAATAACTGCCCCTGAACCTGGTGATGTGGGACCTGAGGGCTCCTGTACCTCCTTCCTGCTGAGAAGAGAGAAGAGAGAAGAGAGTGAGAAGAGAGCACGGTCTGGATGGTGTGCACCTCTGATGACGAATGTTGCTCTCTCGTGGCGATGCTCCTTGTAGATATGCTCAATGGTGAGGAGGGCTTTTCCTGTGATAGACTGGGCTGTATCCACTACCTTTTAATGGCTTTTCCATTCATGGGTATTGGTGTTTCTGTACCAGGCTTTCGTGCAACCGGTCAGGATACACCCCACTATGCATTTCTCTAAATTTGTTGAACTTTTAGACAACATGCTGAATCCATGCAAACTTCTAAGAAACTAGAGGCATTGCCACAATATTCATGTGTTAACTATAGAGTATTTTCATTTTAGCATATACTAAGGAGAAAGCAAATTTAATTCTTTCCTTACAATTTCTCAACTCAAAGATATGCCAGCAATGTCTGAATTAAAATAGTTAATTCCACTATACACATGGAGTCACTTACTGTGCTTTATACATAGAAAAATGAGTCAATGCTAGAACAGATACTTATAACTCTGTTCCTCAACTCTTTTAAAGTATTTTAGTCCCTCTAAGAAGCCCCTGAAGGCATTCAAAAGTTGGCATAAAAATCTTAGCTGGTTCTTCGTCCATATTGGGTGTCATTAGTAAACTGGGGCAACAAGTTATTTTCTTGTTGCCACCACCAGTTAATGAACAAGTGCGGATATTGCTTGATTTTTTTTACAGTGAGATAATTTTAATGTTTTGTGGTTAATAAGCCTGAGGATTCATTCGACAATTTGTGCGTTCTCCCATGACGATGTGGGTTTCGGATTCAGATTAATTATATTTATCACATGCACATCAAAACATACAGTGAAATTTGTAGTTTGCGTTAACATCCAACACATGTAAAGATATGCTGGGGACAGACCAAAGGTGTCCCCACACATTCTGGCACCAGCATAAACATGCAGAACAACATAGAACACAACAAGCAACAACAGCAGCAAAACTAGCCAGTTCCCCTGGTTCCCTCCCACATTCCAAAGATGGACGGGTTAGGGTTAGCAAATTGTGGGCATGCTATGTTGCTGCTGGAAGCATGGTGACTCTTGTGGGCTGCCTCCAGCACATCTGCAGACTGTGTTGGCTGTTGATGCAAACAACGCATTTCGCTGTATGTTTTGATATACATTTGACAAATAAAGCTAATCTTTAAATCTTTAGCATGTGTTTAGATGTTTACAGAAAAATCATTCCATCCCCATCTCATACCATCTAATTAAGTGACGTTTCAGATAGTCGATATCAATTATATCTTGTAGAGCAAGCTGGCAATCTGTAAAACCTTAATTTGCATTGATGGTATCACAAAATAATATTCACAGGTTAATGTGTCTGTCAATTTGGACTCCAAGGCTAGACCATTAATGGAATTTTCCCCAGACAATACAGAGACTGCACTTTCAATAAAGGCAATTGCCATCCAACTCCTACCCAGGTCTAGATCAGTTCATACAAGCTTCATTTATGATTCATGTAAGTACTGCCTAAAAATTATCATATACCTAGAGTATACGATAATCACTGTCTATTATGAGTCCAATGTCTGTTTCATTTTTTGTTTATGTATAGTTTTTCACAAATTCCATTGTACTTCTTTTCCTGTCAATGCCTGCAAGAAAATGAATCTGCAAATAGTGCTTGCTGACATGTACACTCAGTGGCCACTTTATTAGGTACACCTGTACACCTGTTATATAATGCAAATATATAATCAACCAGTCATGTGGCAGCAACTCAATGCATAAAGGCATGCAGATGTGGACAAGGGATTCAGCTGTTGTTCAGACCAAACATCACAATGGGGAAGAAATGTGCTCTAAGTGACTTTGACAGTGGGATAGTTGTTGGTGCCAGGCTCAAAGTTGAAAGTATCTCAGAAGCTCGAAGTTGAAAGTAGATTTTTGTCAAAGTATGTAATGCCACCCTATGCAACCCTGAGATTCATTTTCCTGCGGGCATACTCAGCAAAGCTATAGAATAGTAACTATAACAGGATCAATGAAAGATCAACTAGAGTACAGAAGGCAACAAACTGTGAAAATGCAAATATAAATAAATAGAAACAAATAATGAGAACATGAAATAACTAGATAAAGTGTCCTTAAAGTGAGATCATTGGTTGTGGGAACATCTCAATGGATGGGGAAGTGAGTGTAGTTAACCCTTTGTTCAGGAGCCTGATGGCTGTGAGTAGTCACTGTTCTTGAACCTGGTGGTTCGAGTCCTGAGACTCTTGTACCTTTGACCTGAAGGCACCTGTGAGAAAAGAGCATGGCCTAGGTGGTGAGGATCTCTGATAATGGATGCTGCTTTCTCACAACAATGTTTCATGTAGATGTGCTCAACGGTTGGGAGGGCTTTACCTGTGATGTACTGGGCCAAATTCACTACCTTTTGTAGGATTTTCCATCCAAAGGGATTGATGTTTCCATACCAGACCATGATGCAGCCAGTCAATACACTCTGCACTACACATGTATAGAAGTTTGTCAAAGTTTTAGATGTCATGCCATCTGCAAACTCTAAAGGAAGCAGAGGGGCTACCATGCTTTCTTTGCAAATGCAGTTATGTTCTGGGTCCAGGACAGATCTTATGAAACAGTAACACCCATGAATTTAATCACAAACAAGAGAAAATCTGCACATTCTGGAAATCCGAGCAACACACACAAAACAGTCCTGTCGAAGGGTTTTGGCCCAAAATGTTGACTGTACTTCTAAGTTCCTCCAGCTTTTTGTGTGTGTTGCTCAGGAATTTACAGTTGTTAACTACCTCCATCTCTGATCCTCTGATGAGGACTAGCTCATGGACTTCTGGTTTCTGTCTCTTGCAGTCTACAATCAGTTCCTTGGTCTTGCTAACATTAAGGGTGAGGTTGTTGTTATAACACCACTCAGCTAAATCTTCAATCTCCCTCCTATAAGCCGATTCGACTAACAATAGTGGTGTCATCAACAAACTTGAATATGGTATTGGAGCTGTACTTAGCCACACAGTCGTAAGTAGATCAGGGGTCTAACCACATAGCCTTGTGGTGCACCTGTGGAGGAGGAGGTGTTGTTGCCAATCGAACTGACTGAGGCTTACAAGTGAGGAAATCCAGGATCCAATTGCACAAGGAGGTATTGAGGCCAAGGTGTTGGACCTTGCTGATTAGTTTTGAGGTGATGATGGGATTAAATGCTGAGCTGTAGACGATAAAGAGCATCATGATATTTACATCTTTGCTGTCCAGGTTTCCCAGAGTTGTGTGAAGATCCAATGAGCTGGCATCTGCTGCTCTGGTAAGCAAACTGGAGCAGATCCAAGTCGCCTCTCAGGCAGGAGCTGGTACGCCTCTGCTGATCTCCTGGGATTTTCACGCACAACAGTCTCCAGGGTTTACACAGAATAGTTCAGAAACGAAAAACATCCAGTGAGCAGCGTTTCTGTGGGCGAAAACACCCTGTTAATCAGAGAGGTCAGTGGAGAATGGCCAGACTGGTTAAAACTGACAGGAAACCAACAGAATCTCAAATAACCACTGCGTTAAAGCAGTGGTGTGAGAAGAGCATACTGTATCTGAATGCACAACACGTCGAACCCACAACAGCAGAAGACCATGAACATACACTCAGTGGCAACTTCATCAGGTATTTTAATGATAAATTTACTTTGAACCTTGCAACAAGTGTGTACTGCCTTATGATGGGAATCTGCTGCCCAATACTGAGATATTAGGGTGGGAAAAATTGGCTGTCACAAGCCAAACAAGGGCCTGGAGTTGAGTAGATGAATAAGTAACTATGTGGGAGATCAGTGGCTTGGGCCTAGTTCATGGTCCAGAAGCAATTGATGGGTAGAATGAAGTGATATTAGTGTAAATGGGGCAATGGCCTGCACTGTCTACATGACTCACTGGAGTTTAGAAGAATGACGGATGAATCTTATCAAAACCTATTGAATAATAAATGGCCTAGAAAGAGTGGACGTGGAGAGGGTGTTTCCAATAGTTGCAGGGTCTTGGACCAAAAGGCACAGCCTCAGAATACAAGGACATCCCTTTAGAACAGAGATGAAGAGGAATTTCTTTCACCACAGGGTGGTGAATCTCTGGATTTATTGCCACAAATGGCATGGAGGCCAGTTCATTTGGTATGTTTAAAGCGAAGGTTGGTAAGATCTCGTTTAGTCAGGGTGTCAAAGGGGAGAAAGCAGGAGAATGAGTTTGAGAGGGATAATAAATCAGCAATGATCGAATGCCAGAACAGACACAATGGGCAGAATGGCCTAATTCTGCTCTTATTTCTTATGGTTCTATGTGTTGAAGGACCTGTTTCTGTAATATCTGATTCTACTAATTACACTTTTGAGCAGAGGGTATACCAGCAGAATGCAAATATTGAGAACAGTCACCAGTACAAAAAAAAATCTATTCCCAATGTATATTGTGTCTCAGTCCTGTTATGTTTTAATTCAACTAAAATCCATGCCGCCAATTCATTTCATATAAATGTCTATGGACCATTCTTTCCCTTTGTCAGTCTGATGGCTACACCCAATTGTTACTGCTTGGATGCATGCCAACATTTCTAATCCTGATTACTCAGTGACCTGTTAAAAAGTTCACACATGGGCATGGATCCAGTATGAGAACAGAACAAATTTAAGATGATAAGACCATAAGTCAAAGAAGCAGAATTAGGCCATTGAGCCCATCAAGTGTGCTCCACCATTCCATCTTGGCTGATTTAGTATCCCTTTCAACCTCATTCCCCTGTTTTCTTCCCATAACCTTTGACACCCTTACTCATCAGAAACTATCAACCTCTGCTTTAAATATACCCATTGATTTGGCCTCCACAGTTGCCTCTGGTAATGAATTCCACAAATTCACCACCCTTCGGCTAAATAAAATTCTCCTCATCTCTGTTCAAAAGGATGTCCTTGTATTCCTAGGCTGTGTCACCTACTCCATTCTGGGAAACATTCTCTCCACATCCATTCTATCCAAGCCTTTCAATGTTCGATAGATTTCAATGAGAACCACGCCCCCCCCCGCCATTCTTCTAAACTCCAGCAAGAACCATAGCGTGACTGCAAGTTGGAATATTCTAGTAAACACAGGAATTTTACTGTATGATGGTAACTCATAGCTGTGTTTGAACATCCCACATTGCTTAGCTATTGATGTTAAAGAATTTATAAATTATACACGCTTGAAATTTACCTGCTTACAGGAAGCCACAAAGCAAGCCCGAAAGTACCCAATTTTTTTAAAAAGGCCAACACCCAATGCACAGAGAAAGAGAGAAGAAAAAACACAAATCATGTAAATACGGAAGTGAGCACAGCATTCTGAACCAGACTGAGTCCTTAGATCTGAATCCCCGGAGCAGCCCAGAGCAGGCCCAAAGCCTCAGTCTCAGTTCATCATATTAGCAGGGCAGATCGCCACGAAGCTCACAGACATGAAGCACAGCAGCCGGGGCAGTCTCACAGTCAGAGAGAGAGAGGGGAGAACATCACAGGAGAGGAAGCGTAATTGGCCCAGATCTCACCTCCAGTCCCAACACCCTGCCTTTCCAGTCTATCCGGGCTGGTGTTTAAATTGTCCAAACAGCAGATCATACCTGGCATTAGGACCTGGGCCCTGCCATAGTGAAATACTCCGGGCTAAGACCAGCCTGAAGCTGTTCTCAACCTCTCCAGATCGGCTCGGGTCTTACAGTAATCCAACCTTACACCCAGTGTAGTTGGACGGACATTGAAACTCCTCTGCCTTGACTCTTCCTCTCCGAATCACTCACTCCAACTCCATCTGCGTCATTTTTGCAACACACCAGCACAGCTCATCCCTTGAATCCACATCACCTTTGCTCGGCTATTCATTGATTGAGGTGATAGTTTACCACAATTTACTTCAGAAAAGGTGCTATTAATAATGTTTTTAGTTGAATTTCTTCCCATTTGAACTACCAGTAAGCTTTCGGTCACCCTCAGTAGCGCCATCTTAAACCAGAAGATCATAGTGATCATGGTCACTATGGCACCAACCCCATATCCCTCTATTTCCTTAATATCCAAAAATTTATAGATCTGTTGTCCTACAAATAACTTGTGGTCAGAGACCAGAACAGAGTCACTGGCTTTAAAAAGTGTGTTATTTAAATTTAAAATGTACATAATTACATTCAATTATGTTAAAATAAAAAATATGCTTAAATTAGTTAAAAATAAAAATGTTCAGAATTTTGGTATCTTATTACATTTAAAACTGGTTTTTAAGGTGAAATATAATTTGCATTGTAGTCTCTAGTGCAAAAAAAAAAATCTAATCTCACTGCAACACGCACAAAATGCTGGAGGAACTCAGCAAGTCAGGCACCATCTGTGCATGGAAGAGAATAAACAGTTGACTTTTCAGATGGAGACTCTTCATGAGGACTGGAAAGATGCCGGAATAAGGTGGCGGGGGAGAGAATGCGATAGGTAGACCAGGTGAGATGGAAGGTTGGTGGGTGCGAATGGGAGATGAAGCTGAAAGGGGATAGGTGGAAGAGATAAAGGGGTGAAGGAAGAGGAATCTGATTGGAGAAGACAGTGGACCTCAGTGGAAGAAATGGGAGGAGAGGCACCAGAGGGAGGTGGTGGGCAAAGGGGGGGAACCAGAATGAGGAATGGAAAAAGGGGGAGAATTACTGACAAGTTCGAGAAATCAGTGTTCATGACATCAAGTTGGAGGCTACCCAGATGGCATATGAGGTGCTGCTCCTCCAGACTGAGAGTGGCCTCATCATAGCAGTAGAAAAGGCCATGGACAGGAATGTCAGAATGGAATGGGAAGTCAAGTGAATAGCCACTGGGAGATCTTACCTTTTGTGATTGATAGGGCAAAGGTGCTCAACAAAGCATCTCCCAAACTGCCTCAGGTCTCACCAATGCACAGGAGGCTGTACCGTAAACACCAGATACAAGATGACCTCGTCAGATTCACAGGTGAAACATCACCTCTCCTGAAGGTCTGTTTGGGGCCCTGAGTGATGGTCAGAGGTGTAGGGGCAGGTGTAGTACTAGTCACATGTAGAGAAAGTGCCAGGAGGGAGATCCGTGGTAAGTACAAGTGGATAACCGAGTCACATTAAGAGCAATCCCTTTGGAAAACAGAAAAGTGGGGTGGGAGATGTGCCCTGAATGGTGGTGAGATAGGGAGGTAGTGCACTGCTGTGGCCTCTATCAATGACAACCAACATAAACTGGGAGGCCACTTTGTTGAACATGTGGACCAACCCACTAGGAATTGACTGATACAGCTGTAACATTTTTTTGAAAAGTGGGTATGAGAACTAAAGCTCGTCATTTCAGTATAAATTTAATATAAGCAGCTTACTTCATGACAGAATATATAAGGTGAAATAAACTTTTCTAGTGCATAACTATGGATAATGTTCCATCAGGCCATACAGTGGTACTAGTTGAGATGTGCACCAGGTCCAGTCCTGAACTCTGATGTCTATATGCGCTTGCATGTTCTTCCTATGACTGAGTGGGGCTCCTCCCACGTCCCATTCTAAAGGTTAAATATTGGCTGTAAATTGCCTTTTGGTAGGTGATAAGATTTGGGAGGTGTAGGAAAGATGAGAAAGTAGGGATAAAAATGAAGCTCACGTAAGATCTGGGTAAACTGATGGTCACAATGGAATCCATGGATGAAGAGTCCCATTTCTACACTGTACATCACTACAACTGCATTATTGTTCCACTAATATTCACAGATAAGCACAACAAATCCACGTTCATTAATTTCACTCCCCTCATACCTTTTCCAGGTACCCAACAGCAGCCTCTATTATTGACCCAATCTTTGATTTTCTGGAATCTAGTATACAGGAAATACATTCGCAGAGTCTTCAAAAATGTTAAGTCCTTTTAATGGCAGTGATTTTACTTATTTTCCTAATAAAAGTAGTAATTCTTGTAATGACCTTAAATGACCAACCTTTGGTTGCATCACAGCCTGGAATAGTAATACAAATACCTAAAAACAGGAGCCTTGGATCTCACGCCATCAAGCTTCACGCACCTTGGCTCTGAACGGACTCCACAGTCCAGGGTCTCATTTTCAAGGACTCTACATCTCACATTCTCAGTCTATTTACCTAGATTTTTAAAAAAGTCTTCTGCACAACAGTTGCTTGTCAATCTTTGTGTAGTCTTTTCATTGATTCTATTTTATCATACTGTGAATGCCTGAAGGAAAATTAATCTCAAGGGGAGTATATGGTGAGTTAATTTACAACCTCCCTGCCTAATTTAGCATCAAGGTGAAAACCAATGAATCATAGAAATTTGCCTATAAACTCACTTAAATTCAAGGAAAAAGTAGATTCCAATCTAGAACATCCCAATCCAAATCTGTACCTCTGGAATCTACCAATGGTAATTTAGCTTATCAGATTGAAATAACTAATTTAAGATGTTGTTATATTAGTGATCTATGCTGTTCACTGACAGCCAGATCAATTTGTTTTTAAACCCGTTTCTTTCCAATTTCCTACCTGTTTCGGCATGCACTTACAAGGTTTTAGGCAAAATAACCATTATTCCTTGGAATGTGGGAGGACAGGAGACCTTATTTTATACACATCTAGCAGGCATAGATATGGCAGAAGATAACAATCTTTCCCCAAGGTTGAGACCAAAACGAAGAGGATAGGTTTAGGTAAGATTTAAAAGGGATCAGAGGGAGGTGAGTATATGGAATGAGCTGCCAGAAAAAGTGGTTAAGAAGCACTTTAGCTACATTATATAGAAGGGCAAGGCTGAACCCTGGCCACTGGCACCAGCTGGGTGAGCATGGACATGTTGACCAAAAGGTCTGTATATGGATATATGTGTGTATATGTTTAGAATGCCTTTGGGGCAGTGGTAGAGGCAGATACATTAGGGGCATTTAAAGCACACAGATGATAGAAAATGGAGGCCTACGTGAGAGAGAACATTAGGTTGATCTTGAGTAAAACGTTTGCATATCATGGACCGAGGGGCTTGTACTGTGCTGAAATGTATCATGTTTCCTGTTTAATCGTGCTCTTTTATGCCTTGTCGAGTAAGTGCTCATCTGGACATAAAATCCTGTAAAAGGAACTCTACATCGACCACTAAGACAATGTAATCCAGGTTCTCACTAGAGTGAAAAGCCCCTGGTTTTTTCTAGGTCTATTAAGAGGAAATATTTCCTATTTACTATCCTACCCATTTAGATATTTAAAGATGACAACTAAAAGCATCCTCACATTAAATCCAAAGTAGTTCTAAAAGTACATATTTAACTTTGAGGACTGTTTGCAAATTGCGTCCATCCCCTCCAGTATAGAACAAAGTCTTTTACTTTCAAGTGTGTGACTCTGTGTGTAAAGAAACCCATGAGCAGAGAATACACAGTACCAAGACATTATTCAGCATTTTTATTAAAGCAAGCATTCTATAATCCAAATATTCAGTTTCAGTTTTTAATGCTCAGCCATTAAACACACTGTCAACTAAACACAGTGTGGATCTGCTGAACATCTCCACAGTAATGGATTACAAAATTTTAAAGAAAGGAATGCATCAAACGTTTCTGTGCATAAAACACCTACCCCGGCCTAGAAAACTTTTCATTTTACAATTTTTTTTGTAATTTTCCCATTAAAGTCTAGGACTAGCATCGCTTATGCCAGACCTGGTAGTGACTTCATTTCATAAGCTTAGAGGTTTCCTTTCTGTTTTTGTATACATTTTCTGTTTTGCGATGTTTTAAAGTTTTTTTTAACTTTTCCAATGTTTAGATTTTTTTCTTCAGTAATGCAAGCTTCACTGTTGTCCTCTCCTGCAGAACAAAAACAAAATTTTACATTTATTGTTCCAAATATATTTCCTGCAAAAGAATGGGTAGAATAGACTTGAACTCAGCCAATAGTTCAGCAGTACATTGAGTTATTTCAGACAAAAGAAAATTGATGCACAAAAAGTACAAATGTGTACTCTTGCATATAAAAAACTACCAATTTCTTGACAGCAGCAAGCTAATTACCCACTATGATTACACAACTCAACAATTTTTTGCAATCTGATTAGGAGAGAACATTTGTAGTCAGGATAAAGTCACAGAATCAAATAGCAACTGTTCAGTTTGACGTTCTAACTAAATTAACCTCAGCAGTAAAACAATGATATTAACTCCTTCACTCTACTATATACACATTACCCAATGTCACTATATGGACATTTGATCAGTCTAGGTATTTAACAGTTACCTGTACAGTCTGTTTCTTGGATTGTTTTCATATTTATATTCTGCATTTTTTATGCTGCTTCAAATCCTGAAGTAAAAATCATTTTGTTCTCCTTTGCACGTATGTACTGGAGAATGACAAAAAATCTCGAATCTTGTATGGAATCGTCATTCGGCCCATTATGTCACTGTTGTTAATGACTGTTAAATTCTGACCAAATATGTTCAATTTAATGGTCATCAGCTTTTTTGAATTACGCTCCTGAATCCACAAAGGATGCTGCCTCAGTTGACAGTTTTAAACGCCAGCTCAAAACCTACTAACCTTGCTTTTAAGTAACATCATTGTCTTTTATTTCAACAAGCTCCGGGACAGCTTCTTCCACCAGGCCATCAAGCTGATTAATTCACACTGTATTTCTATGCTATATTGATTGTCCTGTTGTACATACTATTACAAATTACTATAAATTGCACATTTAAACAGAGATGCAATGTAAAGATTTTACTCATGAAGGACGCAAGAAATAGTCAATTCAATTTACACTTTATCCCACTGTAGACCATTTGGACCTACACGTTTGTTAAAGTGCTCTTTAAATAAGTTATACTATTTAGCCCAATATATCCTTACCAAACTTGGCTGTTTAACCCAATTCCATTTCCCACCCCGCAGCATTTTACAGCTAATGGCAATTGTTCTTAACGTGTGCATAGTGCACAAGCCCCTCAGGGAAGCAATGCCAAACAAAGACCACAGGAGATCAAAGTAGTTTTAATAAGGGGTCATTTAAATATACCACTCTGGAACCAATAGGTCTATATCCTATAACCTAAATTTGGCTGTGCTAAACAAGCTTTAGGCTTGTTTACAACACGCAGAATCCCCGAGAAAACTACAACTCCTTAGGAAGGTCTCAAGATACAATTAGGAATTAATGTAGTGTGGCAAGAACAAGGAGTCTATTCAGCCATGATAGAGGTGATTAACCAAGACTTTAAATACAAAAAAGGTTTTTGCCTCTATCACTTAAGGCAGCTGCATTCAACGAACAATAACAGAAGCTACATAGCTTCACAACTACAACTATCCTGCTACCTTCAGCAATCTGTGGACATTTGTTCATTGATAGGTGTTTACAATTTACAGCTTTCTTCCTCAAGGCTAATGATGGAACTGTTACTGCAAAAACTGTATGATGAACTGCACTCACAGTAACTGAGCACTGACAGCCGTAGTCTTTGTGAAAGGGACACTTTACCCACCTCCTGAAAATTTTTAAACACCAGCAGCATTTGGCACAACTACTTTCTGAGCAGCTTCTTTTGCTTGATGGGCCTGCAGTACAGCAACAGCTTCATCAACCTGAATTACACAATAAAAATTAGTCCTTTCTGTAACAAAGCAAATGCACAGTACATTTTAGCAGGATCAAATACTGAGCATATTAGAATTAGCGCTATTAATATATACACAAGCTCAATATAGATTTGTTATATATTACACTGTACACTGAATATTTAAAATGATCAGCAGATCTGCAAAGAATGCAGCTAAAATTTGAAATGATTATCCATATCTACCTTGGAGCGCAAAGACTCTGGGGACTCCAACATATGAAGCAATTCCGAGTTGTCTATCTCAAGAAGCATCCCAGTAATTTTACCCGCCAAAGTTGGGTGCATGCTCTGTATCAGTGGGAAAAGGCGTTCACCTACAAAGAAGATTTCAAGTTAGAAAAGACTACCAAGTTAGAACAAGCTAACAACCTGCTTGTTGCACATCAAAACACACTAAAGCTAAAAATGTTTTGCTCTCCATGGAGTATTTAGAACATAAAACATTACAACACAGAACAGGCCTTATGGTTCAATGTTGGGCTGAGCTCATAACCTACCCTAAGATTAATCTAACCCTTCCCCTCCTCCATTTTTTTCTATCAACCATGTACCCATGTTGCTTCACAACATTCAAATCCTTGGATTATGTTTAAAATATCCTGTTTCTACAACATATCACTGCAAGTTGCCATATCTAAATTGTTCTATTAATGTTAAGAAACAATTCCTTGTTCCAGACTCCACTGATAACTTTAGATTCTTACCCAGCATCTGCTTCTGTTCTTGGGGAGGGGCAGCAGCTAGCATGGAAGCAGTCAGAGGTTCCTGGCCTTGTACGTGAACTGCAGGCTGAAACGGAAAGGCACACATTAAATCCAGAATATAAGTTTGGTCACAATGCCAATTTTCAACTCGACTTGATCTCAACTGTATTTTAGACTAATCTGAATCAAGGACTAGAACATACTCTGGAATACATGCACCCGTTTAATCTGGTAGCATTATTCTGCTAGCGATGGTTGCTACTTTCTAGTAATGAGATGTGTAGAGTACCACACAAAAAACAGATTGAGCAGCAACCTTACCTAACCAATGCCTACATTACCAATGTGCCCTGAGTTGAAGCCAAGACAAATGTCAATGTTGAAAATGACCTGATAGAGTTCTACAGCACCAAAACTGATTCAAACCAAGCTTTTTGTCCATCTATAAACCAATTTGCTCACTTAAAGACCATCCTTCTTTGCCTTGACTAAATGTCTCTCAAACATACTAATCATATCCAATTTCACCATTTTCTAGGCATCAACTCTGTAAAATATACTCCTTAAATTTCCTTTAAATTTTTTTCCTTTCATCTAAAACCCATTTTTCTGATCCCTTGAGGAAAGATTTTGACTGGCTACACCTCAGTAATCTCTCTGTTGGCTCAACATTTAGCTTTCTTTGCTCAAGGGAAAACAAGCCCAGCCTATCCAAATCTTCCTCCAATCCAAACAACATCCTTGTCAATTCTTCTGCATTCTCTCCAGCATAATCACATACTTATCATGATGTGACCAGACCTCCAAGTGCAGCCTAACCAGTACTCTAAAGCTGTTTGCAAAATCTGAATAGATAACGTACCTGTTGCATAGCAACCGGAGGCTGGGTATTTAGATGTTGTTGAGGATTGCGGACTCCTGCAGCATATTTGTATTGTGTAAACGAGCGAACACCAGGAGCTGTAGCACCAGCACGAGGTCCCATTGTCTGTGTTGCTGTGTTAGCTTTAAAAAGAAATTCACAAAGTTCAAAAGTCTGAAAACAGTTGATATTTTGTTACTTGCTAATTGTTAAACTAGTCAGGTAAAATACTTCCATACCTTAAATATTACATCATTTGCGCTCCAAGTTCCACAGCTAATTTATGTAAATATTTGACTAAATTTTACTGAACAGCTCACTGAAGGAAAAGCTGACTCCATAACTGTTTTCCCACACTAGTATACAATGTGCAACCTATCTTCCTTCTGCAGTACAGGCAATGGCAATGACACGTTGGCTCTTTAGAAAAAAGTTTGCACAACTCAGGATATCCCGACTATTTCAGAGCCAACGAAAAGCCTCCAGTTAAGTCATGCACATCTTCCCCCTCTGGTTAGTGAATTGTCCAACCTGACAAGCTTATCAAATGCTTCCCAAATGTCCCTAACCACAGTATCACCCTTATGGCATGGTTGTCAAAGGGGAAATGCAGAGGAACCTGTCATGACTAATTCTGCACAATTGCATAAACAGTAAAGTTAGTGACAAAATAATCATATGTTTAATGGTAATGATTTAACAAATCTGTATAATGCCTTATCCAGAAAACTGTTTTAAGACTTTAAAATAATTAAACTGGAAAAATAAAAACCAAATGCAAATTGTACATTTATACCTTGTCACCTTCAGTTTAATCTGGCACAAGTTTCATTTAGTATAAATACACTAGGCAATTGCAGCAGTTCACAAGTTTGACTCTAGAATCAAGTAAAACTTCGTTATCAGGCTCAGGATTTCCATATGTGTGCAAGAATCCCAAATTTTATGACATTTATAAGAAATGCCAGCAGAATTGAATAGAACTGTCAGACTTGCACGAGTTCAAAATGAATGCAGCTTTATTACCATAGTAAAAAACCAGTATTATTAATGACTAGCTGATTCTGAAGTGCTTGTGATAGTTTTGTGAAAAAATGCTAGCAGCTGTAGCAAAGTTTTAATACCTCAAAATAATTTCTACATCATTTGAAGATCAATGTGCTCCCACAAGCCTCCTCATCTTGCCATGAGGCTAAACTACCTGTGTTTTTACCAAGAAATGAAAGCAGTTGTTTTTAGATCAAAGGATACAAGAAAACAGAATTGCAGTTAAACAGTGAAACATGCCTCAACTATTAACTCCCTGGTTTTCACTAGGTTTAAAATACATTCTTACGAACAGACAACTCACCAACACGCTGAGTGCTCATGACACGTGGCACCTGAGCAGAAGTTGGTCTCATGGAGCTGATGGTTGGTGGTCGGGGACCTGTTGGACGCATGCTGCCAGGCATACTCTGGAATGCTAACAAGGAAATCCAATTTTATAGAAATCGGGAAAAAAAAAATCAAAGTTAGGATGCAGAAAATCTACTCAAATAGTAACTGACAGTCACACAGAAATGCTTATCTTTACTTAAAAGCATTCTACTTACGTTGTGGCCTGACACTCTGGGCAGCCCATCGAGCGCTGGGTCGAAGCTGTGCAAGCTGACCTGTTGGGTAATATGCAGCACGGTTCTGAGCCTGTGAATAATTCAGTCAAAAACGACCTTTAAAATGTTGTCATTACATCACAAGCTCGTTTATGTTTATTTCATAAACAACACTCTTAATACAACATCACCTCTACTTTTAGTGTACAATAATTTACCTGTGGGATTGCTGCCATGAAGTACCCAGACGGTGGAGCTGGTTGATAAGGATTGATAACAGGATTTGGAACAGCTCTGACACTCGCCATTCTCTGCATGTATTGGTTTGTCAGATGAGCTTGTCGTTCTTCTTTTCGCTGAGCCAGAGCAACATACAAAGGCTTGGTGCTAACAATCCGGCCATTCATCTCTGTTACAGCCTTGGTAGCTTCCTCTGGTGAAGAGAAACAGACAAATCCAAAGCCTTTACTGCGCCCATGCTCCATCATCACCTATATAAATAAAAGGGAGATATTTCATTCTGATAAACAACCAGTTTCAATTATTACCTGAACAATACAAAATTAAGCAAACTTGACATTCTTGTGTTTGAAACTTGTTGTCTTTAAAATTTCATCCATTCAACAATATTCCAAAAAATTAAATTCTGAAGCTTAAACAAAACCCAAAGACTTTTACATTAAGATGCCAATTTACCATTAATCTACTTCTACAATTCTGACAAAAAGTTATTCTTCCTCTGACATGGTAATGTATTAGGCACAAAGTAACAATACCTTAGCACTTGTAATTGTACCGAACGGTGAAAATTCTTTGCGCAGTCGCTCATCATCAATACCATCATCCAGATTTTTGACATAAAGATTGACCCCCTATAATTGAAAAATATCCAAGTTTAATCTTAGCTGTATTTAAACATAAATATTCTTTAAAAACTCAAGACTATTTGAAATGACATATTCCATACAGAAGCAACAGACAGAATTATGCAATCCCTTAATCAAGTTGAAACCTAGTCATCTTTACATATTAACCATGAATGGAGATGGCAACTTAATGGGGAATAGATGATTTGTGAACATCTCCATTACTAGCAGCAGAGCTGAAACCTGATGATAAAAGCCAGGAAGATAAAATTGCATTTAATAGCATTGTTGATAAGGATACTCCAAGATGACCTTTGGAATGCAGAAACTGCTCTAATGTATAAAACAGCCATTTCAAAACAGCAGTTTGTTTTCATTGTAACCATTGTAATAACCAGGATACTGTCAATGATGTTGACTAAAAAGGCCAAGGTAACTGCTCACTTCATGAACATTAGCAATGCAGAATCTTATTACTTCAAACATAAAGTGAAGACCCTAACCCTAATGCTTCCAAAACATGGCCTCTCTTCAACTAGTCTTCCAAAGCTTATCAGAAAGTCCGTTCATTTTTTGGTGATCAGCTCTGAACTAACTCCTGTGTGACAATGTGGAAACTGCTCAGATGTGTCATTTGATTAGAAGCAGAATAAATTCAGTGCCAGCCATTTCAATCAGTTAATTTCAAGTATTAACTAACTGGCAACAACTTGCTCACTGATGCTTAGCCCACTTTACTTCAGACCTTTTCCAAACAATCAAGCAGCACCAGGACAATCTAAGTATTTGGAAGCAGTGAAGATTGAGGTGGGGGCTGGGGGGGTGTTTAGAGGAGAAACCATTCAATTAGACAAAATAAAATCGCTCAAGGGAATGTGCTAGACCCCAAACACCATTCACCGCTTCAAAATCAGAAATGGAAATGGTCATTGCCAAATACAGTGTTCACTATCAGTCATCAACATAGAATTTTTCAGCTCAGAAACATGCCCTTCAGCCCATCTAGTCCATGCTGAACTGATATTCTGCCTAGTCCCACTACCCACACCTGGATCACAACCCTCCCTACCACTCCTATCCATGTACTTATCCAAACTTCTCAAATGTTACAACCAAACCCACATTCACCATTTTCACTGGCAGCTCATTCAACATTCGCACCACCAAGTGAAGAAATTTCCTCTCCGATTCTCCTCAAGTATTTCACATTCCACCCTTAATCTATGACCTCCAGTTCTAGTCTCATCCAACCTCTGTCCCTCATAACTAAGCTGTGGCTGAATACAGTAGGGTCGGTTAATAAGTGCCAAGAACTTTTCCCTCAGACGAATTTCAGACAATGGTGACCACTGTTGTATAACCAACTTTTGACGTGCAATGGCATCACAAACAAATACGTCACCAACAGAGCAGGCCAGTAACCACTAAGTTCTCTGGATCAGCCACTTGTCAAATTGTTTATACTGCAGCAGGTGGCTCACCACCAAACACCCCAAATCCCCTCCAAGGTGCTGAACAGGGCACCAAAACAACCAGCAAGGTGTCATGTACAAAAAACCTATTTGATTGCCACCTCAATTAATAGACAAGTACTGTGGTAGTTTGCCATGACTCACCACAGAACATCATCCATCATGTGGAAGACCATGAGCAATATGTGCACAAGAACATCACAAAACCGCGCTTTCTGACTTGCATGTCCATCATTTCTTCATTGCCAAATCAAAATCCTTGTCAATCTCAAGTAGGATTCTAAAACATCATTTCATTAACAGATTCAGCAAAGCAGGACAGCCCACTGAGTTCCACATGTACACTTACATCTTTCACGATTTCTAGGATATTCCCAAGATCCATAATTTATTGTCCAACCTTAATGGCCTTAAGATAGTGAGCTTACCTTGAAGCATTGTGCAGGTACTCCCAATGTCTCAAGGCAGGTAAGTACCTTCTGAAGGGGCACTATTTTTTGGCCACAATGTGAATAAAATCTATTGGGTGTTACTGTACACACAGAACCCCAGTGGGCTCTTCTGCAATGCCAAATGTAATAACAAACACTAAAAATCGACAATTACAAAGAGTTACATTTACCAACACATTGATAGTCAAAAAAAAGTGTGATCATCTATAACCAAACTAATTACATTCTCATTTTTCATTGCAGGTAAAGTAAAAGCACAAGACGAGCAAGTTCAGAAAAAAGGGGAAGTACCACCAATATGTACTTTAGGGAAAGCAATAAAAGAACAAGATGATCTTTAGGCAAAGTCTATGTGAAATGTTACATGCTTCTCTCCACAAATACTTCTAAGCTTGCAGAATATTTTCACTTTTAGTATTACATTCAGACCTAATTTTGATGTGATTCTTGAGCATACAATACTGGAGGAACTCAGCAGGTCAGGCAGCATCTATGGAGAGAATAAACAGTCGTCAGTTCAGGCTGAGAATCTTCATCATGTGAGTCCTGATGAAAGACCTCAGGCCAAAACACTGACTATTTATTCCCTTCCCCAGATGCTGCATGACCTGCTGAGCTCCTCTAACATCCTGAGTGCGTTGCTCCAGATTTTCAGCATCTACAGAATCTCCTGTACTTAGATAAGATTACTCTTGCTTTAGGTCAATGACTTGAAACACCAACAGTTTTGCTATTTACCTGGTATCTTGTGATTCGGTCCTGTTTCATCTGTTCAAATTTGCGTTTCAGCTCTGTCTGTCGCTCGACTTTTTTCTGGGCCCGGCCAACGTAAACCTGCCTCCCATTAATTTCCTTTCCATTCATCTCATCAACAGCCTAGAAATGCATTTAACAATGCTAAAAGAGGGAAGAAGCACCCTGATGCAAAAATTAACTGCAACATTTACAGGCATGTTAGAAACCTGCATTATTACAGGCTAAATTTCTGTGCCTGCCAAACAACCAAATGCATAATACTGCTTAAAATGCATTTCTGGAAAGCAGGATAGAAATACCGGAATACCCAAGCACGCTTTATGGCATTGATGACTAGTTCACAATACAATACCCTCCTGTAGCCAACTAGACAACTTTTCCTCCATGCTTTATTTCACAAGGGGTCAAAGCTCTTAAGAACATTATAGGTGACTGAGTTTAAATCTCTGTAAATCATGTTGAGAATTCAGAATTGCTCATCTGGACATCTGCTACATCCAACAGTTGCTTACCTTTTGTGCATCTTCATGTTTTTCAAAACTGACAAAGCCAAACCCCTTTGATCTTCCATTGTCATCTGTCATAACTTTTACACTCAGGAATGCTCCTGAAAGAAATGGAACAAAATGCAAAATTTTCAGATATGCAAAATAAATACAGCT
Organism: Mobula hypostoma; assembly: GCF_963921235.1. Classification (NCBI taxonomy): domain Eukaryota; kingdom Metazoa; phylum Chordata; class Chondrichthyes; order Myliobatiformes; family Myliobatidae; genus Mobula; species Mobula hypostoma. The sequence goes on from NC_086097.1 coordinate 124,700,001, forward strand.
AACAATCTGTAGTCAAATATTTAATCCACTGGAAAGGTAAACTAAGAAACTTTGAGACTTTGAGAAAATCCGTGCCATGTGAAAGGAGCAAGGGTGAAACCTGTTGCAATTGGTGTTAAAGGATGTGCCTTTTCTCAGCTTTGACTATAAATTTGCCAAGTGGGTATAGTAGTGGTTGTCGTAACCCTATTGCAATACTGGACGCCAGGTTTAATTCCTGTAACTCTGTGGGTGGGGTTTTATATGTTATCCCCATAGCCTTGTACTCCAAAGGTGAGTATCGGTTAGTAGCTTAATTGATCACATGGGTGTATAGTTGGGAGGCCAGGGCTCATTGAACTGGTAGGGAAAGCGGCCAGTGAGTGAGTGGGCCAGTGAAGGAGTGGAGCTTTGAGGCTTCGACGAGAGAGGCAGAGGACAAGCTTTCTCACAGTTGGTCTCTACAATGCCTCCTGAGATGGTGATGTGCCTCTCATGTGAGATGTGGCAGTCTTGGGGGAATGCCCCTCTCCTGCAGTCACATCCGCCAGAAGTGATGCGGTTGGGTGATCTGGAAGACTGTGTAAGGAATCTGGTGCAGCAGCTGGATGACCTTCGACTCGTAACGGAGAATGAGGCAGTCATAGATGAGAGCTACAGGAAGGTAGTCACACCTAGGCTGCCGGAAGCAGGTCGTTGGGTGACAGTCAAAAGGGGGAAAACAAAGGTGAGCAGACAGGTAGTGCAGAACACCCTTGTAGCCATTCCCCTGAATAATACGTTTACCGCCCTGGATGCTGTTGGCGGTGACAACCGACCAGGTGTGAGCCACGGTGGCAAGGCCTCTGGCACCGAGTCTGAATCTATGGCGCAGAAGGGTGGGATGGAGAAGAAGAGAGCTGTCATCATTGGAGACTCTATAGTCAGGGTAGCAGACAGGAGATTTTGTGGACGTGAGAAGGACACCCGCATGGTTTGTTGCCTCCCGGGTGCCAGGGTCCGGGATGTCTCTGATCAGGTGCATGACATCCTGGTATGAGGGGGAAAGCAACCAGAAGTCTTGATACATGTTGGTACCAACGACATAGGCAGGAAGAGGGATGAGGTCCTGAAGTGTGAGTTTCAGAAACTAGGCAGAAGGCTGAAGAACAGGACCTCAATGGTGGCATTCTCAGGATTGCTGCCAGTGCTACGTGACAGTGGTAGTAAGAATTGGAGGAGATGGCAGTTGAATGCGTGGCTGAGGAGTTGGTGCAGCGAGCAGGGTTTTAGATTTTTGGATCAATGGGATCTCTTCTGGGAACCTGCATCTGAACTCAAGGGGGAGCAAAACACTTGCAGGTAGGTTTGCTAGCATGGTTCAGGAGGGTTTAAACTAATTTGCAAGGGTGATGGGACCTGGAGCAATACAGCAGTGGAAGAAGTGCATGGAGTAAAACCAGATCTAACATATAGAGAGGCTTTGAGGAAAGAGAAGCAGAATAAAAGGTGTAAAGGTAGTAAGGTGGAAGGGCTAAAGTGTGTGTACCTCAATGCAAGAAGCATCAGGAACAAAGGTGATGAACTGAGAGCTTGGATACATACATTACAGAGACTTGGCTGGCACCAGGGCAGGAATGGATTCTCAATATTCCTGGGTTTCAGTGCTTTAAAAGGGATAGAGAGGGGGGGAAAGGGGAGGAGGGGTGGCATTATACTTTGTCGCCAAACAATTGATACTAGAACATACAATCATCACAGCAATATTTGATTCTGCGCTTCCCGCTCCCTGGATTACAAATATTAAATATTAAAAATATTTAAAATGAGTAAATATTAAAAATTTAAATTATAAATCATAAAAATAGAAAAATGGAAAGGTTGTGCAATTTGGAGGGTATGGCCATATCCGGGTCAGGATCCATTCAGCAGTCTTATCACAGTTGGAAAGAAGCTGTTCCCATATCTGGCCGTACGAGTCTTCAAGCTCCTGAGCCTTCTCCCAGAGGGAAGAGGGACGAAAAGTGAGTTGGCTGGGTGGGTCGTGTCCTTGATTATCCTGGCAGCACTGTTCTGACAGTGTGCGGTGTAAAGTGAGCCCAAGGACGGAAGACTGGTTTGTGTGATGTGCTGCGCCGTGTTCACGATCTTCTGCAGCTTCTTCCGGTCTTGGACAGGACAACTTCCATACCAGGTTGTGATGCACCCTAGAAGAATGCTTTCTATGGTGCATCTATAAAAATTAGTGAGGGTTTTAGGGGACAGGCCAAATTTCTTTAATTTTCTCGGGAAGTAAAGGTGCTGGTGGGCCTTCTTGGTAATGAACTCTGCTTGGTTGGACCAAGTCAGGTCATTTGTAATATTGACCCCGAGGAACTTAAAGCTTTTGACCTGTTCCACTTGTGCACCACTGATGTAAGTTGGATTGTGCGGTCTGCTACTCCTTCTGAAGTCAACAACCAATTCCTTCGTCTTGCTGACGTTGAGGGATAGGTTATTGTCTTCGCACCGTGCCACCAGGTTCTTAATTTCCTCTCTGTACTCAAACTCATCATTACCCGAGGTACGGCCTACAATTGTTGTGTCATCAGCAAACTTATATATTGAGTTTGATGGAAACTTGGCTACACAATCATGGGTGTACAGTGAGTACAGCAGGGGGCTGAGTACACAGCCTTGTGGGGCACCGATGCTCAGAGTGATTGTAGAGGAGAGCCTGTCCCCTATTTTTACAGCCTGGGTCCTGTCTGTGAGGAAGTTGAAGATCCAGCTGCAGACCTGAGTGTTAAGGCCCAGGTTCTGGAGCTTAGGAAGTATGGTATTAAAGGCAGAGCTGTAGTCAATGAAAAGGAGCCTTACGTATGCATCTTTATTTTCCAGGTGTTCTAAGGAGGAACGTAGGGCCAGAGAGAAGGCATTTGCCGTTGACCTGTTGCTCCGGTAGGCAAATTGCAAAGCATCGAGGTTGACTGGTAGGCTGTGGTTGATGTGTGCCATAACCAATCTCTCGAAGCACTTCATAGCAATTGATGTCAGAGCCACAGGTCGATAGTCATTCAGGCATGCCACCTTGCTCTTCTTCGGCACTGGGATTATCGTTGCCTTCTTAAAACACGAGGGGATCTTAGACTGAAGCAGGTCAGGGATACTATTACTGCTACAGAAAGGGTAGGTAATGTAGCAGGGTCCTCTTTTGAGTCAGTATGGGTGAAGTCAGGAACAGGAAGGGAGCAGTTACTCTATTGGGGGTATTCTATAGGCCCCCTGGTAGCAGCAGAGATACAGAGGAGCAGATTGGGAGGCAGATTTTGGAAAGGTGCAAAAATAACAGGGTTGTTATCATGGGTGACTTTAACTTCTCTAAAATTGATTGGCACCTGATTAGTTCCAAGGGTTGAGGTGGGGCAGAGTTTGTTAAGTGTGTCCAGGACGGATTCCTGACACAGTACGTTGACAGGCCAACTAGGAGGAATGCCATACTAGATCTAGTATTAGGTAACGAACTGGGTCAGGTCACAGATCTCTCAGTGGGTGAGCATCTGGAGGACAGTGACCACCACTCCCTGGCCTTTAGCATTATCATGGAAAAGGATAGAATCAGAGAAGACAGGAAAATTTTTAATTGGGTAAGAGCAAATTATGAGGCTATAAGGCTAGAACTTGCGGGTGTGAACTGGGATGATGTTTTTGCAGGGAAATGTACTATGGACATATGGTCGATGTTTAGAGATCTCTTGCAGGATGTTAGGGATAAATTTGTCCCGGTGAGGAAGATAAAGAATGGTAGGGTGAAGGAACCATGGGTGACAAGTGAGGTGGAAAATCTAGTCAGATGGAAGAAGGCAGCATACATGAGGTTGAGGAAGCAAGGATCAGATGGGTCTATTGAGGAATATAGGGAAGCAAGAAAGGAGCTTAAGAAGGGGCTGAGAAGAGCAAGAAGGGGGCATGAGAAGGCCTTGGCGAGTAGGGTAAAGGAAAACCCCAAAAGGCATTCTTCAATTATGTGAAGAACAAAAGGATGACAGGAGTGAAGATAGGATCAATTAGAGATAAAGGTGGGAAGATGTGCCTGGAGGCTGTGGGTGAGGTCCTCAATAAATACTTCTCTTCGGTATTCACCAATGAGAGGGAACTTAATGACGGTGAGGACAATATGAGTGAGGTTGATGTTCTGGAGCATGTTGATATTAAGGGTGAGAAGGTGTTGGAGTTGTTAAAATTCATTAGGACATACAAGTCCCCGGGGCCTGACGGAATATTCCCCAGGCTGCTCCACGAGGCGAGGGAAGAGATTGCTGAGCCTCTGCCTAAGATCTTTATGCCCTCGTTGTCCTCGGGAATGGTACCGGAGGATTGGAGGGAGGCGAATGTTGTCCCCTTGTTCAAAAAAGTTAGTAGGAATAGTCCGGGTAATTATAGACCAGTGAGCCTTACGTCTGTGGTGGGAAAGCTGTTGGAAAAGATTCTTAGAGATAGGATCTATGGGCATTTAGAGAATCATGGTCTGATCAGGGACAGTCAGCATGGCTTTGTGAAGGCAGATCGTGTCTAACAAACCTGACAGAGTTCTTTGAGGTGACCAAGCATATAGATGAGGGTAGTGCAGTGGATGTGATCTACATGGATTTTAGTAAGGCATTTGACAAGGTTTCACACAGTAGGCTTATTCAGAATGTCAGAAGGCATGGGATCCAGGGAAGTTTGGCCAGGTGGATTCAGAATTGGCTTGCCTGCAGAAAGCAGAGGGTCATGGTGGAGGGAATACATTCAGATTGGAGAGTTGTGACTAGTGGTGTCCCATAAGGATCTGTTCTGGGACCTCTACTTTTTGAGATTTTTATCAACGGCCTGGATGTGGGGGTAGAAGGGTGGGTTGGCAAGTTTGCAGATGACACAAAGGTTGGTGGTGTTGTAGATAGTGTAGAGGATTGTTGAAGATTGAAGGGAGACATTGATAGGATGCAGAAGTGAGCTGAGAAGTGGCAGATGGAGTTCAACCCGGAGAAGTGTGAGGTGGTACACTTTGGAAGGACAAACTCCAAGGCGGAGTACAAAGTAAATGGCAGGACACTTGGCAGTGTGGAGGAGCAGAGGGATCTAGGGGTACATGTCCACAGATCCCTGAAAGTTGCCTCACAGGTAGATGGGGTAGTTAAGAAAGCTTATGGGGTGATAGCTTTCATAAGTTGAGGGATAGAGTTTAAGAGTCGCGATGTACTGATGCAGCTCTATAAAACTCTGGTTAGGCCACACTTGGAGTACTGTGTCCACTTCTGGTCGCCTCACTGTAGGAAGGATGTGGAAGCATTGGAAAGGGTACAGAGGAGATTTACCAGGATGCTGCCTGGTTTAGAGAGTATGGATTATGATCAGAGATTAAGGGAGCTAGGGCTTTACTCTTTGGAGAGGAGGAGGATGAGAGGAGACATGATAGAGGTGTACAAGATAATAAGAGGAATAGATAGTGGATAGCCAGCGCCTCTTCCCCAGGGCACCACTGCTCAATACAAGAGGACATGGTTTTAAGGTAAGGGGTGGGAAGTTCAAGGAGGGATATTAGAGGAAGGTTTTTTACTCAGAGAGTGGTTGGTGCGTGGAATGCACTGCCTGAGTCAGTGGTGGAGGCAGATACACTAGTGAAGTTTAAGAGACTACTAGACAGGTATATGGAGGAATTTAAGGTGGAGGGTTATATGGGAGGCAGAGTTTGAGGGTGGGCACAACATTGTGGGCCGGAGGGCCTGTAACGTGCTGTAGTATTCTATGTTCTATTACAGTTCTGGATCTCTAAGTAAAATAATAAAAACTGGCCTTGAGGTAACGAAAAGTTATGTAAGGTCATTTGGAATTTAAAAAAAAATGATAGGCCACACAATTAATAGGTGCAAGTCATTTTTTTGTAAAGCACTACTGAGAAGCAGTGTGCCATGCCTATTAACCATGAAGGATTACAGAATCTGAATCAGGTTTAATATCATTGGCATATATTATGAAATTAGTTGTTTTGCAGCAACAGTACATTACAATACATAATAAGAACTATTAATTAGAATACTGAGACAGTATTCATGGATTCAATCTGATGGTGGTGGGTGGGTGGGGGGAAGCTGCTCCTGAAATGTTGTGTCCCTTCAGGCCACTGTACCTTCTCGATGGTAGCAATAAGAGGGCGTAACCTGGGCGATGAGGATCCTTATTGTTGGAAGCCACCTTTTGAAGGTGTCCTTGATGCTGGGGAGGCTAGTACCCACAGAGTTTGGCTAAGTTTACAACTTTCTGCAGCACTTTCCAATCCTGTGCAGTGGCTGCACTGTACCAGACAGTGATGCAACCAGTTAAAATGCTCTCCACAGTGCATCTGCAGAAATTGGCTTGTGTCTTTGGTGACATACCATTCATCCTCAAATGCCTAATGAAATATAGCTCCTGTCGTACTTTGTAATTGCATCAACAGGTTGGGCCCAGGATAGATCCTCAGATGTTGACACCCAGGAACTTGAAACTGCTTATCCTTTCCACTTCTGATCCCTCAATAAGGACTTGAGTGTGTTCCCTCGACTTCCCCTTCCTAAGTTCACAATCAAGCCCTCAGTCTTACTGAGTGCAAGGTTGATGCTGCAGCACCACTCAACTAGTTCCTGTACGCATCCCTGTCAGCATCGGAATTCTACTATCGATAGTTGTGCTGTCAGCAAATTTATAGGTAGCATCTGAGCTGTGCCTAGCCACACAATCATAGGTCAAGAGGGTCGAGCAGAGGGTGAAGCACGCATCCTTGAGATGTGCCAGTGTTGACCATCAGTGAGAAGTTACTTCCGCCCTGCAAAAGACTATAGTCTCCTGGTGAGGGAATTCAAGGATCCAGTTGCAGACAGAGGTAGCCCCACGTTCTCAACATTAAAAGTACATATATTATCAGAGAATGGATACCAAACAATCTTGAGATCTGTCTTCTTGTAGGCAACCACAAAGAAACAATAGAACCCATTAAAAAAACAAGAGACTTTTAAACAGCCAATGTGCAAAAATCGTGCAAGCAATAAAAACGCAAGACACAGATCCACAGAGTCCCTGAAAGTAAGACGACTGCTACGCAGCCAGTTCAGCAGTAAAGCAAGTGCCAATATTTGCAGGTCACAGTTCCAGTCAGTTCAGCACTAATACAAGTAAACCTCAGTATCAAGCTGAATACCAGTCTTGGTCTTGATCTTTAAATCAGCCCCTAGATTTAAACTCTTACACTAACTTCTACATTTAACTTTTTCACTCTCTGGGCCCAGGCCCCACTGCTTTGATCTGGCCCCAAAGTACATCTCAGCAATGGCCACCTGAGGTGCAACTCCAGTTCGTTGAATCCTTCAGGATACCACAAAAACACCAGGTCATAGATGGTTCAAAAGCACAACTCTCAAAGGAAAATTATAGGCTGTAGATGGCAGTGTTGCAGACCAGAGAAAGTAATTAACAGAATAAATGGCAGTTTAGTTTGCTGCTTGTGAAGCGTCACTGTGTCTTGCCAGCGCCCTCTCTCCTCCAGCCTGGAGGAGGTTTACATGAGTTGTAAGCTGCAGAACCAATCCTGTCTTACATAGAACTTATCTCCTTAAAATTCTATGTAAGACAGGATTGGTTCTGCAGCTTACAACTCATGTAAATTAATCAAGTATACAGACTTAATTCTTAGTATATAGCTATCCTAGCTTCATGGCATACAGTATGAATGTAACCAAGTACTGATTTTTCTGGTACAGGTTTGGTCTAGATAACTGGCCAAGTCAGAAAATTGTGGTTTCATTCTGGTGTGCATTTCTGGTGTCCTTACTTGAGGAAAGATGCAATTGTCTTTAGAGGCTGTGTAGAGGAGGCTCACCAGGCTGATTCTGGAGATGAAGGTGTTACCTATGAGGAGAGATTGAGTAGCCTGGGACTACGTTCACTAGAATTCAGAGAATTGAATAAGAGGGGATCTTACAGAAGCAAAATTATGAAAGAGATAGATCTGATAGACATAGGAAAATTGTTTCCACTGGTGAGTGAGGCAAGAACTAAGGGACATAGCATCAAGATTTTGAGGAATAGATTTAGGATAGAGATGAGGAGAAACTGCTTTTCCCAGACAGTAGTGCATCTCCGCCCAGGAAAGCAGTAGAGACTATCCTCATTAAATAGACACAGATAGATAAATGCACACTAGAGAATTAAAGATTATGGGGAAAGGCAGAAAGGTGGAGCTGAGTCCACAGCCAAATCAATCACGATCTTACTGAATGTCAGAGCAGACTTAATGGACCAGATGGCCGACTCCTGTTCCAATTTATGTTGATGCTCATATATTAAAACCATACAAAAGAATCTGGAAATACGATTAAATGTTTTTAACCAATCAAGAGGAATGGGTTTGGTTGAGAAACAATCTAAACAAATCTCAAACATTTTCAAACAAAATCACTGATTTTGCATGGAAAAGCAAAGCTTTTATTTTGCTAAATTTAGTTGACAAATTTAATAAAATGAAAACTCACCGAATTTGTTGAAGATTTCTTTCAGCCTTTCGTCATCCATATCTTCCCCAAAGTTCTTGATGTATACATTGGTGAATTCCTTTGCTTTGGCTCCTAGTTCAGCTTCGCGTTCTTTGCGGGATTTAAATCGACCTACAAAACTATAGAAAGCGTTAAGTTTGAGATGCTATTTCAACTTCCACAACTTTCCTTAAAAATAGTGACTTTTAAGACCGATTTCCATCTAACTTAGCTCTGCATAACTTACTTCAGTACGTTCAATCTTGAAACTGAATTGGGGGATTGCATTCAAACTTCGATTTCCTAACCTTGATATAATTGTGTTAAAAATGGATGAGGAACAACTATCAAAATGAAACCTGACTGAACTGCTTCCTTCAGAACCCTGAACCTGGAAAGAGCCTAATCACCATCTCCTTTTGAGCCAAGGGCTAAACCACAACTTTAGAATCAATATAATTCAGCAACTTACCAATTCACACACAATGATTTAACATCAAAATTGTTTTTGATAGACAAATGTACAAATATTTTTAAAAGCACCATATGGATAATAAAACTAATAAGTTAGGTGCTAAACAAATGTATTATTCTGAATAGAGAACATGTTACATATTTTGAGTTTCCACAAATTATTTTTTCAAAAGCAGGCCTGATAAGCACATTCACCAAAAAACTTTTCAGAACCTCAACAAAAAATGCACAATTTCAACTAAAGGACATCTAACTATCCTCCTGTTCTAGCTTCATAAAATATTAACTTTACTATCTCCACCAGAAATAACTGCAATTCAGATGATCTGCCACAGGATTTCCAGAATGTAATCCTAATCTCCTCTACGCTACTCCCCCCAACACACTTTCTAAAGAAATCTCAGCTCTAGCATACAGTTGTCTTCACCAATATCTCCTTGCATTTAATAATGCTCCTACGAAGTACAATAAAGGCACTACACAAATTGTTCTGTATATTTTCTGAAAAATAGTAGAACAACCATTAAATACATATCAAAGCCAGTCACCCAAAGTAGCCATTGGCTCTCTGAAATTCCCATGGGTATCTTAAGTACATGTTTCACCTCTTTTGGCTCATTCTCATTGTAAGGAATACTTTTCCATGTAACAATACTATGTCAACACTACTTTCTGCAACAGATTTTTGCTCCAAGCCTAAAAACTTGTCTGTTATAAATTAGTGTATTTGAAATCCTCATACATACACTTTACGATCATTAAGAAGCATGCCATTCATTTTTTCAATGGCTCGCTCTGCCGCCTCATGGGTCTCAAAGTGAACAAATCCATAGCCCTTGGAACCATTTTCATCGCAGACAACCTAAACAGGGTGAGCAAAGTCCTTGGTCAAGAATACATACATGCCCAACAACTATTTCAAACATTTTCTAAGTAAAAATTGTCTTTATTCCCCAATGTTAACTTAATTTCTGTTACAATAGAGCAACAATGCTTTTAACAGAAAAGCACCTGGGGCAATAGAGGAGGTATAATCAAAAGCCGAAGTCCAAGGAAGAATGCCTAATGTTTCAGAAGAGCATTTTTAAAAAGCAAAGCTAGAAAGATAGAATGAAGACAAATTCCAGATTGTGGGGTATGGAGTGAGAAAGCTGCAGAAAATAATGAAGCAATCCAGGTATTATAAAAGTGAAGGTAGCAAAACAGATTTGAAAATAATTGAGGTCCCCAAGGAAAGATATGCCGCAAGTTTTCAAAAATATAGGTGCACAGTTTAACGACAAACCAAACTTTGTAGTGTGAAAAAATGCACAGCCAACCAAGAGACTATTGGATTAGTTCCAACCTGGAGCTGTCAAAGACTGACTGCGTTTCAGCATAGGGAGTCACATTAAAAATGTTTACCTCAGGATTATTATGATGAATGGATGGAATAAGAGCTTTTTATTTTTAGAAAATGTTATCAAATTAGTCCTTGAATTAGATACAATTTCAGGTTGGATTCGAGTTCTAAAGATAACTGCTGAACCTCACCGGGTGTAAAGTTTTGTAAAAACTGTAGAAGTTGTATTCGTTGACCTGAAAGAAGAGCATATAGGTATAGAAAGGAAAACTTACTGATAATTGCATTTGTAATGAGGGAAAGAACACAAATACTCATATGTGCATGTTACATAGAGTACCAATACACCCACATCTGGAATTTTGTTCTCTTTATGGAAAATGGGATATGTCTTAAGTAGACTAATGAGAGGACAGAGCTCATTTTGTTTATTCTGAACAAATGTTTTGCAAAATTGTAAGAAAGTAGATCTATTGAATCACCATTGCCAAGCTTTAGAATCAGATTAATTTCTCTCCAGTTCAGAAGGATGGCACTCAATTTTGACTGAAGTAGAGGAAGCACTTCAATCATTTGTATCACACTACAAGCTGTTGCTCACAGCTTTTGACAAGGAGCACGATTCTGAAAACAGAGAACTCAAAATTTTTAAATAAAATTTCCAACACCAGTCAATTAATTTGATTATTTCTCACCTTGCAAGACAGGATGTTCCCAAAAGCTGAAAATGTATCATACAATGCTTTGTTATCAATCGATTTATCCAAGTTCTTAATGAAGATGTTGCCAACTCCAGATTTCCGCAAAGATGGGTCACGCTGAGACCACATAATACGAACAGGCTTGCCTTTGATAACATCAAAATTCATTGTATCCAAAGCCCGCTCAGCTAAAGTAAAAAAAAAATGCTTGCTTAGCACTTTGACAATTATGTTGAAATGCAGTCACTGTCAAACATAAACATGACAAATTTGGAATAAGCAACCTTCAATAAAAGCAATGTGCTCACAACCCAATATTCAATTTTAATGCCAGCTCAGAGATGGATAACTAAAAAGGCCATTAGGACGAAAGAGATTAAATATGAAGGTAAGCTAGCCAATGATACCAAAGGGCATACCAAAAGTTTTATCAGATATATAAAGAGCAAGAGGCAAAATTAAATATTGGACCATTGGAAAATAATGCTGGAGGTAATAATAGGGGACAAGGAAATGGCAGACAAACTGATTAAGTATTTTTCATCATTGTGGAATACAGTAGCAGTCTGCCAGTGTTTGAGAGTGGGAGCCTTTTCGGATTAGCTGGAAGTGACTTGTGGTGTTTCACAGGGGTTGGTTTTAGGACTTCTTTTTATGTTGTATGTGTTTCCTCTACTTCAGTCAATGATTTGGATAACAGAGTTGATGACTTTGTGGCCAAGTTTGCCAACGATAGGAAGATAGCTAGAAGAGCAGGTAGTGTTGAGGAAGCAGAGGGGCTACAGAAGGACTTAGACAGAATAGAAGTATGGGCAAAGAAGTGGCAGATGGAATAGAGAGAGAAGTGTAAGGTCACGTACTTTGGTAGAAGGAATAAAGGCGTAGACTATTTTCTCAACGAGGGAAAAAAGAAATCAAAAACCCGAGGTGCAAAGGACCTTGGGTGTCCTCATACAGGCTTCCCTAAAGGTTAACTTGCAGGGCGAATCACTGGTAAGGAAAGCAAATGCAATGTTAGCATTCACTTTGAGAGGACTAGAACATTAAAACAAGGATGCAATGCTGCAGCCTCGTAAGGCACTGGTGAGGTCTCACTTGGGAGTATTGTGGGCAGTGTTTTGCCCCTTATTTAAAAGATGTGCTGGCATCAGAGAGGGTTCAAAGAAGGTTCACAAAAAATTATTCCAGAAATGAAAGACTTAACATATGATGAGCATTTGATGGCTCTGGGCCTGTACTCACTGGAATTTAGAATCTCATTGAAGCCCATCAAATATTGAAAGGCCTAGATAGATTGGACGCGAAGACGATGTTTCCTATAGTGGGGGAGTCATCTCAGAATAGAAGGAATTTCTTTAGCCAGAGGGTGGTGAATCTGTGGAATTAGTTGCCACAGTCAGCTGTGGAAGTCAGGTCATTGGGTGTATTTTAGGCGTTAGTTGATAAACGCTTGATAAGTTAGGTGTGAAAGGTTACGGGGAGAAGGAAGGAGGATGGGGTTGAGAGGAAAATGATTCAGCCATGATTAAATGGTGGAACAGACTATGAGCCAAAAGGCTTCATTCCACTGTCTTATGGTCTTATACCTCCCATCCTCCTTCAGAGTGTCATGGAATCCTACATTTATTTAATAAAATTAGGACTTCACTTTCAGCAATGTACTTTTGAGAATGCAGCATTCCCATCTTTGCAATTAAGAATTGGTTATCCTTCGATTAGGACCAAAAGCCAGAAACTTCTCACTCAAGGGAACCGAGCTTCTAATTGACACTTCCTATGTACACGCAGCAATATCTTGGAAGAGCAGAACTGTAGGGCGTTTACTTTCTGCTTGCGTTCTCTACCTTTATTCACCATCAGAATCAGATTATCAGATTAGAAGACAGAGGGTAGTGCTCAAAGTGACTTATTCGAGCTGGAGGTCTGTAATTAGTGGTATTTCGCAGGGATCTGTGCTGGGACCTCTGCTGTTTGTGATGTATATTAATAATCAGGATGAAAGTATAGATGAGTGGGATAGTAAATTTGCAAGATTGGCAGAGTTGTGGACAGTGGTGAAGTCTGGCAAAGAAAATAGATATAGATCAGTAGTAGATGTGGGCAGAAATAGAGTTTAACCCAGTTAAATGTGAGGTGTTACACCTTGGTAGAGCGGTGAGATCTAGCTCCTTTAAAGTGGTTACACAGGTCAATAGGGTGGTTAAGTCGTCTCATGGAATACTTGCTTTTATTAATTGAAGCATTGAGTTCAAAAGTCAAGGGGTTACGTTACAACTTTATAGAATTCTGGTTAGGCCAGAGTGTTGCATACAGTTCTGGCTGCCCCACTACACAAATGATGTTGAGGCTTTGGAAGGTACAAAAGAGGTTTACCAGGATGCTGTCAGGTTTAAAGAGCATGTACTATCATGAGAGGCTGAGGGGAGATCTGATAGAGGTTTATAAGATTATGAGGGACCTAGATATAGTAGACAAGGATTAACTATATCTCAGGGTAGAAATGTCTAATACCAGAGGGAATGCATTGGAGGGGAGAGGGGGTAGGTCCAACAGGGATGTGAGGGGCAAGTATTTTTTAAACTCTGAGTGTAGGGCAGGGGTCCCCAACCTTTTGCGCACTGCGAACTGGTTTAATGTTGATAATATTCTTGTGGACCTCGCGTGTGTTCAAGTTCAACAGTGGGCGTGGCAGGGAATGAGGAAAGGTGCAGCTGACTCCTATCAGTTCATATCGCCAAATCATATTGTTTCCTCATATCATATGTAAGGGATGCATGGAATGTGCTGCCTAGTGTGGTGGTAGAGACACAGATTAGAAGCTATTAAAAGATGTTCAGATAAGCACATGAATATGAGGAAGATGGAGGAATATTGACATGGTATAGGTAGTGCTTGGGGTGTTTTTGATTTACTTTTTAGCTGGTTTGGCACAACATTGTGGCCAGAAGAGCCCGTTTCTGTGCCATACTGTTCTGCAGAAGAAACTTTTCATAAATTGTTGAATATGGGCCATCAGGCTATTTCCTGATTGTAGTAACAAGGAAAGGGTTTACCCCAAATGTGGAAGGACCTTAATGATGGATGCCACCTTCTTAAGACATCGCTCCTTGATGCCCTTGGTGTGGGGTGGGGTGCTCAGGCTGTACCGTATCTGATCAAAATGCTCTCCACTTTAAAGAAAGTATCTTTGTCGATATTCCAAATATCCTCATCCACATTAATGAACAGTACATGCTTTATTTTAACTTGCAATATAAAAAGGCTGAATGACTAAAAGATCTTTAATACTTAATCTCAAATCCATCTCCTCAAAAGTGGTCAACTTCTGCATTGAGCTATATCAACTCCAATAAACTACTTTTGAATATTTATCATTTTGGAACTTACATTCTGTAAGTGCTTTAGCAGACTTTTCATTTGATTTCCAACAAAATACACTAAAAAAAGTGCTCAAATGTTGAGCAAATAGATATTTGCCAATGTCCACCAGTAATTCAAAACATTCAGTCATCTTGAAGTACCTTTACCAAAGAGAAAAGTCAACTACTTAACTACCTGATGTCCAGTTTGCTTTTAAGCTGTCTTTCTAACAAAATACTAATCAGGAATATTGTACTCAACAGGAATCCTAATTCATACATTGCAGCTTGATTTGCATTCTGTCCCTCATGACCTGATTCAGCAATATTTACACATCTAGCTAAACATTCAGCTCTTCTGTATTTAACCTTGGTGACTTAAGATTCACCATCTTCATGGACTTATTAGGAATCTTCTAACTACTTCACTATTATTGAAAAAAGCACTATAGGAAAGTTTGACAATTCCACAATGTGAGCAGTCTTCATTAGATTTAAAATAGCTGACGCTCACTATCCCAACACAAAGCTAACAGTAATAGTGGTGGGAAGAGGGGTGGCAGGCTTTATCTTGCCATCTATCAAGCTTATTAAGTAAATACTAGCTAGAAAGAAATCTGATCTGTAAATATTAACCTTCCCCTCCAATATCAGCTGATCACATTTTGTAAGCAGAGTTCAGTAAAACCTTGCTGCGTACTGTTTCACTGTCCCCCTACCATACAACTTTCATTAGGGACTCAAGGCCAGGCATACTGTATACAGATAAACTGAAGATCCCTGCACCAGTCTGTAATACATCAAAATATCCAGTTTTCAAACTATCTACCCTAAATTTATTTTCCAAAAACAATCACACCCTTCTCTTCTAATCTGCCAAATTACCTTGTCAATTCAAACCACTATGAACCAATATCTAAATTTCTGCATACACACCACTTTAACCGCCTGTCAAAAATAAAACAAGACCAAATTTGAAAATTATTCCCAACTCAGCTTTCCTTCACAATAAAAATAAGAAAACGAAGATCACTGAAAGCAAAGGTCATTGCATCCTCTCATTTTTCCACATTCACCTTTGCAGTTAAACATAGAATTCCACATCTTCTCATTTTCACCTATAACAAGGCCATCAATGATTCCTGCACTCAATGGGGCACACTAATTCAATATAAGCTGACTGCTATAGATAGACATTCAGCAAGTCAAGCAACATCAGTGGGATAAAAACATTTTAAATCAATGACCTTTCTTAAGAAAAGTTAGGAATTCAGGCTTTAACTTTGCACAGAAGTGAACTCATCTGAGAATCCAACCATATGCTGTTTTCCCACCATCTGTAGATTTTTACTTTCCAAAATTCAATCCATTTAATACTCAGAACATTCTGTTAGGTGAAAATTCAATTTAACAACTTGAATCGAAGATCACGTTGGTCTATCTGCTTGCTTTCTTGCTGCAGACTAACTTGATATCCACTTGCTACATGTTCTATGGTTTGAATATACAGCATTTGTGCATGGAGAATGATGTTGCTGCAAGGGCTACTACATGAAGTCAGCATTTTTATTCCTATTGGTGAATCTAGATGAAGAAAATGGCAGTAACTGCATTCTGAAGCAATTATTACCCACTTCCTTTTCCTTCATTTCCTCTGCGCCTATCATCAAAATGGATACAAGCAGATCAGCAATTAAAAGCAAAGTCAATGCAAACAGGCTGCTTTCACTGAGCAACACACACAAAATGCTGGTGGAACACAGCAGGCCAGGCAGCATCTATAGGAAGAAGTACAGTCGACGTTTCAGGCCGAGACTCTTCGTCAGGACTAACTATAGGAAGAGATAGTAAGAGATCTGAAAGTGGGAGGGGGAGGGGGAGATCCAAAATGATAGAAGACAGGAGGGGGAGGGATGGAGCTGAGAGCTGGAAAGTTGACTGGCAAAAGGGATACAAGGCTAGAGAAGGGAGAGGATCATGGGACGGGAGGCCTAGGGAGAAAGAAAGGGGGGGGGGAGCACCAGAGGAAGATGGAGAGCAGGCCAGGAGTTATTGAGAGAGGGACAGAGAGAAAAAAGAGAAGGAAAAAAAGGAAAAAATAAAAAATAATTAAGCGATGGGGTAAGAAGGGGAGGAGAGGCATTAATGGAAGTTAGAGAAATCAATGCTCATGCCATCAGATTGGAGGCTACCCAGACAGAATATAAGGTGTTGTTCTTCCAACCTGAGTGTGGCTTCATCTTGACAGTAGAGGCGGTCGTGGATAGACACATCAGAATGGGAATGGGACATGGAATTAAAATGAGTGCTTCCACTGAGGGTGAGACTAGAACTAAAGGTTAATGGGTCAAGAGTGGAAGGCGAAACATTCAAGGGAAACCTCTTCACAGATAGTCGTGATAAAGTGTAACAAGCTGCTAGCATAAGTGATGGATGGTTTGTTTTCAACATTTAAGAGAAGTCTAGGTAATGACTTGGATGAGAGAGGTATGGAGGGCTATGGTCTGGGTGCAGGTCAGTGGTGTTAGGCAAAATAGTTTGGTATGGATCAACTGGGCTGAAGGGCTTGTTTCTATGCTGTGGTTTTCCAGAAATCTAATGAAATGATTACCTTTATAGAACATTATTTAGGTAGCTTTTTCCAAACTATGACACCAAAAAAGTTTGACATGTCCCTTTTGACCCCTACCATTTTTCTCAATGCACCATAAAAAGCATCCTATCTAAATGTATCTTGTCATAGTGTTACAACTTCAAGAAACTGCAGAGTTCTGAACAACTCTGCACATCATAAAAACCAGCCTCCCTTCTGTCCACTCTGTATATTCTTCTCCCCGTCCCCCAACCCCCCAAAATCAGGCAGCAGATACAAAAGCACGAAAGTATGGAACACCGGGTTCAAGAATAGGTCCTATCCCAGTTACAAACATACTCAATAATTTCCTAGTATGCAACTCTCCCTCACTTAAATCCAAATCACGCGCTAGTCTCGACACCATCATAATGGTGTCAAGGTCCTCATCGACGTCAACAATGGACGAACAACCATCTTACAATCTATCTCACTGTGACCTTGCATCTTACCAACTGCCTGCACTCTGTTCTGTAACACTTCACTCTGCATTGTTGTTTGACCTACTACCCCAACAGATTGTTGTAATGAATTGATCTGTACAGACAGTGTACAACTTTGCACTGCACTTCAGTACCTGAATAATAAATCAAATTTGTTCAGAAATTCAACACAATCTCCATTCCTCTTTATTAGTTCAATCTGGCCATTGTACAAATGCAGTTTCTTTGACTCATACGAATGAGGTGGTAATCAAATAAACTTGCCCTTCATGAATACTGTACATGTTGATGCAGTTCATCTTGAGGTCTTGTGTTGTACAAGCCCCTTCCACTCTTTCCTAGCTTAATACAACACCTTATTCCCATCTTTCTTATGTGCACTCACAGCCTCCTCCTAAATGCAAGTATGCTATTTACTTCAACCGTTCCCTATGAACAGTTGAATGAACAGTTGACATTTCCAGCCGAGACCCTTCAACAGGTCTGGAAAGGGACAGAAGCCAGAATTTCTTGACTACCTTTATTACTTTTATTCATACTTTTTCTCAAGTAATAAACAGAGCATAAATAAACAAACCAAAACTTTAAAAGTTTAGACTATTAGGTCAACCCTCAACTTTCACTTCTGAAGAGATGCTGATACATTTTAATCTTTGTAAATCTGGCCTGTGCTCTTCCAAATGACCTTCATCCTTTCCATATACAATTACATGTTGTCTAGAAGTACTCGATTAGTAATTAGTTATAAAAATAACCTTGATAGCACCCTTAGCCCCACAATCCTTTGAATATCTAGTTAGACTGCATTTTCCAAGAAATAATTTCATCTCACCACGCAAAAAGTTCTGAACTTCATCTGCCAATATACATTCTTTAAGTTTTATTGTCCTCTCCCCCAACAACCTGAGGAATATTTCTGGCTACTCTGACAAAAGTGGCAAAAAATTGGAAATGAGTTTGCATTGGATATCTGATTAATGTAAGGTTTCAACAGTGGACATAATTTTGTAAATTTGGGGTAATAAGCAAACTTTGTGGTTAATGAACAAATGATTGACAACTCACTGCCTAGTATTTCCTGTAATCTATGGGTCGGTAAGGGATCTCCACAAGTGCAACTCAGGACAACACAGGGTACAGAGGAAAAACGATCAGGCGTAACGATCTGCATTTCTCTGTACAGTGCAGCAAGTTATACAGAACAAGCCGCTGGTCAGATTAGTGTAAGAAAGGAGGGCAGGGCAGAGCGCACAAACAGTCTGCTTCTCTGCGATAGGAACTGTCGAAGCCTATATCCACTAGGGCGAGTTTTAATTCCCTCTTCCCTCTCCACCCCACCCCACCCGAAGAAAAGGTTCAATCAGCTTATGAACAGGAGGTGGTTGGGCACGTGGGCTCGGCCCCTTGAGTCACGAGTTGATTTTCAAAGAATCCGAAAGCCTTTTACCAACTGCCCCGGCCACGTAGATCACGACAGACCCGCGGCTGCAGGCCGCAGCAAAACATTTTTTCCACAGTGCCCCCTCTATACAATCCAGTCCAACTAGGAGCTACCGAAACCCAACCGCGTGGCGGCAGCCCAAAGGGCCTCAAGACCGACTGGGGTGGGGGGGGCGGGCGGGTCCGGCCCCCGGGCTGTCAGAGCCCAGGCGCCGGCGTGTGCGGCCCTGCTTTCACGTGGTGGTGGTGCCGACGACACCTCGGTCCGTAGGCCCTGGCGGAAGCGAGCGAACGACCCACCCGCCGTCAGTCCTCTCTCCCCCCCCCCAACATCCCCGTACATGGCTCACCGTCGGCCGGCTGCTGGAAGTTGACGTAGGCGTAGCCAAGCGAGCGGCGGGTGATCATGTCCCTGCAGACGCGGATGGAGAGGATGGGCCCGGCCGGCGAGAACTTCTCGTAGAGCATCGCCTCGGTCACGTCGGGGTGCAGGTCGCCCACGTAGAGCGAGGCCATGGGGTAGCTGGGCGCGCTGGGGTTCATCGCGGCCGAGGGCGTGCGAGCGTGCGTGTGTGTGTGTGTGTGTTGTTACGGGGGGTGAAGGGAGACGACTGGCCGGTCACTCGAGCTCGATGGCGGTGCGGGCGGGCCCGGCAGACGGCGCTCCTCTTTTTCCCAAAAAAAAGCGTGCGTGTGTTTAAAAGAATGAACGGATTACCGAAATTAAACAAAAAAATGATGAGGTTGGAGGAAGGAAACGAGGGCGGCGGCTCACGGCAGACGGAGACGGCGTCGAGCGGCGGCGGGGTCCCGGGAGGAGGTGGCGGCGCCTGCGGCTGGGCTGGACACGGTGCTCGCTGACGACTCCGAGCCGATCCTCGCGGGTTCTTTTCCTTATCGAGCGGTCGTTTCTTTTTTAATTCTTGTTTTTTTTCCTCTCGGGTTCAGAGACGTTGAGAATCTTCTCGTTGATTTCTTTTTTTTAAACCTTTTTTTTGTTTAAAAACCCCGCCCGCCTATTTTTTTGGAATTTTCTTTTTAAATTTTTTTGGTTAAGATTTTTCAGATTTTTAAATTTTTTTTCTTTTTTTTAAACCATTTATAAAGAGAGAGAGAACAGAAAAGTGTGCTGACGAGAGAGCTCAGATGGAGCCTGGTGCACACAGACACACACACACACAGCCGGGGATCGGAGGGTCAAACGGGGGAACTCGCCGATATTTATAGGCGCGCTTGCGTCACTTCCGGCGGCGCACGCCGCCCTCGCTCGCTCCCGCCCACCCACTAACCCACGATGCGGCGTACCAGCGAGTGCACAGGCGCGGACGTCATAATTGCGCATCGGAGCGCTCCCTCCGCGCTGTGCGTGCGTATGTAGGGGTGGTGGGAAGGAGGGAAATAGTGCGAACTTGACTTGAAAGTAATCCCGTCGCTGAATGATCGCGAGATGTTGAGGTGGCAGGTGATTGGGTCTGGGTGACGTTGCCTGCGTACTTGTGTTATAGGGACACATTTTCCCTAGAGCCAAGATTTCAAGTGTAACTTTTATATATAGAACTTCCAACATCCAGCATGTGGTCAGGTACATATCTGTAAAAGCTAAACGACAAGAGTACTTATCTTATTAAGATTTCTCATTAAATTTAATTGTTATGTATACTTTTTATGGTTTATATTACTATGTATTGCAGTGTACTGCTGCCGCAAATCAACAAATTTCACAACGTATGCTGGTGATATTAAACCTGATTGTGAGCAGAAGGACTACTTACAAAGATCACATTCAGATTCAAGATTCAAAGTACATTTAGTATCGAAGTTGGTATGCAGTATACAACCCTGAAATTCGCCTTCCCCACAGACAGTCTGAAACTTAGAAAAACCATGGAACCAACCCGTTCAAAGGAAAACATCAAACGTTAGACCCAACCTCCCCCGTGCGCGCAAAAAAATCTATAACACAAAATCGAAAGGCATATTTCAGTAGTTTCAGCTCAGTCGTCATTCATCTTGTGCATCCGTTAGTCTTGCGAGACCATGGATCTGTGCCTGGAAAGTCTTCACTCTCCAGGGTGCAGGCCTGGGCAAGGTTGTATGGAAGACCAGCAGTTGCCCATGCTGCAAGTCTCCCCTCTCCACAACACTGATGTTGTCCAAGGGGAGGGCATTAGGGCCCATATAGCTTGGCACCAGTGTCGTCGCAGAGCAATGTGTGATTAAGTGCCTTGCTCAAAGACACAACACGCAGCCTTGGCTGGGGCTCGAACTCATGACCTTCAGATCGCTAGTTGAATGCCTTAACCACTTGGCTACATGCCCACCTCCCTGCCAAATGTAGTGACAAAATAGAGCAGCCAAAACTAGAACTAGAAACTAGAACAGATCATAAAACTGAATGGGAGTTGAAATCTGCAATCCGCACGGATAAACCTTGCCCCAGCACCGTCCGCTGACAGAATCAAGGGAGAGATCTTCGAAACATACAATGAAGTGTATCCTTTGCGTTAACAGCCAACACAACCAAGGGTTTGTAAGTATAGCCACACATGCTGGAGCCAGCCTAGCATTCCCATAATGCTCTGAACAACGCAGAACATCACAAGTGACAGAAACATCAGGAAGACAAGCCTCTTTCCTTATGATTATCTGTGGTGGCAAGAATAGGCCTAACCTCATTGTCACCGAATATTCCATTCAGCTGGATATTGTCATAACCATCAGTCCCTCAAAGGAAAATTTAGTGGATAAGTACCTTTGACCATAAATTGATCAAGCACTGGTCTTCATGGAGGCCCTGCAAGAGAAGATAAGGGATCCTTTCGGACTGTACCCAAGCAGACTGTCAAAGTCAATTGGCAGAACATCTCCTCACAATTACTCTCAGATAAACATTGTGGATGGTGAAAAAGGCCCTCAAAGTCAGATCCTTCATGCACTGCCTCAGTCCTGCCTCACACTACCCTTCAGCTGAGGTGCAGATGAGATAGTCATCCGCTCCCCGTGGACTGTAAATTTGACAAGAGGATTGGAAATGGATGCAACGTCTCTGTCAAAATTGACCCTAACAGCTGCACAACATAGGTCATAGTGCTCTGCAGGCTGTTTCCAGGATTGCAACAAAAAGCTGGTTGGGGTTCAGGCCCTCCACATTGAGTTCAGCCTTCACATTCAGTGGATCATCCTCTGAAATTTTTACCACCTTCAAAGTGATTCCCCCACTGTCACATCAAAGTCAAAGTAAATTTATCATGAAATACCTGTACATCATCGTATACTACTCTAAGATACATTTTCTTGCAGACATTTACAAGAAAACAAAACAAAACAATGGAATTTGTGAAAAACTATGCATACAAAGAGACTGACAAACAACTGATGTGTGAAAGAAGACAAATTGTGCAAATTAAATAAACAATACTGAGAACTTATAGAGTGCTTGAAAGTAAATCTCTAGGTTGTGGAATCAGTTCAGTTTTAAGATGAGAGAAGTTGCCCACATTGGTTCAAGATGGTTGTAGGGTAAAAAACTGGCTTGCATTTACCCTATCTACATAGACACGTATGCCTCATAATTTTGTTGTTGTTGTTCGTCCATCGTACGTCGATGAGGACCTCGACACCATAATGATGGTGTTGAGACTAGCGCGTGATTTGGATTTAAGTGAGGGAGAGTTGCGCAGCATCAGCCTCACTCTCTCTTCCCAATTCCCATCTGGATCCAGTGGCAAGACAGAGTCGAGACGGCTGGAGATGGGACTAGGCGCAGCGGATGACCAGGATGTCTTCTGTGTCTTGTCCTGCTCTACACGTTCCATGACGCTTGCAGAGACCGCCTTCTTGACCGTTGGACCTTCCGTTGGTCTCGTCCGCTCAATCCGCCGGAGACTGTCTTCACATGCTGGGATAGACAACTCCCTATCTCACCGAGGGTTTGAGACCCGTCGGCTACCCTCACCTGGTTTAGCCGGCTTGTCAAAGGCGTTGCCCGGGGTGTGGCTGCTGTCGCATGGAAACAGCTTCGGGGAGCCACAGGTGAGAGCTGAGTGCCAGGTGGGGACCAAAGGTGGACTAACCGCCCTGAAAAGGACGCGACATGTTACCCCACCAGAGGTGCTACCCCTCCCTGACACCCCATACACCCCAATTTTGTACACCTCTATCAAATCTCCCCTCAGTCTACATTCCAAGGAATAACGCCGTATTCGATCTTTCCTTTTAACTTGGGTCCTTCCAGTCCCAGCAACATAGTTGTAAGTTTTCTTTGTACTTTTTCAAACTTATTTGCATCTTTCCTGTAGGTAGGTGACCAAAACTGCACACAATACTCTAATTTAGGCCTTACCAATGCTTTATACAACTTCAACATAACATCCCATCTCTTGTACTCAGTACTTTGATTTATAAAGGCCAATGAGCCAGAAGCTTTCTTTACGACCCTGTCTACCTGTGATGCCACTTTCAATGATTAATGGACTTACATTCAAAGATCCCTTTGTTCTACCACACTTATCAGTGCCCTATCATTCACTGTGTAAGATCTACCCTGGATGGTCCTACCAAAGTGCAACAACTCACAGTTGTCTGCATTAAATCCCATCTGTCATTTTTCAGCCCATTTTCCAGTGGATCAAGATACTGCTGCAAGCTCTGATAGTCTTCCTCACTGGTCACTACACCCTCAATCTTGGTGTCATCCACAAATTTGCTGATCCAGTTAACCATATTATCATTCAGATCATTGCGATAGATGACAAATAACATTGGACCCAGCACTGATCCCTGAAGCACACCACTAGTCACAGGCTCCAGTCAGAGAGGCAACCATCTACTACAACTTTCTGTCTTCACCCACAAAGCCAATGTCTAATCCAATTTATTACCTCATCTTGAATGCTGAGTGACTGAACCTTCTTGACCAACCTCCCAGTGGCGACCTTGTCAAATGCCTTTCCAAAGTCCATGTGCACAACATCCACTGCCTTGCCTTCATCCAGTTTCCTGGTAACTTCCTCAAAAAAAACACTATTAAGACTGGTTAGGCATGACCTACCACGCATGAAGCCATGCTGATTATCCCTAATCAGTCTATGTCTGTACAAATACCTATATATCCAGTCCCTTTGAGTACCTTCAAATAACTTCTCCACTACTGATGTCAGAATCACTGGCCTATAATCTCCTGGTTTACTTTTAGAGCCTTTCCTAAACAGGAACAACATTGGCTATCTTCCAGTACCTCACCTGTCGCTAAGGATGATTTAAATATCTCTGCGAGGACCCCTGTAATTTCTGCACTTGATTCCCACTGAGTCTTAGCGAACAGTCTGTCCAGCCCTGGGGATTTATCCACCCTAATTTTCCTCAAGACAACAAACACCTTATCATCTGTAATCTGTATCGGGTCCATGACCTCACTACTGCTTTGCCTCACTTCTATAGACTGCGTCTGTCTCCTGCGTAAATACAGATAAAATATCTAATTAAGATCTCCCACATCTCTTTGGGCTCCAAGCATAGATTACCATTCTGATA
This sequence comes from Mobula hypostoma, assembly GCF_963921235.1. Classification (NCBI taxonomy): domain Eukaryota; kingdom Metazoa; phylum Chordata; class Chondrichthyes; order Myliobatiformes; family Myliobatidae; genus Mobula; species Mobula hypostoma. The sequence continues at coordinate 124,724,407 of NC_086097.1, forward strand.
TTCAAGAGGACCAGTGTTGTCCTTTGCAATCTTTTTGCTCCTAACATATCTGTAGGATCCCTCAGGAGTCTCCTTCACCTTGTCTACCAGGGCAACCTTATGCCTTCTGTTTGCCCTCCTGATTTCTTTCCAGTGTTCTCTTGTGTTTATTATATTCCACAGGTACCTAATTTGTTCCTACCTGTCTATACCTGCTACACACCTCCTTTTTTTTCTTAATGAGTGCCTCGATATCTCTTGAAAACCTTTCTTAGATGAGGGACCCAAAACTGCTCACAATATTCCCACCGTGGTCTGACCAATGCCTCAGCATTACATTCTTGTTTTTATGTTCTCGGCCTCTTGAGGTGAATTCTAGCTTTCCTTACCACTGAGTCAACCGTCAAGTTAACCTGACAGCTAGCCGAACGTCCACACTAGGTGGCCACTTTATTAGGTATATTTACATGCCTGCTCATTAACACAGATCTCTAATCAGCCAATCATGTGGCAGCAAATCAATGCAAAAAAGCATACAGACAAATCAAGAGGTTCAATTGTTATTCATAAGAATGGGGAAGAGGAAATGTGATCCAAGTGACTTTGGCCGTGGAATGATTGTTGCTGGTTTGAGTATCTTAGAAAATGCTGATCTCCTGGAATTTTCATGCGCAACAGTCTAGAGTTTACCGAGAACAAAAAATATCCAGTGAGTGGTAGTTCTGTTGACGAAAATGCCTTATTAATGAGGGAGGTCAGAGGAGAAGGTCAAACTGGTTCAAGCTGACAGAAAGACGACAGTAATTCAAATAACCACACCTTATAGCAGTGGTGTGCAGGAGAGCATCTCTGAATGCACAGCACCTCAAACATTGAGTGGATGGGCTACAACAGCAGAAGAACATGAGCGAACACTCAGTGGCCACTTTATTAGGTACAGGAGGTACTTGATAAAGTGGCCTCAAGGACCGAATAAAGTGGCCACTGTGTGTAAGTTTCTCAAATCCAAAGATGGTTATTCATTGAATACTATCTGGTATTATATTAATGTTATTATTTGTATGAGTGTACGTGAAGCAAAGTTATATCGTTTTTTACTGTCTCCTCTGAGAAGTTTTTTAATTTATTTAGTTAGTAAAATAGAAATGGAACAGGTATTACTAAAATTACAAATATGGGTATGGGTTTCAGATTGGATCTCCAATCAATCTTGTTCTATAATAAAAACAGATGTGAAATAACCACATACAGGAAACATGTTTATTATGTCAAATTCAGAGCTATGAGAATTACTTTAAAAACTTACATCCTTACTTCTGCCAAAATTCCTAGGAATGAAATGCCATCATAGAGCTTGGAATCTAAATAGCTGAAGTCATGGTTTCCATTAGTTGAGAAATTATAACTCAGGATTGGTAGGATAGTTCAGATTTTTCAGAGAGTTATAAGTCAGTGACTTTAAACTCCTTGGCATTATCACATCAGATGATCTGTGCTAGGACCAGCATGTAAATGCCATCACAAAGAAGACACAACAACCTCTACTTTCTTAGAAGTTTGCATAGAGTCAGCATGTCACCTAAAACTTTGACAGACTTCTATAGATGCACAGAGGAGAGCATCCTAACTGGTTGCATCACAGCCTGGTATGGAAAAATCAATGCCCAGGAATTGAAAAGTCTACAGAAAGTGGGGGATGCAGCCTAGTCCATCACAGGCAAAACCCTCCCCACCATTGAGCACATCTACATGGAGTGCTGCCACAAGATAGCAACATCCACAATCCAGGCCATGCTCTCTTCTTGCTAGTACCATTGGGCAGAAGGTAAAGGTCCCACACCACTATGTTCAGCAAACAGTTATTACCCCATACAACCACTAGACTCCTGAACCAGTACGGGTAACTTCAATCAGCACAAATTTGAACTGATACCACAACCCACACAGTCAACTTACAAGGATTTTACAGCTCATGTTCTCAGTAATATTATTTTATGAACATTTTGTCTTCTTTTGCACATCGGTTGTTTGTCAGTCTTTGGTTATGTATAGTTTTCAGAAGTTCTATTGTATTTCTTTATTTTCCTGAAAATGCTTGCAAGTAAGTGAATCTCAAAGTAGTGTATGGTGACATATGTATAGGTAATCTGATGATAAGTTTACTTGAGGTTGTGTGAAGTTACAGGGAAAATGGAGAACGACGACAGAGATCATCAAAAACAAGGAGGACAATTTTAAGCATGAGTTGTTTCTGGACCAGAAGCCAATGTAGGGTTGGAAACCACAGGGTGACTGATGAATTGATCTTGACTGGAAGTGATGATGATAAAGCTAGTCATGTCTTCAACATACATGTGAAGTTAATTTTGTCTTGAAAAATGGTGCAACATTCAGTACGGGAAGCAGAGTTTATATGTCCGTTAATCAGACTGTCCATTTGCATGGGGTACTCCACTTTAGACATGAATTAGTTTCATTTGTCACATGTACATCAAAACATCAAAACATACAGTGAAATGTGTCAACTACATCAAATCAAATCAGCAAGCATTGTGCTGGGCCTCCCGCAAGTGTGGCCACACTTGCGTGCCCATAACTCACTAACCCTAACCCTAACCATACATCTTCGTAATGTGATGGGGAACCAGAACATCCAGGGGAAATCTACGCAGTCACAGGGAGAACTTACTAATCTTTACGGGCAGCAGTGGGTATCGAAGTCTGAACAGTGATCACAGGTGCTGTAAAGCATTGCACTAACTGCTACACTACTATGCTTTCCCCTTTGTCACTTGCTGGCCTTATGCTGTATATAGAGTATAGCTAACCCAGCTTTGTAATTGACAATTGGAACTCAGAGTTAGAAGAAGGAACATGTTGAAGATACCTAACAGATCGAGGATCATCTTTATTTCTTGAAGGAGCCATTAGGTCATTAATTGCCAATTGCATTTTGTGTGATGGGCTCAACAAGTTAAAGAAATAAGAAATCCTGCAGCTTGGGCTGTTTGTACAATGCATTACTCTAACATAGCAAAGTGAAACAAGAAACATGGAAAGTATGCAAGAGGTTTCCATGTCGATTGCCAGCATTATGCTTCAAGGTAATTTCTGGGTGGGGCTTGTCAGAGACAGACCTTGTTCTGCCAGAGGAGAGTTCCAGGAAGGGTTTCGACCTCTGCCTGGAACTCGCCAAAAGGTGGAAAGCACCAAGGTGAGTTTTGATTAATCCAGAGATAAGTGGAAAACCAATAGTATTCACCACTGATGAAAAGAATTGTGGCCTGGCCTTCTCTGTGTGTCAGGTGAATCTGAGCCCTATTTGTCCTGGAGGCATTTCTTCTTCTTCTTGGGCCCTTAGCTCCCACTGGTGCAGAGGCCATCATTGATGACCTCCCATTTCCATCGTACAAAGTCAATGGTCTGGTTGGAGTTCATCAATGTTTCTGTAATCCACTGTACAGGAGATTGGCCTATAACAGCTTCACCAGAGCCTTACCTCTCACAACGTAGGGCTGGACATTTAGTTGAGAACTATTCAATGACTTGATTCCTGTATTTCAGGTGTTCGGTTTGGGGTTATTACTGAGGAAAATGGACATTGCATAGTACAACAGTTTGTAAATTGTAAATTGATTTATTATTGTTACAGTGAAAAACTTGTCTTACATGCTGTATGTACAGATCAATTCATTAGAATCAGAATCAGAAACATTACATCAGTGCGTCGAGGTAGTACAAGATAAAACAATAATAGAATGCAGAGTGAAGCATTACATTTACAGAGAAAGCGCACGACAGATGAAAAGGTGCTAGGTCATAGTCAGGTAGCTTCAGGTCAAGGATCCATTTTATCGTACTAGGAACCATCTCAGTCTTATAACAGTGGGATAGAAACTCTCTTTGAGCCTCGTGGTATGTGCTTACAGGCTTTTATAGCTCCTACCCAATTGGAGGGGGGAGAAGAGAGAATGACCGGGATGAGTGGGATCCTTGGTGATGCTGGCTGCTTTGCTGAGACAATGAAAAAGTTGGTGGAGGCTGGTTTCTGTGATGTGACGAGTTAAGTCCACAACCCTCTGCAGTTTCTTGCAGTCGTGGGAAGACCAGTTGCCATACCAAGCTGTGATATATTCAGGTAGGATGGTGCATCGATAAAAATTGGTGAGGGTCAAAGGGGACATGGCCGGCTGGTGGCGTAGTGGCATCAGCGCCGGACTTCAGAGCGAAGGCTCCCGAGTTTGAATCCAGCCGGCTCCCCAGGCGCGCTTTCCATCCGTGCTGGGTTGAGCATCGAGCTAGCAACTCGACCTCGTAAAAAAGAAATTGCCTGCTACAGAAACATCAACAGCAAAAAGTTGATGGCCTGTGCTCTCTCGTGAGTTCAAAAAAGGCGATTTCCTTCCAAAGGGGACAGGCCAAATGTCTTTAGCCTCCTGGGGAAGTAGAAGCGTTGGTGAGCTTCCTTGTCAATGGCATTCACTGGTTGGGCCAGTTCAGGCTATTGTTGATGTTCACTTCTAGGAACTTGAAACTCACAGCCTCTTGACTTCAACATTGTTGATGTAAGCAGGAGCACCGCCCTCCCTGATTTGGTTTGCTGACACTGAGAGGAAGATTATTGTCATGACACCATATAGCTAGACTCTTTGTCTCCTTCCTGTACACTGACTCATCACTTGAGTTACAGCCCAATACAGTGGTATCATCTGCAATTTTGCAGGTGGATTTAGAGGAGAATTAATGCCTGCAAGAAACCGAATCTCAAATTAATATATGAGCACTTTGATAATAAATGTACTTTGAAGTTTGAAACTGGCCACATGGTCTTGAGTGTTTATGGAGTAGCGCAGGAGGCTGGCAATGCAGCCTTGTAGGACGCCAGCGTTTAAAGATTAGTTTTATTTCTCACCTGTATAGTGAAACATGCAGTGAAATAACCTGTTTGCCTTGAGGACATCCTGAGGGCAGCCAGCAAGTGTCGTCATCTTTCCGAAAGCAATGTAGTATGCCCACAACTTACTAACCCTAACCCGCCAGTGAGGATAATTATGGCAGGGGTGTTGTCAGCAATGCTTAGTGATTGCAGTCTTTTGGTCAGGAAGTCAGGGATCCATTTGCAGAGGGAGGTGTTGAATTCCGGGTTTTTGGAGCTCGGAGATAAGTTTCATAGGAACTGGGGTATTGAAGGTGGAGCTGCAATCAATGAACAATTGTCTTTACTGTCCACATTCTCCAGTGATGAGTGTAGGGCCGGGGACATAGAGTAGGGTCAGGTCTATGTTGTCACAGACCTGTTTTTGGTGGTAAGGGAAATGCAGTGGGTTGAGATTGCTTGTGAGGCTGGAATTAATACATGCCATGACCAACCTCTCAAAGCCCTTCATAATGATGTATGTCAGGGCCGCTAGGTGGTAGTTATTAATGCACATAACCTTGTTCAAAGTAAATTATTATCAAGGTACATATATGTCACCATATAAAAATCTGAGATTAATTTTCTTGCAGGCATACTCAATAAATCCTTAGTAGAATAATAACCATAATAGAATCAATAAAAGACCGCACCAACTTGGCCGTTCAACTGGTGTGGAAAAGAGAACAAAATGTGCAAATACAAGAAGAAAATAATAATAATATTAATAATTAAATGAGTAATAAATATCAAGAACATTGGATGAAGGGTCCTTGAAAGTGAATCCATGAGTTGTGGGAACATTTCAATGATGGGGCAGTGAAGTTGAATGAAGTTACCTTCTCTAGTTCAAGAGCCTGATGGTTGAGGGGTAATTACTGGTCCTGAACCTGTTGGCGTGAGTCCCCTGAGGCTCCTGTACCTTCTTCATGATAGAAGCAGTGAGAGGAGATCATGACCTAGGTGGTGGGGTCCCTGATGATGGATGCTGCTTTCCTCTGACAATGCTCCATGTAAGTGTGCTCAATGGTGGTGAGGGCTTTACCTATGATGGACTGGGTCGTATCTATTTCTTTTTGTGGGATTTTCCATTCAAAGGCATTGGTGTTTCCATAGCAGGTATTGATGCAGCCAGTCAATATACTTTCCACTACCCATCTATTGAAGTTTGTCAAAATTTTACTTGTCATGTCAAATCTTCGCAAATTCCTAAGGAAATAGAGGTGCTGTCGTGCTTTCTTCATAATTAAACTTACATGCTGGGCCCAGGACAGGTCCTCTGAAATGATAACACTGAGGAATTTAAAGTTGCCGACCTTCTCCACTTCTGATCCCCCGATGAGGACAGGTTTATGGACCTCTGGTTTCCTCCTCCCGAAGTCAAAAATCAGCTTCTTGGTGTTACTGACATTGAGTGAGAGGTTGTTGATATGGCACCACTCAGCCAGATTTTCAATCTCACCCCTATATGCTGATTCATCACCACCTTTGATTCAGCCAACAGCAGTGGTGTCATCAGCAAACTTAAATATGGCGTTGTAGCTGTGCTTAGCCACACAGTCATAGGTCTAAAGTGAGTAGAGTGGGGGCTAAGCACACAGCCTTGTGGTGCACCTGTACTGATGGTTATTTTTCTTAGATATCGAAATAAGGGTGGTCTTCCTAAAGCAGGTGAGAACCTCAGGTTGAAGCAGGGAATGGTTAACAATATCTTCAAGTACCCTCGCTAGCTGATCTGTGCAGGATCTAAGGATGCGGCCAGGGATACCATCGGGACCAGATGATTTCTGTGGGTTCACGCTGCAGGAGGTTGATCCTACATCCACAGTGTTATCCTGATTGGAAAGACCAAATCAAGTCACAGGGCCCGGATCTGAGAGCGAGGGATGACCCGAGATTTGGACGATATAAATGCCGGGCCAGATTGAAAAGGTCAGGGTGTCAGCGCTGGAGGAGAGGGATGGGCCAGTATTCAGTTCCCTGCTCCATGAGGTTTACTCGTTTCTGCGATAAACTGAGGCTCTGGCCTGCAATTAACAGGCTTCTGGATCGGCTGCAGTGATGGCCGGCTTTGGGCTCACTTTCATGAACTTCAGTTCTGAATGTTTTTTTGCTTACTTTTATTATTTGTACGATTTGCTTATTTTCTGTACATTGGATGCCTAATGGTTTGTTTTTTTTTAATTTTTTTATTTAAATCCGTTCTTTTGAGTTTCTTTGTTTTGCGGCTGCCTGTAAGAAGCCCAATCGCAAGGATATATATTAGTATACATACTTTGATAATAACTATACTTTGAACTTTGTTGGTACAGGTGGATTGGAGGCTGTTAGTGTGGGTGGTGACATCCAAGTTCAAGTTTAATATTATTTGACTGTAGAAACATATATACAACCAAATGAAACAATGTTCCTCTGAACAATACCTAGATCACACACAGCACAGAGAACAAAATACTACCACAAACAAGTTTATAAAATATAATCCAAAATACAGATGAAGTGCACAGCACAGGTAAACAATGAACAGTAGACATCTTGCTGTCCTAATGACAAGTCCTCAGTGGTGACAGGGCATTCATTGATCGCACAGCCCAGGGGAAGAAGCTGTTAACCAGTCTGGCAGCCCAAGTCCTGATGCTTCTGCACCTCCTTCCTGACAGTAGTTGGTCAAAGAGGTTGTGGGATGGATGGTGGGGATCCTTGGCAATGATTTGGGCCCTTTGTCTACAACGCTCCCGGTAAATGTCACACATAGGGGTGAGGGAGATTGCGGTGGTCCTCTTGGCAGTTTTTAAACTATCCTCTGTAGGGTCTTGCAGTCTGATGTCTTGCAGCTTCCCTGCTACAAGAGATGCAGCCAGACAGGACCCTCTCGAGGATGCTCCCATAGAAAGTTGTTAGAAGGAGATCAGGGAATCTTGCACGCCTCAATATCGTCAGAAAATGTGAACACTGCTGTGCCTTTTTGACAAATAAGAAGCTGTTGCAGGTGCAGGTTAGATCATCGGTTATGTGCTCACCAAGGAACTTTGTGCTCTTCACTCTCTCTACAGCAGAGCCATCGATGTGCAATGGAGAGCAGTCAACCTGCACCTTGCTGAAGTCCACAATTATCTCTTTTGTTTTGTGCACATTGAAGTTCAGGCTGATGCTCTTACACCATTTTGACAAGCCCCTCTTCCTCCCCTCTGTATGCTGACTCATCATTGTTGCTGGAGAGGCCAGCCAGTGTTGTATCATCAGTGAACTTGATGATACTGTTTGAGATGGATCTGGCAGTGCAGTCGTGAGTCAGCACTGTGAACAGCAGTGAGCTGAGCACACGGCCAAAGAAGACACCAGTGCTCAGCATGCTGGAGTTTGAGATATTGCACCCAACTTAGAGTGACTGTATCTTTCCAGCAAGAAGTCCAAGATCCAGGTACAGAAAGTGATTTTGAGCCCGAACAAGGACATTTGTCAGGTAATGCAATGGGTGACAGATGACACATGTTCATAATGACACATGTTGTTCATAATAGAAACTGTTCTATATAATCCAGAAACACCGTCATTGAGTAGTTGTGTTCACTATAAGAGCTGGTGTCTGACATAATGACATCAGTGTAAGGCAACTGTTTTTGGTTTTGTTCATAATGGAGGTAAAGGCCTGTGGCTTTTGTTAAGCACATAAAATGACTCACATGTTTTACTGACAAAGTCCTACATTGGTCACCTTGATGCTCTTGGACAACTGCAGAGTTACTGACTGACACATTGACCAATGTAGTAGCTTTGGAGTCACCAGAGCTTTGGGAGCCATACACTACCGCATGGTTTGCACAGACAAAAGCCCAGTTCATGCTGCAAGAAATCACCGCGGACAGTACCAAATTTTGCTACGTTGTAGCATTGCTAAGCAGTTCCGCTGCACCTACAGCATTGAGTCTACTAGAAAACCTGCCTGCACCTGAACTCGTTAACTTTATTAACTTTGCCTCCAACTTTCACCCTGCCCTCAAGTTTACCTGGTCCATTTCTGACACCTCCCTCCCCTTTCTAGATCTTTCTGTCTCTGTCTCTGGAGACAGCTTATCCACTGATGTCTACTATAAGCCTACTGACTCTCACAACTATCTGGACTATTCCTCTTCTCACCCTGTCTCTTGCAAAAACGCCATCCCCTTCTCGCAATTCCTCCGTCTCCGCCGCATCTGCTCTCAGGATGAGGCTTTTCATTCTAGGACGAGGGAGATGTCTTCATTTTTTAAAGAAAGGGACTTCCCTTCCTCCACTATCAACTCTGCTCTTAAACGCATCTCCCCCATTTCACGTACATCTGCTCTCACTCCATCCTCCCACCACCCCACTAGGAATAGGGTTCCCCTGGTCCTCACCTACCACCCCACCAGCCTCCGGGTCCAACATATTATTCTCCGTAACTTCCGCCACCTCCAACGGGATCCCACCACTAAGCATATCTTTCCCTCCCCGCCTCTCTCTGCATTCCGCAGGGATCGCTCCCTACACAACTCCCTTGTCCATTCGTCCCCCCCATCCCTCCCCACTGATCTCCCTCCTGGCACTTATCCGTGTAAGCGGAACAAGTGCTACACATGCCCTTACACTTCCTCCCTTACCACCATTCAGGGCCCCAAACAGTCCTTCCAGGTGAGGCATCACTTCACCTGTGAGTCGACTGGGGTGATATACTGCGTCCGGTGCTCCCGATGTGGCCTTTTATATATTGGTGAGACCCGACACAGACTGGGAGACCGCTTTGCTGAACATCTACGCTCTGTCCGCCAGAGAAAGCAGGATCTCCCAGTGGCCACACATTTTAATTCCACATCCCATTCCCATTCTGACATGTCTATCCACGGCCTCCTCTACTGTAAAGATGAAGCCACACTCAGGTTGGAGGAACAACACCTTATATTCCGTCTGGGTAGCCTCCAACCTGATGGCATGAACATTGACTTCTCTAACTTCCGCTAGGCCCCACCTCCCCCTCGTACCCCATCTGTTACTCTTTTTAATGCACACATTCTTTCTCTCACTCTCCTTTTTCTCCCTCTGTCCCTCTGAATATACCTCTTGCCCATCCTCTGGGTCACTCCCCCCCCCGTCTTTCTTCCCGGACCTCCTGTCCCATGATCCTCTCGTATCCCCTTCTGCCTATCACCTGTCCAGCTCTCGGCTCCATCCCTCCCCCTCCTGTCTTCTCCTATCATTTTGCATCTCCCTCTCCCCCTCCAGCTTTCAAATCCCTTACTCACTCTTCCTTCAGTTAGTCCTGACGAAGGGTCTCGGCCTGAAACGTCGACTGCGCCTCTTCCTATAGATGCTGCCTGGCCTGCTGCGTTCACCAGCAACTTTGATGTATGTTGCTTGAATTTCCAGCATCTGCAGAATTCCTGTTGTTTGCGTTTAAATTCACTACTGCGAAGCCTCTTCCGGTGATGCCTACACCGAAGAAGTTTAGATCCTCTCTTCAACGGGAGTTCAGTGAAACCATCTCTCACTGCTCCCCATCTGTGATTTCTTCGGCTCTTCAACTTTTCGACCAGACTTTGACTCAAACTCACTATCACTGCCATGTATCCTTTCTTGGAACGTGCCTCCGTCGCCAACTTACTCCAGTTGGCTTTAGGATTCGTTTCCAAGCCTCTCAATTTGGACCTTCTGAGGATCCCAGGTACTCACATTTCATTGACTCTGCCTCTCGCCGCTTCTCCCATCAAGCTCTGAAGGCGACGCTCTCCGCCATGAGGAGGTACTTGGTGTCCCTATCCCAGACCCTTCCACACCTTCGGGACACTTTCTTCGCCGTCTGTAATGGTCCTACCCGCTATTTCATCCTCCGTCGGATCCACGCCTGCAATCGCCGTTTCTTTGACTTTGTCATGTTAGGCAAAGATCGCAAGATCTTACATCTACGGACTCCAGAGCCTGCCGGCCCCGACGCTAGCAGGCATGAACTTTCGGTTGCGGCCCCTGCCGTTGGTCTCGGCGGCTCCAACACCTCAGGACATATTCAAAACCCGGACTCCAGCAACGACCATGGAGACATTCAAAGCGATCGCGCAACCACCAACTGCGACTCCAGCCTTGAACTCCAGGCCGGGTCTTTATGTGCTGCTGTTGTGACTCCCGTCTCCCCTTCCCCCACCACCACTCCGCAGCCCCGTCTTCCTCAGATCCCACCGTCAGCTCCTGGGCCCTCAGAGGCTCCATCTTCCTCTCACCCCAACCCTCCCCCCTCCCCTGACACCCCCAGCCTCCCCCCTCCCCCCTCTGATCCCAGCTCTCATCCGTGCCGGGTCTTTACCATCCCCTCCGACCTTCAACTGTCGGAGGCAGAACGCTCTGTTCTCAGTAAGGGCCTCACGTTTGTCCCCCTTCGCCCACACCTCAGCGAGTTCCGTGTTCGCCATGATGCGGAACTTTTCTTCCGCCGTCTCCGTCTCCGAGCCTACTTCTTCGGCAAGGAGTCTTCCACCCCCACCGATGACCCCTTCTCCCGTCTTCATCCCTCCTCTTCTTCATGGACACCCTGCTCTGGTCTTCTGCCTGCTCTGGATCTCTTTATTGCCAACTGCCGACGGGACATCAACCGTCTCGACTTCACCGCACCTTGTCCCCATTCCAACCTCACTCCTTCGGAACGCTCTGCTCTCCACTCCCTCCGCACTAATCCTAACATTATTATTAAACCCGCTGATAAAGGGGGTGCTGTTGTAGTCTGGCGTACTGACCTCTACCTTGCCGAGGCACAGCGACAACTCGCGGATACCTCCTCTTATTTACCCCTCGATCGTGACCCCACTAAGGAGCACCAGGCCATTGTCTCCCACACTATCAACGACTTTATCCGCTCAGGGGATCTCCCATCCACTGCTACCAACCTTATAGTTCCCACACCCCGCACTTCCCGTTTCTACCTCCTACCCAAGATCCACAAACCTGCCTGTCCTGGCCGACCTATTGTCTCAGCTTGCTCCTGCCCCACCGAACTCGTTTCTGCATACCTCGACACTGTTTTATCACCCCTTGTTCAATCCCTTCCGACCTATGTTCGTGACACTTCTCACGCTCTTAAACTTTTCGATGATTTTAAGTTCCCTAGCCCCCACCGCTTTATTTTCACCTTGGATGTCCAGTCCCTATATACTTCCATCCCCCATCAGGAAGGTCTCAAAGCTCTACGCTTCTTTTTGGATTCCAGACCTAATCAGTTCCCCTCTACCACCACTCTGCTCCGTCTAGCGGAATTAGTCCTTACTCTTAATAATTTCTCCTTTTGCTCCTCCCATTTCCTCCAGACTAAAGGTGTAGCTATGGGCACCCGTATGGGTCCTAGCTATGCCTGCCTTTTTGTTGGGTTTGTGGAACAATCTATGTTCCGTGCCTATTCTGGTATCTGTCCCCCACTTTTCCTTCGCTACATCGACGACTGCATTGGCGCTGCTTCCTGCACGCATGCAGAACTCGTTAACTTTATTAACTTTGCCTCCAACTTTCACCCTGCCCTCAAGTTTACCTGGTCCATTTCTGACACCTCCCTCCCCTTTCTAGATCTTTCTGTCTCTGTCTCTGGAGACAGCTTATCCACTGATGTCTACTATAAGCCTACTGACTCTCACAACTATCTGGACTATTCCTCTTCTCACCCTGTCTCTTGCAAAAACGCCATCCCCTTCTCGCAATTCCTCCGTCTCCGCCGCATCTGCTCTCAGGATGAGGCTTTTCATTCTAGGACGAGGGAGATGTCTTCATTTTTTAAAGAAAGGGGCTTCCCTTCCTCCACTATCAACTCTGCTCTTAAACGCATCTCCCCCATTTCACGTACATCTGCTCTCACTCCATCCTCCCACCACCCCACTAGGAATAGGGTTCCCCTGGTCCTCACCTACCACCCCACCAGCCTCCGGGTCCAACATATTATTCTCCGTAACTTCCGCCACCTCCAACGGGATCCCACCACTAAGCATATCTTTCCCTCCCCGCCTCTCTTTGCATTCCGCAGGGATCGCTCCCTACACAACTCCCTTGTCCATTCGTCCCCCCCATCCCTCCCCACTGATCTCCCTCCTGGCACTTATCCGTGTAAGCGGAACAAGTGCTACACATGCCCTTACACTTCCTCCCTTACCACCATTCAGGGCCCCAAACAGTCCTTCCAGGTGAGGCATCACTTCACCTGTGAGTCGACTGGGGTGATATACTGCGTCCGGTGCTCCCGATGTGGCCTTTTATATATTGGTGAGACCCGACGCAGACTGGGAGACCGCTTTGCTGAACATCTACGCTCTGTCCGCCAGAGAAAGCAGGATCTCCCAGTGGCCACACATTTTAATTCCACATCCCATTCCCATTCTGACATGTCTATCCACGGCCTCCTCTACTGTAAAGATGAAGCCACACTCAGGTTGGAGGAACAACACCTTATATTCCGTCTGGGTAGCCTCCAACCTGATGGCATGAACATTGACTTCTCTAACTTCCGCTAGGCCCCACCTCCCCCTCGTACCCCATCTGTTACTCTTTTTAATGCACACATTCTTTCTCTCACTCTCCTTTTTCTCCCTCTGTCCCTCTGAATATACCTCTTGCCCATCCTCTGGGTCACCCCCCCCGTCTTTCTTCCCGGACCTCCTCTCGTATGATCCTCTCGTATCCCCTTCTGCCTATCACCTGTCCAGCTCTCGGCTCCATCCCTCCCCCTCCTGTCTTCTCCTATCATTTTGCATCTCCCCCTCCCCCTCCAGCTTTCAAATCCCTTACTCACTCTTCCTTCAGTTAGTCCTGACGAAGGGTCTCGGCCTGAAACGTCGACTGCGCCTCTTCCTATAGATGCTGCCTGGCCTGCTGCGTTCACCAGCAACTTTGATGTATGTTGCTTGAATTTCCAGCATCTGCAGAATTCCTGTTGTTTGCACCTGGTAAATATGTCACTCTGAAAACTCACCTATTACAGAATTTTGGACTGTCTGAGTCTGAGCGTGGCAAACAGGTGCTCGCCTTGCCCAGCCTGGGTGATGCCAGAACTTTAGAACTAATGGACCACTTGCTACTGTCACAGTGGGGGCTGGTAACATACCCAAATGCAAGACACAGACACTGAAGTACAAGGAACAGGACTTGAATAGAGTAGGGATGTGACAGGATTCAGACCAGGAGCAGGGACAAGAACACAGACTTGGGCTAGGGAAAGCGGGACCAGGACTAGAAACCATGGACTAGGAGACAAGGCTTCGACTGCAAGCCTGAGACTGGACAAGGACCCAGAAGCTAGGTCTTGCCTCGGGCTCAGACCCCAGAACCAGGCAAGAACATGACATGGCTTCAGGACAGGATGTGGCTAGGTCTAGAGGCCTGAGCTTGGAGACAGGCTGGGGTCTTTGCTCTTGAGGCTGGGGACTTCAGGCTTGGGCTCCTGGAGCTTGGCTTGGGATTCTCAAGGCTTGGGCTCCTGGAGCTTCTCCTGGGCAGGACACAGATACTTTTCCCCACAGAGGCAATAGACAATAGGTGGAGTAGGCCATTCAGCCATTTGAGCTAGCACCACCATTCACTATGATCATGGCTAATCATCCACAATCAGTATCCAGTTCCTGCCTTATCCCCATAACCTTTGATTCCACTATCTTTAAGAGCTCTACCCATCTCTTTCTTGAAAGCATCCAGAGACTTAGCCATGGTTCTGGCTCTGAACCAGAAAACACCATGTCTATGTTTTTGGCCCTCCAAGAGGACCACAACCTTATCGTGGTTTGGAGACTTGCGTGCCTCAATGACCTGGAGACCGATGTTGGCTGGAGTTGGCTTTCTGCTTTGGCTCTCGGTTGGGTCACCTACGCCAAATAGGTCAAAGGGTAGAGGTCAGACTAAGAGTTATGCACCGGTCCTCCAGGTTCAGAGGTTCAGCTCAGGGCGAACAACTCTGACAAAAACCGGTAAAACAAATTTTTTTATGGAAACAGCGATAAAGAATCCTTTTACATTCAACCACATTGCATTCCTGAGTCTCCACCTGGGACTTGCATAACTGATGGCAGTGAAAACTGAGGGGAAGCTACTGACATGATGAAGGAAGTCCTGAATACCACCAGAGATGGAGAACCTTCATTGCTGCCCTGAATGCCAGTGGTGTAATGGGCTGTAACATGTTTTTACCATGCAGCTTTCAGCACCAGTGCCAAGAAGTGCTGGCACATCGGGATATCGGAGGCCTGTGAACACCATGGGTTCCAGCTGCCAGAGTCATCTAATGTTCATTACAGGCACCCTTTCAGGGCTACGTTCCTTGTGTGACAGAGTGCTCAAGTGAGTGTTCTGCCAGCATCACCCATTGATTATAAAGCAGAGGGTGACGAGCACTCGCTGGAGGCTGCCAATGGCAACAACATACAGCCTTACGGGACATGACGCTTGGCACTCTGCTTCAGGGAGCAGCACTACACGTGGGACTTTATCCTGGCTAAGGTTGCCAGACCTCTGCTTACAGCAGATTTCCTGTGCATCAAAGGACAGGTAGTAGACCTTAAGAACTGCTGGCTTGTAGACGCAAGAAATTTGGGTCGTTACCTTGTACCCCCAGTAAGTTCCCCATGATGACTATCTAGTGCACGCACTACCACATTTGAATTCACTTGCCTGCTGGGCAAATTCCCAAGCCTCATCGAGCCCACATTTTCCACTACAGTCACAAAGCATGGGGTCAAGCACCACGTTTCCACAACTGGCTCACCGGTCCACACCCGTGTGCGTAGACTGGACTCAGAAAACCTGGCCAGTGTGAAGGCTGAATTCGATAACATGGAAACGCTTGGCATTGTACGCAGGTTGATTAGCCTTTGGACTTCACCCTTCCACATGGTCCCTAACGCTGATGGTGGTTGCCGGCCATGCACCTTAACGAGGCCACCACCCCTGATCATTACCTGGTCCCACATATTCAAGACTTGTCAGAACATTTAGCCAGAAAGATAATTTTTTCAAAAGTGGACTTAGTCAGAGGCTACCATCAAGTGCTTGTGCATGCTGAGGACATTCCCAAAACTACTGATATAACTCCATTTGGCCTATTTGAGTTTCTGCAGATGCTGCTTGGGCTGAAAAATGCAGCACAGACTTTCCAGTGACTAATGGACTCTGTGTTAAAAGACTTAGATTTTCTTTTTGTTGACCTGGATGGCATACTTGTCACCAGTGATAAACTGACACTTACCACATCTCTGCAGACTGTTCAAGCCAACTGAGACTGATTATCAACCCCGCCAAATGCCACTTTGGGTTGTCTACTATTGACTTTCTCGGCCACCGCAGCTCTGCAGAAGGTGCAACGCCCCATCCGTCAATAGTCGTCATTATTATGGACTTTCCACCGCCCCAAAGCACAGCAGGAGTTTTTAGGAATGGTGAATTTCTATCACCTTTTCATTCTGTGAGTTGCTGAGCTCATGCTCCCATTCTATAGTGCCCTTAAAGTCAGTGCCCCTAATCACATGCTTGAGAGGTAAGTGTACATGACCAGAGCATTTGACAATGCCAAACGAGCTCTTTCGATCGCGACCCTACTGGCGCACCCACTCCTCCACACACCTGTAGCCGTCACTACTGATGCCGCAGACTATGCTGTGGGTGCTGTGCACTAACGGTTGGTTGCTGATCAGTGGCAGCTGCTCGCCTTCTCCAGCCGGCAGCTCCACCTGACCTGAGAGGAGATACACGTGACCCTAGTCTCACAAAGCTGTCTGTGAATTTTCCATCAGTAATGCATCATCAACCCCTTCTGTTCCAATTTTGTACAGGATGTGTTAAACTCATTAGGAAGGGATCTGTTGTTGTCGGCGATGTTGCCTGGTGATATTGTAGTGGCCAATAAATTTTCTCTAAATATCTTTGTCAGTCTGTCTCCCTTCTTATCTCTTCTGTTCTCCTGACCTACCCATCACCTCCCTCTAGTGCCCATCCTCCCATGGTCCACTCTTCTCTCTAATTGAATTCCTTCTTCTTCAGCCCTTCACCTTTTCCACCTGTCACCTCTCAGCTTTGCACTTCATACCCCTCCCCCACCCACCCCCACCCATCCACCTTCACGCTCACCTCACCAGCCAGCTTATACTTCTTCCCCTTCCCACCGTCTTATTCTGGCTTCTTCCCCTCTCCATTCCCATTCTAATGAAGGGTCTCAGCCTGAAATGCCGACTGTTTATTTCCCTCCATAGGTGCTGCCTGACCTGCTGAGCTCCTTCAGCACTTAGTATGTTGCTTTGGATTGCCAGCAGCTGCAGAATTTCTTGAGTTTATGTGTTAATCTGATCCAGTGTAGGATTACTGGTTAAATGGTGGCTCCTTCTCACTCCCTCCTCCACTTCCTCTTGCATCTGTCAGCTCAGCTCCCTGGCCCACAATGTCTGTGCTGAGCACGAAGCCGAATTAAACTAATCCCCTCTGCCTCCTCCAGATCCTTATACCTCCCTTCCCTGCATGTTCATTCACCAATCTAAAAGTATCTCGAACATCACTATCATATTGGTTTCCACTCCCACTCCTGTAGCACATTCTGTACACCTACCATTCTCTGTGTAAAACAACTCTGCCTCACACGTCCCCTTTAAACTTACGCCCTCACACCTTAAAGCCATGCCCGCTAATATTACACATTGCTACCCTGGGAAAAGCTTCAGATTCAAATAAATTTTGATCGATCACATGCACATCAAGACTCTGTTTTCAGTGGTTGGGAAGAGGACAAAGAAAGGTGGTTAGATCTCAAGAGATGTGGACTATCTCACTGGCCATGATCTGATAGAATACCCTCATTCACAAGCATAATCCTTGTGTCAGAACCAGAATCAGAATTATTATCACTCACATATGTCATGAAATGTGTTGCTTTGTGGCATCAGTACAGTGCAATACATTAAAAATTACTATAAATTACAATAGGACATATATACAGTGGATTCCAGTTAGTTGAGACACATCGGGACCAGTACATTTTGGCCTCATTAAGCAGCTGCCCCAATTAACTAAAGTTTATTGGAAATAGTTAAACAGGTATAAAAAGTATAAACTGCCATTTAACTGAGTAACAAATTACATTTTAAAAGAAATACAGAAAATATTAGAACACTGCCAAAACCACTACAGAACTATAAAACAGTGTATTCGTTCCTAATAGTTATTGCTGCTGTCTATGCTACCAGGGTACACGACATGTTTTTTGATTGACTGTAAATGAATAATATCACCTAGTGCAGATAATGGACTGCCTTCAAACAATATGTTTGACGATTGCATCCTCCAAATCTTCATTTTCATTGTAATATTCAAGATGATTGTTGATACCTTCAAATTCTTCATAGTTCCTAATTTACTGAAGCAGTGAAATCATTTCATTTTCACTTCCAACCATTTCTGGCATCTCCAAGCCAGGATGCTTGAAACCGCAGAGAGCAAAACAGTTTGGAATGGTCTTACTGCTTATTAGTTGCCAACTATCAGTGACAAAAGTCACTGCTTTTTGAACACAAGTGCAAGCAAGTAACGCTATTTAAAAACTCCAAGCAGGGGTGTAGTGCCTAATGGCCACATGATGTGCATGTGACTGATGCCAATTAGAAACCATTCAGCAACAGTGTCCTATTCTTATTAAATGGCGTAGTGTCCCAAATAACAAAGAGAATCCCATTTGCTTTCTTGATTTGTTTGAATTGTCCCAAATACGTCACTGCCCTGAGTAACCAATAGTCCAATTAACTGGAGCATGTCCACGGTGGCGAGATTCCTTGGTAATGGATGCTCCCACCTTTTGAAGACATCCTCAATGGTGGGGAGGCTAGAGCCCACGATGAAGAGGGCTGAGTTTACAACCCTCGAAAGTTTTTCCGCTCCTGTGTATTGGGACTCCCATACCAAAAGGTGGTGCAACCAATCAGAATCCTCTCCATGGAACATCTGTAGAAATTTGCTGGAGTCTTTGGCAACATATCAAATTTCCTCGTGCTCCTAATGAAACATATCTGCTGGTGTGCCTTCATCATAAATGCATATGTTGTGCCCAGGTTAGAACTTCAGAGATGTTGTCACCAGGGACTTAAAACTTAAAACTTAAAAGGAACTTTTCCACTGATGAGCCCTTGATGAGGACTGGTGTTTGTTCCCTTGACTTCTTTTTCCCCTCCTGAAGTCTATGATCAGTTCCTTGGTCTTACTAATGTGTGTAAGATTAATGTTGAGTTACCACTCAACCAGCTGATCTACCTCACTCTTGTACACCTCCTCGTCACCGTTGTGTATTTAATATTTCAGTAATATTTGAGTAATATTGTAAATGTATTGTTTGATTAAGCATTTTTGTTTGTTTAAGTATTCATCATGGGTATATGTAAAAGTATGTAAGTAGCATACGTCATTACACCACTACATCATAAGTGCTTGCCTCACTTGAAATGAAAACAAAGCATACAAGTTCTCCCTGTCTCCCCTTATTTTTCTTCCAATTAGTTTTATGCTTTGAAATTACAAAGCATAACAGTGGCAACAAGGTACTGTATTTTTTAAATGAACCCAAGATGAATACCTATTGGTTGAAGTTCAGTGAGATGTTTGAGTTGAAAAAAAAGTGCAGTGAAATGTTCAAGTTAAAAAAAAGCACAGCAAGCTCTTTAAATGGATGAAATTCCGGGGTTTATAAACGGTGAGTACCAGGTGATAATAATAATAAATTTAAGAAGTAGAAATAGCTAGCTACATCTGAAAGATTGATGTATTCGATAGCACAATAGATAACTGGATTTTGTATACTGAGCAAATAAAGCTGCATTTTGAAGCAAATGAAATAGCCAGTGAAAAGCAAGTGCCAAATTTGCTGAGTGCATTGGATTTGAAGGCCTACAGTTTGCTTACAACTTTAACTGCTCCAAGCAAGCCAGCCAAAATGAGGTTTGTTGATATCATGAAAGTAATGCAGGAACATTTAGAACCAAAGCCATTGTTGATAGCAGAACATTTTAGGTTTCATAAATGGAATCAAAAGGAAGGGGAGACCATTTCAGTGTATGTGGCTGAATTGAAGAGATTATCTGAGCATTGTCCATTCAATAATGCCGGTTTAGTTGTGGAATCTTGCAAGAAAGCATTCAAGAACAGCCCCTAAATAAAGCACAACTTACGTTTAAAGGAGCAGTTTAAATAGAAGTATCAATGGAAACAGCAGACAGAAATGCAATTGAGTTGCAGTCAGGAATGAAAGCGAGTGTGAACAAAATTGTAACATCGAAACAGAAACTGGCCTGGCCAGACAAATAGTGTTACTGGTGTGGCAGAGTCTCACATACACCAGACCAATGCAGATTTAAAGGCAAAACTTGCAGAAAATCAACAAAGTAGGACACATACAAAGAGCATGTCAGGCAGAAAAAATTAAATGGACTGCGCAGGGAAGAGGAAAGGAGAATAAGTCAAGTTGCAGTTTCAAAAAGCACACTAATCTGCATGCTGTTGATGAAAAAGCTGCTGATGATGAGAGTGACGTGGGACTGAGTACACTTGAGATTTACAATGTGAAA
The DNA here is from genome assembly GCF_963921235.1 of Mobula hypostoma. Classification (NCBI taxonomy): domain Eukaryota; kingdom Metazoa; phylum Chordata; class Chondrichthyes; order Myliobatiformes; family Myliobatidae; genus Mobula; species Mobula hypostoma. Next base: position 124,744,861 of record NC_086097.1, read on the forward strand.
ACTAACAGGAGAGAAGCAATATGGCTTACACCATAAGTGAACTGCAAATTAATTAAAATGGAATTGGACACTGACTTGGCTGTTTCAGTCATTCAACAAAATGAGTTTGAATGGTATTTCAAAGATACTGAACTGAAACCTGCAGATATCCAACGAAGAACTTATACTGGAGAAAAAATAACGCCTGTGGGAATGACATTTGTAACAGTGAAATACAACAACCAGCAAGCCACATTGGGCTTGTATGTGATAAAAACAGGAGGGCCAGCATTGTGGGGCTGTGAGTGGCTGAGACAACTACAATGTGATTGGAGATCCATCCACCACTTGCATGCTACATCCCCTGCAAGAGAGTCAACTGAAAGCGAATTAAGAAAGATTGTGAAAGACACACAGCAGAGTTCAAGGATGGCATTGCAAAACTCAAACTTATCAAGGGTAAAATAAAATGAAAATTCCACACCCAAGTTTTGCAAAGACCATCCAATTCCTTATACCATTTGTGATAAAGTAGCCAGTGAGCTGGGTCACATGGAGGCTGAAGGAATTCTTTCCAAGGTTGAGTGGAGTCTCATGGGCAATGCCAGTGGTCCCAGTAGCCAAGAAGAATTGGGCTGTCAGGATCTGTGGTGATTTTAACGTCACCATCAATCCAGGACTGAAAGTAGATTGATACCGTCTGCTCAGAATAGAGAATATCTTCACAAACCCCTTTGGTGGAAAGCCCTTCAGCTAAGTGGACTTAGCTGAGGCCTATCTACAGATGGAGGTGGAAGAAGAGTCCAAAATGTTTCTCACCGTAAACACTCACAAAGGCTTTGTTGTGATAATAGGCTTATCTTTAGAGTAGCATCTGCACCTGGAGTACAGAGCAGGAATAATCACTTAATCCCACAATGTCTGTACTGGCCCTGATGCCAATTTAATGAATCCCATCTGCATACACATGGTTTATGTTCCTGTTACAGCGAGCCAAAACCACCAAAGCTTATTGCTCGGCTGATAAACAACCCCAGCTGACTTTCACAAATTGATTGTTGTTCCAATCAACATCTTGAACATTCTTCGGGTAAACTATTTAAATAGTCGTACTTTGGGATCAGTTCTGAGTTTTGAGATTTCTAGTTGTGTGGTTTTACTGAATAAAAGAGCATTTCAAGTTCTGGCTTTATCCTGTCACCTGGCTTGGGGTCTCATCAGTAGTTATAGTTGAGCAAACACAAGAAATTATTGACAAGGTGCTGTATTATGTCGACATGACAATTTCAGCAGGAAACTTAGATGCAATTCTACAATAGCAGCAAGCTCTATCTGAGGTGGCCCAGCTAAAGTTAATCAAAATTTTGACCAGCAGGTTATGAGTGAGTCCAACGTCGATGTCAAATGACTGCAGTGCATTGGGTGGAACAGTCCAGCTGATTGGCGAACTGCACTGCATGGTAACCAAATCAACAGTGTGTGTTGCCTAACAGACCAGCCAGATCTGAATGTTTTTGGCATTGACTGGATGGACAAGCTTGACCTCTGAAGCATCCCTCTGGATGAGGTCTGTATGGAGACACTGGCCATTAAAATCATGTCAGTCAACGCCATATCACCATCAATATGTGAGATCATACAAAAACTGCAACAGCACCATGCAGCAGTGTTTCAAGAAGGTTTAGGTTGCTGCACCAAACTGTAAGCAGAACTCTTATCTCCATTCAGACGCAAAGCCAGTCTTTTGTCCCAAAAGACTAGTACCATATGCAGCCTTACCAATTGTGGAGCAAGAGCTGGATCACCTGCAACAAGCTGGTGTGATCAGAGCTGTCAACTACTCATGTTGGGCAACTCCAGTAATCATTATAAAGAACTCTAGCAGTACAGTGAGGTTGTGTGCAGACTTCTCAACTGGTCGTAGTGTGGCTCTGGAGATATACCAGTACCCTTTACCGGTATTGGCAATTCTCTTTGCAAAATTGGAAAGTACTCGCTACTTTGCAAAGTTGGACCTTGACTGAAGCCTACCTTCAGCTAGAAGTGGTGGACAATTCACAGGAGTTTCTCACCATTACAATACATAAGGGGTTGTTTTCCTTTGTCCGTCTGCCTTTCGGGGTAAAGATAGCTCCTTCAATTTTCCTACAGCTTATGGACACCGTATTGAGTGGCATTGACAGTGGTGCTGCTAACCTCGACAATATTATTGTGATGGTCATGGATCAGACAGAGCTATGCTTACGCTTGGACCACGTTTTGAACAAACTACAAGACTTTGGATTGTGACCCGGGCCAGAAAAATACAGCAACATGGTATTTTCAAAATCAAGTATTTGGAATTTGTCATTGACGAGCATGGCCATCGCCCAGATCCCAAAAACATCACTGCTATCTTAAAAATGCCTCCTCCATCAGCTGTCAACGCTTTGCAATCATTATTTAGGGCATGATCAGTCATTATTCAGCATTTCTCCCAGAAATGCACCAGCTGAGGGAGCCACTCAATACTCTACTTAACAAAGGCGCTACATGGAAATGGTGCAAACATTGCCAAGAGGCTTTTCCTTCTTGTCTGCCTAGTGTTTGGGGACAGAATAGAGACTCCATGAACACGTCAACCAAAAGTACTGAAACTATTCACACAGGCATCAATCGAATGAGAGCTCGGGCAAGAAGCTTTGTGAATTGGTTGACCATAGATGAAGATATCACATCGTATGCAAGCAATGTACTCAACGCTCTATGTCAACCAAGGATCCACATAGAAGCAATCCACAACAAAGGCTTAATCTATCAGATCTTGGAGTCAAGTACATATTGACTTTGTCTGCCCAGTCAACGGGTGAATCTACCTTGTCCTGGTTAACGGCTTTTCCAAATGGCCAGAAGTATTATCTATGAAGTCAACACTGACAGCGGCTACCGTCCAACAGCTGCTGTAGATCTTTAGCTGATTTGGAATTCAGGAAATGCTTGTTTCTGACAACAGCACTCAATTCAGTTCACAGCAGTTTGCTGCCTTCTGCCGGAACAGTGGAATTATCCACATCCGCTCTCCCCCACATCCTCCCCAGTCCAGTGGCCAAGCAGTGAGGTTTGTGGATAGGTTCAAATGGTCACTTCTCAAATCAAGAGGGGAAGGAGCATTGGCTGAGGCCCTCAATATATTTCTGCTGACATATCAAATTACACCACAGCCAGGCCTCGAGGGGAAGCCACCAGCTGAAGTGCTTTTGGGAAGAAGACTACACACAGTATTGGATGCAATACTGCCACAGTGCCTGGCATCCAGAAGAGCAGATGGTCAGGTGCACAAGGGCAGCCACACAGACCTTGGTCAACGGGTGAAGTCATTCAAGCCCGAGTGGCAGCGTGGGTCAAATGGTATTGCAAAGGGCAAGAATCCTGGTACCTGGTCAGATTGACAAACGGATAGAGAAAGTGCTCTGTGATGCTGAGAGACATCCTAGGATGCACTGGGACACATCAGTGATGTTACCCGGGGTGATCAGATGTTTCGGATCTTTCAACATCAGACACCCTCGCCCAGGCAACCCAGCCAGGGTTGATCAGGCCCTGGCTTGTGTCCCAGCAACATTGGTCCACGGGTCACACCTCTTGATCTATAGCCATCTGGAGGCAGGCTCTGCAGCCTTTATGGCAGTCCTGATGGCTGTTCTCTTTGCAGTGCCCACAATACCAAGGAGAGAGTAAGTTCTGCCCACCTCTATGGCTCGCAATGTGCTCTCCACCCCTGTCTCTGGCACTGCTGTACCAGCTCCTGCTATATGGCTTTCTTGAGGTTATCATAGACAGACATCAGTAGTTCACCACATCGACCAGTTGCAACCACGTGCTCCCGAAGGCAACAAATTTGTCAGGCAGATCATCAAACAAAGAGTTGGACCTTCACCTTCTCCTGGACAGGTTCAATTTACCTTGACTGAACCAGCACCTGCACAGCTGCAAGCAACAAGGAAGTGACAGCCTGCAACCACTACAAAGTGCAAGTTAACCCTCATCTCAAATCCTACAAGAGGGAGGTGTTACATCGAACTGAAACAACCAATGCCTATTGATCAGCTGACAACCAATCCCAGGCTGACTTTCACTAATGGATTGTTGTTGTTCCAGCGAATGCCTTGAATGCTCTCTGGGTAAATCATTTAAATAGTCGTGCTTTGGGATGTACAGTTGAGTTTTGAGATTTGTGGTTGTGTAGTTTTACTGAATGAAGGAGTATTTCAAGTTCCGGTTTAGTCCTAACTCCTGGCTTTGGGTCTCATCAGTAATCATAGGTGAGTGAGAACAACAGTTCCTTTGATTCCCTGCGTGTTCATGTGTCTAACTGCCACTTAAACATTGCTTTTTGTCTGTTTCATCCACCTCCCCGGCAGTGTGTTCCAGCCACCTACCATTCTGTATTAAAAAAGTTACCTCACAATTCTCCTTTAAAACTTTTCCTCCTCTCACCTTAAAGCCATGCCCTTTAGTATATCAGATTTCCAACCTGGGAGAAGGATCACTAGGGTCCAGGTGAGGCAACACTCACCTGCAAGTCTTTTGGTGTCATCTACTTTGTCCGGTGATCCTCGTACAACGTCCTCTACACTGGTGAGACCCGATGTTGATCAGAGGACCGGTTTGTTGAGCGCCTCTGCTCTGTCCATAACAAGCAGGGTTTCCCAGTGGCCAACCATGTTAATTCTAATCCCATTCTCATTCTGAGTTGTCGGTCCATGGCCTCCTCTCTGCCATGACGAGGCCACTCTCTAGTTGGAGGAGCAATACCTCATATTCCATCTGAGTAACCATCAACCTGACGGCATGAACATTGATTTCTCTAACTTACAGTAATTTCTCTCATTTATCCCCTCCATTTCCCATTCAGGCTCCCCTCTTATCTCTTCTCTTCTCCTCTCCTGCCTATCAGTTCCCTCTGGCACCCCTCCTCCTTCCCTTTTTCCCATGGTCCATTATCCTCTCCGATCAGATTCCTTCTTCTTCCACCCTTTACCTTTTCCACCTATCACCTCCCAGTATCACCCCCCTTCCCCGCCCACTCACCTGGTCTCACATATCACCTACCAGTATCACCCCCCTTCCCCGCCCACTCACCTGGTCTCACATATCACCTCCCAGTATCACCCCCCTTCCCCGCCCACTCACCTGGTCTCACATATCACCTCCCAGTATCACCCCCCTTCCCCGCCCACTCACCTGGTCTCACATATCACCTCCCAGTATCACCCCCCTTCCCCGCCCACTCACCTGGTCTCACATATCACCTCCCAATATCACCCCCCTTCCCCGCCCACTCACCTGGTCTCACATATCACCTCCCAGTATCACCCCCCTTCCCCGCCCACTCACCTGGTCTCACATATCACCTCCCAGTATCACCCCCCTTCCCCGCCCACTCACCTGGTCTCACATATCACCTCCCAGTATCACCCCCCTTCCCCGCCCACTCACCTGGTCTCACATATCACCTCCCAATATCACCCCCCTTCCCCGCCCACTCACCTGGTCTCACATATCACCTACCAGTATCACCCCCCTTCCCCGCCCACTCACCTGGTCTCACATATCACCTCCCAGTATCACCCCCCTTCCCCGCCCACTCACCTGGTCTCACATATCACCTCCCAGTATCACCCCCCTTCCCCGCCCACTCACCTGGTCTCACATATCACCTCCCAATATCACCCCCCTTCCCCGCCCACTCACCTGGTCTCACATATCACCTACCAGTATCACCCCCCTTCCCCGCCCACTCACCTGGTCTCACATATCACCTCCCAGTATCACCCCCCTTCCCCGCCCACTCACCTGGTCTCACATATCACCTCCCAGTATCACCCCCCTTCCCTGCCCACTCACCTGGTCTCACATATCACCTCCCAATATCACCCCCCTTCCCCGCCCACTCACCTGGTCTCACATATCACCTACCAGCTTGTTCTCCTTCTTCACCCCCCACATTCATATTCTGGCTCCTCTGCCTTCCTTTTCCAGTCCTGATGTACGAGGGGTGATTGATAAGTTTGTGGCCTAAGGTAGAAGGAGATGAGTTATACAGCTCTCATTACATGCACATACAGTTCAACGCTTTGAGTGATTATGCAGAAAGTTTGAAGTTAATAACTCATCTCCTTCTACCTTATGCCATGAACTTATCAATTACCCCTGCTGTGGACACTTTCTGCAGGCCCAAGATCCATATACTCCACGACCACTGGACTAAGTGTGTAAATGTAGGAGGGGACTATGTTGAAAAATAAATGTGCTAGATTTTCTAAAATTGACTCCTTCTCCCTTAGGCCACGAACCTATCAATCACCCCTCGTAAGTTGTCGGACCAAAACGTCGACTGGATTTCCAGCACCTGCAGAATCTCTTGTGTTTAGGATTCACATTCAGTAGATTTTCCTCTATAATTTCTGACCAGTTGCATTTTCCATCCCCTCCCTTTCCAACATTCTGAGGGACCATTCCCTCTGCGATCCTTCAGTTCACACTTCTAACTCCACTGGCCTTGGCATCTGGATGCCCCATCAGGATGGACAACAACCAATGTGCAGGCAAAAAGAAAAGAATTACAAACTGTGCAAATACAGAAAGAAAGAGGAAAAAAGGAAGAATAAGAATAATCCTCAACAAAAGAGATTCTGCAGATGCTGGAAAGCCAAAGCAACACACACAAAATGCTGGAGGGACTCAGCAGGTCAGGCAGCATCTATGGAGGTGATGAAGAGTCTCAGCTCCAAACGTTGACTGTTTATTCCCCTCCATAGATGCTGCCTGACCTGCTGAGTTCCTCCAGCATTTTGTGTTTATGGCTCAATCCTTGAACTCTATCTAACTAAAGCTGTGATTTTCTTGTACTTGTTTGATTTAGTGTACAGTATTCAGTACTCACTATATAATCACACTGGTGAATTGAGTTATTGCTTTTACAGACTGCCTCTGTTCAGTCCATATGCATGATCCTCAGCTTCCGCCTCCCTTTCTGACCTCTGTCTTCAGTTCATTCAGCTGGTGGAACTCAGCAGGTCACTATGAAAATGAATTTCATGTTTCAGGCAACAAAAGTCAACATTTCCTGCAGAGACCCTTAACCAGGACTGGAAAGAAAGGGAGAAGATGCTAGAACAAAAAGGTGGGGGGGGGGAGGGGAAGGAGGACAAGCTGGAAGGTGATAGGTGAAGCCAAGTGGGTGGGAAAGGTGAAGGGCTGGAGAAGAAGAAATCTGATAGGAGAATAGAGTGGACCACAGGTGAAAGGGAAGAAGGAAGGGCTCCAGGGGAGATGATAGCCAGGTAAGGAAAAGAGGTAAGAGACCAGCGCAGAGTAGAAAAAGAGGGAAGGCGGAGGGGAAATGAAAAAAGAAAAAAATATTAGCAGAAGGAGAAATCAATGATCAGGTTGGAGCCTACCTCAGCAGAATACGTGGTGTTGTTCCCCTACCCCGAGGGTGGCCTTTTCATGCCCAATGAGGATGCCGTGGACCAACATGTCAAAACAGGAATGGGGATAGGAATTAAAATGGTTGGCCTTAGAGAAGCCCCACTTTTGGTGGGTGGAGCAGAGGTGCTGGACAAAGCGGTCCCCCTATTTACATCTAGGCTCATCAATGCAGAGGAGGACTCATTAGGAGCACCGGACACAATAGATTTGTAGGTGATGTGTTGCCTCACCTAGAAGAACTGGTTGGGGCCCTGAATGGAGGTGTGGAAGGAGGTGAATGGGTTGTCGTCAGCTTCTGTCCGTCTCAAGAGACAATGGTGTGACACTTTTCCTGGTGGTTCTAGACCTAAGTATATTTGCACTTCCTAGAGTGGCTGTACAGCCCCACTCCAGAGTGACAGTCTGCAGGTGAAGGAGGAAGGGGCTCTGGGTGATGCAGCTCTGGCTCTCTTGTTGATGAGCATGTCTGTCCTTGCTGTCTCAGCATGTTGTACACCGCTTTTGACTGCAGCCCTCCATGCTGTCCGGTCTTCAACTGTTTCCTCCCGTATGTTGAAGTTGATGCCTACCAGCTCCAGGTCGCGCTTGCAGACATCCCTGTAGCAGAGGCATGGTCTTCCTCGTGGGTGGTGACCCTCACTCAGCTCGCCATACAGCATGTCCTTGGGAGTGCGACCCTGGTCCATCCGTTTGACATGGCCCAACTATCTGAGGCGTCTGGCTGAGTAGTGTGTGGATGCTGGAAGTGTCAGCCCACTGCAGGACCTCTGTGTTGGTGATTCTGTCCTCCAGGAGATGTGCCAGAGGCACCTGAGGCAGTGTAGGTGGACTGAGTTTAGCCTCTTTCCTCGGCTGATGTGTGGCGCACAAGCCTCGCTGGCATAGAGGAGTGTGCTGAGCACGTGGGCCTGGTACACCCGTAGCTTGGTCTTCTTCGCCAGCTGTCTGTTGTTCCATACTCTCCTGTTCAGGCTGGCCATACTGAGCAGCTTTGGCCATCCTGCTGTTCTCCTCTGCGTCGAGGGACAGAGAGCTGGTGATGGTCGACCCAAGATAGATGAAGGAGTCGACTACGTCAAGAAAGCGACCATCAATGGTGATGTCCGGGGGAGATTTTGCACCCTGGGCCATAATGTTGGTCTTCTTCAGACTGATGGTAACCCAAACTCCCTGCAGGCATGGGCGAAGTGGTTAATCAGTTGTTGGAGTTCCCCTTCAGTGTGTGACGTCAATGCTGCATCATCTGCAAACAACGTCTCATGGAAGAGGGCAACCCTAACTTTGGTCGTGGAGCACAGGCGAGTGACGTTGAGTAGCTTGCCATTTGCTCTTGTGCAAAGGTACATGCCTTCAGTACAGTCTGTGAAGCATAGTGAAGGAGAATGGAGAAGATTTCAAGGGGGGGGTCGGTGACAGGACACGATCTTGTTTCACTCCACTGCTCACTGGAAGGGCTCCATTGAAGCAGACAGTGTTGTGCTACCTCGGCAGAATATGTGGTGTTGTTCCTCTACCCTGAGGGTGGCCTTTTCATGCCCAATGAGGGTGCCGTAGACCAACATGTCAGAACAGGAATGGGGATAGGAATTAAAATGGTTAGCCTTAGAGAAACTCCACTTTTGGTGGGTGGAGCAGAGGTGCTCGATAAAGCGGTCCCCCTATTTACATCCGGTCCTGGTATAAGTAAATAAATATAAGTCCTGATGAAGGGTCTCAACCTGAAACATCAACTGTTTATTCCTCTCCATCGATGCTGCCTGACCTTCTGAGTTCCTGCAGCATTCTGCGTGAGTTCCTCTGGATTTCCAGCATCTGCAGACTCTCTGAGTTTGTGCATAAATACCAGCATGCATGTACAATGTAAACAGCATTATGAAAAGTGGTTTAAAGTGTTTACAGTGCAGTACAGTAACTGAGGAAATGGGTAAACGGGGATGGGGAGGGGCTAACTAAAATGGTTAATCAGATTAACTATCTAGAGGAAGAAACTTTTCAGATAACTTGAAGTGAGTCCTATGGTGCTTTCCAGCAGGAATGTTTCAGAAAAATCAGTTTGCTGGGGGGGGTAATATCTGCAATGATGTTTCCTGCCCACTTCTTTGTCCTGGACAAGTCCTTTTCTGCTGATTCGCCAGTTCACTGTAGTTTTCACACATTATGAGAGGATGCTGCTCAAAACCAGACAGTAATGGCACCTCAATTAACCAGATACTTCAGCTTCCTGTACCCAACATAGACTACAACAATTTCATCCGCTCAGCATCTCAATCATTTTTCCTTCAGAATTCAGGCATTCCTTTCAAATTCCATTGACACTTCGAGATAATCATTCAGCATTCCCATGTTCTCTGGGCTTTTGTTATTTTGCCCTCTATCATTAATCCCTCCTGCCTTCCATTCTACTGCGGATCTTCCAAATCCCTTTTTATACCCCCAGATCTCTCATCCCCCTTTGTATTTTAAAATTTACTTTCAGTAATACCCATATCTGATGAAAATTCATGAATGTGAAATGCTAATAAAAAATGCAGTTGTTGAATTTCTGAAATAAAAGCAGAAAATGCTGGAAGCATTCAGAATCAAAGTCAGGTTTTGTATCACTGGCATCCATTGTGAAATTTGTTGTTTTGCAGCAGCAGTAAGGTGCAATACATAAAAACTATAAATTACAGTAAGATATATTTATATTTAAATGAGTAGTGTGAAAAAAGAGCCTAAAAACAGCGAGGTAGTGTTCATGGTTTGGTTCTTTGCCTGTTCAGAAATCTGATGGCGGAGGGGTAGTAGTAATGAAAGGGGGTCAGTAGGTCAGTCAGAAAGAGAAATAGAGCATTTTGTGTGTGTTGTTATGGAGATAACACTTTCAGATCCAAGATTCTTCATCTGGAAATGGGAACTGTGTTTCTCTCTCCTTAGATGTTGCCTGACTTTTTGAGCATTTTCTGTGCTTACAAGATTCCTTCATCATCTGGCTTCCATTTGGGTTAAATTTCCCTGATCGGCTTCCTGCCTTTAGTCAGTATATCCACTCATTCTTTTTTCATGCATCTGTGCCATTGAGTATATACAAGACAGATTTTTAGCCATTAAGAGAAGAAAGCGATATTGGATTAATGCAGGAAAGTGGTGCTGAGATGGAGATTGACCCTGACCTTTATTGAATGATGGGCAGGCAGAATTCCAGCTCCTCTCACTTAAGCTGACAAAGCTAGAGTATGGCAGACATCTCCATTTCACAGGGTCATAGAGTTTATGTCTCTGCAACTATATCTCTCAGGCTTAGAGCCCATAAGACCACAAACAGCCTGATGGTGCACTGGTGCTGATGGAGATCATGGAGGAAATGTTGTCAATCCAAGCTGACTGGGGTCTGTTGGGAAATCAAGGATCCATTTGTACAAGGAGATATTGAGGCCAAGGTCTTGAAGCTTATTGATTGGTTTTGAGGGGATGATAGTATTGAATGCAGAGCTGTAGCTAATGGAGAGCAGCCTGTTATATGGACCTTCACTGTCATGAAATGGCATCTACTGTTTGTCACCGGGTTCGGACATGGCCCAAGTGCAGAGTGAGAGACACTAAAGTGGGTTGATATTTCACAGACTTTAATGCGAACCATGTTAAAGGGGGAAAGAAAACAATAAACACTAGGCCAAACAGGGCCGTTGACTAAAACACTCAAATGAAAACTGAAGCCTACACTGCGGCTGAGAAGAACAACTAAGAATAAAACGAATACCACTAGTCTTCAGAGTCAGTTGACTCGACAGTCCAATTTCTCAGGCAAGGCAGAATGCAGATAACGAAGCATAGTTATGTCCGAGTCTTGACAAACACTACAACAGAATGAATGGAGTTAAATACTATCACAATGAAGTAATTAGCTGACATGTGCATATTCACAAGCGCAATTGCCGAATCCGTGGCTGTGACACTTGTTGTGTTCTGTGTTTTTCTGCCGGGAATGGGGACATGTTATATTGGCGCTGGAGCGTGTGAAGTGTGGTGACTCTTGCAGGCTGCCCCCAGCACACCATCCTGTACGTTGGTTTTTAACACAAACGATGCATTTCATGGTATGGTTTATGCGACAAATAAATTGAATCCTGAATTTTGCTGCAATGACTTTGACACTTAGTCAAAGTTGTTGTGACTAGACACTGCTAAATGCCTTCTTGGCTGCTGTTCTATTGCTTCAGACAATTGTTCAGCATTATCCTCCTCAACAGTTATTTGGCCTCCTACAGCCACTTGCTACATGGCGAGTCGTGTTGGTGACATTCCAAAGCCTAAATTGGTAACATTAGCCAGGTTGTTGTATATGCCTTGGGCAGCTTTTCTATTATGCTGTTGTATCTCGAATCTCCCAGGGTCCATCGATTAATCTGGCTATTGTGATAAGTAAAGGAGATACTGTGAACACTGTGGAGTTAGCATTATATAAATTTACTGAACCAGCTGGCATTTACCTTCCTTAGGCACAAGAGTTACTGCGGAAGGACTTGCATAGTGATGAAGGGTCTCAGCCCAAAACGTTGACAGTTTATTCCCCTCCTCAGATGCTGTCTGATCTGTTGAGTTCCTCCAGCCTTTTGTGGTTAGGGCTCAATTCTTGAACTCTTTTACTCAAAGCACTGGTTTTCTTGTACTTGTTTGATTTAGTGTATAGTATTCACTGTTCACAATGTAATCTCCACACTGGCGTGAGTAAACACAGATTCCTCCAGCATTTTTATGTGTTGCTCAACAATCTTCTCTAAATTGGGTGCTGACTATAACACAAAATGTGTTAAAAATACTCAGCAGGCGTTGACGATGGTGGAAGCCAGAATAAAAAAGGTGGGGAGAGGGTGGAAGGTGATAGGTGAGACTAGTTGAGGGGGAAGATGTGTGGGTGGGGAAGGGGGTTGATGATTTTAGAAGCTGAAAGGTGTTAGGTGGAAGAGTAGAGGGCAGACGAAGAAGGAATCTGATAGGAGACTACAGTGGAGGAAAGGGAAAGAGGAGAGGATTCGGAGGGAGGTGACGGGCAGTTCATGAGGACAGGGGAGGAGAAAGGAAGGAGTGAGGAAACAAAAATGTGGTGGAAGGGGAGGGGGAAAGAGAGGAGTGGTTACCTAAAGTTAGAAAAATCAATATTTATTCCATCAGGTACATTTGGTCCATCTCTGACATCTCTCTCCCCTTTCTTGAACTCTTTGTCACCATCAATAGAGACTGATTATCTATGGACTTCAATACAAATCAACTGAACCTCAAAGTTATCTTGATTCTACCTCTTCCAACCCTGTCATTTGTGAAAATGCTGTTCCCTCTCACAGTTTCTCTGTCTTTGCTGCATCAATTCTCAGGACTAGGCTTTTCTTTCCAGAACATCTGAGATATCCTTCTTCCAAGAACAGTGTTTCCCTTCCTCCATCATCATTGCAGCCCTCACCTACATTTCCTCCATTTCCCGTATATCTACCTTCACCCCATCATCCCGCCACCATAATATGAGCAGTATTCTCTTTCTCCTTGCCTACCACCCTCCAAGCCTCCATATCCGGTGCACCATTCTTCATAACCTCTGCTATCTTCAATAGGATCCTACCACTCAACGCATCATTCCCTCCCCCCTCCCATTCTCCACTTTCCGTAGGGATCGCAGGAGGAATGGAGATGGGCTAGCCCCTACTGATATCAATGGATCTGGGGTTGAGAGGGTGAACAGCTTTAAGTTCCTCGGCATAATCATCACCGAGGATCTCACGTGGTCTGTCACCTCAGACGGTTGAGTAAGTTTGGTATGGGCCCCCCCAAATCCGAAGGACTTTCTACAGGGGAACAATTGAAAGTATCCTGACTGGCTGCATCACTGCCTGGTACGGGAACTGTACCTCCCTTAATCGCAGGACTCTGCGGAGAGTGGTGCGGACAGCCCAGCGCATCTGTAGTTGTGAACTTCCCACTATTCAGGACATTTACAAAGACAGGTGTGAAAAAAGAGCCCGAAGGGTCATTGGGGATTCGAGTCACACCAAACCCAAAATGTTCTAGCTGTTACCATCTGGAAAACAGTACAGCAGCATAAAAGCCAAGACTGACAGGCTCCAGGATTAACTCACGCTGGTTTGTGTATTTCTATGTTACATTGACTTCTATTTACTATAAATTATTATAATTACTATGATTGCACATTTAGATGGAGACATAACGTAAAGATCTCCACTCCTCATGTATGTGAAGGACATAAGAAATAAAGTCAATTCAATTCATGTTTGTCTCCACCTGATCTCCCTCCAGGCACTTATCTCTGCACCTCCCCCCTCACTAACATTCAGGGCCCCAAACAGTCCTTCTAGTTGAGAAGACACTTTGCCTGCAAGTCTGACGGAGTCACCTGTTGTATCTGGTACTCCTGGTGTGGCCTCCTCTACACTGGTGAGACCCAACAGAGATTGGGGAGATGGCTTTGTTGAGCACCTTTGCTCTGTCTGTTACAAAAGTAGGATTTTCTGGTGGCCACCGATTTGAAATGGACTTCCCATTCCTACACTGACACGTCTGTCCATGGCCTTCCCTACTGCTGTGATGAGACCAAATGCAGATTGGAGGAGCAACATCTCATATTCTCTCTGGATGGTCACCAACCTGATGGCAGCAATTTCTCCAATTTCTGGTAATCACTGCTCTCCTTTCCTCTTCCCCCTTTTTCTTTCCCTAATTCTGTGACCCTCTCACCCTTTCTCTTCTCCTCCCCCACCTTTATGACCTGCCCATCAACCCCCTCCAGTTCTCCTCCTCTTTCTCTTTACTCCATTGTCCTCTCCTATCAGATTCCTTCTTACTCAGACCTCTACCTCTTCCACCTATCACCTCCCAGCTTCTCACATCATCTCCCTTCCCCCTCAACTGGCTTCACCTATTACTGTCAGCTTGTAGTTCTCCCCTTCCCCCTACTTTTTTTTATTTTGGGTTCTGCCCTTTTCCTTCCCAGTCCTCATGAGGGGCCTCAGCCTGAAACTACGACTATTTATTCCACTCCATAGTGATTTGCTGATTTTGCACAGCTCTTTGTGTGTATGACATTCACCTTTAATGTAGTGAAAGCAAGCTCATTCAACATGTCCACAGATTTAAAGGCAACAGAAGGCATTCAAGTATCAGAGGGTGCAGTGATAAACCGTGTAGGCCAAGGGTTTAGAATCAGTATGTAGTTGATCTTTGACATGCCCTGTCGTAGGGAGAATATACATTAGTACGAGTTCCTAGTGATTATGAAGTAATTTTCTGCAATATACAGAGCTTGCTGATAAGTTGTCAGCTGCCAACAATGATGGAATTATTCACAGCAAGAATCATCGATGTGGATACTAGACACTGTGTGTGTGAAATCCGATCTCAGAAATTTGACTTAGTGTTTTGAAGAGGTGACCAAGAGGATAGACAAGTGCCTTTAGCAAGACCCTGCCTGGAAGGCTGGTCGAGAAGTTTAGATCCGATGGGATGCAGGGTGAGCTAGCCAATTGCATACAAAATTCATTTGGTCATAAGAGTCAGAGAATGATAGAACATAGAACATCACAGCATATATCAGCTCTTTGGCCCACTGTGTTGTGCCAACCTTTTAACCTGCTCTAAGATCAATCTAATTTTTCTTTCCCACATATCCCTCCATTTTCTTATCATCCATATGCCTTTATAATCGCCTCTGAAATGCCCCTCATGTATGTGCCTCCTCCACCAACCCTCACAGTCCACACAGTCCCCATTCTGTGTAAAAACTGACCTCTGACCAACCCCAACAGTCCACACAATCCCCATTCTGTGTAAAAACCTACCTCTATCATCCACCCTTTACTTTCCTCCAATCACCTTAAAATTATGCCCCCTTATATTAGTGATTTCTGCCCTGGGGAAAAATCTCTGGCTGTCCACTCAATCTATAACTCTTATCATCTTATACACCTCTATCAATTCATCTCTCATCTTCTTTGCTCCAGGGAGAAAAGCCTTATCTCACTCAACATATCCTCATAAGACATGCTCTTCAATCCAGGCAACGTCCTGGTAAATCTCCTCCGCACCCTCTCTAAAGCTTCCACATCCTTCCTATAATGAGGCAACCAGAACGGAACACAATATTCATAGAGCGGTCTAACCAGAGTTTTATAGAGATCAACATTGCTTTGAGGCTCTTGAACTTAGTTCCCTGACTAATGAAGATGGTGGAGAGTTGTTTTCCGGATTGGAGGCTCATGATGAGTGGTGTGCAGCAGGAATCCTTGCTAAGTCCCCTGACGCTGGTCATCCCTATAAACCATTTGGATGACAGTGTTGTTAACGTGATTAGTAATACTGGTGGTGTGTTGGACAGGGAAGAAGGTTAGCTGAGGTTACAAGAAGATCAAGATCAAATTTGGCAAAATGGCAGGTGGAAATTAACAGCAAAAGGAAAGTGATGAATTTGGGAAAGTTAAACCTGAGCAGGATTTACACTGTAAATGAGGGGTGTTGTAGAGCAGTGAGACCTAGATGTACAAATGCATAGTTTCCTGGAAGTGGTGAAGAAGGCATATGGCAAACTTGCCTTTATTGGTCAGGCCACTGAGTATAAGAAATGGGGTGTCACTATATCTGTACAAATATTGGCAAGACCACATTTTAGTACAAACGAGAGAAAATCTGCAGATGCTGGAAATCTAAGCAACACACACAAAATGCCGGGGAAACTCGGCAGGCCTGGCAGCATCTATGGAAAAGAGTAAACAGTCAACATTTGGGGCCGAGACCCTTCATCAGGACTGGATAGTGCACATGCACCGGTCGTGCATGCAGCCTGGTACAGCCGTTCCGATCTGTTCTTACTTTCTTCTTCTTACTTTTTAATTTACGTTATTTTTTGTATTTTTTTTCTCACGGTAATACGTCGAAGCTGCACCCTCTCTAACATGCTGGTAGAGAGAGTTTTATTTGGGTTTTTTTTTAGCGCTGGAAATAGTTACATCCCGAAACACAGGACAGAAGCAAGGTCGCATTGTGTATTCCATGGACCAGCAAATACCGGCTGGTTTAGTGAGCAGAGCGGCGGACACCCCTGCTGAAATCCGGAGGGAAACACACAGAGGATGCAGAGGGGAATCACAAAGCCGAGGAAAGAGGACCAGGTCGAGACAACAGAGACTTCTGGAGAAGAGGAGTTGGGTGGGTAATACCGTTCCGGTTGACTGGAAGTGCACTGAGAGCGGTAAGCATAAAGGAATTGGGTGCTTACTGATCTCATTAACAACGGATGGTGCAATCCGGGGTATATTACGATCGAGGAACGTGTTTGCAGACTGGGTATTGAACTTCTCACTGTTGGACTTCGGCCATATTCCACCATGATACAACACTTGGCGGCACGGGAGGTCGTTCCTGCCTGTGGCCATCGAACGTGCAGCTCCTCCCGTGGAGGGTCAGACACCCTGAGCCAATAGACTGGTCCTGGACTTATTTTCCATCTGGCATAGTTTGCATTTTATTGTTTAATTGTTGGGTTTTTTGTATTGCTATAATTATGCTCTATTCTTGGTTGGTGTGGCTGTAATGAAACCAAATTTCCCTCAGGATTAATAAAGTATATCTATCTATCTATCTAAAAAAGATGAGACGTCAGAGCAAGGCGGTGGTGGGGTGGGGAGGAAGAAGTACAACGTGGTAGGTGATAGGTGAAACCAGGAGAGGGGAGAGGGGTGAAGTAAACAGCTGGGAAGTCGACTGGTGAAAGAGATACAGGGCTGGAGAAGGGGGAATCTGATAGGAGAGGACAGAAGACCATGGAAGAAAGGGAAGGGGCAGGAGCACCAGAGGGAGGTAAGGAGATAAGGTGAGAGAGGGAAATGGGAATGGCGGATGGCGAAGGGATCACTAGAAGTTTGAGAAATCAGTATTTATGTCATCATGTTGGAGGCTACCCAGATGGAAAATAACACCAGTGTGCAAATAGCTAATACAAGGGGGCACAATTTTAAAGTGATTGAGGGAAAGTATAGGGGGGATGTCAGAGTTAAGTTTTTTACACAGAGAGTGGTAGGTACATGGAATGCCCTACCAGGGTGGTGGTAAAGGCTGACATATTAGACACGTTTAAGAAACTCTTAGATAGGCACATGGATGATAGAAAAATGGTGAACTACGTAGCAGGGAGATTAAAATGACAGCCCATCATCGTGGTCGAAGGTTAACTCAGGTTAGTGTTCTATGTTCTATGAATGTTACAGGGATTGGAGGGGCTTGAGGTATCAGGAGAGTCTGGATAAGCTGAAACTGTTTTCTCTGAAGAGTAGGAGGGTGAGGGGTGTCCCTATAGAGGTGTATAGAATCATGATGCGATAGATAATAAAGATTACATTCTTCTCCTCGGGGTACAGGAGTCTAAAACAAGGGGGAAAGAGGGGAAACATTTAAAAGAGGCAAGTTTTCCCACAAAGAAAGTGGTGGATATATGGAACAATTTGCAGAGGAAGTGATAGAGATGGGTACATTTACAACATTTAAAATACATTTAGACAGCTTCACGGATAGGAAATGTTTAGAGGGATTTGGGCCAAATGCAGGCAAACAGGTCTCACTGAGGTAGACAACTTGCTTGGCACGAATGAGTTAGACCAAGGGCCCTGTCTGCACGCTGTATAACTCTATGACTCCATGACATTTTGGGGAAGGAGAAAAAACTGAAGTTAGTCTTCCGATGTTACCAGTCGTTGTTCTGCAGTTAGTGCGTATTGAACATTCTCCCCATGAATGTGTGGATGCTTCCAAATACATACGGGTTAACGCTCGTGAGTTGTGGGCATGCTATGTTGGTGCCAGAAGCGTGGTAAAACTTGTGGGCTGCCCCTCACAATCCTCACTGATTTCATTTGCTGCAAACAACACATTTCACTGTATGTTTTCATGTACATTTGACAAATAAAGCTAACTCCATTTTGGAAAAAGAACTGGCTATTGCTGTATAACAGAGTGGTGGAAGACTGGTCCTAGATCAGAGTTTAACTTAGCAACACGCTGGAAGGGACAGATTGGAGATGAACTTTCACAGTGTGTATTTCCTGCATGTGATACTAGGGGTAGTTTCAGGGGAAACATTCAGCTTCCAGTGGGAAAGGTAGCAGTCAATGTGAAGTTCAAGAGGCAGTTCTAGAGGACCCTGGGAGGACACTTGGTGGTATAATACTGAGGAGGTTTTGAATATGCATTGTGGCAAATGGAAGTATGATGGCCCATTCAGAAACCACAGGACGCTACAATCTATGGACAGAAGCATTCAGAAGCCATCATCCTAAGACCTCAGAGGCTCAGAAGACATCATCATAATGTCTTACCAATCTATTACTACCTACTACCTAGGTATATTAAGGTTGTTATTGCTGGAGGTGGTAGTGGGGAATAAGCTCCCACTACTTATTAAATCCTCCCAGTTTTGCGCTTCTCAAATAGCCTCTGACAACCAAGCCCCGCTCCTGGCCTTCATGTGTGGCTTAGCCACTAAACCCGGTGAAACCATTTCAGGAGAAGGGGCAAAGGTGGGTTACTGGTGCCTTAAAACCAGTCGCTTTGGGCAAATAGGGCTCGTCAGCTGTGGCTGGCAGCTCATTTAGGAGAAGGAAAACTCCGATCTCAAACCTCTGCTGCCTTGCGGCTGTACCCACTCATGGGGAAGGCTTCAGAAGTAATCACGGAGGGAAAAATCCGGAGCTGGAGTCCTACATTGAGTTCAATGCTGACTGGCAACTCCTGCAATGCTGCTGGTACCAAACTGTATCAGTCTCCTTTGGATTCCTTTGGATTCATCAGCTGCGTGGAGACAGGGAGCTTGCTACATGGGCAACAGCTTGTTCTCCATATTGTACTGCCCAGGCTTGTGTATCGAGACAGCTAGGACGCAATATCCATGGTCGATTCTGACCGACGGAGGCCTCAGACTACCTATTACCTCAGTCACTGCATGGCACTGTAAATAGTTTAAACCACTTTTTATAATGCTGTTTACATTGAAAATAAATGTTTTACATTGTACTCTTTATATAATACTTTATTCTTATAATTGTTGAGTATTGTTTTTGTGGAAACTCTGCTCAAGGCCCACCCACTCAGTTAATCTTCTAAATACTGCCACCAAGTTTCAAAGTTCAAAGTAAATTTATTATCAAAATACATATATGTCACCTTATACTACCCTGAGATTCATTTTCTTGTGGACATTCACAGTAGAACCAAGAAATACAACAGAAAAGCTACCCACAAAGATTGACAAGCAATCATTGTACAAATGAAGACAAACTCTGCAAATAAGAATGAATAAGTAAATAAATAAAAATACCATCAGGCAGGATGTACAGAAGCCTTAGGGTGCACACCACGAGGTTCAGGAACAGTTATCACCCTTCAAAGATCAGGTTCCTGAATCAACCTGGATAACTTCACTCACCTCGGCACTGAACTGATTCCACAACCTACAGACTCCCTTTCAAGGACTCTACAACTCACCTTCTCAATATTATTTGTACAGTTTGTCTTTTGCACATTTGATGTTTGTCAATCTTTGTTTATGTATGGTTCAATTGTTAATTCTATTGTTTTCATTTTTCTGTAAATATCTGCAAGAAAATGAATCTCAAGATAGCATATGGTAACATAAATGTACTTCGATAATAAATTTACTTTGACTTGGCTTTGAAGCCTCCAACCTTTGACAGATTAGTGGGCAGATGGGACTAGCTCGCTGGGCAACACAGTTGACATGGATGAGTTGGGCCAAAGGGTCTGTTTCCATGGCGACTCTATATGACTCGAACCTGACGCATACACTCTTTCGACTTCCTCTGAGGCTGCCGTGACCTCCTGAGTGCTTACTGACTTTTCTGCCTTTATTTCAGATATCCTGCTTGAAAAGATTTTTGATTTACTTCAGTATTTGTAGTCTATAGAAGTAAAGTAATTGGATGTATTATGCAGATTAGTTTGGAGAGTTTAAATCAGAATCAGGTTTATGATCACTGACATATGTTATGAAATCAGTTGTGCTGCAGCAGAGGTACTGTGCATAAAAATTACTATAAGAAATGTATTAAAAAATAAGTATTGCAAAAGAGAGCGAGGTAGTGAGATAGTGTTCATGGGTTGGTTCATTGTCCATTCGGAAGTCTGACGGTAGAGAGGAAGAAGCTTCTTCCTAAAACATTTAGTGATGTGTTTTCATGCTCCTGTACCTCCTCTCTGATCGTAGTAATGAGAAGAGGGCATGTCCTGGATGGTGAGGGTCGTTCACGATGGATGCCGCCTTCTTGGGGCATCACCTATTGAAGATATCCTGGGAGGTGTGTTTAATTTTGGGGAGCTAAGTATTATTTCTTTCCATCCCTTCATTGACTTTCCTACTTTTACTTACTGGCTAACAAGTGGCCTTTTGTGAAGAACAGAAGTCACTGCACAATGCAGGAGCTGTGTGATTTGTGTTGGGGGAAAGAATGTTGGGTGTGGGGTGGGGAATAGATTTTGCATGTTGTTTTCAAGTAGGTGTACCAAGAGAACCCAGCTTTATAGTGAAAGAGGTCCCTTGGTCTGCCAGCACATTGAGATGTCTGTGGAGAAATACAGCTGGCTGGCATGTTTCAGATTGCAGGTGTATTTGCTGAAGGACATGTTGAAACACGGTGCAGCCACCACAAGGGCTCAGTGAGGAAGGAGTTCCACTACTACAGAGTACTTCCATTACTACAGGGTGCTTCCGTTACTACAGGGTAATTCCACTACCACAGAGTACTTCCGTTACTACAGGGTACTTCCACCACTACAGAGTACTTCCATTACTACAGGGTAATTCCACTGCTACAGGGTACTTCCATTACTACAGGGTAATTCCACTGCTACAGGCTGCTTCCACTGCTACAGGGTGCTTCCACTACTACAGGGTGCTTCCACTATTACAGAGTACTTCCACTGCTACAGAGTACTTCCATTACTACAGAGTACTTCCACTACTACGGGGTACTTCCACTACTACAGAGTACTTCCACTGCTACAGAGTACTTCCATTACTACAGGGTGCTTCTGTTACTACAGGGTAATTCCACTACCACAGAGTACTTCCGTTACTACAGGGTACTTCCACCACTACAGAGTACTTCCATTACTACAGGGTAATTCCACTGCTACAGGGTACTTCCATTACTACAGGGTAATTCCACTGCTACAGGCTGCTTCCACTGCTACAGGGTGCTTCCACTACTACAGGGTGCTTCCACTATTACAGAGTACTTCCACTGCTACAGAGTACTTCCATTACTACAGAGTACTTCCACTACTACGGGGTACTTCCACTACTACAGAGTACTTCCACTGCTACAGAGTACTTCCATTACTACAGGGTGCTTCTGTTACTACAGGGTAATTCCACTACCACAGAGTACTTCCGTTACTACAGGGTACTTCCACCACTACAGAGTACTTCCATTACTACAGGGTAATTCCACTGCTACAGGGTACTTCCATTACTACAGGGTAATTCCACTGCTACAGGCTGCTTCCACTGCTACAGGGTGCTTCCACTACTACAGGGTGCTTCCACTATTACAGAGTACTTCCACTACTACGGGGTACTTCCACTACTACAGAGTACTTCCACTGCTACAGAGTACTTCCATTACTACAGAGTACTTCCACTACTACAGAGTACTTCCATTACTACAGGGTACTTCCAGTGCTACAGAGTACTTCCACTACTACAGAGTACTTCCGTTACTACAGGGTACTTCCGCTACTACAGGGTGCTTCCGCTACTAGAGGGTGCTTCCACTACTACAGAGTACTTCCACTACTACAGAGTACTTCCGTTACTGCAGGGTACTTCCGTTACTACAGAGTACTTCTGCTACTACAGGGTACTTCCATTATTACATGGTGCTTCCACTACTGGAGAGGGTGCTTCCACTACTATAGGGTACTTCCACTACTACAGAGTACTTCCATTACCACAGGGTACTTCCATTACTACAGAGTACTTGCACTACTACAGGGTGCTTCCACTGCTACAGGGTACTTCCACTACTACAGTGTGCTTCCACTACTACAGGGTACTTCCACTACTACAGAGTACTTCCACTACTACAGAGTACTTCTGCTACTACAGGGTACTTCCACTACTACAGGGTACTTCTGCTACTACAGGGTACTTCCACTACTACAGAGTACTTCCATTACCACAGGGTACTTCCATTACTACAGAGTACTTGCACTACTACAGGGTGCTTCCACTGCTACAGGGTACTTCCACTACTACAGTGTGCTTCCACTACTACAGGGTACTTCTGCTACTACAGGGTACTTCCACTACTACAGGGTACTTCTGCTACTACAGGGTACTTCCACTACTATAGGGTACTTCCACTACTACAGAGTACTTCCATTACCACAGGGTACTTCCATTACTACAGAGTACTTGCACTACTACAGGGTGCTTCCACTGCTACAGGGTACTTCCACTACTACAGTGTGCTTCCACTACTACAGGGTACTTCCACTACTACAGAGTACTTCCACTACTACAGAGTACTTCTGCTACTACAGGGTACTTCCACTACTACAGGGTACTTCTGCTACTACAGGGTACTTCCACTACTATAGGGTACTTCCACTACTACAGAGTACTTCCATTACCACAGGGTACTTCCATTACTACAGAGTACTTGCACTACTACAGGGTGCTTCCACTGCTACAGGGTACTTCCACTACTACAGTGTGCTTCCACTACTACAGGGTACTTCCACTACTACAGAGTACTTCCACTACTACAGGGTACTTCCACTACTACAGGGTACTTCCGTTACTAAATGGTGCTTCCGTTACTACAGGGTGCTTCCACTACTGGAGAGGGAGGGGCTGGGTTGAGTGAGGAAGCCCCTCAGTTATTGTAGTAGTGTACCCACCCCAGAGTGCCATGTAAGTGACAACAGTCCTATTGGTTTTAATGGATGCAAGAACACGACTTAACACATTGATGATGAATGTAAGAATGAAAAGGCACAGTTCATCCTTTGAGTTATTTTAATTTTTTATTAATAAAGTTCAGTTTGGTTAAAAAAAAACTTAAAACCTTTCAAGGTACCTGAATCATACCCGCAGCACATATTAGTGCATAGACACAGAAGTCGAAGAGAAGGGAAGGCAGAAATTTGCAGATGTCAGAAATCCGAAATATAGAGACCACTCAAAGTACTCATTCAGTCTGGGAGCAATTGATAAGCAAGAAACAGATATAATATATAATGACCTTACATAGAACTTTACAGCACAATTCAGGCCCTTCAGCCCACGATGTTGTGCTGACCTTTTAACCTACTCTACGTGCAATCTAAGCCTTCCCTTCCACATAGCCTTTCATTTTTCTGTCATCCATGTGCCTATGTAAGAATTTATTAAAAACCCCCTAATGTATCTGCCTTTACCACCACCCCTAGCAGGGTGTCCCACACACCCACCACTCTCAGTGTAAATACGAACCTACCTTTGACATCCCCACTATTGGACAGTGAGGGGCCGAGTTGGGTGAGGAAGCTCCTCAATTATGTAGCATTGTACCATCCCAGGATATCTTAGAGTAGATTAAAAGGCTGGTACAAATTCACAGGTTTACAAACTAACTCCATCCCACTCCATCTTTTCCCATACAAAGTGGTCCCACATATCAAAATACAGTCCGCAGCAACACACAAAGGGGCTGGAGAAGCTTAGCAGATCAGACATTATCTTGGAGAGAGATAAACAGCTGACATTTCAGGAGATTCTCCTCCCCTACTGATTTCTGGCATCTGCAGGTTCTCGTGTCTCTCAACATTACTTTGAGGTAATGTTGCTGTCTTACAAAACCCTGGTTAGACCACACTTGGAATATTGTGTTCAGTTCGGGTCACTTCATTATAAGATGGATGTGCAATCTTTGAAGAGGGGCAGAGGAGATTTACCAGGAGCATGGCCTATGAGGACAGGTTGAGCGTGCTAAGGCTTTTCTCTTTGGAGTGATGGAGGAGAAAAGGTGACTCGATAGAAGTGTGCAAGATGATAAGAGGCATAGGTCAAGTGGATAGCTACAGACCTTTTCCCCAGGATGGAAATGGCTAATAGCAGGGAGCATAATTATAAGGGGATTGGAGGCATCCCCTTATAAGGGGATTGGGATGATGCCAGAGTTAAGCTTTTTTAAATACGCGGATTGTGATGGGTGCATGAAAGCCCCTGCCAGGGGTGATGGTAGGGGTAGATACAGAGGAACATTTAAGGAACTCTGAGATAGGCACATGGATGAAAGAAAAATGGAGGGTTTTGTGGGAGGGAAGGACTAGATTGATCTTAGAGTAGGTTAAAAGATGGGCACAACATTGTGGGCTGGAGGCCCTGTACTGTGCAGTAATGTTCTATGTTCTAAAACTCTGTCCCATGTGTATTCTTTGTTTGAAACCACAGAATGCTGGACTCAGCAGGTCAGTGTCAGTTCTGTCTATACAAAGTGTGCACAGAAGTGTAGAGGGAGGTTAGTGGCCTGTTGTCAGGATATTCCAGGGAAGTCAGAATATTCCATTAATTTAGATATTCCAGTAAGTTCTGATTTTAACCATAAAATAATCATCTTTGAGGTCAATGACCTTTCAACAGAGCTCCCAGAACTGAGGGATTTAATTTTAAAAGATAGTTATGAAGGCAAAGAGAAGGTACTGTATATGGTGGGGTGGAAACTGAAAGAATAAATGAGAAAAGGGAAGGGCTTGTGTGACAAACGAGAGTTTTATTGGGACAGAAAGGAAGCAAAATCCATTAGCGAAACGATTAGTGTAACACTTTATAGCGCCAGTGACCTGGGCTAATTCAGTCCGTTAGCGTAATGTTTTATAGCGCCAGTGACCTGGGCCAATTCAGTCCATTAGCGTAACGGTTTACAGAGCCAGTGACCTGGGCTAATTCAGTCCATTAGTGTAACGCTTTATAGTGCCAGTGACCTGGGCCAATTCATTCTATTAGTGTAATTCTTTATAGCGCCAGTGATCTGGGCTAATTCAGTTCGTTAGTGTAGCAGTTTACAGAGCCAGTGACCTGGGCTAATTCAGTCCGTTAGCAAAACGATTAGCATAACAGTTTATAGTGCCAGTGATCTGGGCTAATTCAGTCTGTTAGTGTAGCAGTTTACAGAGGCAGTGACCTGGGCTAATTCAGTCCGTGAGCAAAACGATTAGCATAACAGTTTATAGTGCCAGTGATGTGGGCTAATTCAGTCCATTAGTGTAATGCTTTATAGTGCCAGTGACCTGGGCCAATTCAATCCATTAGCGTAACACTTTATAGTGCCTGTGACCTGGGCTAATTCAGTCCATCAGCGAAACGATTAGTGTAACACTTTATAGCGCCAGTGACCTGGGCCAATTCAGTCCATTAGTGTAACGGTTTACAGAGCGAGTGACCTGGGCCAATTCAGTCCATTAGTGTAACGGTTTACAGAGCGAATGACCTGGGCCAATTCAATCCATTAGCGTAGCGGTTTACAGCGCCAGCACTCTGGGCCAGTTCTGCCATCGTCTGTAAGGAGTTTGCATGTTCTCCCCATGACCACGTGGGTTTCCTCTGGGTGCTCGGGTTAGTGAGTTGTGGGCATTCCATGAGGGGCCCAGACATTTCTGGGCTGCCTCCCAGAATAATCCTTGGACTATGTTGATTGTTAACACAAAATGTTGTGTTTCACTGTACCTGCAACAAATAAAGCGAATCTCTGTACATTTAGGAGCAGCATAAGGTCAAGTGGCTGCTCTCCAGGCAACTGAGAGTGGATGTTATAACCCAAGGTAGTTGATCTTGAACTTGTAAATCTTCCCTGCCATTTCCTCTTTTATAGTCTAACAACATCCCTTCCTTGCTGTCAGTCAACAGAGGTCTACCTCAAGGCTGCGTGCTTAGCCTCCTGATCTACTTTCTATGCACACGATCATGTGGCCAAGCAGTCTTATATATAAATCCACCCGGACATCTTTGTTGTCGGAATAATCAGCTTATTGGAGCAAGATAGGACATTTGGTTGACTGGTGGCGAAAATAACAATCTCTCACTGAGCATCAGTTGAACCACAAAGCTGATTGTTGACCTCAGGAAGGAGAAGGAAGACAAACAGGCCCCAGTCTACATTGGGGGCCGGGGCGGGGGGGAGGAAATGGCACTGGAGATGTGGAGAGCGGAGTCAGTGGGCCAAGCCCTATTTCTGTTGTGTGTATCTCTGTAATTCTATAGCAAGGGTAGGCCATTCTGCCCTTCAAATCTTCCCTGTTATTCAATATGATCATGACTCAGGACTGATCCTCGCCTCATACCCATTGATAACCTTTCCTTGTGACTAGAAATCTATACAACAACTAGAGCTCTGCAGGCTTCTAGGGCAGAGAATTCCGATTCAGATTTATTTATCACATGTACATCGAAATATAAATTGAAATGTGTCATTTACGTTAACAGCCAACACACCCGAGGGTGTGCAGGGGGCAGCCCACAAGTGTTGCCACACGTAACACCCACCATGTTCAGCAGAACAACAGAAACAGTAACAATAACAAGAAACCAACAACAGCACAACAAACCCCTCACACTCACCAGAATGCAGGAGATTGAAGTGTATGAGATGTTACATGTCCACGGTTTCGTTTTCCTGGGAGTCCATAGTTTCATTTACCGTGGGCGTCACGTGTCCCCAGTTTCGTCTCTGTGAGCGTTACCTTATGACGTATGCCGATGGTATAAAAGAAATATGGATAGTGCTGAGAGGGAGTGGGGGGAGTCGAAGGAAAGAGAGAGAGAGTGAAGATTGCAGACTTCGAGCTATCTGGGAACAGCTCATGATCAAGAAGGGTAAAGTCTAATGCTTACCCATACCCAAAGGATTGGGTTAATCAGCGGCACACTGTGCATTGTGGAGACGTGTCTGTCCTTCATATGATCCATGGGTGTGGATTTCGTGACAGTCACTTCGTGAAATCGCTCTTCATGGGCTTCGGAACCGTATTCCTCAGCTGGGATCTTCAGTAACTGTTTCTTCGTTCGCCAGCCGTGGAATCTTTGGAATTCGCCGTGATCGCCTCGTCGCTGCATTGTGAATCCACAACTCTCCTCTCACCTATTTCGTGAATTACTGGGACTCTGAACTGCCACTTTACGACTGTGCTTGAGTAAGATTTGTTAAGAATGGGTTCTATGTTTGACTGTAAGGGAGCTGTAGACTCATAACACGGTTAATTTCTGTTTAAGAAAGTAGTTTGTTTAATTTACTGAATTTTTGAGTCGATGTAAATAAATATAGTGGTTTTAATATTAAAACCCGACTCAATTTGTCATCTCATGCTACTGGTACGTTACGAAGTCGTAACAAAGATCATGAGGGTGAAAGCCTGTTAGAGGGAGCTAAAAGCAAAAGGTCAGTGGTCTAAGGTCAAAGGAAAGAGATTTAAAGGGATCACTGGTGAAGCCCCCACAATCACTTTTCCATAAACTTACCATATCTCCATTACTTGCCCTGCCTAACAAACCAATATCTACTACAGATCACCAACACAATGACAAGGCAGCTCAGGAGATGTTGACAGAGAAATTAAATTTCAAAGCAAATTTATTATCAAAGACTTCTGCACACAATACTGCAGTAATTTTATTTATTGCACTGTTCTACAGTTGCTGCCAGAAAATTTCATAAAATTTCAATGCACGTAGCATAAGAAATAAAATGGACGATCTTGAAATTCAGCTTGAAATTCGGCAAGTATGATGTTGTGGCCATCTCTGAACCTTGGCTAAACGATGGCTGCCATTGGGAGCTGAACGTCCAACGTCCACAGTGTATCAGAAAGCTAGGTTAGTTGGCAGAGGGGGTGGTGTGGCTCTGTGTATAAGAAATAATATTAAATCATTGGAAAGAGATGACATAGGATTGGAAGGTGTAGAGTCTGTATGGGCTGAGTTAAGAAATTGCAAGGGTAAAAGGACCCTAATGGCAGTTGTATACAGGCCTCCAAACAGCAGCCAGGATGTGGATTATAAATTACAGCAGGAGATAGAAAAGGCATATCAGAAAGGCAATGTCATGATAATCATTGGGGATTCTAACATGAAAGTGGATTGGGAAAACCAGGTCATTTCTGGACCTCAAGGGAGAGAACTTGTAGAATGTCCAAGGGATGGCTGTTTAGAACAGCTTGTTGTTGAGCCCACTAGGGAATTGGCTATGCTGGATTGGGTGCTGTGCAATTATCTGGAGGTGATAAGAGAGCTTAACGTTAAGGAACCCTTAGGGATCAATGATCACAATATGATCGAGTTCACTTTGAAGTTTGAGAGGGAAAAAATCAAATCCAATGTGTCAGTATTTCAGAGGAATAAAGGAAATTACAATGGCATGAGAGGGGAACTGGCTGAAGGTGACTGGAAAGGGACATTTGCAGGAAGGACAGCAGAGCATCAATGGCTGGAGTTTCTGCAAAAATGAGGGAAGTGCAAGACAGGTATATTCCAAATAAGAAATTTTCAAAGGGAAGAAGGACACTACTGTGGCTGACAAGTGAAGTCAGAGCCAAAGTAAAAGCAAAAGAGAGGGCATACAAGGAAGCCAGAGCTAGTGGGAAGACAGAGGATTGGGGAGCTTTTAAAAACTTGCAGAAGGAAACTAAGAAGGTCATTTGGAAAGAAAAGGTGAATTATGAGAGGAAGCTGGCAAATAATACCAAAGATGATACTAAAAGCTCTTTTAAATATATAAAGGGTAAAAGAGAGTTGAGGGTAGATTAGGACCATACAAAATGATGCTGGAGATATTGTAATGAGAGATGCAGAGATGGCAGAGGAACTGAATGTATATTTTGCATCGGTCTTCACAGTGGAAGACGTCTGCAGTATACTGGACATTCAAGAGTGTCAGGGAAGTGAAGTTTGTGCAGTGAAAATTATGACTAAGAAAGTGCTCAGGAAGCTTAATGAGGTTGGACAAATCTCCTGGATCTGATGGAATACACCCTCGGGTTCTGAAGGAAGTAGCTGGAGAGATTGCGGAGGCATTAACAATGATCTTTCATTGTTAGTGCACCTGTGGCTGACCAGGGAAATTAGGGATAGTATCAATTCCAAAGAAGAAACATACAAATTAGACAGAAAAAACGGCTCACCTGAGGAGTGGGAGAAATTCAGAGTCCAGCAGAGGAGGACAAAGGGCTTAGTTAGGAAAGGGGAAAAAAGATTATGAGAGAAAACTGTCAGGGAACATAAAAACTGACTGTAAAAGTTTTTATAGATATGTGAAAAGAAAAAGATTGGCTAAGACAAATGTAGGTCCCTTACAGTCAGAAACAGATGAATTAATCATGGGAATAAGGACATGGCAGACCTATTGAATAACTACTTTGGTTCTGTCTTCACTAAGCAGGACATAAATAATCTTCCGGAAATAATAGGGGACCAAGGGTCTAGTGAGATGGAGGAACTTGAGGGAAATACCTGTTAGTAGGGAAGTGGTGTTAGGTAAATTGAAGGGATTGAAGGCAGATAAATCCCCAGGGCCAGATGGTCTGCATCCCAGAGTGCTTAAGGAAGTAGCCCAAGAAATAGTGGATGCATTAGTGATAATTTTTCAAAACTCTTTAGACTCTGGACTAGTTCCTAAGGATTGGAGGGTGGCTAATGTAACCCCGCTTTTTAAAAAAAGGAGGGAGAGAGAAACCAGGGAATTATAGACCAGTTAGCCTAACATTGGTGGTGGGGGAAATGCTAGAGTCAGTTATCAAAGCTGTCATAACAGCACATTTGGAAAGCAGTGAAATCATCGGACAAAGTCAGCATGGATTTGTGAAAGGAAAATAATGTCTGACGAATCTCATAGAATTTTTGAGGATGTATCTAGTAGAGTGGATAGGGGAGAACCAGTGGATGTGGTATATTTGGATTTTCAAGAGGCTTTTGACAAGGTCCCACACAGGAGATTAGTGTGCAAACTTAAAGCACACGGTATTGGGTGTATGGTATTGATGTGGATAGAGAATTGGTTGGCAGACAGGAAGCAAAGAGTGGGAGTAAACGGGACCTTTTCAGAATGGCAGGCAGTGACTAGTGGGGTACCGCAAGGCTTAGTGCTGGGACCCCAGTTATTTACAATATATATTAATGACTAGACAAGGGAATTAAATGCAGCATCTCCAAGTTTGCGGATGACACGAAGCTGGGCAGCAGTGTTAGCTGTGAGGAGGATGCTAAGAGGATGCAGGGTGACTTGGATAGGTTAGGCGAGTGGGCAAATTCATGGGAGATGCAATTTAATGTGGATAAAGGTAAGGTTATCCACTTTGGTGGCAAAAACAGGAAAACAGATTATTATCCGAATGGTGGCCGATTAGGAAAAGGGGAGGTGCAACGAGACCTGAGTGTCATTATACACCAGTCATTGAAAGTGGGCATGCAGGTACAGCAGGCAGTGAAAAAGGTGAATGGTATGCTGGCATTCATAGCAAGAGGATTCAAGTACAGGAGCAGGGAGGTACTACTGCAGTTGTACAAGGCCTTGGTGAGACCACACCTGGAGCACTGTGTGCAGTTTTGGTCCCCTAATCTGAGGAAAGACATTCTTGCCATAGAGGGAGTACAAAGAAGGTTCACCAGATTGATTCCTGGGATGGCAGGACTTTCATATGATGAAAGACTGGATCGACTAGGCTTATACTCGCTGGAATTTAAAAGATTGAGGGGGAATCTTATTGAAACGTATAAAATTCTAAAGGGATTGGACAGGCTAGATGCAGGAAGATTGTTCCCGATGTTGGGGAAGTCCAGAATGAGGGGTCACAGATTGAGGATAAAGGGGAAGCCTTTTAGGACCGAGATGAGGAAGAACTTCTTCACACAGAGAGTGGTGAATCTGTGGAATTCTCTGCCACAGGAAACAGTTGAGGCCAGTTCATTGGCTATATTTAAGAGGGAGTTAGATATGGCCCTTGTGGCTACGGGGATCAGGGGGTATGGAGAGAAGGCAGGTACAGGGTTCTGAATTGGATGATCAGCCATGATCATACTGAATGGCAGTGCAGGCTCGAAGGGCCAAATGGCCTACTCCTGCACTTATTTTCTATGTTTCTATGTCTCAAGAATTGATAGATTCTGGCATTGTACCAGATGACTGGAAAATTGCAAATGTTGCTCCACTATTTAAGAAGGGTGGGAAGCAGCAGAAAGGAAACTATAGACCTGTTAGCCTGACATCAGTGGTTGGGAAGTTGTTGGAATTGATTGTTCGGGATGAGATTACGGAGTACCTGGAAGCACATGACAAGATAGGCCAAAGCCAGCATGGTTTCCCGAAAGGAAGATCCTGCCTGACAAACCTACTGCAATTCTTTGAGGAAGTTACAAGCAGGGTAGACAAAGCAGATGCAATAGACATAGTGTACTTGGATTTTCAGAAGGCCTTTGACGAGGTGCCACATATGAGGCTGAAAGATAAGAGCCCATGGAATTACAGGGACGTTACCAGCATGGGTGGAGCATTGGCTGGTCGGCAGAAAACATAGAGTGGGAATAAAGGGATCCTATTCTGTCTGGCTGCTGGCTACCAGTGGAGTTCCACAGGGGTTGGTGTTGGGACCGTTACTTTTTATGATGTATGTCAATGAATCAGACTACGGTATTAAGGGATTTGTGACTAAATTTGCCGATGATACAAAGATAGGTGGAGGAGCGGGTAGTGTTGAGGAAACAGAGAGCCTGCAGAGAGACTTAGATAGTTTAGGGGAATGGGCAAAGAAGTGGCAAATGTAATACAATGTTGGAAAGTGTATGGTCATGCACTTTGGTGGAAGAAATAAATGGGCAGACTATTATTTAGATGGGTAGAAAATTCAAAATGCAGAGATGCAAAGAGACTTGGGAGTCCTTGTGCAAGATACCCTAAAGGTTAACCTGCAGGTTGAGTCGGTTGTGAAGAAGGCGAATGCAATGTTGGCATTCATTGCTAGAGGTATAGAATATAAGAGCTGGGATGTGATGTTGAGGTTCTATAAGGCACTCGTGAGACCACACTTGGAGTTTTGTGTGCAGTTTTAGGCTCCTTGTTTTAGAAAGGATATACTAACATTGGAGAGGGTTCAGAGAAGATTCACAAGAATGATTCCAGGAATGAGAGGGTTACCGTATGAGGGCCGTCCGGCAGCTCTTGGGCTGTGTTCCGTGGAGTTCAAGAGAATGAGGGGGGATATTATAGGAACGTTCCAAAGGCTAAAAGGCCTGAACAGATTAGATATGGCAAAGTTATTTCCCATGGTAGGGGATTCTATAACAAGAGGACATGACTTCAGGATTGAAGGACAACCATTTAGAACTGAGATGCAGAGAAATTACTTTAGTTAGAGGGTGGTAAATCTGTGGAATTTGTTGCCATGAGCGGCTGTGGAGGCCAAGTCATTTGGGTGCATTTAAGGCAGAGATAGATAGGTTCTTGCTTAGCTAGGACATCAAAGGGTATGGGGAGAAGGCAGGGGAGTGGGGATGACTGGATGAAGTGGATCAGTCCATGATTGAATGGCAGAGCAGACTCGATGGGCTGAATGGCCTACTCTGCTCCTAAATCATATTGTCTTGTATGTGAGTGATGATAAACCTGATTCTGATGTGGGTCTCTATTGTGGACTGAGAGTGGGAAGGGGGCGGGGATTGGGGAATCATGGTTGGGAAAGAGGGAAGGGAGGGGGAGGGAATGGGAAACACCGGAAAGACATTCTGTAATGATCAATAAATCAGTTGTTTGGAATCAAATGATTTTCCTGGTGTCTCAGGGCTAGGTATGTCTACACCCACCTCACCCCTGCTCCTTGCACTCCTTCTCTGCCACCTGCCCCATGCTCCTCCTGTGGCATTCCACCCTCGCCACTCCCAACATCCTTTGCTCCCACTAGATTCTTGCTCTCTGCTTCATGTTGACAACTGCAGTACCATGCAAAGGCCTTAGCCATCCTAAACTCTTTATGCCTAAAATCTTTGCACAGTACTGTACTGTATGTCACCATATACTACCCTGAGATTCAGTTTCTTGCAGGCATTCACAGTAAAGCAAGAAAATACAAAATAGTGACTGAAAAAATATACACAAAGGCTGACAAACGACCGAAGTGCAAACTGTGGAAAATACAAGAAAAACAATAAACAAGTAAATAATAAATAGATAGATTAATAAATGAGAACATGAGTTGTAGAGTCCTTGAAAATGAGTCCGTAAATTGAGGAAAATCAATGAGCCTGATGACAGAAGGATAATTGTTATGCTTTGTAACCAAACAATAATCTAATTGCAAGAAGACAGGAGCCCAAGAGATGTGAGTCTTAGTTTGTTCTTTACTTTAGTGAGACACACACATATCATGTGGTAGCATCATGATGAATTCAATTCACTTATTTTTACATATAACCTGTAATGAATTATTTAAATAAACAAGAATGCTTAATCAAATAATATATTAATAATATTACTCAAATACTACTGAAGTATTAAATGCACAATTGTAATAACTGTCCCTTAACCTGGTGAGAGAAGAGAGAGAGAGAATGTCGACTCTCTGTCTCTCTCTCTTTCTCTAACCTGGTGGTGTGGGACCTAAGGCTCCTGTACCTCCTTCTGAACATCACCAGTGAGAAGGGAGCATAGCCTAAACAAGAGAAAATCTGCAGATGCTGGAAATCCAAGCAACACACACAAAGCACTGGAGGAACTCAGCAGGCCAGGCAGCATCTATGGAAAAGAGTACAGTCGAAGTTTCAGGCCGAGACCCTTCGGCAGGTCCTGGATGGTGCGGGGGTCCTTGATAACAGATGCTGCTTCCTGTAGATGTGCTCACGATGGGGAGGGCCTTTCCGGTGATGGATTGGGCCATATACAGCACTTCTTGTAGCCTTCTCTATCCTTGGGCATCGGCGTTTCCATACCAGGCTGTGATGTAACCAGTCAGGATACACTCCTCTGTGCATCTGTAGGAGTTCATCAAAGTTTCAGATGACATGCTGAATCTGCACAAACTTCCGAGAAAGTAGCTGTTGTGCCTGCTTTGTTATAGCACTTCCTCTGATATGATAATACAAAGGAATTTAAAATTACTGAGGTAATTTACCCTAGCAATTTAAATCTGCTGAGGTAAAGTGAGCTGTCACTATAACTAACATGGAGATCTCACAGTAAAACCCTAGCAAGAACCACTTTTAGTTCATAATAGAGTGACTAATGAATGTTGTATGGTCAGTACTATCGGCAACAAAAGGAGGACAACTACAGTAATTTAAAATAAGGAGCTGCCTAAGCATAAAATGATTCAGTTGCATGCGTGCAAATAAGAAACACCGTTCTTTTATGATTTAGGACCACTGTGCAATAGTTCAAATGAAAGGACTTCAAATGGATGAATGAGTCCTGCTGCAGGGTTTTGGCCTGAAATGTCCACTTTATTCCTCTCTGTAGATGCTGCCTGACCTGCTGATTTCCTCCAGCATTTTGTGTGTGTGACAATGAACGACTATAATAGCAGCATTTTTAAAAAATGCTGAAATAAAGACTGGTTGCATTGAGTTGTTT
Source organism: Mobula hypostoma (assembly GCF_963921235.1). NCBI lineage: Eukaryota > Metazoa > Chordata > Chondrichthyes > Myliobatiformes > Myliobatidae > Mobula > Mobula hypostoma. The sequence goes on from NC_086097.1 coordinate 124,779,948, forward strand.
ATCCTTTCAATCCCAGAGGGCAAAACGGTCATGGGTTCATTTACAGGGCTGTGCTGACTTGCTTCATTTTAGTCAGGTGTCAGCACGTACCACAATTATAGCACGTGGAAGATAATATTGAAAGGGTCTACTCCACAGGAGTGGGCGAAACAGGCACACCGGGTCACATGGAGAGATCTGAAAGGATGGGATTAAAAGTTTGGTCAAAGAGATAGACTTCAGTGTGCATCTTAAAAGAAGGAGAGAGAAGTGGGGAAGAGCAGAGGGGTTTTGGCAGGAAATTTCAAAAACAATTTGGATATAAAGTAGACTTTATTATCTGCCTGACCTGCTGAGTTCTGCTAGCATGTTGGTGTGTGTTGCTCTGGATTTCCAGCATCTGCAGAATCTCTTCTTTTAGACTTTAATACCTAATTAGGTGATTATTAATAAGCAGACAATGATTTACACCTCATCTACTACTTTTATAACCAAAATGAAAGTGGACAATTAAATTTCATAATGGTATGACTTTCTATTGCTTCTGGAGTGCTGGCAGCAATTAATCTGACATCATTGACAGGATGGCGATACTCTGTACAAGTCATGGAAACATACCTGAGATGAACCGCCCCTGGACACAATCGAATGCTGTTCTTTGTCTCATGTTGTGTGCGGATTGTAACCTACTTTCCAGAGGAATGTAGCCTCTACTGGCAAAAATGCAAATGGTTTAAACCACTATTCTCTGCCATGATGTCACCGGGAAATAATTTTCAAGGAGATCAGATTTCATGTTCTTACCAGAAAATAAATCAGGTAACAACTCCCAAAGCAGCAACAATATCCTGCACCGATATAGCTCCCTTCATATAGTAAAACATATTAGTCTTTCACCCAATAGACCATGTGGGGTTATGCGATGAACAGCTTGAACAAAGCAGCGGGTTGAGAAGCCATCTTAAAAAAATATAAAGAAAGAGAAATTTAGGAAGGACTTAACAGGGCTCTGGGCCTACACATATAGTCACCTATGGAAGGTGATAAAATCCAAGGCCCAATCAACAAACAAGCTGCTGGAAAAACTCAGCAGGTCGAGCAGCATCTGAAGGAGGAAACCCTTTTTCATTGTTAGTTGCTCCAGATTTCAATGCCTGTGGTCTCTTTCCCCTCCGTATGTGGAAGACCCAAATTGGAAGAATGCAAGCATCTCAGAGGGATGAGGAGTGGGAAGTTGTTAGAGACATGGTCGGGTTGAGGCTTTGACGAATGAAAATAAAGGACAGAGTTTTAATACGGAAAGTGTAGGTGTAAGTTAGAGTGCAAGCAACACAGTTTTGAATAAGATCATTAGACCTTAACACACAGGAGCAGAATTAGGCTATTTGGCCCATCAAGTCTATTCCACCATACCATAATGGCTAATTTTTATCCCTCTCAACCCCGTTCGCCTGCTTTCCCCCTGTGCCCTTTGACACCCTTACTAATCAAGAATCTATAAAACCCTGCTTTAAATATACTCAATGATTTGTCCTCCACAGCCATCTGTGGTAATGAATTCCCTATTCACCACCCTCAGGCTAAAGAAATTCCTCCTCATCTCTGTTATAAACAGATGTTCCTCTATTCTCTGGTCCTGGAATCACCCATTATTGGAAACATCTTCTCCACGTCCACTCTATCCAGGCCCTTCAATATTCGATAGGCCGCAATGAGAAACATTCACAAAGTTCTGGAGGGACTCAGGTAGCATTGATGGAGAGGAGTAAACAGTTGACATTTCGGGCTGAGACTTTTCGTCAGGACTGGAAAGGAAGAGGGAAGAAGCCAGAGTCAGAAGATGGGAAGGAGGGGAAGGAGAACAAGCTGGCAGATGATCGGTGAGACCAGGTGAGGCCATGGTGGGTAGGTGGGGGAAAGGGGATGAAATAAGAAGCTGGTAGGTGATAGGTGCATGAAATAAAGGGATGAAGAATAAAAAAACATTATTAGAGGAGAGTGGACCACAGAAGAAAGGGAAGATGGAAGGGCACCAGTGGGAGGTGATGGGCAAGTGAGGAGAAGAGAAGGGTTGAGAGGGGAACTAGAACGGGGAAGGGGAAAAAGCAGAAGGTGGGGGGGTGGTGAAAAAACTATTAGTTAGGGAAATCAATGTTCATGCCATCAGGTTGGAGGCTACCCAGAAGGAATATGAGATGTTGCACCTCCAATCTGAGTGTGGCCTCATCATGGGAATGGGATATTGAATTGAGATGGGGGTGCACTGGAAAATCCTGCCATTTTTAGCAGACGGTGCGAAGGTGCAGAATGAAGCCGTCAGCTAATCTACGTTGGGTCTCACCAATGTAGAGGAGATACACTGGGAGCACTGGATACCAGCAGATGACCAGTAGACTTATAGGTGAAGTGTCACCTCACCTAGAAGCCTGTGTGAGGTCCTGAGTGGTGGTGGAGGAGGCAGGTGTAGCACTTGCCACTTCTGCGGGGCATATGCCAGGAGGGAACCCAGTGGGGGAGGGACACGTAGACAAGTAGAGAGCAATCCCTGCAGGAAGTGGAGAGTAGGAGGAAGGGAAAGATGTGTTAGCTGGTAGGTTCCTTTAGCAGATGGCAGAAGTTGTGGAGTTATGGAGAAGTGTGGAGATGTGGAGCATTGCATGGTGGTAGATAAGGACCAGAGGAACTCCATCCCTGTTACAACAGCAGGAGGATTGGGTGAGGGCAGATGTGCAGGAAATGGAGGATGTGGTTGATAGTAGCATCGATGGTGGTGGAAGGGAAAACTCTCTTTGAAAAAGGAGGACTTCTCAGATGTTCTAGATTGGAAAGCCTCATCCTAGAAGAGATGTGGCAGAGACAGAGGAACTGAGAAATGGAACAGCATTCTGACAAGTGACAGGGTAGGAAGATAGTCAAGATAGCTGGGGTCAGTAGCTATATAAAAGATATCTGTAGACTGTGTGAAAAAGATTGTGAAAGGGGAGAGGGGTGTCAGAAATGGCCCAAGTAAATTTGAGGGCAGGATGGATATTGGAAGCAAAGTCAATGAAACGGAAGAGTTCAGCATGGGTCCATGAAGTAGCTCCAATGCAGTGGAGAAAGAGTTGGGGAGCATTACCTGTGAAGGCTTGGAACATGAACTGCTCCACGTAGCTAAAGACAAGGCAGGCATAGTTGGAACCCATGCAGGTGCCCAGAGCTGCACCTTGGGTTTGGAGAAAGTGGAAAAAGCCGAAACAGAAATTGACTAGTTCAGCTAGACTTAGGAGGCCGGTGGCGGAGGGGAACGACTTAGGTCTATTGTCCAGAAAGAAGCAGATCTAATGGGTTTTGAGCAAGCCAACCAAGAAAAGGATGTCCATTTTACCAGTGACCCTATTCTACATGTCTGAATGATACATAAAAAATCTCCAAATCATCTATATTTGTCATCATGATGTGATTGTCCATTCAGACAATTGTTTCAAATACAGACTAATGTTAAAGACAAAACCACAATAAATTGGACAAAGATTAACTAATTGGACCAAATTAAACTAATAAACAGAGGAAGAATCATTTATTAAGTTATTGCAATTTATGATTAGTTTTAAACTGTTTATTTTGCATTTATATTTTTGCTTACTGATGTAGTAATTTTTTTGTAACATAAGATTAGATGGATTTCTTTTCTAAACTGTATTCAAGAAATATATTTAGTTAGACCTGTGGAGGTAATCAGATGAAGTTAAAACAATGGACAATGATTTAGCGATAAGTTAAGGGAATGATAGGTAGACATGTGATATAACAAAACAAGGAGAATGCTTGGCTTTAATAAAAGGCAGAGAGATTACGATCAAGCAACACAATGTTAGCTTCCACATGACGGTTAATGTTACCTAGTTGTATCTCATCACCACCTCTCTAACCCACACCTCCCCCCCGACCCCCAACCCTCCACTGTTTCTGATAGACTGACTTCTAGTTCTGGGTCAGCAGAAACCTCTCCAAAATAAGTAAGTTGTTAGTGTGCTTAAGAAGGCCTGTGGTGTGTTGGCCTTCATTAGTCGGGGGACTAAGTTCAAGAGCCACAAGGTAATGCTGCAACTCTTTAAAATACTCACTTGGATTACGTATTTTGTTTGGCTCTGGTCACCTCATTATAGGAAGGATATGAAAGCTTTAGAGGGTGCAGAGGAGATTTATCCATAGTAGTTAGTGTGTTGTTATTACAGCACCAGAGATCCAGTTTCAATTCTGCCACTGTCTGTAAGGAGTTCGTACAGTTGAAGTCAGAAGTTTATATACACCTTAGCCATGTACATTTAAACTCAGTTTTTCACAATTCCTGACACTTAATCCTAGAAAACATTCCCTGTCTTAGGTCAGTTAGGATCACTGCTTTATTTTAAGAATGTGAAATGTCAGAATAATAGTAGAGAGAATGATTTATTTCAGCTTTTATTTCTTTCATCACTTTCCCAGTGGGTCAGAAGTTTACATACACTTTGTTAGTATTTGGTAGCATTGCCTTTAAATTGTTTAACTTGGGTCAAACATTTTGGGTTCCACAAGCTTCTCACAGTAAGTTGCTGGAATTTTGTTCCATTCCTCCAGACAGAACTGATGCAACTGAGTCAGGTTTGTAGGCCTCCTTGCTCGCACACTCTTTTTCAGTTCTGCCCACAAATTTTCTATCGGACTGAGGTCAGAGCTTTGTGATGGCCACTCCAATACCTTGGCTTTGTTGTCCTTAAGCAATTTTGCCACAACTTTGGAGGTATGCTTGGAGTCATTGTCCATTTGGAAGACCTATTTGTGACCGAGCTTTAACTTCCTGGCTGATGTCTTGAGATGTTGCTTCAATATATCCACATAACTTTCCTTCCTCATGATGCCATCTATTTTGTGAAGTGCACCAGTCCCTCTTGCAGCAAAGCACCCCCACAACATGATGCTGCCACCCCCATGCTTCACGGTTGGGATGGTGTTCTTCGGCTTGCAAGCCTCACCCTTTTTCCTCCAAACATAACGATGGTCATTATGGCCAAACAGTTCAATTTTTGTTTCATCAGACCAGAGGACATTTCTCCAAAAAGTAAGATCTTTGTCCCCATGTGCACTTGCAAAGTGTAGTCTGGCTTTTTTATGGTGGTTTTGGAGCAGTGGCTTCTTCCTTGCTGAGCAGCATTTCAGGTTATGTCGATATAAGACTCGTTTTACTGTGGATATAGATACTTGTCTACCTGTTTCCTCCAGCATCTTCACAAGGTCCTTTGGCTGTTGTTCTGGGATTGATTTGCACTTTTCGCGCCAAAGTATGTTCATCTCTAGGAGACAGAATGCGTCTCCTTCCTGAGCGGTATGATGGCTGCCTGGTCCCATGGTGTTTATATTTGCGTACTATTGTTTGTACAGATGAACGTGGTACCTTCAGGTGTTTGGAAATTGCTCCCAAGGATGAACCAGACTTGACATCATTTTCTGACCTCAATCTGATAGAAAATTTGGGGGCAGAACTGAAAAAGCATGTACAGGCAAAGAGGCCTACAAACCTGACTCAGTTACATCAGTTCTGTCTGGAGGAATGGAACAAAATTCCAGCAACTTACTGGGCAAAGCTTGTGGAAGGCCACCCAAAACATTTGACCCAAGTTAAACAATTTAAAGGCAATGCTACCAAATACTAACAAGTGTATGGAAACTTCTGACCCACTGCGAAAGTGATGAAAGAAATAAAAGCTGAAATAAATCATTCTCTCTACTATTATTCTGACATTTCACATTCTTAAAATAGTGATCCTAACTGACCTAAGACAGGGTATGTTTTCTATGATTAAATGTCAGGAATTGTGAAAAACTGAGTCCAAATGTATTTGGCTAAGGTGTATGTAAACTCCTGACTTCATCTGTACGTTCTCTCCATGGCCGTATGGGTTTCCTTCGGATGGCACAGTTTCCACCCACATTGCGAATACGTACAAGTTAGTAGGTTAATTGGTCACAGGGATGTAAGCGGACAGCACAGGTTCGTTGGACCGGAAAGGCCTGTTACTGTACTGTGTCTAAATTAGAGAATATTCCCATGAGGAAAGGCTGAGTGAGCTGGGGCCTTCCTCTTTGGAGTGAAGGAGGATGAGAGGCAACTTGATAGAGGTGTATAAAGATCAGGAGAGGCATTGACAGAGTGGACAGCCAGTGCCTTTTTCCCAGGGAGGTAATGATCAAAACGAGAGGACTTCAGTTGAAGGGAAGAGGAGGAAAGTTTAGGGGAGGTATTAGAAATAGTTTTTTTTCACACAGAGAGTGGTGGGTTCCTGGAAGGTACTGGCAGTGGAGGTGGTAGAGGCAGATATAATAGGGACTTCAAAGAGAATCTTTGATAAAATGCAGGGTTTTGGGTTGTGTACTAGGAGAGAGTTAGGTTGATCGTAGAGCAGACTTATGTAAATCGCCATGACACTGTAGGCCAAAGGGCACGTACTGAGCTGTAGTGTCCTAGGATCTTTCAGGAGAACCAAACCTACTGGACTGTATTTCAAGGGATTTTTGTGGCCTGCCTTCTCTGCCTACTCACGGTCATCTGTATCCGATGCAGACGGCCAAGCCTGGAATACCCTGACAGGCTTTGTCAGAAGGCAAATCTGGGCCTGTACCAGCTATGAAATCTTTAGGGCATTTTAATATTTTTAAACTGTTTCTCACATCCAAAGTCACTTAACAACTCCTAAGATTGAAGAAAATAGAACATAGACCATATTACAGCACACTACAGGCCCTTCACTGCACGATGCTATGCCAAACTTTTAACCTACTCTAAGATCAATCTAATCCTCCCTTCTACATAGCTCTCCAATTTTCTATCATTCATTTGCCTGTCTAAGAGTTTCTAAGAAGTCCCCAATGTATCCACCTTTACCACACTCCTGGTAAAATGTTTCACGCATCCACCACTCTCTGTGTATAGAAAATACCCTTGACATCCCCTCTATACTTTCCTCCAATCACCTTAAAATTATGCCCCTTTTAAATAATTTTTCCCCCAAAATGTTAATTATTTGGACAGTACAGTGACACAATCGGAGGAGCGATTGCCTCCCATCTCCTGGAATCAATCCTGACTTTGGGTGTTGTCAGTGTGAAGTTTGCAGGTTCTCCCAGTGAGTGCAGGGAATTCCTCCGGGTGCACACATTTTCTCCCACATCTGAAATGTGCAGGTTGGTCACTGTAAACTGCCTTTAGTGGTTAGTTGAGGGGCAAAATCCAGGGGGAGTTGCTGGGAATGTGGGGGAATAAATAGAACATCAGAGCTCAGCACAAGTCCTTCAGCCTATGATATTATGCCAACCTTCTAACCTACTAAGATCAATCTAACCCTTCCCTCCTATATAACCCTCCATTTTTCTATCATCAATGTGCCCATCTAAAAATTTCTTAAATGCCCCTAATGTATTTGCTCCTCCCACCAACCCTGGCAGGGTGTTCCATTCACTCACCAATCTCTATGTAAAAAAAACTTACCTGCCACATCCCCCTACACATCCCTCCGATTACCTTATAATTATGTCCACTGGTATTAGCCATTTCCGCCCTGGGAAAAAGTCTCTGCTAGTCCACTCAATTTGCCTCTTATCATCTTGTACACCTCTGTTAAGACACCTCTCATTCTCCTTCTCTCCAAAGAGAAAAGCCAGAGCTCTCTCAACAAGATATGCTCTTTAATCCAGGCAGCGTCCTGGCAAATCTCCTCTGCACCCTCTCTAAAGCTTCCAAATAGGACTAGGACAGGATTAGTATAAATGGGTGCTTGATGACTGGGTCAGACCCAGTGGGCCAAAGGGAGTGTATTTCCATTTTCTATAACTCCATGACCATATAATCATTTGAAATAATTAAAAATACTGAAGTACAATAATTTAAAACAAAGAACAGAAGAAATCAGCGGATCAAGTAGCATCATTGGAGACAAGAGGTTTAAGGATAGTTCTAGTAGTCTCCTTCAACACCTGTAAGCAAGACATGTGCTTTAGCCACATGGAGAGGCACACATTGTGTCTAAATCCAACTTCAAGCACCAAAAGGGGCTGTAACCTTTAGCAGATGAGGTGGGAAAGTAAGCAATGACAGATTGGAGCATGCTGCTGGGTACAAGCACAGGAGGAAGCCATTAATCAAGATTCAAGATTGTTTATTATCATTCTTGAGTAAAGGAAAATGAAATAATTGTTAATCCAGATCCAATGTAGCATAAAAAACACAATAAGCATAAAGAACTCAATAAGTATACATACATAAGGTTATATAAGATTATACACAGACTGATTGCATGTACATAAAGTGACACTAGGTCCAGGAGTGTCTGTACAGGAGGTGAGTCGGACAGAAAATGATAAAGTAGTGGTGGTAGGGTGGGTTAATGGGTGCAGGTGTTGATCAGCCTGTCGACTGGGGGAAGTAACTGATTTTGGTTCTGGTGGTCCTGGCGTGGATGCTGCATAGCCTCTTCCATGATGGGAGTGGGACAAAGAGCTCATGAGCCGGGTGGGTGGGTTCCTTCATGATACTGCTGATCTCTTTCCGGCATCTCTCTGTGTGGATGTCCTTGATGGGGGGAGGCTGGTGCCAGTGGTGCGTTCGGCAGTTTTAAGCTCCATTTAACTGTGGAGCTCTCCTGTCTGCCCCGGTGCAGTTCCTGTACCACACAGTGGTATGTGAGAACCCAAGGAAAGAGCCAAGTGGTTAAGACGGAAACACTAAGAATGTCTAAAGGACATTTGGGCAGGTAGGTGGGTTGGAAAAGTTTGGAAGGATATGCCCGAAAGCAGGTGAATGTGCCACTGGCTTAGAGGGCATCTTGGTCAGCATGGGTGAGCTGGGCTGAATGGCCTTTTGCCACACTGTATCACTCTATGACTAACTGATTCAACGTATCAGGTCAAGGTCCTGACTCAGGACTGGGGGGACAGGAAAGATAGTCAGTATGTACAGGGCGATCGGGTGGGCCAGAAGGAGGGAAGCGATAGGAGGGCGGGAGGATGGATAGATGGAGTCAGGGAAGGGGTGAAAAAAGCTAGGTGGATGGGTTAGTGTGTGTGGGGGAAGAGAACTCACGGGGGGGTGAGGGTTATCTGAAACTGGAAATTTTAATAGGGCTTTAAGCTGCTCAAGCAGAACATGAGATGCTGAAATTTAAGAACTTTATTTGCCTCTGCTTTGCCTTTTAGAGGCCTGGAAATATATATTGAGGTTTCTGTTTTGACAGCAGAGTTTAGCTGGCACAGGATTCAAAGTCAAAGTAAGATTTATTATCAAAACACGTATACACTCAGGGGCCACTTCAGTCCTGCTAAGTCCTGCACCTAATTATGTTGCCACTGACCGTATATTCGTGGTCTTCTGCTGCTGTAGCATATCCTCATCAAGGTTTGACGTGTTGTGTGTTGGGAGATGTCCCTCTGTATTTTCCTGTCAATGTCTGAACGAAAACCAATCTGAAAGAAGTACCAAGTGACAGCAGTCAGTGGCCACTTTATTAGGTACGTCTGTACACCTGCTCGTTAATGCAAATATCTCATCACTCAATCATGTGGCAGCAACTCAATGCATAAAAGCATGCAGACATGGTCAAGAGGGTCAGTTGTTCTTCAGACCAAATATCAGAATGGGAAAGAAATGTGATCGAAGTGACTTTGACCATGGAATGATTGTTGATACTAGACAAGGTGGTTTAAGTATCTCGGAAACTGTTGATCCCCTGAGATCCTCACATACAGCAGTCTCCAGAGTTTACAGAGAAGGGTGCGAAAAGCAGAGAAACATCAGTGAGCAGCAGTTCTGTGGTTGAAAATGCCTCGTTAATGAAAGAGATCACAGGAGAATTGCCAAACTGGTGGTTCAAGCTGACAGGAAGGTGACAGTAACTCAAATAACCACGCATTACAACAGTGGCCTTCAGAAGAGCCTCTCTGAACTCACAACACATCGAACCTTGATGGGCTACAGCAGCAGAAGACCACAAACGTACACTCAGAGGCAACATAACTCTGAACTGATTCCCCAAGCTGCACTCACTTTCAAGGTCTCAAAGATTCATGGTGTTATTTTTAATGTTTATTTGCACAATTTGTCTTCTTTTACATGTTGGTTGCTTGACAATCCTTATGTATAGTTTTTTGTAAATTCGATTGTGTTTCTTTATTTTTCTGTAAGTGCCTGCAAGCAAATGAATCTCACGTCCATGGTAATGTACATGTACTTTGACTTTGATTTCCAGCTATTCTTTCAATACCCCATAAAATATGGGTCTCTGTTTCGAATGCAGTCAATGGCTAAACCTCCAGATCTCCATAATATAACGAATTCCATAGATCTGTCACCCTGTCAGTGAAGAAATTTCTCCTTGTTTCGGTCCAAAAAGCCCCACGCTTTGTTTTGAGACTGATCTTTCAATTCTCGACTCTTTAGCGGGGGGAAACATTCTTCCCGTGTCCACCTGTGGTTAATATCCATAAGAATTGTGAGTGTTCCAGTGGGTTTGACTCTAGAATATAGAGACTAAGCCTACTCAAACTCTCAATCATTCTCCAGCCTTTGAATCCATCAGACACTTTACATTAATACTGAAATAATCCCAATTTATTCCCCTGACCTTCCCGTCAATCACACACCCCCATCCCCCACAAACACACAAGGGGCAATCTATAATGGCTGACCCAGCCCACACAGCTTTGGGAAGTGGGGAAGTAGTTGGAGCACCCAGACAAAATCCATGCAGTCACACTGGGAGCCAGCAAACCTCACGCAGCTAGCACTGGAAGTTAGGATTAAACCTGGTTCAATAGAGGCAAGAGTCAACATCTCCACCAGCTACACTAATCATTTGACAGACTTGCCCACCTCAAGAACCAGTCTGATGAATCTTCATTACACTCCCTTAATAAGAAGCATATCTTTCCTCTACCTGTACATAATACTCCAGGCATGGTTTCACTAAGACACCATATAAATTAGATTAGACTAGCCTTATTTGTCACATTTACATCATAATTTACAGTGAAATGCATCGTTTGCATCAAATCGAATCAGTGAGGATTGTACTGGGCAGCCTGCAAGTGTCACCTTACTTCTGGCAATAAATTACCATGCCCACAACTCACTAACCCCAACGCTAACCTGTACACCTTTGCAATGTGGGAGGAAGCTGGCGTACCTGGAGCAACTTCACCTGGTCACATCCACACTCTTTGTTACGTACCCCGTAACTGGGTTGCCAAACCAGCAGAAATGGATCACTCAGTTGGAGTCTGGATTACTAGAACTAAGAAAGTTTTATTAAAGAAACAAGCAACACAGTAATCGAAAGGATAATAAATGCAACAGTTCAGCAATGATAAACACACGTGCACAGAATTAAGATAACAGCATCAATCAAGCTCTATCGTTGTCTAGGGGTAAATGACCAAATTTCAAAGTGACTCAAAGTTCAGTCCAGTTTAGTAGTTCAGTTCGCAGTAATCGTTGCCATGGCGATGGACAACGTGGGGGGGGGGCGGAGAGAGAGAGAGAGGGAACAGGAACAACTGATCATTCAGACACGGCTTCACTCACAGACCGGCGATATGGCTCACAAGCAGCTTTTGGGCAGGTCCTTGGTGATGTCACCTGAGGTCACCGACTGTGACCCCTCCTCCAGATGCGGTCGATCCTCTGCAGTGAACCCGGCACCCAGGCAAGGGCGGACACACACCGGGTTCCCGCTGATCGTACCTTTCCACCCTGGCCGTTGTCTGGTACTTCCCACCGACTCGTGAGAGGCGTACCGCTTTCAGGGTCTCGTTACCTCGGGTGACGTGTGTGTCCCGCCTTAGCGAACCTGTCCCTTTTTATCCCCCTGCTGGGGTATCGCCTGTCCATCACTTCAAACAGTTCAGAGTTCAAAGGGGGAGCCGCTCCAGACAGCTCTCTACACATCTCCAGGTGCTGTTTCTTTGTGTCCCTTATCTCTCTCTTGAAGACAGGCGGCAGACCAACTACTGATCACACAGGACAGCTAACATCTTATCTATGTGTATTCGTCACATCTTTTACTCAAAACCCCAAGCAATAAAAGCCAACATGCAATTTGCCTTCCACACCTGGACACTGGCTGTCACTGACTTGTGTATTCTTGGGTCCCTTTGAGTACTAATATTTCCCAACTTATCATTTAAAAGTAAGTAGGTTTTATGTTCCTTCTGCTAATGGATAACCTCACATTTTTCTGAGGTGTTTTCCATCTGCCATGTTGCTGCCTAGTAACACGGCATGTCCGAATCTCCTTGAAGCCTCTTCAGATCCTCATTACCACTGCACTCTTCATTTATACTCAGTGGCCACTTTATTAGATACAGGACTGCTGCTGTAGCCCATCCACTTCAAGGTTCAACGTGTGTTATGTTTTCAGAGATGCTCTTGCGCACACCACTGTTGTAACCATGGCTTATTTGAGTTACAGTCGCCTTCCTGTCAGCTTGAACTGCTTCAGTGATCTCCCTTTGGTATGTTACCAGAGATTCTGGTAAAGTTTTACAGATGTACTGTGGAGAGCATTCCGACTGGTTGCATCACCATCTGGTATGGAGGGAGGTTGTTGCACAGAATTGGAAAAAGCTGCAGAGGGTTGTAAACCCAGCCAGCACAATCAGGATATGAAGACATTTTCAACAGATATGTTTGAAGAAGGCAGTGTCCATCATTAAGGACCCTCACCATCTCACCATCCAGGACATTACTCATTGCTACCATGAAAAAGATACAGGAGGCTGAAGACACACACTCAACATTTTAGGAATAGCCTCTTCCCTCCACCGTCAGATTTCTGATCAGACCATGGACCCACGAACACTACATCACCTATTGCTCTACTTACTTAATTTTTTAAAATATTTCCTTTTATAACTCCTGGCATTTAAAAAAAAATATTGAATTGTACTGCTACTACAAAACAACAAATTTTACAACAGGTTAGTGATAATAAACCTGATTCTGAATAACTTCCTCATTGCAAGGTTAAGAATATTAAGGCAGAATAATAACGGGTACATTTTAAAGATATTCTTGTTTTCCATGAACCCAAAACGAAGAGATGACAAAATGCATACTCAATCTTGAAAGGCAGGTTCAAATCTCTAAGGGGAAAGATTTGGGATGGACCTTCTACTAAGACACAATTATTGTACCTACCAACTTTTAACTGCTTAACTGGCAGAAGTTTACAATTGAGAAGAGAAATTAGAGAATCCCAAAGTCCTAATCACATGGATTATTCTCCTCAGGATATCTACGCTTTCCATTTAGGTGAGAGCATTCTGCGGAGGATTTCACAACACAGAGGCTGGAAAGCCTGCTTGTAGAATCCTGCTGAATCCAGTGATTTCATTGGCTTAAATGGGAAGAGAGAGCTGTGAACACAATAGGTTAATACAAGTGGATTTTGATTTGATTAAATGGTCACTTAAAAATATCATGTAATTTTTGAATATATTGGAATGCTCCACGACCACCTCAACATTGAACTGATTTGGCAACCAACAGATCTCTTTCAGGGATTCTACAGCTCATGATCTCAGTATTGTTTTACTTGTTTATTCATTATTATTGCTTAATTTTCTATTTGCATAGTTTGTCTTCTTTTGCACATTTGCTGTTTACCAGTATTTGTGTATAGGGTTTCATTGGGTCTATTGTATTTCTTTGTTCTGCTGTGCAAGAAAATGAATCACAAGTTAGTCTATAGTGACATGCACATGTTTTGATAGTAAATTTATTTTAACTTTGTATGTTTGGGAAACATTTAATCATTTATGGATTTGATAGACAGTAAATCCGAGGACTTCTTCACCGGCTATCAAACCAACCCAAGGTGAAAGCCTGTCAATTTTACTCAAAGGTCATGCATTGCCAACAGATTGCACCTGGAGGCAAGTTCAAGTGAGAATAAGCAGAAGATTCAGGCAGTACAAATTTAAAGAAAATCTGGGCTCTGCACAAAATTTATGCAAAAATGGTGCTGCCCACAGAATCATGGTAGTGTTATCCAGATAACACAGATCACACCAAGTGACTAGTCGAGCCCTGTTCCTTCCTCACCTGCACACATGCACAGTCCTCTGGCCCCAGGGCAAACTGTCTTCGGCCTCCCACAGACTCCATTTTATACCAATTGGAAAGAATTAGTGTAACATGTTTTAAGTAAATAGCCTTATAAACATTTAGAAATTCAACCATGGAATGTAGGTATTGCTGGAATGGGCCAGCCGTACTTGCATAAGAAGCTGCTAATGAAAATAAATAACTTTGCAATTTGCTATTCTAATTGACAGTGGTGTAAAATTGGAATGAGAAGACAAAATAGTTATGCATCACAAATCAAGCAGCAGCTTGCCATTGGATTTTTACAGATGGCCATCATGAGATATGAATGCTGGCTTCTACTGATGTATCTAAGCACCAGGATTGTTAGCGCATAGCTGTATCTTGAAAATGAACAACTGATGGAATAAAAATCTGTGGATCTGAAGTAAACACATTCAGAACTACACAGACTGTTCATCAAGAGGTTACAAATCAAACCGTGGCATCCAGCAGTACAGATAGTCATCTGGTAAGGCCAAATCCAATTTGGAACACATCCCAAGTTGTTATGACTGAAATCCTAATGCCAAAGTTCACATTATACCTTTGTCAACAATATTAATTCAAAGTTCAAAGGAAGTATCCAGTTCACATAAAATAAATGTAATAGTTCAGCAGACAGCCATGGTTGTTGTTTGGACCAGGCCCTCACGCCATGGCAACACTTGTTACAGCCACCCAGAGGTGGTGGTGCTGGAGGCACTATGGGAGAGAACAGGGGCACAGCGGGCATACTGTAATCCATGCTAAATTGGGGGCTAGGCCCTGCAGATTGGCTCTCCCATCAGTACTGTGCTCTACTATTTTCTCCCTGGACAACGACAAGCTGGATTACGTCTGTGGACGCAGGAGACGAGGAACTGCTGCATGTTTTTTCTTGCAGAAAAGCAGCTCCAGGACAACACCCCATTCACCAATCTTCAGGCCATGTCACTCCTCAGGGATTGTGCTAATATTATGTTGTGACTGTACGTGCTGTGTGTGACTCTATGTACTGTGTTTTGTATCTCGACTCCAGAGGAATACTGTTTCTGTATACAGGTGGATAGTTGAATGACAATTAAATGAACTATATTCACAAAGTAGTCTCCTTTTTAAATTACTAAATACTTCGCATCTCTGAGGGATTTTGAAGACTTTGCACCTGAACCACTTAAAGTTAATATGCAGGTAATGAATGCAATTGTGAACATTTTTATTATATGGAAATGAGATGCCTTGTTCCATTTATACAGAGACAGTGTGATCACTTGAGTTGCGCAAGATATTCTCCTCAGGGCTTGGCTATTGGTGGGATCTCAGGTGCTGCGAGTCCAATCCAAGATCTGCATGTTCTGGTGCAGTGTGGGAGAGAGTAAGTGGTGGCTGTGGTTAGTGATTGGAACTTGGTTGTTTAGTATCTTTCAAGGCTGCTACTTGCTCTTGGCGGCACAGCAGAGGTCGTTCTCATGTAGCGCAGCTCCCTCTTGAACAGATTTCCTCTAGGAGTATCTTCCCAGTTTTTAGATGCAGTTTTTAGTTGAATTTCTTCAGACTGATTTTGATGTCATCATTGAAGCATTTATTTTGTCCATGGGTACTCACTGACCTTCCTTCAACTGAGAGTAATAGAACTATTTGTGGAGACTGGAGCTAGACATCTGGGTGACATCACCTAGGCACCTGAAGTTGCTCTTGTTTTATCGTGGTAGAGATCCTGTTCATTTTGTTATCCTCCGGTAGGATGGTGTTAGTCATTTGTCCTTTCAGCTGATCCTTAAAATCTTTCATAAGGATTTTTGGTGGCATCGATCCAGGGCTTTCAGGTGCCTGCTGTAGGTGGTCCACCAATAATCCATTTATATAAGCTCCTGTTGAGACTACATTTAAAATATTAGAGCTCATAATCTCCTTATGCTGTATAGGAAGAAATGAGCTTGTGATAGAGGGAGTTTAATGAAGTTTCATCAGCTTTATTCCAAAGGTGGTGGGCTACGGTACAAAGGCCTCATTGAAGTGGACAAAATTCTCAGAGCTCAACAAGGTAGATGTTTCCGCTGGCTGGGTATCTAAAACCAGGGGTTAATGTCTCACAGGGGGACTCTTCACCGGGATAGATTTGAGAATTCTAAACACATGATAGGTGTAGAGGCTCAGTGATCAGCTAGATTCAAGACAGCGTGAAACAGAAATTTTGAGATCAAGGCGCAAGGCATTAATGCAGAGAAGTGGTACTGAGATGAAAGGTAAGCCTCGATTTTATTGAGTGTACAGCAGATACAAGGGGCTGAATAGCCTACCATTACTACTTATGGTGGCACAATAGTTCAGGAGCAGAGGAGAGAGGAGCAAGAATGCTGGAAAAAGCTTTTTTTGTAAAATTCACCAAGCGACCCGGAACTTTCTGGCTACGAGTGTGATAAAAAGGAAATTTATTTATTAAGATACAACACAGTAAGTCTAGCCTAATTACAAGACAATTTACAATGACCAATTTACCTCCCAACCAGTACACCTTTGGACGATGGGAGGAAACCAGAGCACCCAGTAGAAACTCACACAGTCACGGTCTACAAACTCCTGACCTACAGTGGCAGGGATTGAGCCAGAGTCACTAGTATTGTAGAACATTGTGCTAACCACTACTCCACCGTGCCTCAATGGGCAGTTTAAGGAAATAAGAGCTACAGGGTTAGAGAATAATGTAACTTGTATATGAAGAGTTGGTATGTATTTGCTGAGTCAGGCAGTCTCCTTCAGCATTCCAAGGAGAGTTTTATACAAATTGGTTAAAGAATACCAAGTCTCATAGATCCTTCAAGTTGTGGTATCCAAACCAAACTGTATTGATTGGCAGACCAACTGAAGCCTATAGTTTCCAGGGCTTCCTTACATAAGTACATCCTCAACAACTTTCAAAGCTCTTAGCACACAATCCCAGATTTCTCTGCTGAGCTTTGCATGTGTTGCTCTGGATTTCCAGCATCTGCATCTTTCTTTGTTCATGCGCACACTTTAGAAAGTTGCCATCAAGTGTCTGGCTCTTTTCCATCTATCCTCTGCCAAAAACGCATGGTGATGTAGCTGTTACTGGAACACTAACAGCACCTGGGTTCAATCCCCACTGCTGACTTAGGAGTTTGTTCTCCCCGTGACCACGTGGGTTTCCTCTGGGAGCTCCAGTTTCCTCTGTTTAGAATTCTCAAAGACATACCAGTTAGTAAGGTAATTGGACACATGGGTGTAATTGGGCAGCACAGCCTCATTGAGCCAAAAAGGCCTGTTGTCGTGTAGTATTTCTAAATAAAAAAAATACTGCATACAGCCAATAGATCTTTTAAGATCAACCAGTGACAAAATAATCTAAATGGGAGTACCCCAAGCAGCTGAGTATCATGAATAAACTCATCTTCCTGTACTGAACAAAGCACCATTCAAGACAAAATTAACTTCAGAAGTACAATGAAGACTTATCATTACTTCCATTCATCTGTCATCCTGTTTAGAATAATGTAAAATAAAATGCATTACACTTATATTCATTTTACCTGCCATGGTCCAGCTTACACTGCTAGCTCATTGTCCAGGTACAGTCTACTGGCATCACCTTTACTGTTTGCTACATTGCTGTTTCAATGCTCCAATATTTATTTATAAATATTAAAGCCAAGTGACAGCAATCCCTGGGAATATGGCTCTGGAATTCTCCAGCCTGAAAAAAACTTTGAACATTAATCACTATTTTGTCCTTAAGCCTTTTTCTTTCTAATCTGACAGCCACCCATCTATGCCACAAGACTCAAGTTTGTTAATTGGCTTATAAATCTTTTGTGAACTTAAAGAAATTGTCCATGCATTCCATTTATCAACCTTCTGTTCTCAAAAATTCAATTAGATCATACACAAATTTACTTTTCTTAGAGATGAAAGATAGTTAAAGCCCCTTTCAGCCCAACAAGCCTGTGTTACCTAATTATATCCACATGACCAATTAGCTTACTAACCTGTATATCTTTGGAATGTGGGAAGAAACCAGAGCACCTGAAGGAAACCCACGCTGAAACGGGGAAAACTTACATATTCCTTAGACAGCAGTGGGAATTGAGCCCTGATTATAGTGTTACACTAACCAATACACTACAGTTCAATATTTCATTCAAATTTCAGCGAGTTTCTCTCTCATTTCTAAAACCTAACACCTACACTAAACAGTGTGGGCACGTGGCCAAGTGGTTAAGGCATTGGACTAGCTACCTGAAGGTTGTGAGTTCGAGCCCCAGCCAAGGGAACGTGTTGTGTCCTTGAGCAAGGCACTTAGTCACACGACACTGGTGCCAAGCTGTATGGGTCCTAATGCCCTCCCCTTGGGCAACATCGGTGTCGTGGAGAGGGGAGACTTGCAGCATGGGCAACTGCCAGTCTTCCATACAACCTTGCCCAGGCCTGTGCCATGGAGAGTGAAAACTTTCCAGGCGCAGATCCATGGTCTCGCAAGACTAATGGATGCCTTTTAAACTAAACTGACAAGTACTGGGAATAGTACTGGGAATGTCTTTGAACAGACAATTTTCACTCTTCAGGTTCCTTCTACTTATCTGGGGATGAGCAGAAAATTACAGTCCTTCCTTCCACTGTGTGAACTTCCACTTCCCATAGCAACCTACAACAGCAAGCCATCTGGATCACCAGATGACAAAACATAGCCCGTGTTTCCTGAACATCCCATCTGCCAGTTTTTGTCATATCCATTACCTTTATTTTCAATTAATGGAGTAATACAGTATAGAAACGGGCCTCTTGATTACAATCCTTGCAAAACATTAAGCACCCATTCTTACATTAATTCTATCCTATCCAATTTTATCCAACATTCCCATCAACCATCCCCACCCCAATTCTCCCATTTTCTACACATTATGATCAATTAAATTACCCAGATGCAAATAGAGGATGTGGGAAGAAAGAAAACCCATGACTGAAACCAGGTCTCTGGAGTAATGAGGGAGCAGCTTTCACCACTGTGTTGCTCCTTCAGTAAACATCAAGATGGAAATTTAGTCAATGAATGCAGAATATGGTATAGGACAGTCTTTTGAAGAGTTTCAGCTCGTTACAGATATCAGTATTCCAAACCTTCTTCCATTTAACAGGTTGACCATTAGATACCCTTCCATTCTCAAGTGAAAAAGGCATTATCTTGTTTTTTTTTTGCACTGGGAACTTTGTCTTGATTGACAGGTCTATAGCCATCACTAGTTGTTTTCTGCCTTAAATTGGGACACCCACACAGATGAACATTCAATCTTACAATTTAGATAGGAGTAAGAACCCAACCCAAATGATAGAAGACCCTCATCAGTATCATATTGCAAGTGATTTAGAAATGTTTCTAATATCCCTAAATTATACTGTTAATTTCTATTACTTCAACACTGCACTTCCTCTATTCTATTGCCATCACTACCCCACATATAGTTGTCAATCTACTCTTTGCATCCCACACCCACCCATCTGGCAGCATTCCAATTTAACCTTCTCCCCTCCAAAAATCTGATTTTTAGCAAACCCTCATGCAGCCCTTCAGATTTTTTGAAGTCCATGCTACAGAATTAAGTCCGTGGGCAGCAATGTGGCACAGCAGTTACTGCATCATTTTACCACACCAGCATTCACCAATAATTCCCACCACTACCTGTGCAAACTCCTTACCAGTCTCCTTGTGACTGCACGGGTTCCCTCCCAATTTCTAAAGAAATATGGTTAAGGTTAAGAGAGCTGGCACCAGAAACAGTGACACTTGTGGGCTGACAAGCATAATACTCACTAATTTTGTTGACACATGATGCATTTCACTATGTTTCCATGTATATGTGGCAAATCAAGCAAATCTATGTTATACTGCAAATGTTCCCAGTGGCTCAAACCACCAGGGTGCTAAACGGCAAGCTCCAGGGAAAAAGGCACCTACCATTTTTATCCTCCCCTTCTCATCTAATGAATTATTTGATTTGCTTGCTTTAAAACTGAACACTGTCTGAATCAATTCTGGTAGAAATTCTGGTGATTTTCTTGACAATCACCTAGCTTCCGTTCATTACGTGGTAGGTGAAGAACATCTCACAAAGGTGCTAAACATTAGTTCAGGTTTTAGTCACTCCCAAATTGTTGTGGGGGGGGGGGGGGGAGAAAAAAAACAGCAACCTGCATTGACCAAATAACTTGGACTCTTCAAGAAACAGGAAATTACTATTCATAGAAATTGCACAATAGTGGTTAGATGCCAAAGCAACAAATCAGTGACCTGCAAATTCTAATCACATATTAGTTTTGTGCAAGAGCTAGATTTGAAAAAGTACATCAAATGCTGTTTTTGCAGCTCAACCCCTTACTCTTCTTGCCATCAGTTTAGCAAACTGCAGAAATATCCATAAAATTTTCAGATATCAAATGTATATATTCCTGGGCTCAAAGAACTAAATTTGTTTATCTCCATCATGAATCAGTAACAAATGAAGTAATTACTTGCTTGAAGCCTTAGAAGACCATACTTTACAACTGGAATGCTGAAATGAAAAGACTGATGCTTCCCATTTATTGAAATTTAAAGGATGGTTTTAATCAAGGAGGTTAACCTAATAGAATGCAGTATTTTGTCCAAGATAGAAAATTAACTGCTCAAGATATTTTTCCTGACCAGCAGGGCAAGAGACCATAACTTGGCGCACATTCCAAATTTATACTAGGTCTAGCTGTAGACTGAATAGTCCAACCTACACTCAATCTAGTGCGAGGGAAAACCTAACCTCGGGGTCAACATGAACACCGACTTCTATGAACTAAGTATTCAAGACTATGGATCAATAAACCATAGAAGTATACAGTGCAGTGCAAGTCTTAGGCACACTATCTATATAAATTCTGTTTACTCATAAACCTGATAATACGCAAAACAGTTGTTTGCTTTGACTTCCTTGGTCTCTTCAGCATCAGTGCAGGTCAAGTTTCTAGGAATGAACTTCAACAGCCTATCCCAGTGCAACCATGCATACAGCACACCAGTACCTCTACCTCTGCAGGTCAAAGAAATTTTGAGGTCCCCACTCCCTCAATCAAGCAGAAGATACAAAAGCCTGAAAGCACATACCACCAAGAGCAGCTTCTATCCCATTATAACTTCTGAATAGCCCACTATAATGCCAAGATGTACTCCTGACCTCAATCTACCTTATGATCTTGCAGTTGCTGCCTGCCTGCACTGCACTTCCTGTGACTACACTTTTCTTTTCCCTTGTACTTACTCAATGCACTAATGCATTGATTTATATGGACGGCTTACAAGGCAAGTTTTTCCACTGTACCTCAACACATTTGACAATAAACCAATTCAGCATTTGAATTCATAATGAAATTCACAACTGGTTTGAGGCAGATTTGGTTAGGATTGGTGAGCAATTAAAATAATTTGCACATGCTCAAATACCAACCTGTATTCCTGAATAGTCTAATTAAAAAGAATCCCTTTTATAATCTATTTCAATATGGACTTGCCCCTCTCTGTAACAATTGCCAGTTCATCAATCCTCTATCATGCTTTTATTTCTTTTGGTCTTCTATTGCTGAATGCATAAAATATCAACTAATTTGGTTACACCAAGTATCAATTTATAGGCTGTCATCCAAAACAATCTATACAAATACTGGAAGGTTCAAAGAACACAGGATACCTGGGAAAAGGCAGGGTATGTTAAATGTAGATTCGGAACCCCACATTCATGTTTGGCATTGGTTACCAATCCTGTCAATTTATTCCAAAACATATTCAACACAATTAATTCAAATGTGGACAGAACCAAAGAGGGATAAGTGATCACCAGTCACATTGAAATTACCCCAAATCTTGGCTGCCTGGAGTAAATATTAAGTCAACTAGTTACCTCTTTAAAGCTAGAACACTAAACCTGAATGTCTGGAACAGATGACTGCAATCAGTCACAAACCCAGAAGGTAACCAAATTAGCACAAGCTAAAACATAGAACCCCATCCCTGGGACAACCTAAATCAAAGATGTGGTCTAGCAATTCCCCTGAAATTGCCAGTAATGCGCAAAGAATTCCCACCAACCCTTCCCAAAAAATACACCATATAGAAGCCCAGCATAAACATTCTACAGATACTGGAAACCCAGGGTAACATAAAATGCTGGAGGAATTCAAGTCAGGCAGCATTTATGGAAAAGAATAGAGTCAACATTTTGGACTAAAACCCTGTTTCAGATTTTAGCCCATAACATCAACTCTTTGTTCCTTTCCAGATGCTGCCTGATCTACTGAGTTCCTCTATACAAGCCCAGTACCCCATCACAAGATGCAACATTTTTCAAACTTGTCTTATTTTTACATTAAGATTTCCAGAGACATCAATTCACTGATAGAGATCAATAAAACTATTTTAAGTAAAATGATCAAATTTTCATTAGAAAAATTTAAGCCACACTTAACAGATTAAGGCCCCAAGTACTCAGTCAAGTGCACTCTAGACTCTTGAGATGTCTTACTGTAATGCAATAGAGGACGCAGGTGTGTGATTTGATGTTAACATGTGACTGTCACATTAAAATTAACCTTCTGCTGTTGAACACTGCCAGCACTAAGTACATGAAGATTATATTCAACCCTTACAAGTAGAAAATGGACATCTGCATCCAGTTTCAGTTTGAGCAATAATAGAAATGTGCTGTACAGCCAACCATTCGACACAAATTTAGGAGACACTAAGTAAGGAGAGGGTTGGAAGGAAGGGTGCACAAAGACAAAGTACAAAGACAATCTGGAAACTCTCATTTCTGTTCTTCATTCTATTCCAGATATTTAATTTTGTTTTTGGTACATTTATTCTTTACTCCAAATGACAAGATAGTACAGATTTTGCTGTCAATAATCAAGCTGTTGGTTCACACCAGTTGTTAACAGTTACACTTTTTCCTGTAGCTGTTTTCCTTCTTCACTGCCTCCTCTCAATTTAGTATTGTTCTCTCATTTTTGGTCTTTTGTTCCCTTATGGTCCATACATTTTTTCCTGCTAAACACTTCTGCATGGGTTGTATTTAACTTGGATAATCAATGGAAAGGTTAAACAAAAATCTAACGCTAACATTTTCAGAAGGAGAATTGATTTATTAACATAGTACATTGGAGTCGCCATTGTAAAACAGGTATTGTTTAACCAGGGAACTAGGAAAAAATACCACTATAGAGCTACCAGTAAAGATGTCCACCAAAACGCAACACCAGGTGTTTTTGCAGATGCATAATCTTTCAGAGCGAAATGATTTTTGGGCAAACACTGAAAACACTGCCAATGTACTATTTACAGTTAAAACGGTTTACCAGCCATTCGCTTAGGTTTGAACAGTTTCAGGAATTGGTCAAGTCATTGCTAGACAACTAATCTAGGTTGAAAATATGCTGAACAATTATCCCTTCATTTACGAGGCAGCAGTTTGAACATTTATATCCAAAGCTTCCTACATCCAGACTATATTTGTGAATTCCATTCTACTGGAGACACAAATATCAGCATATAATTTAGTAAATCAAATTGAAATTTTTAAAAAATCCATTCATAAAACATTTTATTCCACTTACATCAACTTTACACATTTTCTTGATAACAGTTATGCTTGTGTTCTTATGAAAAGTCCAGAAGACATGAATGCAGCTAGCCATACAGCAATATATCTCATTACTTCCCTGTTAACTATTTCACAGCCACATGCGTGTTAGGCAATCAAGACCACAAAGCAAAAACTAAAAAAGGAAGTTACCAGATAAACACATGGGAAGGTCTTTACCTCTTAAAACATACATTATCAAAGGTAAGCGTTCATTTTTACTGCATGTTTGCTTGTACATTTGTTCTTACGTTGACAATAATTTCTTTTAAATACAAATAAAACGTTCAGATGTCATGTGTAGCAAAATGAAGACATGAGCAATGGTGAATATTGCAACTCATGGAATGTTAATCCTCCTCTGCCCTATCCCAAAAATCCTGAGACACGTAATAGATGGTGCAGGTTTTGATCTACATATTAGCAACTCTCTAGAAATTGCACGACTCGTACTGAATCTGCCATTTCCCCAATACAGACACTAAGTTATGGGCATCCTTCTTTGCTAGTACAGGAAACAATTGACATTAGCTTTGTGGAAACCACAGCTACAAAGAGTACTAACCAAACATTTAAAACTTGTATAAAAATTCCACACCCTGAATTTACATTGGCCATCTGAAACATACAGTACAAGAGTTCCCAATATGAATTGGCTCTTCTCCCCTATCAAACACAAACCACATGGGAAACACAGAGACCCAACAAAAGTGACAGAAGCTCTCCAAAGACCTAAAATAGAAACTAGTGGGACAGCAAAGGTTACAAATAGTCTTGATGGTGAAGATTCAGGAATGAGGCAGACAGAACAAGAAGGCGGAAGTTTAGTTCTCTCCTCCCTCGCCAGCATCAGCTTCTTCCCCCTGGTTGTCTGAAGTCCACAACTAGAAAGATAAAATTCCAATTAGTGTCTTGGTATCATCAATAGACCATAGAACCATAGAAGCTACAGCACAGAAACAGGGCTTTTGGCCCTTCTTGGCTGTGCCTAACTATTTTCTGCCTAGTCCCACTGACCTGCACACAGACCATATCCCCCCATCCCCCATACACTTCCCATCCATGTATCTGTCCAATTTATTCTTAAATGTTAAAAAAGAACCTGCATTTACCACCTCGACTGGCAGCTCATTCCATACTCCCACCACTCTGTGTGAAGAAGCCCCCCCCTAATGTTCCCTTTAAACTTTTCCCCCCTCACCCTTAACCCATGTCCTCTGTTTTTTTTCTCCCCTTGCCTCAGTGGAAAAAGCCTGCTTGCATTCACTCTATCTATACCCATAATTTTATATACCTCTATCAAATCTCCCCTCATTCTTCTACGCTCCAGGGAATAAAGTCCTAACCTATTCAACCTTTCTCTGTAACTGAGTTTCTCAAGTCCCGGCAACATCCTTGTAAACCTTCTCTGCACTCTTTCAACCTTATTT
Organism: Mobula hypostoma; assembly: GCF_963921235.1. NCBI lineage: Eukaryota > Metazoa > Chordata > Chondrichthyes > Myliobatiformes > Myliobatidae > Mobula > Mobula hypostoma. Next base: position 124,805,162 of record NC_086097.1, read on the forward strand.
ATATCCTTCCTGTAATTTGGTGACCAAAACTGAACACAATACTCCAGATTCAGCCTCATCAATGCCTTATACAACCTCATCATAACATTCCAGCTCTTATACTCAATACTTTGATTAATAAAGGCTAATGTACCAAAAGATCTCTTTACGACCCTATCTACCTGTGACGCCACTTTTAGGGAATTTTGTATCTGTATTCCCAGATCCCTCTGTTCCACTGCACTCCTCAGTGCCTTACCATTAACCCTGTATGTTCTACGTTGGTTTGTCCTTCCAACGTGCAATACCTCACACTTGTCAGTATTAAATTCCATCTGCCATTTTTCAGCCCATTTTCCCAGCTGGTCCAAGTCCCTCTGCAGGATCTGAAAACCTTCCTCACCGTCTACTACACCTCCAATCTTTGTATCATCAGCAAACTTGCTGATCCAATTTACCACATTATCATCCAGATCATTGATATAGATGACAAATAACAATGGACCCAGCACTGATCCCTGTGGCACACCTCTAGTCACAGGCCTCCACTCAGAGAAGCAATTCTCTACCACCACTCTCTGGCTTCTTCCATCGAGCCAATGTCTAATCCAATTTACTACCTCTCCATGTATTACCTAGCGACTGAATTTTCCTAACTAACCTCCCATGCGGGACCTTGTCAAAGGCCTTACTGAAGTCCATGTAGACAATATCCACTGCCTTCCCTTCATCCACTTTCCTGGTAACCTCCTCGAAAAACTCCAGATAACAAGCTATGCTGTACAATATGGGGAAATTTAAGTTAAATCGCAATGTATACCTTTCCTCCAGGGCGACTATCTTGGAATAACATCACAAGTATTCAGTGCCCCCTCATTCAGATTGCAAAACCTTAAATTTATTTTATTTGGAAATTTACAATCATGGTGATTTAAAAGGTCACTCACAAAGTGCTCACACAGAACAGGAAAAAATTAGAAAGGCAAAAAGAAATATCAAACTTCATGTCCAGACTTGCAAGAATGCTTACACTGCAACAAACCACTTAATTTTAAAGACAGTAGACAAAGCTACAAAATAGAGATATAGAAATAAGATACGATTTAAAGAAGACAGCTGAAGCAGAAAATGAAAGCAACTGGCTTTAAACTAATCACCTTAACCTGTATGTCATAAATTGTTGTTGCCTTTACAACCAGCAAACCAAATGTATCAGAATGACTTGAATTGGTAATTCAAATCCTTGCACGTTTAAATAATGTATGAATTCTAATAATTTATTGAAAAGTTGAAGTTTACACCTGGTCCATACTATTTAGTACCCTTGGATAAAGGACTTTGATTTTTCACATTACATTAAGTGCCTAAGTACTTACTGTCAAGTTATCTCGCAATAACTGCATTATTAATGTGCTGTCTTTGTAGGAATCTTCATTCAGTGTATCAAGCTCTGCAATTGCTTCATCAAATGCCTTTAAGAATGAGAAAATATAGTTAAATGTGATAACCAGCTAGAACTATTTTACCCAAGCTAATTTTGTCTGTACTTACAGCCTTTGCAAGAGAGCAAGCTTGTTCTGGAGAGTTGAGAATTTCATAGTAAAACACTGAAAAATTAAGGGCCAGTCCTAGGCGGATAGGGTGTGTCGGCTGCATCTCTTTTTTACTGATGTCAAACGCTTCTTGGTAGGCTTGTTGTGAATGATGCACTGTGGCTAAAACAGAATCATAGCTCAGTATATGGCATTCATTTTAAAGCATGCAGCTACCTACAGTAACCCAAACTAATGCACAAAATGTAATATAATTGGAATTTAAAGTCAATGGTTAATTCAATAGTTTTAAACCTATTAGGTTTTATCCTACTGAATGCATTATTCTATATAAAAAATACAAAGTAATGAATAAAGAATTCAACCAGCATATTACAAATTATGAAGGTCTCTCCAATTGGTGTTTTAGAAATGTCATTGTACATTTCACAGAATATTATGCCAGTACCAGATATATACAGTTACACTGAATGCAGGGGTTGATACTGAAAGATGGAACACTAACTCCAGGCATGCAGCCAGTCACCCAATCACAATGTCTAAAATAAAACATCCCTCGCCTTAGTGAACTTCCCATTCAGAGAATTAACTCCAGTAACCCAATGCCAAGTGCACTGCAATGAGCATTTTTCAAATTCAACTGAATCCGAGCCAATGACACGTGCAAAACCCCAATCACATATTTCAAATTCAATTTTCTACAACTCAGCTTTGTGATAATACAAACTGCAATTGTGATGAGCTTTTCCAAAGACAAACAAGGATAAAGGTCAGAGCAGCTTGATATTATTTGCATAAACTTTTAACAATGTCCCAGATGGAAAACTACTACAAAATGTTAAGTGTCTGGAGTCCAAACTTGGGTTTGTAGGAGACAGTGGTGTGCTCTTGTGACTGTAACTAGCACACCACAGGGATAAAAACTGGGAGCCTTACTGTTACTTACATACATTAATCACACAAGTTAATATAGGAGGCATGATTAAATAGTTTGCAGATGACAAAAACAGGTATTGATAGTGAGGATAGTCTCAAATTACAGAAAGATTCATTAGCTAGCAAACCAGGCTAAGTAACAGCAGATGAAATTTAATTTTAGGTGCAAAATGATGCATCTTTGCAAATTAACAAAGGGAATACCAATATAGTGAATATTAGATCTTTAGGGAGTACAAGTGTACAAGTCCAAAGATTCCTGTAAGTGGCAGCACAGGTAGACAGGTGACAAAGCATGCAGAATGCCGGTCTTACTTAGCAAGGTTATGGAATACAAGAGCAGCGGGGGGGGGGGGGGGCAGAGCAGAGAGAAGAGGAGGCAGCAAGGTTCACAACTGGAATATTGTGTTTAGTTTTGGTCACCACTACAGAAGTGAAATGATTGCTCTGGAGAGAGTGCAGAGAAGGTTTGCCTGAGATTTACTGTCTTAGGAGAGACTGAGTGTCTTGGAACAGAGACGGCTGAAGGGGTAACCTGACAGAAGTACACAAATTTGAGGGGCATGGTAGACAAGGTAGGCATCATAAAGTCCACCCTTCCGTGATCTGAAAGCAGCTTCTTCTATAAACCCTTAGGTGTATGTTTGAAGCAACCGGCAAGATGTTTAAATGGGATACAAGGAAGATTCTGTTCAATGAAGCTGGTTGGAATTCAGAATGCAATGGAACTTAAAGGACATCTGTAGAGGCAGGTTTATTTTTTGAAAGCAGCTGTTGGTATCTGGTGAATGATGACAGAGGTGGTGGAGTCGTATTATGTATAACAGGCAATTAAGACACTTAAATAGGCAAGACTCTGAAGGATCCCAATTCTAATGCAGGCAAATGAGATTAGCATGGATGGGGTAAATCACAGAGATGTAGTGGGTTGTAGAGACTGCCCTGTACAACCTTATGACTCTACAAAAACAAAGGTGAAGGCAGAAACTCAACATTTATCTATCTAGATAAATGTTTGAATTGCCAAGGCATGGAAGGCTATGGTACGTGGAGGTAAATGAGATTAATGCAGATGGGTACATGGTCACCACTGACAATTATGCTTAATGTTTTTAAAATGGTAACTTAATCAAAACCTTTAAAACTAAGTTCTCTCCCATGCTGCATAATACAAAGGAGCTATGACACATATGGCTCTTTCCCAGCTTTGAAAAGCAATGGAAGCTCCAAAATGACACCGTTTTCAGTGTGGCTGTCACATTAACCACATCTCCTGCATCGATAAACACAAAGCTTGATGTGTTGAACTGCAGCTAAAACATTGGCGATAAACTTCACGTGTCCTTGAAACATTGCCACAAGCAATTCTGATTTAGAAGGCACCTTTCTAGCTTATTTACTTAGTGATTTAACAGAGTGACACCAATTCCACCTTTTTAACTAGTTCTTTGTTACGTAACTCTTAGCCTTTTAAAAGATCCTCTAACATTCACTGATGTGCCCAAACTGTAATGACTCAAAATTGCCTTAACTTTTCAGACAACATGGTAAACACTTTCTAAACAAGAGGCTGCAAAATCAGTGTTTGCTACTATGATTCTTGATGGATTCAGAGAAAACAAGTTCCATTGCCTGGCAAAACAAATCCCTTGATGGCCCTTTGGGATTTGTAAACAGCTGTCGATATCTGGTGAACGATGCCAGAGGTGGTGGTGGAATTATATACATGTAGCAGGCATTTAGACACCTAAACAGGCAAGACACTGAAAGATCCAAATTCTAATGCAGGCAAATGGATGGGGTAGTCCCAGCAATCCCAGCTGAACACCTACATCCTAGCAAAGATGCAAGCTTTAGGCAGGTGACCAAGTACACTTTTCCCCACACAAAGCCTGACTGTCAATTTATATTCAGGAATTTTTACCTCCAGCCAAAAATGTGACAACCAATGCACAGCAAGCCATCAAAAACACCATCAGCTGGTGGCTCAGGTATGCACTCCTGTATCACAATCACAAATGCCCCACTTCCTACTGCAGCAATACAACTATAGAAACTCAATTAAAATCCCAGTTGGCAGACAAACTAAAAGGCAACAGAACCTAAGACAAGCAACACACATAAAAACTGCTGGTGAACGCAGCAGGCCAGGAAGCATCTATAGGAAGGGGTACAGTCGACGTTTCAGACCGACTAACTGAAAGAAGAGATAGTAAGAGATCTTACTACCAGCAATTTTTGTGTTGCTTGAAATTCCAGCATCTGCAGATTTCCCCGTGTTTGAGAATCTCAGGCAAAATGAGATTGATAATAAATGGCTATGACAAAAAGTATAAGACCATTTGCAAAGGTACATTGTGGTAGTGGTAAGACTCTTATTCACAAGGTAGACAATGAGAAATCTGCAGTTAACAAACAAAAGGAAGAAAGCCATGGATTGCACAAGTTATGAAAATGATTATGTCAGCAGAAAGATTACCTTATTTATATTGCACGAGTTCTGTTAATGTACCTGGGGAAGTCGAACCAGGCAACAACTAGCAAGTTTATGGAACAGTAATCAAAAGGATTATAAAAATGCATTTGCAAAAGGCAGCAGGGTGGGTAGTTAAGTAGAGTAGCAAAAGAGATACATGCCTTAAGGTTAGGCCTGGGAGAGTGAAGGAAAGGAAGTCATGGCAGAGTCATATTAGTGGTCCTCAAGAGGTATATTATTATGGTCACATTACAGAAGGGAAAATTAAGCATTTCCCTGACATTCATAATGGATGGATTTTTGATCTCTTAAAATAATATCCTTAGAGGGCTCAACACACTAGATGCTAGGATGATTTTCTCCCTAATTGAGGCAGCTAGAGCCAGAACAGAGTTCTCACCCGGAGGCCGAGCAACTCATTGGAATTATATACCCACGAGAGCTGTAGGGCTCTTCTGTTAAATACATTTTAGACAGATGGATCTTGAATGTAGATTTGAATACAGATTTTGAAAATAAATTTATATTGAATATCGAAGGATAGAGGCAAAGACCAGCCCTAATATTCATAATGGCTGAGTAGTTTCAGGAGTCTTATTATATTCTTTATTATAGTCTTACTGAACTTGAGTATGTTGCTGGGGATGTTCACTTACTGATAAGGATAGAGAGGCTTGGTGTGGTTCTTAACTTGGAACAGGCAGTCAAGTTCAGACTTAAAACACAACTGACAATTGAGGAGCCTGGAAAGGACCTGTTTACCACAGCAGACATCAATAAGTAGAGTGTATAGATTTAAGGTAGTAACATTAAGCATAGGTAATTGGATGGCTTTTCCTCTCCCATCCACCAGAAGTGTACGAGGTAGGAATCCTCAGCACATGGCAAAGACCAAGGCCATAAAGGAAAATTAGTTGGTGTAGCCTGTTTGGCCAGTATAAGCATGGACAAATAACCAACCTCAATCCAATGCATAAAACCTAGAAGGATGCTATATGCTTTTAAGTTTAATTGAGAATAAAGTGACAAGGTGTAGTTTAGTGAATAGTTCCTCATCACGTGTATAGTTTTGGCCTGAAATTCAAATATAAAAGGATGTTATAGCAATTGAAAAGTTGTTCTCAATGCACAAAGCTAAATGACAGTGAAAAGAACAAAGCTGCAACGGTTATTAGCAGCAAAAGTTTTTGAGGAAGTCAGGTGAGGCAAAAGGTATAGTTGACATTTTAGGTCAGAACTGAGTATAAAGGCAAGAGAGCCAGTATAAAGAGGCAGGAGGAGGATGGGTGGTAAGAAAATGTGGAGATAGCCAGAGGTTGGGAGGTTGTAAGTGGAGATAAAGGGTTACATAATACCAAATTTATAAGGAAGGTGATGAATTGAGCCAAACAAGGGAAGGAAGGAAGGTACAAACAGAAGGGGAGGGGCAAGGAGGGGATCTGTTGGCTTGTGTGTGAGGGTAACAGGCAAAAGGATTGGGGAGGGGAGTAACCTAGGCTACAGGAGGCTGAGAAAGGTTTTGTAAAGTGGGTGTCAGCGGATCAGTGGATCAGAGGGAGAAAGGAACAGAAGGACATGGGTTACATGAAATTGGAGAATTCAATGTTTATGGCATTAGGTTGAAAATTGCTAGAAGAACAACCCCTCATACTTATTGGGTAAATATTATTTTTATTGATGTAATCATTCAATGTTTCATAGAAGGCAATATGGAATAACTGAACCTAAAATAGTATTTTTTTTTAACATGTGGATTCAATAAAGTGCTGTAACCTCGGCATACTTGTGCAAGGCTATCTCTGATAGTCCAGATTGAAGATACATGGATCTCAGATTACCAAGATGAGAAACAGCCAAAGTCATTGATCCTATTCAATACAGCTCTTTTGGCTCGAAGGAAAATAAATTCAGTTTCATTCCTATCCAATATTCCCATACCAGTAAAAGGAACATACAGTACTAAATCTTGAAATATTTTAGCCTACATGTACCAGGAATCAATCTTCCAAAAGTTGTTTTTTCTACTAACTATACTGCCAGAGCTAAAGAAACATTGATCAAGCTACCTGGACATTAACTACATTCCAGTCACAAGTGGAACTTAAGAGTTTGCTCCCCAACTATATATCAAAACCTTACAATAGTTGTAATAAATGCAGTCTCATTAGAACCACCCCGGATCAAGTGTATGGTCCCAAAACATTAGTACAAAACAGCAGGGTTGTCCATTAGTTCGGCATTAAAATAAGAATCAATTCCTATCCCACTAACACAAAACTATTTCTCTTCTTTAATTTTACCCAAATTAACACGCAAGCTAATTGACTGGAAAATTGAAAGCAGACATTTTTGGTTGAAGCAATAAATGGCAAAAGTGATCCTTCAGTTGTATCAATGTCTTAACTGCAGAACTATCACTACCTAAAATTTGAAGTCTTTTAAAAGCTCAAGTCCAAATGACCAAATATCCCCCTCCTCATTATTCTGCTCCTCCTGTTGCACACTCTCCCAAAAAAATAGCTACCGGGGCTCCTGCCATGGTTAACCATAGACTACTGCCATAACATTTGCCCCAATAAAATGGTACCTTCTGACAAAAATAAGCCAGGTGTAGTACTATCCATATTAAATTTGGGGCATATTCAGTGGTCTGTCTACATCTGAAATTCCCACGAGAATTGCATTATATCAAGAGAAACAACTTGGAAGCTAGTTGGATTTACTGCACTGGGTTTGACTTGGGGTGAAAATATTTATGGAAGTCAAGTACAAAAATTTTAGGTAGTAACCCAGAATTTTCATTCAGCCTGAGTGAAATGATCAAGAAGATGCCGGAATGTGAATCTCAATAGCAATTTTAGCATTTATTACCCACCCTTGACTGCCTCAGTTTGGGAAGAATAAAGAATCAACCACTCTGGAGAGCCTGCAGTCACATGGGCCAAACACTAGTACCTAACTGGGTTTCATTTCACGTCACCATTTCCAAGATTAGCCCTTCCTTAAAAATTTCACTTTTGTTTAATTACTTGAACCTAAATTCTTCAGCTGCATGGTAGAATTTGAAATCAAGAGATTAACTGAGCCAATTTACTGCAGTGAGGAGTGATCTTATTGATACAAACAAGATCCCAAAGACAATGAATACTAGAGAGAGTCTCAATCAAGGAGAAAGCCATTTGAAACCATGTATAAATGTTCCTTTTTGCAGGTACAGATCTCCAGAATTCTCAATTCCATAGGATTGTGGAGGGCTGTTCACTGGATGGATTTAAAGTAGACATTCTCTCTCCCCGCACCCCCAAAAAGACCAGGGAACTGAAGGATGTGGAGCCGGCACAGGAGGGCCACAATTTAGGACCAATAAGTCATGGGTATACTGATGGCCAAGTGGTCTACTCTTGCTCTCCTCCTCTCCCCCACCCCCCACACTGCCAACATCAATGATCCGAACTGACTGCAAAGTAAACTCAATGACAACCCTTAAAATACCAAGCCCCATTTTACAGAACTGTTGTGCAAAAGCCTGAACTTTCCATCGGGTTTTGGACACATGAATAATTCACATTTGGGTTAACCAGTACATGGAAATGAACCACAGACCCACTTATGAAACACGTAGAATATGTCATTAGTTTCAATAATAGATTTACTACATATTCAAAACAACAATTATATAGAATATTGTCTAAATATTAGCTGCTACATTGAAACTGCAATTCTCATGCATAAACTTCTGCTTTTAGTAACTCATCCCAATATTTCACATTTCAACATACCTTTCTTGTCATCACCAGAAGCCACTTCAGCTAAGTAACGATAGTAATCTCCCTTCATTTTCAAATAGAAAACTCTGCTCTCTGGAGAACTAGCATTGGCAATCAAGTATTTATCAAGAAGACCCTGTTAAATTGAAGTAAAGACAAAGATTAAAAGCCCAGCACTACAAGCTTTCACGTCTCAAAATTTTAGATTCACAATGCATTCCACATTGCACAGAATTCAAACATGAAATTAGAAAATTCAAGCTCAATAAAGCATTTTCTTACAACATAGAAGTACTGGATTACAGTGCAGATGCATTAGGAAGCATTAGCATACCCGAAACAGCACTACATTGCCATGAGGTAATGCTCACTTTCACTTTAAGGAGCTCAAGTCCAGTATTTCCAGAACCACAGGTATTCGTCACAATAATCACACAAGTCGAGCACCCAACTTATTGGTTTATTTGGCGATATCCAAGCTCCATCACACATTACTCCTTGGCTGCTGGGCAATCATTCTTAATTGTTCAAATAATGTTAAATAAAGATCATGGTCTTAATTTGACAATTTGTATGATACAGTTCATTAGTGAGGAATGCCCACTAACAAATTGAACTCCATACTATAAACAGATATACAGGTGACATAATGGGCTAGATACATTAAGCAGCATGAACAGCCAAACCACCTTGCAGAACTATATTAGCATAATTTTGGAAAGCAAAGTTTGTGACCTTATGCACCCAATGGTATTAGAACTGTATTGAACACTTAAGATTTAACAGCATTCACCTTACTATGCTCTTTATTCAGACAGAAGGATAACCACGGTAGCATTCTCTCAAAGCCCGCATAATAGAAGCCATCTTCAGTTAATTTAACACCGCACTTTATTAATGACCAACAACAGCACAAAGGCTATGGGATCAGAGAATATACCTTAAGTTGTAGTACTGAAGACTTGCACACACTAAGTTGCTCCAACACAAATATGTAAAAAGTTAGCCACTCACATCCCATCCAGGGGAAAAAAAAATCCAATTTGGCTAGCTAGCACCTGTCTCAGTCAAGGTGATGATATGCCTTACCACATAGCAGCAACTCTTCACAATTTGCTGACCAATATTCAGTAAGTTTCACCAGAAATCAGCAGAGCTCCAGAAGTCAATGTCTGTCCACGTGTCTGGTAAAAGTGAGATGAATGGACATAACCAAAAAGAAAGCAATCCAAAAGTTGGAATTCTTTGGAGGAAATAGGCAACAAGGAAGTCAATGAGAGTTACTGGATGTTGTTTACTTGTATTTTCAGAAAGTCTTTGACAAGGTGCCACATGCAAGACTACTAAACAAGAGGGAGAAGCAGAGTGAAGAAAAAAAGGGGGCCTATTCTGGTTGACTGCAGGTGACTAGTGGTGTTCCACAGGGGTTGGTGTTGGGTCTGCAACTTTTCATATTACACATTATTGATTTTGGTGGCAGAATTGATAATTTTATGGCCAAGTCTGCAGATAATACAATGATAGATGGATGGTGTCGAGGGAGCAGTGAGTCTGCAGGACATAGATTAGGAGAATAGGCAAAGAAATGGCAGATGGAATAGTGTAGAGAAGTTTCTGGACGTGCACTTCAGTAAAAAAAAAGCATAAACTGATTTCTAAACCGGGGTTCTCACCTATTTTATGCCATGGACCCTTACCATTAACAGAGGGGTCCATGGAACCCAGGTTGGGAACCCCTGCTCTAAATGGGGAGAAATTTAAAAAAATTTGAGGTGTAAGGGGATTTGGGGTTCCTCATACTAGATCCCCGAAAGGTCAGCTTGCGGATTGCATTGCCAGCAAGGAAGACAAATGCACTGGTCATATTCATTCCCAGAGTGCTAGAATATAAAATAATGCAACGCTGAGGCTTTCCAAGGCATTGGTCAGACCACTTCCGGTGTATTGTGAGCAGTTCTGGGCCTCATTTAAGAAAGAATGTGCTGATATTGGAGTGAGTCCAGAGGTTTAATAGAATAATTCCAGTAAGAGTTAACATACAAGGACCATTTGATGGCTTTGGGCCTATACTCACTGAAGTTTAGAGAATAGGGGTGGGGGGTGGGGGGGAAGAGATCTGATTGAAGCCTATCACATATTGTAAGGCCTAGATTCCACTAGTGAGAAAGTCAAGGACGAGAGAGGGGGCAAAGCCTCAGAACGGAAGACTAACCCTTAGAAAAGAGATGAGGAATTTCATTAGGTGGTGAATCTGTGGAATACTTTGATAGATGGCCGTAGAGACTAAGTCAGTGGGTACATTTAAAGCAGAGGCTGATAAGTTCTTGATTAGCCAGGGCTTCAAAGGCAACGGGAAGGAGGCAGAATGGGGTTGCAATGGAAAAATGTATCAGACATGATTGAATGGCACAGTAGACTTGATCAGCCAAATGGCCTAATTCTGCTTCTGTCTTGTGGTCTTGTATCTCAAGCAAAAGGAGATGGTTGTGATTACATAGGACAATTTTCAAGTGTTGTTTGCCTAGAATTTTTTGTTTATGATAGACCAGTTGAAGCTGAACATAATTTTAGACTATTTGTATCAAAATTTGGCGAAACAAAATTAATTTTTGAATATAATGTGCTGAATTGCATAACAGTACCGACACCTTGCAATATTTCAACTAAGCTAAGAATGTTTTGTTGATTTTCATTTGTACTCAGTGCCCGAGGCTTCTCACTTAACTGTCTAACAATCATCCAGCATTGACAAGATTCTAGTTGCCCCGATACCGTTTCTCCATGACCGCAATGTCTTGGTAAAGCCTTTCACCATGCTCATTATTGACAGCGCCAAGATTTGCAGGAAAGAGATCTAAACAGGAATGCAGAAAATTAATCTTTAGTGGCATGTTGCACTTCAAGGTTTTGTATGCTTGAAGCATATTGTCAACCAGCTGCAAGTAATTTGGGGCTCTAAAGTTGCTAAGAAAATATTCAACAGCATCCTTGAATACCTTCTATGCGATTTTCTCCGGTTTCACTAGAAGTTGTTTGAACTGCCTGTTATTGATGGCCTGTTTCATTTGTGGATGAACAAAAATACCTTCCTTAATCTTGGCATTAGTTATTCGAAGTTAAATTATGAATTGAAATTACAAATACAGGCGATTATAAAAAAAGGTGAATGATTGGGAAATTTCATGGTGATTTTCATGATCAGGACCTCAAAATCCATTATACACTCAGGAAGTAAAACTTTCATTGCCCAGTTATTGGAGTACAAGCACCCGAATGAGAACAGTGCTATCAACAACCTCCTCCCCTCCGCACCCCCCCACCACATCCATTAAAGTCAGAAGCAAGAATGCTCAATACTATTCACTGCTTCTCAGCAAATGAAATTCCGTACTGCACATTGTAAGACCACGTACTATTCAGGAATAGGATGATAGTACAGATGAATGAATGGATGAAGGAGTGGCGCAGGGGGTAAGGTTTCAGATTTCTGGATCATTGGGATCTCATCTGAGGAAGGCATGACCAAAGACTCAAGTTAACACTGCAGACAACAGAAAACCATCAAAAAGTTGCCTAAAGACACAGGACTGTAAACCAGTCTAGATTTGTACTTGTTTAAATATTTGTGAAATAAAAAGTACCAAAGTTTTAGTTTTATTTCTCCTAGGGCATATAAACCAAGTTTAACAATGAGAAATAATGGTTCCTCTTAATGACTGTTTTAAAGTTTAATGCAGATGGAGAGTTCTCAGCAATTGTAAACTACATTTTTATTTAAATGTGCAACACATATGACCCTGATTCTTTCATCCTCAAATGTTAATAAAAACAAAGATCAAGGATACCTAAAGAATTGAGACAAGAACAAGACTATGGTTGTGTCCTGTGTAACAAAAAAAATCCCAAAGGTTACTCAGCAGAAATTCTGCTTTGACTGATCACAACTGCAGAAATTAAGTGGTCTGTTAACTGGTATTACAGGGAAGGCACTAGCATGAACAGAGATTGGCTGACTGTGGGAATAGAGGCCTTTTTCTGGTTGGCTCCTGGCAATTAGTGGTGTTTTGCAGGGCTTGGTGTTGCATCTGCTACTTTTCACATTATGCTAATGATCTGATGGTTTCAAGGCTAGACTTGCAATGAAAAAGATAGGTGGAAGGGCAGGAGGGGTGAGGAAGCAGGAGTCTGCTGAAAGACAGATTAGAAGAATAGACAAGTATGTAGCAGATGGAAAACTGTTATCCCAACGAGTCAGTGTTGAACCATGAATCTGCCAAGTCTCATCAACCTGCACCTGGACCACTGCTCTCCATAGCCCTCCCATCACCCCACCCCCATCAATCCAGATTTCTCTTAAATGCTGAAATTGAACCTATATCCACCACCTGCACTGGCAGCTCATTCCATACTCATGCCACTCCGAGTTAAGAACTTCCCGCTCATGTTGTCCTTAAACATTCCACCTTTTACCCTTAACCCATGCTCTCTAGTTGTAGTCTCACCCAACTTCAGTGGAAAAAGCTTGCTTGTGTTTACCCTATCTATGCACCTCTTAATTTTGTATACCTCTATCAAATCCCCATTCGATATTCCCTCGAACATACAAGTCCTAACCTAATTAACCTTTCCTTATAAATCAGGCCAAGTCCTGGCAACATCTTCCTAAATTTTCTCGGCACTCAGTCTTTACATCTTTCCTGCAGGTAGGTGAATAAAACCACATACAATACTCCAAATTAGGGCTCCCCAACATCCAATACAATTTCAACATTCCAACTCCTGTACTCAATACATTGATTTATGAAAGCCAATATGCCAAAAGCTTTCCTTACTCCTGATCTACCAATCATGCCTGTTTCAGTAACCATGGATCTGTATACCCAGATCCTTCTGATCTACCACACTCCTCAGTACCCTGCTGCTCACTATGCAAGACCTATCCTGGTTGGTCCTCCCAGAGTTCAACACCTTACGTGTCTGCATTAAATTTATCTGCCATTTTCCCAACTGGTCCAGATCCTGCTGCAAGCTTTGATAGTTTTTCTTGCTATCCACTACACTCCCAATCTTTGCGTTCAACAAATCTGCTGATCCAGTTTACTACATCATCCAGATCTTTGATATAGATAACAAAACAATGGACCCAGCACTGACCCCTGGAGCACATACTTGCAGAGAAGCAACCATCTACTACCACTCTCTGGCTTCTTCTGCAAAGCTAGTGTCTAATACAATTTTATCTTGAATCCTCATCTTGAATGCTAAGCAACTGAATCTTCTTGACTGACCTCCCAGGTGGGACAACATCCACTGCCTTGCCTTCAACTTTCTCAGTAGCTTCCTTGAAAAATTCTATGGTTGGTTAGCCATGTTGACCATTCCTAATCAGTCTCTGTCTATCCAAATACTTGTATATTCAGTCCTTTAGAATACTTTTCAATACGGATGTCAGGTTAATGGCCTATAATTTTCTATTTTATTTTTAGAGCCTTTCTTAAAACAATGGAACATTAGCTATCCCCTATCATCTAACCCCTCACCTGTGGCTAAGGGTATTTTAAATATCTCTGGTAGGGCCATGAGCTTCTGCACTAGCCTCCCACAGGGTACAAGGGAACACCTTGTCAGGCTCTGGGGATTTATCCACCCTAATTTGTCTCAAGACTGCAAACATTGTCTCCCCTGTAATCTGTTTAGGATCCATGATCTTACTGCTTTCCCTTTCTATAGATTGTCCATTTCCCAAATAAATCTATAAGATGTCCCCTATCTCTTTCAGGTCCATGCATACATCACCATTCTGATCTTCTACAGGACCAATTTTGACCCTTAATATCTTTTCTCTTAATATATCTGTAGAAGCCCTGAGGGTTCTCTTTCACTTTGTCTGCTAGAGCAACATCAAGCATTCTAAGCCCTCCTGACTTTCCTTCATTTGTTCCTAACTGCCTATACCTGCTATGCACCTTTTTCTTAACCAGAGCCTCAATCTCTCTCAAAAATCCAAGTTCCCTAAACCTGTTATCCTTGCTTTTTATTTGTACAGGATTCCTAAAGGGTTAATTTGCAGGTTGCATTGCAAGTTGAGGAAGGCAAATGCAATGTTAGCATTCATTTCATAAAGATATGAGGCTAAGGCCTTAAAGCATTTGGCAGACCAAATCTGGAGTATCATAAGCAACTTTGGGCACCATATCTAAGAACAGATGTGCTGTCATTGGAAAGGGTCCTGAGAAGGTTTACGAGAATGATCGGAAGAATGAAAGGGTTAATACATGAGCATTTGTTAGTCTGGGCTTGTACTTGCTGGAGTTACAAATGAAGAGGGAACCTCATTGAAATCTACCAAATATTGAAAGGCCGAGATAGAATGGACGGGGGAAGAATGTTTTCCATAGTCTACGTCTATGGTACAGCCTCAAAATAGAAGGATGTCTCATTGCAGATGAGGAATTTCTTAAGAGGTGGTGATTCTGTGGAATTCACTGCCACAGATGGCTGCAGAGACCAAATCATTGGGTACATTTAAAGCAGAGGTTGACAAGATTCTTGATTAGTAAGGGCATCAAAAGTTACAGGAGAAGGCAGGAGAATGGGTTTGAGAAAGATAATAATCAGCCATGATCAAATGATAGAGCAGACTCAATGGGCCAAATGGCCTAATTCTGCTCCCATGTCTTACGGTCTTACTCACTACTGTACATGTATCACTTAGTCTACGTTTTCTCCAAAATACATTTTAACCTGATATGGGCAAGTACATGTATCAATTTTGTTAAATTTGCATAGTAGGGAAAAAGTCTTTAGTTTTTATGGACATGGAATAGAACATGGATTTACTGTACCTACACTGTACAATGAACTTTGCACATTCTTTCTGACAATGGACTGATTGGGTCAAATATTTCCCACAATCAAATGGTTAATTGGGCACAGACTCCAGCACCGTTGCACAACAGCCGCAGTTTCCTCTGTCTGTAACATGCAGTCCAGCATCTCAAGTCTCCTTAGACAGCACCTACCAAACCAACACCTTATCAGCTAGAATGACAAAGACAGCAAGGAAAAGGATCACCTCCAAACCACACAGCATTTTGACTTGGAAATATTCCCATTCTTTCAGTGGGTCAAAATCCTGGAACCTTGCTCTTAACAACACTGTGGAAGAAAGGGAAGGAGGCACAAGAGGGAGGTGATAGACAGGCGAGGAGAAAGTGAAAGTGTGGAGACAGAATGGAAAGAAGGGGAAAGGGGGGCGGAGGGGGAATTACAAGTTACAGAATTCAATCTAACCTGATGAAATTACTTTTGGCAATTTCTCCCCATCTGTGGCAATGAATTCCACAGAATCACCACCTCTTAAGAAATTCCTCATCTGCAATGAGACATCCTTCTATTTTGAGGCTGTACCATAGTCGTAGACTATGGAAAACATTCTTCCCCCGTCCATTCTATCTCGGCCTTCCAATATTAGGTAGGTTTCAATGAGATTCCCTCTTCATTTGTAACTCCAGCAAGTACAAGCCCAGACTAACAAATGCTCATGTATTAACCCTTTCATTCTTCCGATCATTCTCGTAAACCTTCTCAGGACCCTCACCTAATATCCTCCTCCCTTTTCTTTCATTGTCCACTGTCCTCTCTTACCAGATTCCTTCTTTAGACCTTTATCTCTTCCACACATCACCTCCTTGCTTCTTACTTCATAACCATCTTCCCCATCCACCTACTGCCACCTTACCTGGTTTCATCTATCACTTGCCAGCTTGTATAGATTCCCTCCCCCTATCTTCTTATTCTGGCTTCTCCCACCTTCCTCTCCAGTCCTGATGAAGGTTCTTGGCCCCAAATGTCGTATTGTTTATTCCCTGCCATAAATGCTGCTTGATCTGCTAGCAGTTACCTTCTGACAAGAAATTCAATGCTGGCTCAACCTGGAAAGCCCACATTCTTTAAAAATAATCCAGAAAATTTCACTCAATTGCATTAGACTTAAAAGCACATAACATTAAAGCTCAAGACCATACAATTTCAGTGCACCCAGGACCTTTTCATAATTTAAAGTGACATCCATGGATTAAGTTCACAATTCCTACAAATACTACAGTTTCCAATGTTTTTGCTTAAATACAAATTGGCATCAGTGGTTCTGACCTTCATCTCAACTCACTTTGCCCTCTTTCCCAATCTCATAGCCTTGTGTCTTCTATCAAAGAAACCCAATTACCAAAATACAGGTAGCTATTTTTGGACTCCTTCAAGATCTTAATTACCAGAAAGGTTTTACCACCAGTTATCTTACCATTGGATACAACAGGGTCTTTTAAGAGCCTCTTAGATACATGGAGCTTAGAAAAACAGAGCTATGCACTAGGGAAATTTTAGGCAGTTTCTAGAGTAGGTTACATGATCGGCACAACATTGTGGGCTGAAGGCCCTGTAATGTGCTGTAAATTTCTATGTTCACCTTCAGCCTGAGGTACCCAAGTCATTTGCAATTACACTCCAAGTGTAAAATCTCTGTTTTGGTATATCTCTGCATATTTCTAAATATCTGCCTATGCCCAAAGTCCATAAATAATGTGACCATTTCTGAACATTAACACCACCACTTTTGATCATAAATTGCTAAGAATACTAGCTAATATTCTATACAGGTAAGTAGAGATTTCCTCCAAATAATTGATAAATGATACTCAGCCTCCAAGTATAGTCATTGCCTTTTGCTTTTACTACAATTTTGTATTCAACAGCCAGAAATTATTTGGCAACTTGTGGATAAACCAAATTGTTCAAAATCATGGCGCCACATTCAACACAAACTGGAATCTATCATTTGTGCAAACAGAAAATATTTATGTATTGGTTGCCTGCCTCCATCACTGCCTGCTTTGCAGCTCCTTACACCCTAATTTTTTTAATTTACATTTCACTCCCCTTCAGGGTTAAAATTACTACTGACCAAGCTTTTCCACCTGTTCCAAGATACCCTTAGAAGACTCAGCTCAATCGATTCTGTTGCTGACTCCGCCACAGTACTTTGGAACAGTTATGTCAGAGTATAAATACATCCAGATACAGTATAATATAGGACAACATTCCACACAATTAGCTATGATCTGCAACTGCTAAATACTGGCCAGGATTTGATATCATCAAATACACCAAAAAGCTGTTAGCCAGTACATGCTGAACTTGAAAGGTACTGAATAACCAAATGATTTTCAATAAAAACTGTTCAGATGCTTACTCTGAAATATCTGATAAGACATGTTGGATTGTAAGATGTCAGGTAAAAGTTTTGGTGCACATCCGTATAATTCACTTCCAAACTGTATACAATGCCTTGATCTGACACCTCTAGCAGAAAATGGAAGCCGACAATGCAACACTGCTCTTGCATTTAATTAATTTTACCCAAACACTACAAATGCTTCATAAAAACCATCAGGGTAATTCAAGCAACACACACAAAATGCTGGTGGAACACAGCAGGCCAGGCAGCATCTCTAGGAAGAGGTACAGTCGACGTTTCGGGCCAAGACCCTTCGTCAGGACTAACTGAAAGAAGAGATAGTAAGAGATTTGAAAGGGGGAGGGGGAGATCAGAAATGATAGGAGAAGACAGGAGGGGAGGGGTGGATCTAAGAGCTAGAAAGATGATTGACAAAAGGGGATACAGGCTAGAGAAGGAAGAGGATCATGGGACGGGAAGCCTGGGGAGAAAGGTGGGAGGGGAGCCCAGAGGGTGGCGAGCAGGCAAGGAGTTATAGTGACGGGAACAGAGGGAGAAGAGATAAAAAAAAAAGGGGAAAAAATATATAAAAGTATTAAATAAGGGATGGGGTGTGCAGGGGAGGAGGGGCATTAGCTGAAGTTAGAGAAGTCAATTTTCATGCTATCAGGTTGGAGGCTACCCAGACAGAATATAAGGTGTTGTTCCTCCAACCTGAGTGTGGCTTCATCTTGACAGTAGAGGAGGCCGTGGATAGACACATCAGAAAGGGAATGGGACGTGGAATTAAAATGTGTGGCCACTGGGAGATGCTGCTTACTCTGGCAGACAGAGGGTAGGTGTTCAGCAAAACGGTCTCCCAGCCTGCGTCGGGTCTCGCCAATACATAGAAGGCCACATCAGGAGCACCGGACGCAGTACGTCACCCCAGCCGACTCACAGGTGAAGTGTCACCTCACCTGGAAGGACTGTCTGGGGCCCTGAATGGTGGTGAGGAAGAAAGTGTAAGAGCATGTGTAGCACTTGCTCTGCTTACAAGGATAAGTCCCGGGAGGGAGATTGGTTGGGGGTTGTGGGGGAGGGGTGTGGTGAATGGACAAAGGAGTCGCGTAGGGAGCGATCCCTGCAGAAAGCAGAAAGATGTGCTTAGTGGTGGGATCCCATTGGAGGTGGCGACGTTATGGAGAATTACGTGTTGGACCCTGAGGCTGGTGGGGTGGTAGGTGAGGACAAGGGGAACCCTATTCCTAGTGGGGTGGCAGGAGGATGGGATGAGAGCAGATGTGCGTGAAATGGGAGAGATGCATTTGAGAGCAGAGTTGATGGTGGAGGAAGGGAAGGCATCGATACTCAATTCAAGGCCACCCCTCCCCTCATTTACATGAAGCTTCTTTATTTCAATTTACCAAACTCTATGGCAGAGAGGGATACAGAACTCAATACAAAAGTATTTGATTTTGCCGATTTCCGATACCCAAATTTTTTCAACTCAAACGCTGTGACAACATTGTCTACTGTCCCATCTCCTTCTGAAAATTTTGCACTTTGATTACAAGCCCATCTGTTTTCTTTGAGCATGTTCCCAAAATGCAGTCTAAACCTTTGCTTATAAACTGTTGTTTCCCTTTGCCCTTAGTCTTTGACAATTCATACAAAGCTTTATACATCCAACATCTTTCTACCACAATTAACCAAAAAATCCTCAGTTTCCACTTCAAGTCCCCTTGGAAACAAAAACTGATCTAAAAAAGCAGAAATCTGATGGAACAAAATGATTTGTCAGTATTTCAAGTCTGAACTTTCATCAGTTCTAATGAAGGGTCACAACCCTGGAAGGTTCACTTATTCTACAGATGCCTTTAACTGCCAAGCTTTTCCAGCTTTTGTTTCAAATATCTTGCATAAGGTGTCAACT
Organism: Mobula hypostoma; assembly: GCF_963921235.1. Taxonomy (NCBI): domain Eukaryota; kingdom Metazoa; phylum Chordata; class Chondrichthyes; order Myliobatiformes; family Myliobatidae; genus Mobula; species Mobula hypostoma. The sequence goes on from NC_086097.1 coordinate 124,825,023, forward strand.
GACATTTCTCATGGCCATGTCATTCTAATATAATTCTAGAAATTTGCCTAATATCCGACCTCAACAAGCTAGTAAAATGATCAAAAAAGGTTTTCATCTTCAGCCAACCCCACTGTAGACCAATTCCCAAATTGGCAATCTATATAATTGCAAGATAACACAACAAGCCAAGCAACTTGTTACATTCTGCCCTTTAATAATGGCTATTTACATTTGCTTCCAACTTTGCCCACCTCCAGCAGTATGGATTACCTACCATCAATAGAGATCAATAGCTACCCTCATTTCAGATATCTCCTGGCAGGTCTCAGTAATAGCACACCCAAAAACCAGACAACTTATTTCAATCTGAAATGCATTTGTTTAATGATACATAACTCTTCCCCATTTGATTTTCTCTAGCCTTTAAACAATCCTCCCAAAGGTATCTTCTTTTTAAAATAAATTTTATAACGTACTTGCCTATGGGACTTGACTGATTAGTGACTCTTATTCTGGGGTCTTTTAGCATATCAATGAAATTAAGCCCTCAACATTGTCTGGGTTGTGCTGACTCTTTGCAAATAATGTCCTGTTATACTGAGTCTTAATACATCATAGGCTGGCTACTTGTGAACAACAGAGAAGATATTTTATATACAAGAAATAATTCCTATTTTTGATTATTCCTATTATTTTTACGACTTCAATGCATAGTCCAGCCAAGTATTAAGCAGAAAGTACAAGCCCTTGAATAGAGCTCAACTTCTAATACACTTAAACAGACCCCTAACTGGAATACATCTCAGCATCAGAAGTGATGCAACAGGTTTCCATTATCCAAATGGATGGAACTGCAATTTCATTCTTATCTAACCTACCATAGCCCAAAAAAGCCACAAAGACTTCACTCAGATGTTTACAGACAGCCCAACGTTCCATCTACTGTTTACCTCTTGAATACCAAAACCGTATTTCCCAACATTGAATTTCCCCATCACATTTTTAGACCTAACCATTTCCACAGATTTGCCATGAATGGTTGACACCAAGTTGTAGACAATCTTTTTCTAATTACATGACTAAAGATTTCGAAGTCCACCATGAACCATGTTCCTACTTACCAATGGCATGCCGTCTTCAAACACCTGAGGCAGAACCAAACAAATTAAAACAGTGGCACCCTAGGCAATGCAGGCATGCTTCCAGGCCCATATACTCTCCTAGTGGAGAATATTATTTATAGCTCACCTATCACAAGTATCAGTCCTGCCACTGATACCTGTAGGCTGGATTATCTATTGTTCCGGCCTGTACCCCAATTTGCAATCTCTAATTTCTAGTCAGCTACCAAACCCATTTTAAGACTCACATTGCATTGTGAGCAAAGCTGGTGAAAGTCCAGATTTTAAAGATGGCACTTAATTAAAATCTTCCAGTGGCTATAGTCCCAGAATACTCCAGTATTTCTATGTTTGTCAATTGTGATTTTCTTTATTCCACTGGCAGCCATATCTTCACGTCTAGCCCACAAACGTGGCCTGCTTTCCTCAAGATGAATCTTGGGATTATCCCAAATAATTGGGCATCAAATTCTGTTCGAAAATGATGCCCTAAAATGCTATAGAGCATTTATCATGTTGAGAACATGAATGGAAATTGTTTCAGAGATTGGGTAAGAATGCAGTGAAGTTCAAGGCAGAGAGGGGTATTGTTGCATTTGACAACTCATCCTCACTGTAATCACTATGAATTGTTTTATGCAAACACGAGGAAATCTACAGATGCTGGAATTGTTTTAAATAGGTTGGGTAGGGCAGCTTCATTTGGCAGGTAACCACTCTGTAACTTTTATGCAAACTAATGGCCCAGAACACTGCAGAATTATAGCAAAAACTGTAGATGCTGGAAATCTGTAACAAATAGAAAAGTCAGGAAAAAACGAGGTTAGGCCACTGAGTATTTCAACAGCTTTTAACTTATAGAAGTAATCCTGCTTGCCCACACTGCATGTTTGAAACAAAAAGTCAATGAAAGAATTCAGAGGATCAACCAGCATCTGTGGAAACAAGACCATGCGCTAGTATTTGTTATAAACATTGAGGTGACTCACTAATGGAGGTGGATTTTTCCAATTTTAAAATTGAACTGTTAAAAATGATCACATTACCAGAAACTCAACACAAAGCATACACAGAACTACAATGTCATTACCAAAATTTTAAATATTACATCTACAATTCAAGTCATTGTACCACCTATTCCTATAAACAAATTAAGTGAATATAAATGTCATGTAAAACAAATGCTTCTAATACTGGAAACATTAAAAATAATCAAACAAAATAACTCAGTTCTTAATCCCCTAATTTCTACTTTGATCCAATTTTAGTTTGCACAAATCTGTTTTTCCAACAATGGTTACACACCTCCAAGAGTTGACAAATAAAACCCAATATGAAATGATGTCACTTCATCTACGCCACAGAGTTCTTTCCTGGATTAGACACTTATTTTTTTCAAATTATCCAAAAAATGCAGCTAAATTGAAACCTGATACAGTTAAATTGACATTTAATGTTTCCATGCATTTTTCCACATTTACAGTTCAATTCTTCCCCCCCCCCACACCAAGGATCAGCTTTTTCTTCCACTATTTACATGTATTAGTAATTTGCTGTGGTGTTAGTCAGAATTTGACATACAACCATCTGTAATAAAAGCATGAGCAAATATGCTAGAGAAACAAAACTTGTTTAGATTTACAAACATAACCCAAAACAACTCCCAAACATTTGAGAAGGGTAGCTGAAGTTCATGCCTTTTGATGTCATACCAAGCTTTTTAAAACTCAGTGAATGGGAAGTGCAGTTGGAACTATCCATTCTGTCACAGGTTGAAGAAACCAGGCCTCAAATTTTAACACTTGGAAAAAATCTGAGAAATAAAAGCTAGAAGCCTTCCTTATATTACACTCAGGCAATTTAATACAAAGCAATTAAAAGACCCAAAGTTTATATTACATTTGATTAAAAAAACAAATTAATCTATACAAAACACGTGTTTATTGCACACTTCAAGCAGAATTTTCTGGAGTTGGATAATAAAGGGGAGGGGAAGAAAAACCAATAAGGCTCCAATATTGTTCACTTTCAAAATGCTGCAGATAAAAAAAATTGTACCTACCAATCCGTTTTACATGAAAGCAAGATCACTGCAGAAGCAGAAAATGACCTCATGGTGCAAGAATCACTTTCAACCCTCCACCACTGCAACAAAAAAATCCTACCAGGAAAAGTTCACCTGAATCCAAAAATAAATAGGGAGTCTTCAACCTCACCTCTCCGCACCCTTTAGCAGGTCTACACATCAGCACCAGTGATTAACCGATTTGCAATAATCCTTTAGTGACTAGCCTAAAGCTGTGTCACCTAAAGTAAACCGTTATCAGCAGCCTTCAAAGGCACGCCCAATAAAAACCAAGCCTAGTATTGCAATAAAACAGTAAAGTTAAACAAGGAGCCTCATTTGCATGTGCATAATCAAAGACGATTAAATAACGACTTCAGTGGGGGGGGCAATAACATGTTAAAATTTAAATTATTATACTGTATACTTTAAATTTTGAATTAGACAATAATGCAAAACATAGCCGGGAGGCGTTGAGAGGAAGGCCTCCAATGGCAACGCCCAAAAATCTGGCTGCGTTTCCTTCACCTAATCCGAGACTGCCCGCTATTCCCTCTCAACAAAAAGAGTCCGTTATAACCGATTCCAATATAAGATTTCTTTACGGACAGATTTAAAATTCAGACTCATGAGAAACAAGGTCAAAGCGGTGACAAGTAAATGCTGCGGCTCCCTGGTAATATGGATTGTAACATCTCAAACCACCACCCCTCCAACCGGAGGTGAGGAGGAGACTGAACAACCGCAGATTTCCTCCATTTACAGAAAGGGAAACGAGACGAGAGGGAGGATAAAATGATTTTTTTAAAAAAAACAACCGATTGTAATACTGCCAGACGAAAACATCTGCAAACCGTAATAATACTGCCTTTATCGAGCTATATAGTTCAACGGCTTCGAATGTAAAATTTACACAAGCTGAAACATCGTTCAGAAATATGTATAAGGAATGCAGGTTTCTCGATTGTAAATGGCGACCTACCCTGCCTTACACGTTTTTTTAAACAGATGAGGTAATGACTTGGGAAAATAACCGAGTTTACTCTTCCACACCCTTGTTAAACTGGAGGTGCTAATATTTTTTTTAAATATAAAAGGACCATTAATAGCCGAACACTGATGAGATCCACCCTGCCTTGCCCTCCTCACCAACACATCGTTGCAGATGTCCCGCAGCTCGGCCTCGATCTTCTCCCGGTACTCCCGGGCCATCTGCTGCTTCTTGTCGTTGCCCTCGGTCTTCTGCTCGATGCTGGAGATGACCCTCCAGGAGGAGCGCCGGGCCCCCACCACGTTCTTGTAGGCGACCGAGAGCAGGTTGCGCTCCTCGTTGGAGAGCTCCAGGCCCTGCTCGGTCACGGCTTTCATCGAGGTCGCCATGTCATCGTAGCGCTCGGCCTGCTCGGCCAGCTTGGCCTTCTGCACCAGCTCGTTCTTGTCCATGGCGGATGGGAAGAGGGGGGAGGGAAGCCGATCGCTCTCGCACTCTGCGGGGTCGGCGTGTGAAGAAAAGAAAATGGAGGGAGGAATTATTTTTCAAAAAAAGCGACGAGATAAATCCCTTCCCTCCACTGATTTCCACCCTTCCCCACCCATTGTGAGTAAAATCGAGGGGCGAAAGAAAGGAAGGGATAGAGAACAAGGCTCGCGAACTCCCCACCCTTAACAATAAAAGGAATTGCGACCCTTTCCCAGGGAAAACGCCCCATTTTTTTCCTCTCCAAAGCAAAAAGGATCTCAGTGAGGGGAGGGAGGGGAAAAAACGAGCCGCACTGCCGTGCCGGGTGGCGGGGGCAAGTGGGCGAGGGTTCCCCGGCGGCGCAGCGGGGCCTCTGCAAGCCGCCCTCGGCCAGGGTGGCGACAAGTAGCACCCCACCCCGGTCCCGGTGCTGGAGCCTCCATCGCCCGCCACCCACCCTCCCCCTTGACGCTCATCTGTTTTTTAATTCTTGTTTTTTTGTTGTTGTTCCCCGATGCACTTCGTCCTCCTCGGTCGATGAATGAATGAAGGGCTGGGGGGGGGGAGCGGGGTGGGGTGAGGAACGGAGAGAGGAGAAGGGGGGAGGAAGAGAGAGCGGCCGCCCTTTCTTTTACCTACTGTCCGAGTTGAGCCCTCACGGTGACTCTGGCGCTCAGCGAGTGAGGAGGAACCGCCGCGATTCACCTCACTTGACGCTCGTTCGCCTGCTCGCACTCGCACTCGCTCGCTCTCACACACACTCGGTGGGTGGGGGAGGTGATGGCGCTGCCACTGCTCAGATGAGGGGGGAGGGGAGGGGAGACGGAGCCTTTTCCTCTCTCAGCTGATCCTCGAGCGGCTCTCCGCCGCACGGGGTTTCCTCCAATGAGGTGCAGGGCGAAATGACGTCAAACCGTTGCCCGGGCAACGGCGGCATGATTGACGTGTAAAATCGATTATCTCCCGTGTTATAAAACGAAAGGCGCTCTTTCCCACACCCCTGTTTCTTCCCCCCCACCTTCTCAAATGCATCCCTTCCTCCTTTCTCAATTAAATTAATGCGGAAGAAAAGAAATAATAATATATATTTATATGGTGCCTTTACACTGGGTGCGTTCGCGCCTTGGGAGTGTTGCGTTTTTGCGCAATGCTACACGTGTGTAGAAATCCAGCAAGGGGGCAATGAGGGCACTCAACACACCCAGCAGCAGCCTTATTAAAGCTCAAAGCTAACAATGCACTTGGAAAGAAGGGAGGGGAATGGGAAGGTTACCGAAAACGTTAACCTTTCCAATGCACCACAATTATTGCAATCTGCTAAGCAATTTAGGCTTCATACAGAATCAAACGCAATATATCAAGGAATTATGTAGTCCCTGTGGTGCTGATGTCAAAAGACTATCTCTATGCAAAACCCAAAATGACAACTGTAAGCTTAAAATTGATTTTCCCATCTGCAATGCTGCTTTAAAGAATTGTGTATCAGCATTCATAGCTCATTCTGGTATTCCACCAATGGTTGTACAATACATATTCACAATTTGGTTTGTCAAACCTTCTAGAATGAATTAACTATTATTTGGCTGCCTCATTATTTAATGTATAAAATTTTGCAAAAAAAAAATCATTGATTTACAAGCACAAGAGATTCTGCAGATGCTGAAAGTCCAGAGAAACACACACAAAATGCAGGTAAGGCAGCATCTATGGAGAGGAACCAACAGTTAGGCCGAGACCCTTCATCAGGGCATCTTCAATTTATAAGAAACCTGAACCGGTAGATATCTTCATTCACAACACTGAACTGATCCCTTTGGACTCAGTTTGATGCCCTCTACAACTCATGATCTCAATATAATTCATGTATTTATTTGTTTATTATTACTTGTTTCTTTTTGTATTGCAGTCTTTGTGTGTAGTTTTTCATCGGTTCTATCGCATGTCTTTCTTCTACTGTGGATGCCTGCAAGAAAATGAATTTCATGAGGGTATTTGGTGACATATATGTACTTTAATAAAACTTCCTTTGAACCTGCCTGACTTTTTTAATATATGAAAAAATAATGGACCCAGTCCCCATTTTTTTCAGTAATCCTTTGAGCATATGAACTCAATCAGAAAAAAGGAGTAATTTATTTATTGCATTTCATGACCTTAGAATGTCTAAAATGTGTACATGATAAATAAAGTGTTTTTGATTGCAATGAAAACAAAAATCCTCAAAATCCTGACTCCATGGATGCTGCCTGGCCCACTGAGTATTTCTGGCATTTTCTGTTTTTATTTCAATAGTTTTGCTTTTCAGAATCAGGTTTAATATCACTGATGTACCTGTATGTCGCGAAATGTGTTGTTTTGTGCCAGCAGTACAGTGGAATACATAAACATTTACCATAAATTACAATTATATATATATAATTAAATAATTAGTGCAGAAGTAGTGAGGTAGTGTTCATGCATTGGTTCATTGTGGTGGCAAGAGGGAAGAAGCTTTTTTATTTTTTATTCAGTAACAGCCTCCGTGTCCAAATACAACCCGAGTGACCAACTAACCTGCTTACCCATAAGTCTTTGGGGTGTGGAAGGAAACCCGAGCCTCTAGAGGAAGCCTATGCAGTCACGGGGAGGATGTACAAATTCCTTACAGATGGTGATGGGAATTGAATCCGGGTCTCTGGCATTGTAAAGCGTTATGTTAACTGCAAAGTAGCATTCCTAAAATGTTGATTGTGTGTTTTCAGGCCCCTGTACCTCCTCTCTGATGGTAGTACTGAGAAGAGAGCACCAGTAGACAGCAAGCTTTTCACTTACTGTTCAACTACAGTCACCTTTATAAAGAATCTTGACAGACAGTTTCCATGCAATAGGTCTAATTGAATGAAATAAATCTTCATAAAAAATATTTTTGAGGTTTATTTCAAAGATTAATTTTCAGAGAAGTTGCTCCCCTGTCTTGATGTTGCCTGGGATGGATTTTTTCAGCTTTTCCACCATTAGCTATCTCCTGCAATGAAAGATGCAATTCAGAGCATAAGACATAGGAGTAGAATTAGGCTATTTGGCCCATCATGTCTGCTGCCCATTCCATCATGGCTGATTTATTATCCCCCTCAAACCCATTCTCCTATAAGACATGGGATCAGAAAAAAAAAAGAATTATTGAGCTGTGCACGGCTGAAAGAAGAATGGTCATATTTTACCCTGGGTCATGGTCTTGAAACACACAGAATGAGGCCTGAAAATGTGTGTAAAAGGTCTTGGTCTGAAATGTTGATAGGTTATTCCTCTCCACAGATGCTGCCTGATCTTCTGAGTTCCTCTGCCATTTTGTGTGTGTATAGTCATTGCAGTATTGATCTGCTGTAGGTTAGTACAGTTGTTATTCCCAGTCTTATCCTCCTTCTACACTCCCCCAATCCTGCCATTTTCCACTCCTTTCTGTTCACCTCAGCTAGTTCAATTATTTCCTCTTTCACCTGCAGAACATTTAAATCTGAACCCAGTTTAAAAATTTACGTTCCAAATTTACATTTTTCATGTTCAAAATCTTTTTAACTCTCCATTCATACTGGGAAGTCATTAATTATGGAATTGCAGAGTCACACATCATGAAAACAACTCCTTCGGCCTGCTACGTCCATGCCACTTATCAGCTAATAATCAATGCTGAGTAACACATTCAAAATGCAGGAGCAACTCAGCAGGTCAGGCAGCGTCTGCAGAGAGGGATAAAGGGTGGATGTTTCGGGCAGAGGTTCTTCGTCAGGACTCATTCCTTTCCACAGAAGTTCCTTTATTCCTCTCCATAGATGCCACCTGACCTGCACAGTTCCTCCACCATCTTATGTGTGTTACTCTGATTTCCAGCATCTGCAGAACCTCTTGTGTTTATGATCCACACCAATCCTATTTTCAGCATTATACAGCATGGTGTTTCAGGCAATGATTTTAAAACTTTGTGAAAGCATCTGCCTTCACCCCCACCCCCCGCCCCCGCTCCCCAGGAAGTCCGTTACATAGCCCAACTATTCTCTGGATGAAAAATATTTCCCTCAAATCTCCTCAAAAATATTCTACCCTTCGCTTAAACCATGCCTTCAGGAAATATGCTGTGCTGTTAAGGGCAAATATTCAAAATATCTACCCCGTCTACACCCTTCATAATTTTGTTCTGCCTTTATTGAAATCTCTAAATTCCTCGGTGTTATCATTTCAGATCATCTGTCCTAGGCCCAGCATGTAAGCGCAATTTATGAAGAAAACACTTCAGTGCCTCTACTTCCTTTAGAGTATGTAAAGACTCAGCATGACATCCAAAACTTTGACAAACTTCTATAGATGTGCGGCCGAAAGTATATTGACTGGCTGCATCACAGCCTGGTATGGGAATACCAATGCCCTTGAATGGAAAGTCCTGCAGAAAGTAGTGGATAAGGCCCAGTCCATCATGGATAAAACCCTACCCACCACTGAGCACATCTACAGGGAGCACCATCACTGGAAGGTAGTGTCCGTCATCAAGGACCTCCACCACCCAGGTCATGTTCTCTTCTCAGGAAGAAGATACAGAAGCATCAGGACTCACACCAGGGGTTCAGGAACAGTTACTGCCCTCCAACCATCAGGCCCTTGGCCATTGTAAATTGTCCCATGATTAGGCCAGTGTTAACTAGGTGGGTTGCTGGGCTTGTTGGACCAGAAGGGCCTGATCTTTACCATATTTCTAAACAAATAAAACACTAGTAACTGTAAATTCCATTGATAATGTTAACCAAGGAAATAGCCAGATTCAAATAATGTGAAACCTGCCTCTGACACCAAGAAGTTTCCAGAAAAATTCAACTTTAAGTACTGAAAAAAAATTTCACTGAACAATGGCATGTATATAGGTGAATATATAAAAATATAAACAAGCGGAGGAACTTTAGACAACAAGAAAAATGACAAATCCAACAGTACTCACATCCTTCCTACAATAGTCTGATCAGAACTGCTCCTTCATCTGTGGCGTAAGCGATGTCTTATAAAGCAGTAACATTTCTTCAATGCCCTAGTTAATGAAGGAAGGTATCCCATTGGCTTTCTTCGTGATCTTGTCCTCCTGTGCTGCTATATTTGGAAATGGCCACAAAGTTTTTAATTTCGAGAAGCAGCTCTGTAACAGTCCCTTCTGGTCCCTGGAGCCAGCCCCACCCGATTACACCCATGTGACCAATTAACCCACTAATCCGTAGGGGAATTTCACGGCATATGCCAGTGACATTAAACATGATTCTCATTCTAAACCGGAGCACCCAGAGAAAACACACGGTCATGGAGAGAACGTACAAACTCCTTACAGAGAGCAGCGGGAATCCTCTGGTCTTCAGTCGTTCCAAGGGTCTTACCCTTCTGTGTATATACCCTAACCACTGTCAATGGATCACTTTATACTCTACAGAATTAAATTCCATCTGCTATTACTTGGTCCGTTTTACCAACTCATCAACACAATTCCACAGCTTAAAAACTACCCTCCTCCCTATCAAAGTTCAAAAAGTAAATTTATCATCAAAGTATGTCTATGTCACCATATACTACCTTCAGAGCCATTTTCCTGAAGGCATTCACAGTAGAACGAAGAAATACAATAGAATTAATTAAAAACTACACACAAACAAAAAAAGTAATAAATAATCCCGAGAACATAATTTGAAGAGACCTTGAAAATGAGTCCGATGTTTGAGGAATCAATTCAGAGTTGAGGTGGGTGAAGTTATCCACCATGATTCAGGAGCCTGAAGGTTGAAGGGTAATAACTGTTCCTGAACCCGGTGGTTTAGGACCTAAGGCTCCTGTACCTCCTGTAGCGAGAAGAGAACATGGCCTGGATGTGGCTATCAGCAACACTAAGAATTTTCTTGTCGTCTGTGAACTTTCTGATATTTCCTACATTCATATCCAGATCATTAATGTATACATCAAACAACGAGGGTTCCAGAACTGAACCCCGCAGTATACGACTGCTACCAGACTTCCAATCACAGAACAAACTTTGACCTTCAACCTGTGGTTCTTATCACCAAGCCAATTATCAGATTGTCACTGGATCCACGGGCCTTTGTTGTATTTACCAGTCTCTTATGCAGGACCTTGTCAAAAGGTATAAATAAAGTCCATGTAGACCATTAATGGACAGACAGGGCTTGGCTTTACTTGTCACATGTACATCGAAATATTGGAATATACAGTGAACTGCGTTGTTTGTATCAATGACAAACATAGTCCCAGATGTGCTGTCGACATGCTTCCGGCACCAAAGTAGCATGCCCACAACCAACCCGAACTCCAACATCTTTGGAACATGGGGGGGGCGCGGAGGGGGAACTGGAGCACCCAGATGAAACCAACACGATCGCGGGGAAAACGTACAAACCTCTTACAGTCAGCAGCAGAAATTGAACCTTATTTGTTGGAGCTGTAAAGCAACATGCTAACCATGCCACTCTGGTACTACTGAAGCTCCTGTGAGGTCCACTGTTAATATGGGTTTTCCTGCTGAGTGTAACCTTGGAAGGTTTGCTATAATTCGGTTCCTCAGGGAGTAATCCCAGTCCTCAGCTGTCTTCCACACACGAGAGGAGTATCTGGATAACAATGAGTTTAACCTTTTGGTATAAACAGCAAAGCCGAAGCTCAAAGTTCAATGCTTCACAACTCTGGAGGTAGAAAGTCTGAAAGGTCGAAGACTAAAGTTGGTGAGTCCAGAGGTAGAGGGCCAAAGGCCAAGTCTGCGAGTCCGGGCCAGAGGCTGGAAGTTAGAGGCCTGAGCCAAAGTCAGGAGGTCCGAAGACTTGTCCTGGAGTTTAGGAGCCTGTTTGTGTGTGGGAACGGGGGTTGTTTTGCTGTTGCAGTCTTGTTTTCTTCTGTTGCTGTTCTTTCTACTGCTTGAGTTGCTCTGGGTTGTGTTGCTTTAGTGCTGAACTTTGTGGGCATGCTATGTTGGCACTGGAATGTGTGGCAACACTTGCAGGCTGCCCCGGCACATCCTTGGGTGTGTTGGTTGTTCATGCAAATGACACATTTCACTGTATGTTTCAATGTGATAAATAAATCTAAATCTAAATCTGAGTCACTTTCTTTTGCTATATTATGGATGCCTGTGCAAAATATTTTACTGCACTTTTCTAATTTTTTCCTCCTGAAGGGAGCGACTAATTTTGGAGCACATCTCCTCTGCCGGTGGCCACATTTATCTAAGAGCATGCTCTTCATTAAGAGTCAGAATAAAATTGCGTTGTCCACCATTTTAAAACTGTGAGTATTTTAGCTACATCTACAAACGTTTGTACATTATCCTGTTCTTTCCAAACGTCAATAAATGTGCAATTTGAGAAGCACTTCGTAATCAACAGCAGCAGACCAAGATGGTTTTCCCCCTCCAGGAATGTAAACATCAACTGCATTGTCTGTCCTGGCTGAAATAAACTAACTCAGCATAGATTCATGGACACCCCGCTCTGGTCTTCTGCCTGCTCTGGATCTCTTTATTGCCAGCTGCCTACGGGACATCAACCGTCTCGACTTCACCGCACCTTGTCCCCATTCCAACCTCACTCCTTCGGAACGCTCTGCTCTCCACTCCCTCCGCACTAATCCTAACATTATTATTAAACCCGCTGATAAAGGGGGTGCTGTTGTAGTCTGGCGTACTGACCTCTACCTTGCCGAGGCACAGCGACAACTCGCGGATACCTCCTCTTATTTACCCCTCGATCGTGACCCCACTAAGGAGCACCAGGCCATTGTCTCCCACACTATCAACGACTTTATCCGCTCAGGGGATCTCCCATCCACTGCTACCAACGTTATAGTTCCCACACCCCACACTTCCCGTTTCTACCTCCTACCCAAGATCCACAAACCTGCCTGTCCTGGCCGACCTATTGTCTCAGCTTGCTCCTGCCCCACCGAACTCGTTTCTGCATACCTCGACACTGTTTTATCACCCCTTGTTCAATCCCTTCCGACCTATGTTCGTGACACTTCTCACGCTCTTAAACTTTTCGATGATTTTAAGTTCCCTGGCCCCCACCGCTTTATTTTCACCTTGGATGTCCAGTCCCTATATACTTCCATCCCCCATCAGGAAGGTCTCAAAGCTCTACGCTTCTTTTTGGATTCCAGACCTAATCAGTTCCCCTCTACCACCACTCTGCTCCGTCTAGCAGAATTAGTCCTTACTCTTAATAATTTCTCCTTTTGCTCCTCCCATTTCCTCCAAACTAAAGGTGTAGCTATGGGCACCCGTATGGGTCCTAGCTATGCCTGCCTTTTTGTTGGGTTTGTGGAACAATCTATGTTCCGTGCCTATTCTGGTATCTGTCCCCCACTTTTCCTTCGCTACATCGACGACTGCATTGGCGCTGCTTCCTGCACGCATGCAGAACTCGTTGACTTTATTAACTTTGCCTCCAACTTTCACCCTGCCCTCAAGTTTACCTGGTCCATTTCCGACACCTCCCTCCCCTTTCTAGATCTTTCTGTCTCTGTCTCTGGAGACAGCTTATCCACTGATGTCTACTATAAGCCTACTGACTCTCACAGCTATCTGGACTATTCCTCTTCTCACCCTGTCTCTTGCAAAAACGCCATCCCCTTCTCGCAATTCCTCCGTCTCCGCCGCATCTGCTCTCAGGATGAGGCTTTTCATTCTAGGACGAGGGAGATGTCTTCATTTTTTAAAGAAAGGGGCTTCCCTTCCTCCACTATCAACTCTGCTCTTAAACGCATCTCCCCCATTTCACGTACATCTGCTCTCACTCCATCCTCCCACCACCCCACTAGGAATAGGGTTCCCCTGGTCCTCACCTACCACCCCACCAGCCTCCGGGTCCAACATATTATTTTCCGTAACTTCCGCCACCTCCAACGGGATCCCACCACTAAGCATATCTTTCCCTCCCCCCCTCTCTCTGCATTCCGCAGGGATCGCTCCCTACACAACTCCCTTGTCCATTCGTCCCCCCCATCCCTCCCCACTGATCTCCCTGCTGGCACTTATCCGTGTAAGCGGAACAAGTGCTACACATGCCCTTACACTTCCTCCCTTACCACCATTCAGGGCCCGAAACAGTCCTTCCAGGTGAGGCATCACTTCACCTGTGAGTCGACTGGGGTGATATACTGCGTCCGGTGCTCCCGATGTGGCCTTTTATATATTGGTGAGACCCGACGCAGACTGGGAGACCGCTTTGCTGAACATCTACGCTCTGTCCGCCAGAGAAAGGAGGATCTCCCAGTGGCCACACATTTTAATTCCACATCCCATTCCCATTCTGACATGTCTATCCACGGCCTCCTCTACTGTAAAGAATAAGCCACACTCAGGTTGGAGGAACAACACCTTATATTCCGTATGGGTAGCCTCCAACCTGATGGCATGAACATTGACTTCTCTAACTTCCGCTAGGCCCCACCTCCCCCTCGTACCCCATCTGTTACTCTTTTTTATGCACACATTCTTTCTCTCACTCTCCTTTTTCTCCCTCTGTCCCTCTGAATATACCTCTTGCCCATCCTCTGGGTCACCCCCCCCCGTCTACCTCCTGTCCCATGATCCTCTCGTATCCCCTTCTGCCTATCACCTGTCCAGCTCTCGGCTCCATCCCTCCCCCTCCTGTCTTCTCCTATCATTTTGCATCTCCCCCTCCCCCTCCCACTTTCAAATCCCTTACTCACTCTTCCTTCAGTTAGTCCTGACGAAGGGTCTCGGCCTGAAACGTCGACTGCGCCTCTTCCTATAGATGCTGCCTGGCCTGCTGCGTTCACCAGCAACTTTTATGTGTGTTGCTTGAATTTCCAGCATCTGCAGAATTCCTGTTGTCAGCATAGATTATATTGAATTGGTTGATTTATAATAATAGATATACAGTATAGCTGATGGTAGAATTCACAAGTGCCAAGAATCATTTTCACCAAAAGTAAAAGTTTACATGGACAAATGGATCCTGCATGCAGTACATTCAGATTTATTTATTACATGGACGTCGAAACATACAGTGAAATGCATCACTTGTATGAACAACCAGAACACTCAAGGGTGGGGGCAGCCTGCAAGTGTCGCCACGCATTCCGGCACCAACATAGCACGCCCACCACGTTTAACACAACGCAGAATGATACAAGCAGCAGCAACAGAACAGAACAAGGCAGCAACAGCAAACCCATTCCAACCTTGCCAACAGCTCTGGTCTCCCCGAACCACCCCCCAACCCCCATCACACATACAGACAGACCTCCAGGACTCCAGTGGCACTGGCAATTCCTGATTTTACCTATTACCCCTTCCTTGCTGCACTTGAAAGGTAATGTGTTGTCAAGGCACTATGCGAGTTCAGTAGATCCATGTTCTAGTTTTAAATGTGTATAAAAGCTAAAAATTTTTTCCCCACTGTGCAAGTTTAACAACATAGAGCATAGAACATAGAATAGTACAGCACAGTACAGGCCCTTCGGCCCACAATGTTGTGCCGACCCTCAAACCCTGCCTCCCATTGGTACATTGGTACATAGCTAGCCACCTGATATGGGTGAGTATAAAATGTATTTTGGAGAAGATGCAGAATAAAAGATACATGTACAGTAGTGAGTAAGACCATAAGAGAGAGGAGCAGAATTAAGCCATTCGGTCCATTGAGTCTGCTCTGCCATTCGACCATAGCTGCTTTATTATCCCTCTCAACCCTATTCTCCTGGCTTCTCCTGGTAACCATTGATGTCTTTACTCATCAGAAACCTATCAACCTCTGCTTTAAATATACCCAGTGACTTGGCCTCCATGGCCATTTGTGGTAATAAATTTCACTGATTCACTATTCTCTGGCTAGAGAAATTTCTCTTCATTTCTGTTCTAGACTCCCCCACTTTTGAAAACATTCTCTCCACATCCGGTCTATCTAGGCTTTTCAATATCCGATAGGTTTTGATGAGAGCCTCTCTCATTCTCCTGAGCTCCAGTGAGTACAGGCCCAGGGCCATCAATGCTCCTCATACATTAACTCTTTCATGCCCAGAATCATTCTCGTGAAACTCCTCTGGACCCTCTCCAATGCTGATTGCCCACCTTTTTGCTGTATCTGCTCTCTTTTTTTCACCCAGTAAATGTTCTTTAGATTTTTATTTCCTTTATTCTCTTTCAATTGGACTTCTGATCAAATTCTGGCTTCGATCATTGCTCAGTCATTGCCTGGGTGTTGTAAAGTCCAGGGTATGTTGCTGTTATATTCTTTAGCTCCTATATCTGCAGGTCCTTTCTCTTCGAGGCCTCGGCTTGAAGTCTTGTGGGGCAAGGCCTGATGGCTGGTGCTCCAAGTCTGCAAATCTCTGTGAGTCTACTGAGAAGTCGGGGCCCAGTGTCTATGAATCCACGAGGCAATTAGAGGCCGAAGAAGACAGCCTGTCATGGAGTATGTGTATGTGCAGGTGGGTGTATGGGAGCGAGGAATGGGACTTGTTTTACTGCTGTTGGTTGGTATGTTGTGTTCTGTGGACATGCTATGTTGGCACTAGAATGTGTGGCGACACTTGCAAACTGCCCCCAGCACATCCTTGGTTGATTATACAAAAGATATACACTATTTCATTGTATGTTTCAATTTTCCATTTCCTTCTGCACCTCATTCAGCACATCGGAAGGCAACTCTGCCATTTCTTTAGCGTTTGTCTGTTTTAAGAGGCCAAGTTGCTAGCTTGACACTCAACCCAGCACAGGGGGAACTTGAGCAAGGAGCCAGCTGGTTTCGAACCCAGGACCTCTCACCCCAAAGTCCGGTGGGGTTGCCACTATGCCACCGGCACAGACATATTTCAATGTACATGTGATAAATAAATCTGAATCTGAATTCAAATGAATCCCATCTCAGTGGTTTGACAGAGAAGCCAACATTCTTTTTGCAGGTGCTATTTATATTCTGGATTGTCAAAGTTGCTCCTGTCGTTGGGAATCATCTAATTGGCTGTTGTCTGGTTGGCTGCAAAGTATTGACTAAGTAATTTTTGATTTGCATGTTTTTTAAGTCCTTTGAAGGACTCCACAATGCATATTCTCAGTATTATTCTTTTTATTACAGTATTTGCAAGATTTGTCTTCTTTTGCACAATAGCTGTCAATACTTATTTTTCTACAGCACGTTTCTATTGCCATTGCCAGATAAAGTGGTGGACAGTTCAGTGATCGATTGGCTCCTGTTATGGTGCTGGTTACGCAGACTTTCTTGTTATCACTCGGTCAGATACTGATGTAATCCAACAAAAGTGAAACAAGCCTTGTTCCCCCCCCCCTACACACCCACCCAACCGCAATATATGCAGTCCTCAAACCCCCAAGAGAGGACATCTATGGCCTACAGCCACCAATGGACTCATGGATTCAGACACTGGGCTTAAACTTTCCCATTGTACCTAGCAGAGACTCACATGCAGAGGGCTCTGACCATTGGGCTTCAATCGACCTTCGGGCTTATATTTGGACCTCCAATTGACATTGATGTATCAGAACCTCTGATTCATCTTTGGACATCTATCAGAACCTTCGATTGACCTCTGGACATCTATCAGAACTTCCGATTGACCTTTGGATATCTATCAGAACCTCCGATTGACCTTTGGACATCTATCAGAACCTCCGATTGACCTTTGGACATCTATCAGAACCTCCGATTGACCTTTGGACATCTATCAGAACCTCTGATCGACCTTTGTGCTTCGATCTGGACTTCCGATCAACATTCTAGCTTCGGTCATTACTCAGTCATTGCCTGGGTGTTGTAAGTAACTCTTGTACTTGTCTTTCTGACAAACAGAGTCCTTGTGTTGACTAAAGCCTGTATATTACCCATTTCTCTGAAGGAGCACACCATTAAGGCTGCCCTGCTCCTTCACTGTCAACCATACCTTTTCTAGTTGTTTTTGTCCTTTGCAAATTTGAAATGCCCTAAACATAACCAATTCAGAAACACATTAATAGTGATCAACATCAGATAGAGGAAGTACAATCATGGCAACCACAGAAGAGTCTCCCTGTCATCTGCCACGAGGAAAGTTATTACAAGAATCCTCCTCAAATGCCTGCCTGCTCCTAGTGGCCAAAGAAATTATACCAAGGGACAATTTGCATTCTGTCCATCATGAGGCACAATGTATACAACATCCAAACAAAAAAGGCAGCAGATTCAACAATGAATCTGAACAATGAATCCCCTCAGCATCAGCGGCTCCACAGTGGAGAGAGTGGAAAACATCAAGTTCCTTGGGGTGCAGATCTCGGACAATCTCACCTGGTCCAGGAACACCACTGGGATTGTGAAATGGGCCCACCAGAGATTGCACTTTCTGAGGAAGCTTAAACAAGCATCACTCCCCACTAACATCTTAACTACATTCTACAGAGGCGTGGTTGAGAGTGAGCTGACCTTTAGCATCACAACCTGGTACTCCAGCTGCAGTGCTGTCGACAAAAAAGCCTTGCAGAGGGTGGTTAGGGGAGCAGAGAAGGTTATTGGGGTCTCCCTACCTTCTGTCCAAGATCTCTTTCAGAGTCGATGCCTCCAGAAGATACGGTACATCATTAAAGACCCCTCACACCCTCTCCATGAAATGTTTGTTCTTCTGCTATCAGGCAAACGTTACAGGAGTATCAAAGCTAAAACCACAAGGCTACTAAACAGCTCCCTCCCACAGGCAGTCAGACAGCTAACTAGCTGCTCTACCTGACTCTGCTTTGGACACTTTTAACTTGCACTGGACACTTACAACTTGACTTTAACTGACATGTGGCTATTGTGTTTTACTATTTATTGTTATGTTTATTATTTAGTGTTGCGTTTGTTACATTATGATTGCACTGCTCCTGGGAAACGCTGTCTCATTCTGCCCTGCAGAGCTGATGTACGGTTAGAATGACAATAAAGTTTTTTGAATCTTGAATCTTGAATCTTGATCTCAGTAAGATCTTCACTCTATTAAATCCAAAGTAACTTTATTATAGACCTCATAGAAACATTTATTATAGACCTCATAGAAACATTTCGAATGTTAAAAGGCATGGACAGAGTGGATGTGGCAAAGTTGTTTCCCATGAGGGGGGAGTCTAGTACGAGAGGGCATGACTTAAGGATTGAAGGGCGCCCTTTCAGAACAGAAATGCGAAGAAATTTTTTTAGTCAGAGGGTGGTGAATCTATGGAATTTGTTGCCACGGGCAGCAGTGGAGGCCAAGTCATTGGGTGTCTTTAAGGCAGAGATTGATAGGTATCTGAGTAGCCAGGGCATCAAAGGTTATGGTGAGAAGGTAGGGGAGTGGGACTAAATAGGAGACAATGGATCAGTTCATGATAAAAATGGCGGAGCAGACTCAATGGGCCGAATGGCCTAGTTCTGCTCCTTTGTCTTATGGTCTTATGGTCTTATTATCAAATTAGGTATACACTTTGT